>NC_086320.1:290744356-291454356 GCF_036172605.1 Pelobates fuscus | reverse complement strand
CATGTTGCGTACGGTATGCCTGGCGTACGCATGGCGACTTCTCGCTTCAGTAGTTAGGACACGCCCCCCTAGCCCGCCAGCTTTTACCATACAAGCTGGTGGAGTCTGAGGCGTTCAAAAATGTTTTTAGGTATTAGGACACCGCAGTGGAAGGTACCCGGACGAAATTTATTTTCACAAAAGGCAATCCCCAACCTGTACTCGATTGTGCAAAGACGAAATTTATTTTCACAAAAGGCAATCCACAACCTGTACTCGATTGTGCAAAAGGAAGTAATGGCATGTCTGGCACACAGTGTTGGGGCAAGGGTCCATCTGACCACTGATACCTGGTCTGCAAAGCATGGTCAGGGCAGGTATATCACCTACACTGCGCATTGGGTAAACCTGCTGACGGCTGCCAAGCATGGAATGCATGGCTCTGCAGAGGAGTTGGTGACACCGCCACGACTTGCAGGCAGGCCTGCTGCCACCTCATCTACTCCTCCTAATCCATCCTCTTCCATAACCTCCTCGGCTGAGACCTCTTCTGCTGCTGCGTCTTGCTCCACATCAACGGCACCCCCCCAGCTTCCCAGGTACTATTCCACATCCCTATTCTGCTCTGTGTCAGTGTGTATCAGGGGCTCTGAGGACAGGTGTCAATCCATATCTGCCAAGTGACCCTATGTAGGGGGAACAGTCTCTATTCTGCTCTGTGTCAGTGTGTATCATGGTCTCTGAGGACAGGTGTCAATCCATACCTGCCAAGTGACCCTATGTAGGGGGAACAGTCTCTATTCTGCTCTGTGTCAGTGTGTATCAGGGGCTTTGAGGACAGGTGTCAATGCATACCTGCCAAGTGACCCTATGTAGGGGGAACAGTCTCTATTCTGCTCTGTGGCAGTGTGTATCATGGTCTCTGAGGACATGTGTCAATCCATATCTTCCAAGTGACCCTATGTAGGGGGAACAGTCTCTATTCTGCTCTGTGTCAGTGTGTTTCACGGTCTCTGAGGACAGGTGTCAATCCATATCTGCCAAGTGACCCTATGTAGGGGGAACAGTCTCTATTCTGCTCTGTGTCAGTGTGTATCAGGGATCCTTAGGATAGGTGTCAATCCATATCTGCCAAGTGACCCTATGTAGGGGGAACAGTCCCTATTCTGCTCTGTGTCAGTGTGTATCAGGGATCCTTAGGATAGGTGTCAATCCATATCTGCCAAGTTACCCTATGTAGGAGGAACGTCCCTATTCTGCTCTGTGTCAGTGTGTATCAGGGTCCCTGAGGACAGGTGTCAATCCATATCTGCCAAGTGACCCTATGTAGGGGGAACAGTCTCTATTCTGCTCTGTGGCAGTGTGTATCATGGTCTCTGAGGACATGTGTCAATCCATATCTGCCAAGTGACCCTATGTAGGGGGAACAGTCTCTATTCTGCTTTGTGTCAGTGTGTATCACGGTCTCTGAGGACAGGTGTCAATCCATATCTGCCAAGTGACCCTATGTAGGGGGAACAGTCTCTATTCTGCTCGGTGTCAGTGTGTATCAGGGGCTTTGAAGACAGGTGTCAATCCATATCTGCCAAGTGACCCTATGTAGGGGGAACAGTCCCTATTCTGCTCTGTGTCAGTGTGTATCAGTGATCCTTAGAATAGGTGTCAATCCATATCTGCCAAGTGACCCTATGTAGGAGGAACGTCCCTATTCTGCTCTGTGTCAGTGTGTATCAGGGTCCCTGAGGACAGGTGTCAATCCATATCTGCCAAGTGACCCTATGTAGGGGGAACAGTCCCTATTCTGCTCTGTGTCAGTGTGTATCAAGGTCCCTGAGGACAGGTGTCAATCCATATCTGCCAAGTGACCCTATGTAGCGGGAACAGTCCCTATTCTGCTCTGTGTGAGGAGGAGGAACTGGAAATGAGTAGCTCGGCATCCAACCTTGTGCAAATGGGGTCTTTCATGCTGTCGTGCCTGTTGAGGGACCCTCGTATAAAAAGGCTGAAGGAGAACGACCTGTACTGGGTGTCCACGCTACTAGACCCCCAGTATAAGCAGACAGTGGCGGAAATGTTACCGAATTACAAGTCAGAAAGGATGCAGCATTTACAAAATAAATTAAAAAGTATACTTTACACAGCGTATAAGGGTGATGTCACAGCACAACGGGAATCTAACAGGGGAAGAGGTGAAAGTCATCCTCCTCCTCCCACGACCACGCCATATCTGCCAAGTGACCCTATGTAGGGGGAACAGTCTCTATTCTGCTCTGTGTCAGTGTGTATCAGGGATCCTTAGGATAGGTGTCAATCCATATCTGCCAAGGGACCCTATGTAGGGGGAACAGTCCCTATTCTGCTCTGTGTCAGTGTGTATCAGGGGCTCTGAGGACAGTTGTCAATCCATATCTGCCAAGTGACCCTATGTAGGAGGAACAGTCTCTATTCTGCTCTGTGTCAGTGTGTATCAGGGGCTTTGAGGACAGGTGTCAATCCATATCTGCCAAGTGACCCTATGTAGGGGGAACAGTCTCTATTCTGCTCTGTGGCAGTGTGTATCATGGTCTCTGAGGCCAGGTGTCAGTCCATATCTGCCAAGTGACCCTATGTAGGGGGAACAGTCTCTATTCTGCTCTGTGTCAGTGTGTATCATGGTCTCTGAGGACAGGTGTCAATCCATATCTGCCAAGTGACCCTATGTAGGGGGAACAGTCTCTATTCTGATCTGTGTCAGTGTGTATCAGGGGCTTTGAGGACAGGTGTCAATCCATATCTGCCAAGTGACCCTATGTAGGGGGAACAGTCTCTATTCTGCTCTGTGTCAGTGTGTATCAGGGATCCTTAGGATAGGTGTCAATCCATATCTGCCAAGTGACCCTATGTAGGGGGAACAGTCCCTATTCTGCTCTGTGTCACTGTATATCAGGGATCCTTAGGATAGGTTTCAATCCATATCTGCCAAGTGACCCTATGTAGGGGGAACAGTCCCTATTCTGCTCTGTGTCAGTGTGTATCAGGGGCTCTGAGGACAGTTGTCAATCCATATCTGCCAAGTGACCCTATGTAGGAGGAACAGTCTCTATTCTGCTCTGTGTCAGTGTGTATCAGGGGCTTTGAGGACAGGTGTAAATCCATATCTGCCAAGTGACCCTATGTAGGGGAAACAGTCTCTATTCTGCTCTGTGGCAGTGTGTATCATGGTCTCTGAGGACAGGTGTCAGTCCATATCTGCCAAGTGACCCTATGTAGGGGGAACAGTCTCTATTCTGCTCTGTGTCAGTGTGTATCATGGTCTCTGAGGACAGGTGTCAATCCATATCTGCCAAGTGACCCTATGTAGGGGGAACAGTCTCTATTCTGATCTGTGTCAGTGTGTATCAGGGGCTTTGAGGACATGTGTCAATCCATATCTGCCAAGTGACCCTATGTAGGGGGAACAGTCCCTATTCTGCTCTGTGTCAGTGTGTATCAGGGATCCTTAGGATAGGTGTCAATCCATATCTGCCAAGTGACCCTATGTAGGGGGAACAGTCCCTATTCTGCTCTGTGTCAGTGTGTATCAGGGATCCTTAGGATAGGTGTCAATCCATATCTGCCAAGTGACCCTATGTAGGGGGAACAGTCCCTATTCTGCTCTGTGTGAGGAGGAGGAACGGTAAATGAGTAGCTCGGCATCCAACCTTGTGCAAATGGGGTCTTTCATGCTGTCGTGCCTGTTGAGGGACCCTCGTATAAAAAGGCTGAAGGAGAACGACCTTTACTGGGTGTCCACGCTACTAGACCCCCGGTATAAGCAGACAGTGGCGGAAATGTTACCGAATTACAAGTCGGAAAGGATGCAGCATTTGCAAAATAAATTAAAAAGTATGCTTTACACAGCGTATAAGGGTGATGTCACAGCACAACGGGAATCTAACAGGGGAAGAGGTGAAAGTCATCCTCCTCCTCCCACGACCACACCATATCTGCCAAGTGATCCTATGTAGGGGGAACAGTCTCTATTCTGCTCTGTGTCAGTGTGTATCAGGGATCTTTAGGATAGGTGTCAATCCATAACTGCCAAGTGACCCTATGTAGGAGGAACAGTCCCTATTCTGCTCTGTGTCAGTGTGTATCAGGGTCCCTGAGGACAGGTGTCAATCCATATCTGCCAAGTGACCCTATGTAGGTGGAACAGTCCCTATTCTGCTCCGTGTCAGTGTGTATCAGGGTCCCTGAGGACAGGTGTCAATCCATATCTGCCAAGGGACCCTATGTAGGGGGAACAGTCCCTATTCTGCTCTGTGTCAGTGTGTATCAGGGATCCTTGGGATAGGTGTCAATCCATATCTGCCAAGTGACCCTATGTAGGGGGAACAGTCCCTATTCTGCTCTGTGTCAGTGTGGATCAGGGGCTTTGAGGACAGGTGTCAATCCATATCTGCCAAGTGACCCTATGTAGGGGGAACAGTCCCTATTCTGCTCTGTGTCAGTGTGTATCAGGGATCCTTAGGATAGGTGTCAATCCATATCTGCCAAGTGACCCTATGTAGGGGGAATAGTCCCTATTCTGCTCTGTGTCAGTTTGTATCAGGGTCTCTGAGGACAGGTGTCAATCCATATGTCAAGGTGTCAATATGTCATATGTCAGGTGTCAATCCATATCCATTGTGATTTAGGAATGTTAGGTGATTTCTGCCCTTTATGGATTAAAACCAGACTCTGCATCAACTGTGTAATTTTCCATGGGAGTTTGCCATGGATCCCCCTCCGGCATGCCACAGTCCAGGTGTTAGTCCCCTTGAAACAACTTTTCCATCACTTTTGTGGCCAGAAAGAGTCCCTGTGGGTTTTAAAATTCGCCTGCCCATTGAAGTCAATGGCGGTTCGCCCGGTTCGCCAGTTCGCGAACGTTTGCGGAAGTTCCCGTTCGCCGTTCGCGAACCGAAAAATTTGTGTTCGCGACATCACTAAAGGTGAGCAATGTGCCTGATAGTTACACTTATTTCCATGGCAACTGACCCAATTTTAGTACTTTTAAGGAACACAACCCATTTTATACATATCTCCCGCAGTTCCCTAATTAAAAATTGCATAAACTCCCAACCAGATTGCCGTGCATGTATCCTGATTGTTCTCCACTTTGCTGGAGATGCGGTGCACACAATGGCACAATGATTCACATTTGGTCAAATATGTGGTCAGATGTTTACTCTCTGGTGTGTGAAATTGCCAGGGTTGACATCCCCAAACTGCTCTTATGTCTACTATTGTTAAACATACCATTCCAAATACAGTGGGATAACAAAGTGGTGATAATACACGTTCTTTTAGCTGCCCTACCTCAAATAGCTTTGAATTGGAAAAAAAAAAACAAAGCGCCTGCTATGAGTGATATAGTTTCCACTGTAAATAGAAAATAAGAAACATAACATTGCACACTCAAATCTGGGTGCAAATAACAATAAAACAGCACTCACCTGGCAGGTGTGGAACCCATTTGAAGGGGGTTGCAGTGCAGAGGCAAATGACGGTATTAATCAATAAAAACCATTGCAAAAGTCTCGTCCTCCATGTGTGAAACTGTATGGGGTGGGGTAGTATGACAAGGGAACCATCGGGGGAATATGAATGGCCTATTGTCTTCTGCTTCTTCTCTGCAACCTCGACAATACCTTCCTTACCCGATCCTTTTTTTTTCTCTTTCTTTCCCTTCTCAACTCTCACTATCAATTATTATTTGGTTGTAATGTTGGAAGTAAAGCCTGTCAAATACCTTGTAAGAACATCATGACAGTGTGTTGCAATGCGTATCTAGTTGAAACATTGTATATCTTTGTTTATTCGATATGTACAACTGATGGACATGTGATTGATGACCGATGACAATGCTTCCAATAAAAATGGCCAAATGTTTAAAAAAAATTGCATTAACTGATCAAAGCTGGCCCTACAATAAGTCTGGTTGGGACAGGGGAGCACCTGCCTCCTTGCGCTCATGTGGCTAACAGGCGCTCAGTCTGAAACTACAGACACACCAGACATCCGATACTGAAATATGTAATGTTTTAGGATATTTTAGGGGTGCTCTGTGGTCCTGCATAAAGCACAATTATCAAGCAAAATTCTACAAATGGAGCAATCAGGGACATTTTATTGGTTTCCATGGTAACTACTCTACTTTTAGAACTTTCTGAATCTGTATCTATTTCTTTGAATCCCAAGCACTGTTTTAACATATTTCTCCATAAAATACTTTATTTGCTAAAATAACCAAGTATCATCTTGTTTTCTTTAAACAATAAGAATCTAGTTTTTCTTTTAATGTCATGCTTGCTAATTGTTGTTAATTAGTGTCTTAAGCAAACTTCACTAAATACTTCCAGAGCAGTTGAAATTGAGAAAAAGATAGGATAGCATAAGAAAGCAGATAATAAGAAAGACAACGTAACATAGAGAGGAAATATATTTTCCCAGATTATTCTTGATGGTAGGAATATGATGACTACAGTAATGTTAGCTGTTACGGCACTACACCCAGATGAAAACAAAAAAAGGAACAGCTCAAACATTTAACCTTTGGGCAACATATACATATGCAATGTTTATACATATATCCGAACTGCCTATATATTAGACATGCATGAGAACGCAGAACACAGTATGCCGTGAGCTTACACTAAGGTTCCTGGGTGATCTTTAAGTAGGATTTGCTGCAGGTGATTAGACAGAAGCCGCAGCAGTACTCCTTGTTGCTGGAGGGATGGTAAGAGGGATTTCTGGGTGTCTTTAAAGTGTGACTCCTGAAGAGGTGCTAAAGTGCTGAAGGAAATTAAAAACAGGCATATTGGGAATACAAATAAGTCAAGCTGAAAATAAAAAGGCCAGTTGCTTTCTTTGTGTGACTTTGCCCAACAGTGTTAAAAAATCATCTTCTGTTATAGAAGCTCTATGGAGAGCTACGGAAATCTAACCTAAAAAAAGAAAACTGATCTCTTCCTCTTGAAGAACTTCTTTGGCATATTAAAAAAAAGTTATTAAAGTATTAACTCTGTGAGACCCAACGAGTTAAATATCTGGCACTCAACAGGTTATATAAGTAGAAAAAAAAAACTAATCTAATTCGTGAAACATTTGAATTTACAGAAAATTACGATAATTGGAAAAATTGAGCTAAATTTCGAGGCTGCCTCCTAAATTATTGAATTCAAAATACTGTCTGAAATATAATCAAAAATAGCTTATATAGTAGCTGTTCTAGGTTAAGTTTGGACACCACCTAGAAGATAAGAATGTTAAAATACATTGGAAAATGATTGAAATCTGTATTATACAAGAATCACTGATTGTACCCAGTACTCTGAAATAATTTTGCAGAAAACAAAAATTATTATAGTCTACTGGTAACAATTACATCCAGCCACTTTACCTGTTACTTACATTTTTAGCATGGGATGAAGTGATCTTGGATTCATTCCTTAGTATTCCAGCAGGGGAAGCAAAAGAAGCCAAGCAAAACATATCTCATCCCTGCTTCCTCCTGGACTCTTTAACATTTGAAAGGCAGAGAACACCAGGATATAATATATGCAGTAGAGGTAGCAGGTAAGCATTCTGCACTGCCTTAGACATCGATCTGTACTCCCACCATTAGATCGTTATCTAGATCATCTAGGCTTTTTGGATTATGGGTCTTGTTACAACAGTGTTCATTGCAAACCTCATTCTTATATTAGATGCTGTTTCTTTCCAATACTCCATCAGCTAGTCAGTCCATTAAATAATTCACCCATCCAATCTACTATCCCTTTGAATACATTTAAAGCATACGGATAGAAAAGGTGTGTTTTAAATGTATCTGTTAATAGTGGCAACATTATAATGATGCTCCGTTCACGCAAGTGCAACATCATTAAACTACTACTAAAAACGGTTGAGAACCCTTGTCTATTATGTGTTCCATTTTCAAGCTTAAAATTTTCCAAGGGATTCCTAGAAAAAAAACAGTTTTTACAATTCGCTTTAAATTAAAAGAAAAACTTTTTTTAAAATTTCACTTTAATGATAATATTACTAAATATAAATTGAGGGAGCTAAATATTTTAATTTTTCTAAATTGTAAATTTAAGGTTTGGAAAAGAAATTTACAGACTCTATTTTTTTTTTTTTTTTTTTTTTTTTTACACTTTAGCTATTTGCAATTTGCATTTGAATTCATTGTCCAATGATTCACAGCATCACCCCCTGCCCCTTACAAAAATGTAAAAAAAAAAAAAAGTGATAGACTTTCAAAAAACATTTTCAGAGATTGGTAGAACTATCAAACCAAAACAGTACTACACAAATTGAGGAAATATTCTATCCATTCAGCAGGAAGCAAAACACCCATTTCTTTGAACTAAAAGACTGACTAAAATAGTATTTGTGGACCTTACATCTACATTTCAGAATTGAAAAGGGAGGAAGCCAATGGATATATCAAGACAACTGTGAAGGAAGTCTCATTTGCATGCCCATACCTAACACAATGGCACATGATGACCCAAAACAATATGCCTACATACCTTAATTAGTCCTTTCATTTCTCATGATAATGCACTACAAGAGGAAGACCTACAAGTGTTACAGTGTATTGAAAGACTTTTTTTAAAGAGCAATTAAAACATTTCCCTTTTTTGATGAGACTTGTTGTTTTTTTACTTTTCAGAAGGTATTTTTTACTTTTCAGAAGTTAAACAAATAGATTTTGTATGGATTAAAATTCAGAAACCCACAATATTTTCAAACAGATCTGGATTTTCTATACATAATCTAAAGTACATTATGGCTACTTTGAACACCGAGTTTCAGCTCCTTGAGTTAACTCCACATGGTAAATTAATGTCACTCTCTCAATTCAGTAATATATTCAATTCAAGTTAAAATTCGCAGCTGTCCAACTATCACTTAAAATGTTCAACTTACCATTTGGAACATACCAAACTGATTCCACCACAACTCAGTATTATTAAAGATGTTGTAAACCTTTTAGTAGGAGAAATAAGCACATGCCTAAATTCTCACTAAGTAGGTGCAAAGCTGTCAGCTGCCACTCAAAAGAAAGCAACACACATTTTCAGATAACAAACTACATTAACCCCTTAAGGACCAAACTTCTGGAATAAAAGGGAATCATGACATGTCACACATGTCATGTGTCCTTAAGGGTTTAAACACATTATTGGGAATCTGTAGAGCACCAATTTACGGGGGTGAGCTAAATGTATTTCCCCCTCCTAATCTAGTGCATGTGTAGTGGCGTGGAACATGTTAAAAACTGCATAGGGGTCTGATATTTGTCTGCTACCACCACATCTTCTATACTGTAGGGTGCAGCATAATAAAAAAAGTGAGATAGATGTTCCCCAATCCATTAGCCTAATAGAGATCCAGAATATGCAGAAACACACAAATAGATCAGCGCTAGTATTTCAAAATAAAGGCAGCAAACACAACAAAGGGAATCCCTCTTACCCTCTGACAAAAACGTATACAAGAGACAGTATGGGCTGGGCCACAAAATTAAAATAACATAAAATGTAAAAGGAAGTCCGGAAATACAACAGAGAAGAAAAAATGAGTAGCCACAGACACAAAACTCTTATTTGGCTAGCTTAAAATATAGCATATTTGCCAACTAAAACTTTTTTTGTTCTCTAGCTGAGAACATCACATATGAAGAACTGAGAGGTTACAAGCACACATTTATGTACAAAAAGAAGTCATAAGTTGAGTGAGTTGTTTTGTTTACTAGGACTTGAAGGCTTGTGAAATGTTTGGCTTTGTTGATATTAGAGCCAAAGTCTTCCTGGATCTCTATTACACAACAGTCAGTATGGGCTGGGCCACAAAATTAAAATAACATAAAATGTAAAAGGAAATCCAGAAATACAACAGAGAAGAAATTAAGGGACCTTGTAATTCACACCGAATGGTATCTTTGGAGTATGTTCAAAGTGGGATATGGGTTCTTTATAACTTCAGAGTAGTATACATAATCAGTCTCTCCAGTATCCAGTTATATATATATATATATATATATATATATATATATATATATATATATATATACCGTATTTATCGGCGTATAACACGCACCGGCGTATAACACGCACCTCATTTTTAGAAAGAAATTCCAGGAAATTTCCCCCCCTCCCATAGTATTCCCCCCCCTCATCCCATAGTATCCCCCCCCCCTCCCATAGTATTCTCCCCCCCTCCCCTCCCATAGTATTCTCCCCCCCTCCCCTCCCATAGTATTCTCCCCCCTCCCCTCCCATAGTATTCTCCCCCTCCCCTCCCATAGTATTCTCCGCCCTCCCCTCCCATAGTATTCTCCCCCCTCCCATAGTATTCTCCCCCCTCCCCTCCCATAGTATTCTCCCCCCTCCCCTCCCATAGTATTCTCCCCCCTCCCCTCGATAGTATTCACCCCCCTCCCCTCCCATAGTATTCACCCCCCCCTCCCCTCCCATAGTATTTTCCCCCTCCCCTCCCATAGTATTTCCCCCTCCCCTCCCATAGTATTCTCCCCCTCCCCTCCCATAGTATTCTCCCCCCCTCCCCTCCCATAGTGTACTTCCCCCCTCCCCTCCCATAGTGTACTTCCCCCCTCCCCTCCCCTCCCATAGTGTACTTCCCCCCTCCCCTCCCCTCCCATAGTGTACTTCCCCCCCCTCCCCTCCCCTCCCATAGTGTACTTCCCCCCCCTCCCCTCCCATAGTGTACTTCCCCCTCCCCTCCCATAGTGTACTTCCCCCTCCCCTCCCATAGTGTACTTCCCCTCCCATAATTACTTACCTGTCCTGAAGCGTGGGCCGGCTTCACAGCTTGCACCGCGGTACAGGAACTTTAATTTCATGTTCCGGTTTCCGGCGGGACTGAAAGGAAGTGTGCACACTATTGTGCGTGGGGGAAAAAGTGCGTGTTATACGCCGATAAATACGGTATATATATATACAGGGAGTGCAGAATTATTAGGCAAGTTGTATTTTTGAGGATTAATTTTATTATTGAACAACAACCATGTTCTCAATGAACCCAAAAAACTCATTAGTATCAAACTTTTTGGAAGTAGTTTTTAGTTTGTTTTTAGTTAGAGCTATTTTAGGGGGATATCTGTGTGTGCAGGTGACTATTACTGTGCATAATTACTAGGTAACTTAACAAAAAACAAATATATACCCATTTCAATTATTTATTTTTACCAGTGAAACCAATATAACATCTCAACATTCACAAATATACATTTCTGACATTCAAAAACATAACAAAAACAAATCAGTGACCAATATAGCCACCTTTCTTTGCAAGGACACTCAAAATCCTGCCATCCATGGATTCTGTCAGTGTTTTGATCTGTTCACCATCAACATTGCGTGCAGCAGCAACCACAGCCTCCCAGACACTGTTCAGAGAGGTGTACTGTTTTCCCTCCTTGTAAATCTCACATTTGATGATGGACCACAGGTTCTCAATGGGGTTCAGATCAGGTGAACAAGGAGGCCATGTCATTAGATTTTCTTCTTTTATACCCTTTCTTGCCAGCCACGCTGTGGAGTACTTGGACGCGTGTGATGGAGCATTGTCCTGCATGAAAATCATGTTTTTCTTGAAGGATGCAGACTTCTTCCTGTACCACTGCTTGAAGAAGGTGTCTTCCAGAAACTGGCAGTAGGACTGGGAGTTGAGCTTGACTCCATCCTCAACCCGAAAAGGCCCCACAAGCTCATCTTTGATGATACCAGCCCAAACCAGTACTCCACCTCCACCTTGCTGGCGTCTGAGTCGGACTGGAGCTCTCTGCCCTTTACCAATCCAGCCACGGGCCCATCCATCTGGCCCATCAAGACTCACTCTCATTTCATCAGTCCATAAAACCTTAGAAAAATCAGTCTTGAGATATTTCTTGGCCCAGTCTTGACGTTTCAGCTTGTGTGTCTTGTTCAGTGGTGGTCGTCTTTCAGCCTTTCTTACCTTGGCCATGTCTCTGAGTATTGCACACCTTGTGCTTTTGGGCACTCCAGTGATGTTGCAGCTCTGAAATATGGCCAAACTGGTGGCAAGTGGCATCTTGGCAGCTGCACGCTTGACTTTTCTCAGTTCATGGGCAGTTATTTTGCGCCTTGGTTTCTCCACACGCTTCTAGCGACCCTGTTGACTATTTTGAATGAAACGCTTGATTGTTCGATGATCACGCTTCAGAAGCTTTGCAATTTTAAGAGTGCTGCATCCCTCTGCAAGATATCTCACTATTTTTGACTTTTCTGAGCCTGTCAAGTCCTTCTTTTGACCCATTTTGCCAAAGGAAAGGAAGTTGCCTAATAATTATGCACACCTGATATAGGGTGTTGATGTCATTAAACCACACCCCTTCTCATTAAAGAGATGCACATCACCTAATATGCTTAATTGGTAGTAGGCTTTCGAGCCTATACAGCTTGGAGTAAGACAACATGCATAAAGAGGATGATGTGGTCAAAATACTCATTTGCCTAATAATTCTGCACTCCCTGTATATATAAAGGGAGAGAGGAATTGGAAAAGGACCCAATAGTGCAACTTTGTATAGTACAATGTGGTTATAGGGAAAATATTAATATTATACTCACATTCTTATGAGCTATGGCCTGCTCTAGCACCAAATGCTTGTTTTTTCTATGCTGCTCCCTGATTGGCTGCCGGTGTATGACATCATTTTGGCGCCATTTTCAACTATTTTTCAATCATTGGAGCACCTATATAAACCTAATCAGTCAGGATGTTTGTTTTACTCCATTTGATGAAGCCCTAGTGGCAAAAAGCGTTATTGAATGTTTTATTTTGTACTTTAAATAAAGGAATTCTTTTGGACAATACATCAAGGTTTGTGCAAAATTCCTTTTAACTATTTTATTTCATTTTAACTTTATTTTATTTTTTACCTGTCATTTTATTATCATACCTGGCTTTTTTACTACTCTGTAGTAAAGAAAAAAAATACTATTCTCTAGTAAAGTAAAAAAATACATACTTTTTTTTAGCAGTACCTTATTTTATCCCTTCTGCTACTGAAAAATATTTTTTTTCGTAATTCAGAATTTTTGGGAGGAAGGAATAATTAAATTATCATTTCGTAAGATGGAAGTCAAATTACATAATCACTAACAGATCAGGGATATTTTGGGCCATTATGACAGTCTGGCCTATGTAGATTAGATGCCACCTCGGAATGTCATTAGCCTCATCAACTTTACAATGACCTACTTTCACCGAATGAGCAGTATATTCATGCCAAAGTAAGGACTTTTGGGGCTGAAAGGAATATATTGTTTTGGCCGTATGGACAAGGGGTAGGCAACCTGCAGAGCTCCAAATGTTGTGGACTACATCTCCAATAATGCTCTTACAGACATAGTGCTGTCAACGCATCAGGGAAGATGTAGTCCACAACATCAGGACCGCCAAAGGTTGGCAATCCCTGATATAGATCATCCCTGGGCTAAATGTCTTTTTATTATGGAAATACAACCGGGAATGACACATCAATTTGTTCGTATTCATATATACTACCATCATCCCTGATCTGAAAACAATGACATGTTAATAGAGATTCAGTATGCAATCATATTGTATGCCAACCAACAGAAAGAAACACAAGTCAAAACTCTTAGAACCTCCCAGTATAGGCAAATAAAGAAAAACAATTGCTTGTGTTTTTAACTATCTCTGGTATTGGTTCATAATCAAATATTAGTTTTGCCTAGAACATTTTATTTTATATTATTTTGATGATTTGACTAGCCACTCACAATTATGAGAACAGCAATCTTCATTAAGAAAATCCCTTGGTAATTGTTTTCATTCCCATTTATAGATCAGGGAATTCAAATGACACTCCAGTCATACTCTGGACACCAACATAAGTAAAACATATTTGCTGCATGCTGTGTTTTTCTGTACATTCAAATCTCATTTGTTTTGCTAAAACAAAATGTATTTTGGCTTTCTGAAGCATGTTCTCTCTCCCTTTAGTTCAGCCCGTTTGTTCACAATGTATTCTGAGTACGTACTCAGCCAAGTCAAATGAGAGGTTAGCGTGAGCCGAGACGACTACTCTTTCCCATAGCCAATCACTGGCTACAGTTTATTGAATAACTAATAGTTAATAAATAAGAGTTTTTGTAATCAATCCATGACAAATCATAAAGACTTAAAAAGAAATTATTTTGAATTCAATTTTGATCAGTTCATTTTGAAATGGATACATAAAAAAAAATCATTTGAATATGTGACTTCAAATTGTAATACATTTCTTACAAAATAAAGATTGATGATTAGATATTAACATTTTATCACATGTACAGCAATTACCATGGTGTATATATTATTTCTATCTTACCATCTACCCCATTCTAAATATAAAAGGAGTAATACAGACCTGCCAATTAGACTCTTGAGCTTGCACTCTAAACTGGAAAAGCAATCACGTGTTAGAACATTTATACATTTTAGGGCCAGATTAAAAGTCCATTATACTGTCTACAAGAGAGATTTTAGTCACTAAATATGCAGAGAAACTAAAGCAAGTATCACAAATGTGTGCTGGTGATGCAACCAACAACACTTAATTATCAGTTCCGCATGCAAATTAGGTGAGAAAATTACTTGTCTTTTTATATTTATTTTATTTGGAAAGAGAAAGCAAAAAAAATCACAAGAATTCTCTAACCATATGTTAGATATGGATCGCCATGACGAGGTTTGGGTGCAAGGAATACTTTATATTGAAAATACAAGTAGGGATGTATTTAACCCTTGCAGTGTAATCATAGTAATAAGTGAGTGTACAATAGGATGACAACGTTACCCATTTATTCAGTAAATGTGTTAAAAGCATATATACTTCAGCTGCAAAAGAATTATCTGTGTTATACAAAAAATCTAAAAGAATCCTTATATAAGCAGCAAAAACGTGTCTGATGCTGGAAAAAAATAATTAATCCAATGAAAAATAACAGGTTTGCAACTTAAAAAGTTGCAATAAAAATAAAATGACTCAAACATTGTACAAAGGTACAGGCATGGTGGAATTAATTGATTGCTATTCCATTTTTTATTATATATTATTTTTTTATTTTTGTAACTCATATTAAGTAATTATAATATAACATGTCCGTGATAAAAGACAAGCAAACTTTTACTTTAGATGACATTCGGTACAGGGCCGGACTGGGGAAAAAATTCGGCCCGGGCATTTTTAAATCACAGCGGCCAACTGAGAAGGGGGCGGGCCACAGGGGGGGGGTGTTTTGTCATCTCCAGTGTCAAGCACACCCCCTCTCAAAGTGAGCAGGTTGGTTCAATGCGCAGAGACCTGCTGAAGAGCTCTTGCATGAAAAAGGCCCTGTATTTGTTCTATGCAGGGCAAGCAAATGTATTAACATGCTTGCGCTGTGTTTGCTTGTGACATTTCTCTGGTGTCTTAAAAAGTGACATACCAGAGGACAATATTGTAAGGAAAGCGTATTGTACAGGCTAGGCTAGGGGCTGTAGAGAGTCTGAGTATATGTGATGTAGCGAGTGTGTGCATAGGGGCTGTAGTGTATGTGTGTATAGATTAGTGTGTAGGGGTTGTAGTGTGCAGTGTGTGTAGGGGTTGTAAAGTGTGTGTGTTTAGGGAAAGTATTGTGTTTTTGCTTACAGGGGATTTAGTGTGTTCATAGGGGATCCAGAGTGTGTATGTCTTTAATGTAGTGTGTGTAGGTGGTGCATTGTGTGCCTATCGGGGATCTATTGTGTGTGTAGGGGATTTAGTGTGTGTGGAGAACCCAGGGTGTGCATAGGAGATTTAGTGTGTGTGTGTGTGTGTGTAGAGGATTCTGAGTGTGTATTGGAATTCTAGTGTGTAGAGGATCCATAGTTGTGTATGGAATCTAGAGTGTGTGTATAAGGGATGTAGTGTGTGTGTCTAGAATGTAATGTGTGTTGGGGTGCAGGGTGAGCACTGTGTGTGTGCAAAGGGTGCAGTGTGTGTGCGTGTGAGGAGTGTGTGTGAGGGGTGCAGGGTGTGTGAGGCATGCAGTGTGTGTGTGAGTGGTGCACTGTGTGTGTGTGTGTGTGGTGCATGGTGTGTGAGGAGTGCAGGATGTGTGAGGGGTGAAGGGTGCTGTGTGGTGTAGTGTGTGTGTGTGTGTTTGGGTTGCTCTGTGGTGTAGTGTGTGTGTGTGTGTGTTTTGGGTGCTCTGTGGTATATGGAGTGCAGTGTGGTGTTTGGGGTGTAGTGTGTGCATGTGAAGGGTGCAGTGGGGTGTAGTATGTGCATGTGAGGGGTGCAATGGGGTGTTTGGGGTGTAGTGTGTGCATGTGAGGGGTGCAGTGGGGTGTAGTGTGTGTGTGTGTGTGTGAGGGGTGTAGTGTGATGTTTGGGGTACTGTGGGGTAAAACAAAAACATTTTTATGTGTTTTTTCTTTTTTAATTTTTATTTTATTATTGTAATATTTATGTCCACCTCCCTTCTTACCTTTGCCTGGGAGGGGGACCTTATAGCCCTGGTGGTCTGGTGGGAAATCCCTGGTGGTCCGGTGAGGAGTGAACTCTACCCTGTAGTTCCTGGGGTAAAGTTTACTCTAGCAAGATTGGAGTGTTGCCATAGTAACCGCGGCAACGCTCAGACCTTGCAAGAGGAACCCGGCAGAGCTGCAGGATAGAGCTCCCCGGGTTCTCTCCCCCTCCCCAGCCATATCTCAGTGCCTGTGGGCCGGTGGGGAGATAGTTTGTCTCCCCGCCGGTCCATGAAAGCACACAGCAGGGCTGGCACTCTGCTAGCGCTGGCTCTGCATGGGCCAGCAGGGGAGATAGACTGATCTCCTCTGTCGGCCTCGGCCCATGGCCATCGCGGCCCACCGGGCATTTGCCTGTTGTGCCCAATGGCCAATCCGGGCCTGATTCGGTAAACCATGAATTGAGAATCAAATGGAAAGATTTTGTATAAAATAGCAGATTTAAAAGTTCTCTAAATTGACCATTTGTGTTATTCCGCTAATTCAGTCTATTTTTAGTTTTAACCAACTCAGTTGTCGATTCACTGTTTAGTGACACTAGACGTGTCTATTTTGATGTTTTTGGTATAATGGAATAAAGTACTACAATTGTACAATGAACAGAAACTTAGTGTTAACTCAGTGGTTTTCAACTGTTCTTCAAGCTATCTCAAAGCATACCACTAACACATATCTACAAGGTTGCAATATGTCGAACACATTAATAACATTGTGAAATGTAAAAAAAAAAAAATACATTTCTTTCATTGTATTATTTCCTGGTCCAAAGAAATGTTCATTGCTCCAATAAAACACTTGTAAATCCATGTATTGCGATGCAATCTATCTCTAAATTGTGCTTCTTGATAGATTCACCAAAGTCACTTAAATTGTCATATGTATAGATATTTAAAAATACCGTATTGTGCTACTTGATTCACTTTTTTTCTCTGCCAATTCTAGTTAACACCGTCAACTGACAGAACTTGTAAACAGCTTTCTGACACCTGAGATTTTTCAGATTTGTTTGACATGGTGTGAAGAGAAGAAAACAGATCCTGAGACGTTTCCCCTGATAGATATCAATATAATTTATGAGTGTGGTGATTAGACGATGATGTTCTAAAGCGAACAATTCCATCAAATTTAAAATAAAATGGCACTAGCAGCCAGTGGGCAAAAGTTTTTGTTTTTTTTAATTATGAGTTTGATATGACCCCCATATTAGTATAAGAGATGTTTGCACCTCTCTTATGCCCCCAGCTGCCATTTTGAAGGCTTAGGCATGTCAACTAAACAGTGAGCACCCAGTTGCTGCTCAGGGCCATACAATTTATTATTGCAGTCCATATGCTATAAAAATAAAGGGAGAACATGGCACTGTCAATGTACCACGCTGCCCCCACCTGTGGTTAAAATAAACGGGGGCCTAGTGTTGCCCCCTCCCCACCGCCCTGGCCCACACATAATAAACCATGATGGCCTAATGTTCCCCTGCCCCAAAACCCATGGTCAGAGGGGTGAACAGTAAATAAAATTTATACACTCCACATCTATACACTCTGCATTATTTCATTTATAACCCCAACCAGATGCCCACATGTGGTGGCACTGGGGGAGAACTGTACCAGGTCCATCCTGTATTTTTAAAGTCACTGGGCAGCAATAGCTGCCCAGTTGCTAGTTTATTATGAAAGGCTGTGTCCTGGTAGTGCGGGGGCCCGATAGACAGAAACGGCTGGTGGCATGGCCATGGAAGACTTTCCACATCGATGATTGAGCCTTGTTGAGGGAGGTGAAAATGTTGACCCTCTTGTTGAGCTCTTTTAGGAAGGTCTCTCCAAATAGTTTACCATGTTCCAGTGGTCTGAGCTTTTTATGCCCCAATTCCACGAGCTTCTCATCGATACGGAACAGTGCTGCTCGGCGTCTCTCAGATGAGAGAGACACGTTTGTATTCCCTAGGAAGCAGAAGAACCGATGTGCCCACTCCCTACTATCATGTGCCCATTCACGCACCGTATCGGAGTTGAAGCTGTCTGCTCATGCATAGGCATCCTCAGCCAAGTCCATTACTGTGCCCCCTTGAATCCTCGCTCCACCCCTTTACATGGGTCCCGGCCCCCACGGGCCATGATAGTGAGCATAAGCTGATCGAAGATGGGGGTATGTGCCACCTTGTCAGGTAGTATGGGACGAGGACACTCGGACCTCATGCGTTTCCGTACCTCCTTGTCCAGAGTTTTTCTAAGCCAGATATGCATAAGCTTTACAAGATGCTCTGGGGCGCATATTTCTCAAAACGGGGCTGGTGTATGTTCCTGGGGTCAAACATCCGAAGGCCAGAAGCATCCAAAAAGACCTCAGAGTCCCCGTGTGGAGTTGGAGTGCCATCTGTAATGGCCTGTGAACGCTGGGGCTCACCCAGGTATGTATCCCCTGCGAAGTTCGGGTCAGATTTGGGTGTAACGTCTCAATCGCCCTCATCTGGTTCGGAGGCCTCCGCCCGCCATTCATCTAGCACCGAAAGTGCCTGATCTTGTTCTGCGTCTTCTTCAATTTGAGGAAATTTGTGCAGGTCTGTGGACCGTACGGGTCGCGGTTTGCTTGCGTTTAGCAGGGGCTTTGCCATTGCATTTTTTGGCCTTGGTGTTTTCGCCTTTCCAGTGGCACTTAGGGGGGTGCGACCGTTCCCTGGAGGAGTCTGCAGTAGTAACAATCATGCAGACAAACTGGTGAAATAAAAATGGCTGTCAGACTGTCTGCCTGCAAAAACTGCGGAAAAACAAGCATCTCCCTGAAATTAGTGAATACAAAACTACCAAACGCACGCGAACGCCTGGTCAGACCTAGCGTTCGTGTGCAAGAGTAAAGCCGGACGCGAGTGCCAGAACAAGGCATTCGCGGCTTAGTTGCCAAACGCCCAAGGCATTTGTCTGGCAAATGCGACGCTTGCGTACGAACGCCTGGTTGTCAAGCGTTCGTAGGCGAGTAAAGTGTTCAGTTCCGGAACAGGTCAGTTCAGCGGAGAAACTGCCAAACAGGTAGGTAGAAAAACTGCGTGCCTCCCTCCCCTCGATCGCGCTTGGGAAAATACCGGGGACGCGGGGATAAGCAGGGTGCCCCTAAAGGCAGACAAGGGCAAAAGAAAAGCAGGTAGAACCCTAAAGACCCTAGAAAGTAGGATGGGGTAACATTGAGGGAAAGCAAGGAAAGGAATAAATAACTCACGGGGAGAAAATAATAGAAAAAGCAGGTGAAAATAAGCATAGGAATAAACAGACTTCCAGAAACAGACTAGAAAACAGAAAATATAAGGTGAATAGAGAACAGAGAGAGGATAACCAAAACTCTGTACTTATCTTGTGATGGAGCAGAAAAGAAAGAGGAAGTGCTTCAGTGATACATGCCTCTTATAACCATTGCTTGTTTATGATTGGTTCTCATTTTTCTCATTACTTTTCTTTGCTGCTATGGAGTTAGTAAAGAAAGATTATGCAAAATATGAAGCCTCCTGTCATGTGGTAAAATTAAAGGTGTACTTTAATATGTCTGTGAATATACCAGCAGTTAATAAAAAAGAAAATACTATTCTTAAAGAGATACTCCAAGAGCCAAAACAATTTTAGCTTAATGAAGCACTTTTAGTGTACAGGCCATGCACCTGCAGTCTCACTGTTCATTATCTGTCAATTAGGAGTTAAATCACTTTGTTAATGTAGCCCTAATCACACATCTCCTGGCTATGACTAACAAAGCCTACATGAAAAACAAAACATCACCGTTTGCTTACTTTAGACGTTTTTATCTTCTGCTCAGTTAATTTAATTTTATCCCCTTAAGATCACAACTTTAATTTGCTTGTTTTGTACTTAAAGGACCACTCTAGGCACCCAGACCACTTCAGCTTAATGAAGTGGTCTGGGTGCCAGGTCCAGCTAGGGTTAACTAATTGTTTTATAAACATAGCAGTTTCAGAGAAACTGCTATGTTTATCAATTAGTTAAGCCTTCCCCTTTTTCCTCTAGTGGCTGTCTCACTGACAGCCGCTAGAGGCGCTTGCGTGAATCTCACTGTGAAAATCACAGTGAGAGCACGCAAGCGTCCATAGGAAAGCATTATGAATGCTTTCCTATGTGACCGGCTGAATGCGCGCGCAGCTCTTGCCGCGCGTGCGCATTCAGCCGACGGGGAGGAACGGAGGCGGAGAGGAGGAGGAGAGCTCCCCGCCCAGCGCTGGAAAAAGGTAAGTTTTACCCCTTTTCCCCTTTCCAGAACCGGGCGGGAGGGGGTCCCTGAGGGTGGGGGCACCCTCAGGGCACTCTAGTGCCAGGAAAACGAGTATGCTTTCCTGGCACTAGAGTGGTCCTTTAAGGGCAAAGTCTAAACTTTTTTTTCTCAATTTTGGTAATAACAATGTGCACATAATTAGGAAAGTTTTAAAAAAGTAATTCATAATAAACTCATGCATTCATCCTCATATACAGAGTACATCATATGTCTAGGATTACAGTTTATTTTTAGTACCGTAGTTACAGGTCACAAAATGCAAGGAGTAAAATTCAATCAATGTAGAACGGATTTTGGAATCTAGTATGTTTGTCTTGTGAATTTGATAGCCAACCCAGAAAACAAAATTGCCCCACAAAAGTATATATTTATATAAAGCAGACATCAAAGGCTATTTACCTAAAGGCATTTGACAATTTGTACATAGCAATCTAACTGTCAATCTCTGCTAACTTTTGAAGTAAAATAGTGTTTGTAACATATAACAAGGTTTTTTAAATCTGGATTTCTTAAACCTAATGTGTGCTACTTCTGTACAAAATTCTGTATTGTCTTCATCTACATTATCTGAGTATAACAATACCCCCGTTGTATGCCTTTAGTTCTATCCTGTAAAGCAACAGTGCCATAAAAAAAAGACCTGGTCATTTCAGGTTTTACAGTTAGAATTTTGATACATGGATTTAATGGGCTATGGATTGGATACATTGATTTAATGTTTCATTTAGGGACTTATAGCTGTTTGACTGTTCAAATTACCCTAAAAAAGGCCTACCATTTGTGAAAGTAAATAATCCACAGTATTTCACTATCTTATGAAGTTACAGTGCCTTTTAAGAGACCTGGCTGTTTCTATTATTTTTTTTGTTTTGTTTTTTCTTTTTACTTATTTTGGGTCATTGTAGCAGTTTGACACTTGAAATCAGCACATAAATAAATACCTTTTGTGAAAGGATCCAATATGGTATATTTTTAACCATATTATACAGCACTTTTAGAACCAATTTCTTTTAAACTTTATTGCAATATTTTATTTTCCCATTTTTTTACATACATATTGCAATTTAGCGGTTTAGCAAACTTCATGTGTGCTTCTGAAATAAAAAAAAAATCACCTAATTGTGCTCAATAGAGATGTCGCTAACATAAAATTTCCGCAAATGTTCGCGAACTGGCGAACCGGGCGAACCGCCCTAGACTTCAATAGGCAGTCGAATTTTAAAACCCACAGGGACTCTTTCTGGCCACAATAGTGATGGAAAAGTTGTTTCAAGGGGATTAACACCTGGACTGTGGCATGCCGCAGGGGGATCCATGGCAAAACTCTCATGGAAAATTACATAGTTGATGCAGAGTCTGGTTTTAATCCATAAAGGGCATAAATCACCAAACATTCCTAAATTGTTTGGAATAACGTGCTTTAAAACATCAGGTATGATGTTGTATCGATCAGGTAGTGTAAGGGTTACGCCCGCTTCACAGTGACAGACCAAACTCCCCGTTTCATGCACCGCAAACAACCGCAAACAGTCCATTAGCACAACCGCAAACTCCCCATTTGCACAAGGTTGGATACCAAGCTAGCCATATCCCGTTCCTTGTCCTCACTGATGTCATTGAAGGTCTCTTCCTCCACCCAGCCACGTACAACACCAAGGGTCCCTGAAAGGTGACAACAAGCCCCCTGGGACGCCTGCTGTGTTTGGTCTTCCACCTCCTCAAAGTCACCTTCCTCCTCTGACTCCTCTTCTTCAGATTCCTCTATCTGCGTTGCCTATCTCTGCGTTATTAAAGGTGTGTTAAGTAGTACTATTCCTATCAGTTTAATCCCTTTTACGTCCCCTATCAGGGGACGTGTATATGGCATCGATTTTAGGAACCGGGAGATGGAAAAAGATGCTTGGTCGGTCCTCCTACTTCAAATTTGGGGCACTGCGCGTGCAATCTAATGTGCCACCAGATAAGAATAGTACTACTTAACACACCATTCCTATCTGGTGGCACATTAGATTGCACGCGCAGTGCCCCAAATTTGAAGTAGGAGGACTGACCAAGCATCTTTTTCCATCTCCCGGTTCCTAAAATCGATGCCATATACACGTCCCCTGATAGGGGACGTAAAAGGGATTAAACTGATAGGAATAGTACTACTTAACACACCATTCCTATCAGTTTAATCCCTGTTACGTCCCCTATCAGGGGACGTGTATATGGCATCGATTTTAGGAACCGGGAGATGGAAAAAGATGCTTGGTCGGTCCTCCTACTTCAAATTTGGGGCACTGCGCGTGCAATCTAATGTGCCAACAGATAGGAGTGGTGTGTTAAGTAGTACTATTCTTATCAGTTTAATCCCTGTTACGTCCCCCTCATCAGGCCTTTTTTAGTCGAATGTATCGCCCACTGTCAGTCCCTTCGGGATCCATGCCTCATTCATCTTAATAAAGGTGAGGTAATCTAGACTTTTTTGACCTAGGCGACTTCTCTTCTCAGTGACAATACCTCCTGCTACACTGAAGGTCCTTTCTGACAGGACACTTGAAACGGGGCAGGCCAGAAGTTCTATCGCAAATTGGAATAGCTCAGGTCACAGGTCAAGCCTGCACACCCAGTAGTCAAGGGGTTCATCGCTCCTCAGAGTGTCGATATCTGCAGTTAAGGCGAGATAGTCTGCTACCTGTCGGTCGAGTCGTTCTCTGAGGGTGGACCCTGAAGGGCTGTGGCATGCGTAGGACTTAAAAAGCTCTGCATGTCCTCCATCAACAACACATCTGTAAAGCGTCCTGTCCTTGCCGGCATGGTCGTGGGAGGAGGAGGATTGCTTTCACCTTTTCCCCTGTTAGATTCCCATTGTGCTGTGACATCACCCTTATACGCTGTGTAAAGCATACTTTTTAATTTATTTTGGAACTGCTGCATCCTTTCCGACTTGCGCTAATTCGGTAACATTTCAGGCACTTTCTGCTTATACTGGGAGTCTAGTAGTGTGGACACCCAGTACAGGTCGTTCTCCTTCAGCCTGTTAATACGAGGGTTCCTCAACAGACACGACAGCATGAAAGACCCCATTTGCACAAGGTTGGATGCCGAGCTACTCATGTCCCGTTCCACATCCTCAGTGATCTCACTGAAGGTATGTTCTTCCCCCCAGCCACGTACAACACCACGGGTACCAGATAGGTGACAACGAGCACCCTGGGATGCCTGTTGTGGTTGGTCTTCCTCCTTAAAGCCACATTCCTCCTCTGACTCATCTTCCTCACAATCCTCTTCCAGCGTTGCCGCAGGTCCAGCAAGCGATGCTGATAAGGCTGTTTCTGGTGGTGATGGTGACCACAACTCTTCCTCTTCCTCTTCACGCTCATCTACAGCCTGATCCAGCACTCTTCGCAGGGCACGCTCCAGGAAGAAAACAAATGGTATGATGTCGCTGATGGTGCCTTCGGTGCGACTGACTAGGTTTGTCACCTCCTCAAAAGGACGCATGAGCCTACAGGCATTGCGCATGAGCATCCAGTAACGTGGCAAAAAAATTCCCAGCTCCCCAGAGGCTGTCCTAGCACACCGGTCACAAATATTTATTAACAGCTTTTTCTTGTTGGAGCAGGGGGTCGAACATTAGGAGTGTTGAATTCCAACGTGTCGGGCTGTCGCAAATCAAGCGCCTCACTGGGATGTTGTTTTGCCGCTGGATATCGGCAAAGTGCGCCATGGCCGTGTAGGAACGCCTGAAATGGCCACACACCTTCCTGGCCTGCTTCAGGATGTACTGTAAGCCTGTGTACTTATGCACAAAGCGTTGTACGATCAGATTACACACATGTGCCATGCACGGCACATGTGTCAACTTGCCCAAATTCAATGGCGCCAACAAATTTCTTCTGTTGTCACAAACCACTTTGCCAATCTCCAGTTGGTGCAGAGTCAGCCACTGATCCACCTGTGCATTCAGGGCGGACAGGATTGGTCCGGTGTGACTCTCTGCTTTCAGGCAAGTCAACCCCAAGACGGCGTGACACTGAGGAGCTGGGGGGTATCCGGGATGTGGAATAGTACCTGAGGAGCTGGGGGGTGCCATTGATGTGGAGCAAGACGCAGCAGCAGAAGAGGACTCAGCCGAGGAGGTTATGGAAGAGGATGGAGTAGGAGGAGTAGAGGAGGTGGCAGCAGGCCTGCCTGCAAGTCGTGGTGGTGTCACCAACTCCTCTGCAGAGCCACGCATTCCATGCTTGGCAGCCGTCAGCAGGTTTACCCAATGCGCAGTTTAAGTGATATACCTGCCCTGACCATGCTTTGCTGACCAGGTATCAGTGGTCAGATGGACCCTTGCCCCAACACTGTGTGCCAGACATGCCATTACTTCCTTTTGAACAATCGAGTACAGGTTGAGGATTGCCTTTTGTGCAAAGAAATTTCGTCCGGGTACCTTCCACTGCGGTGTCCCAATAGCTACAAATTTTTTGAATGCCTCAGACTCCACCAGCTTCTATGGTAAAAGCTGGTGGGCTAAGAGTTCAGACAAGCCGGGCCGGGCAAGGGGGTGACTTTGTGACATTGGCTTCTTACGCTCAAACATGTCCTTGGCAGACACCTGACTGTGGGCAGATGAGCAGAAACTGCTCAAGGCGAGAGACGGAGTGGCGGATGGTTGAGAGGGGGCAAGGAGGACAGCAGTGGTTGACGTGGCTGAAGATGCTGGACCAGGAGGAGGATGACGGCTTTGAGTTTGTGTGCTGCTTGTACTCATGTGTTGATCCCATAGGTGTTTGTGATGTGCGATCATGTGCCTTCGCAAAGCAGTTGTACCTAGGTGGGTGTTGAACTTCCCACAACTCAGTTTCTTTTGGCACAGGTTGCAAATGGCATCACTGTTGTCAGAGGCAGACACACAAAAAAAATGCCACACTGCTGAGCTCTGCAATGACAGCATTCTGGTGGTGGCAACAGCATGCGTTGATTGGCGTGCTGTCTGGCTGACCCCGGGTGCCCATGCATGCTGTCTGACTGAGCCACTAGCTCCTTGCGACGACCTCCCGCTGCTTCCAACTTGTCTCCTCTTCCTCTCTGTCTCCCCATCTGAGCTTCCCCCTGTTCTTCTTCTCTTCTAGCGGGCACCCACATGACATCCACGGACGCATCGTCATCATCAACCACTTCACTTGTATCTGACAACTCAGCAAAGGAAGCAGCAGCGGGTACAACATCATCATCACACCGTACGCCCATGTGTGTAATGCTGCCTGACTGAGACATATCCCTGTTATCTACATCCTCTGGCAATAATGGTTGCGCATCACTCATTTCTTCCAACTGATGTGTAAATAACTCCTCTGACAGATCAAGTGAAGCGGCTGTGGTGCTAGTGTTGGTGGTGGCAGCAGGCGGGCGAGTGGTAACTTGAGAGGTGCCCGAAGCTAAGCTGGAGGAAGATGGTGC
The DNA here is from genome assembly GCF_036172605.1 of Pelobates fuscus. Lineage (NCBI taxonomy): Eukaryota > Metazoa > Chordata > Amphibia > Anura > Pelobatidae > Pelobates > Pelobates fuscus. The sequence continues at coordinate 291,428,112 of NC_086320.1, read as the reverse complement.
GTCAAGGTTCCGAGCGAAAGCTGTAGAAGATTGGGTGTCCTGTGTTAGCCAGTCAACTATGTCCTTCAAACTTTTCGAGTTCAGGGTACGTGGCCTCTGAACACTGGGCATTATTCTAGGACCAAAGGGAATCACAGCACCACGACCATGACGGCCCCTGTGGGGGGGCCTGCCTCTGCCTGACATTTTTTTTTCGATTAGTGGTACTATGCATGCAAGCTACTGTGACAACAGATATGAGTGGCACTGTGCACTGGCAGGAGTTGGCAGAGTAGACGCTGTAGGCCTAACACACACGCTTGCAGACAACTAACTGCTATTCAATCTATTACAGTCAAAATTTTTTTTTTTTTCTAAATGTACACTACTGTTACACCAGATATGAGTTGCACTGGTGTGACACTGTGCCCTGGCAGGCCCTGAAACGCACACGTGTGAAGGAAACTGACTGCTATTATTTCACAGTCAAATTTATAATTTTTTTTAATGTACACTACTGTTACACCAGATATGAGTTGCACTGGTGTGACACTGTGCCCTGGCAGGCCCTGAAACGCACACGTGTGAAGGAAACTGACTGCTATTATATTACAGTCAAAAAAGTTTTTTGTTTTTTTTTTAAATGCAAGCTATTGTGACACCAGATATGTGTGGTGGCACTGGGCAAGTGGGCACAGTATACGCTGTGAGCCTGACACACACGCTGGCAGGCAGGCAACTGCAATTAGATTACACAGAAAAAAAAAAAAGCAGACTGATGTTCTAGCCCTAAAAAGGGCTTTTTGGGGTGCTGTCCTTACAGCAGAGATCAGATGAGTCCTTCAGGACTGTAGTGGACACTGAATACACTAGCCTAGCTATCGATTTCCCTATTAAATCAGCAGCAGCTACACTGTCCCTCCTCTCACTAAGAATGCAGCTTCCGGGGGGCGGGGTCTAGCTGTCATGGAGGAAAGACGCACTTCGTGTGAGCTCCCTCAATATCTCACTTTAAGCAGCTATCAACAAGCAAATTTTTTTTTTATAGCGGTCAGCAAGTCGACAGAGTCTTACTTACCTCCGCGTGGCAAGTGTGGCCTGGTGCTCACCGGGCGGAAGAGGCGGCCGATCTCCCGATCCTGGGATGCCCAGGAGCAGCTACTTCCTGGCAGGAGCTCCGTTATCCCCCCTCGGACCGGTGGGGGTTATCCCGGTCCACCCCTGAGAGGCTGTCTGGACCTAATGGACGCATAGAGCACAGCCACCCAGGCTGACATACTCATCTGCGACTCTCCCAATATGGCGGAAGCCGCGTGTCCTCCTGGTACCAGCAAAGCATGGCAGGATATTGAGTCCAAATATTTTGGAAGCAAATAACAAGCAGGAAGCCCCAACAAGCTCCACCACAGCCCCAACAAGCTCCACTACAGCTAAGCGAAGCAGTCCCCATTAAAATCCACCAACGCAAAAGGCGTCGAATACGGGACTGGAGGCACAAACAAAAATGCAGAGCCCGCCCCACGTCAAGCACTCGCCTCCACCTTAAGCCACCACAATCCTGCACCGGACGTGAAGCACCACCGGGACAGATCCGACCACCCGACAAAACAAGCTTCCACTCAGCCAGAGACTTGCCTTTGTTGTTCCAGGTATCAGGGACTCCCAGGGTCTGCACCTGGCGCCCAGAAGGGATCGGATGAGCACAAGCAGTAAACAGCAGCCTGCCAAGCATGTCCCACTATAGCCGATCCTCCACACCATGCCTTTGATCACATGAACTGCTCTCTGCACATTAACTAATCGTAAAGTAGCAAGCGTTTAAACATGTCATTATTTCACCTCCTAAAGAGTTTATTGTTGTAGTTCCTTACATGCCTTTACCTTAACCGTTCATGTATTATGTTATTCACTAGTCTCATCTCATGGGGCGACTCACACTTGATTTATAACTAGTGGTGGAGCTGCTGATATAAATACACAGTTGATAACGTGCAAGCTACACCCTAAACATGACAGCCATCTTTCACAACAATGTACTGCTATATACTCATACCCTCAGTGCAACTAGCCATGATATACGCACGTTCAGCCTAGCATGCTCAAATATAACACACTTCTGTCTAAAAAAAAAAAAGAATGTAGCTTCCGAATGAATCTAAAATGGATGCTGTCCAGGAGGTGGGAGGGTCTGGGAGGGAGGGTCTGCTGCTGATTGGCTGGAATGTGTCTGCTGACTGTGAGGTACAGGGTCAAAGTTTACTCAAAGATGACGAATAGGGGGCGGACCGAACATCGCATATGTTCGCCCGCCGTGGCGAACGCGAACAAGCTATGTTCGCCAGGAACTATTCGTCAGCGAACTATTCAGGACATCTCTAGTGCTCAACTATATCTTCTGAGTACAGAATAGATCCATTCTATACCCTTACTACGTTTTGTGAAAAAGAAGGGCTGAATTTAGATCCTGTAAAGCACAGTTTTTCAAAAATGTTTATTGTAGATTGGTCTACAATTGTAAATGGTGCATTTTGTGGCATTTTAGTACCCTTTTTATGATTTTCACCCATTGTAAAGCGCTATGGAATTTGTTGGTGCTATATATAAATATAATAATAATAATATTCTTACATTTAAATTCTTTCTCCTCTGTTTCCACCCCCCATGATTTGTTTGTACCACCTCAATGCTTCCACACCCACAATTTGTTTTATCTAACCCCAGATTCTCTATTATAGCCTGGGTCCTATACAGCATTTCAAAAGCTACTCCCAGGACTCACAGTACCAAACCCTGCAGGAAAAGTCATAAGCAGAGGTATAATTTTTGGAAAATTGGTTATGGACTCTCAGAGTAACTTATCTATACCTAGCCATATCTGTCTCTTGCTCTCCTAAAGAGCCACACTCCACTCCTACCTTCAGCTATGCTACTTTTCCACCTTGTTGGTAGCTGTCACACTTGCTGCCCTGTTGTTTATTTGCACCCCACCTCCTCTAGACTGTAAGCTCGTTTGAGCAGGGCCCTCATTTACCTATTGTTCCTGTATAATTGTCTAATTTATTGTAAATGTCCCCCCCTTTCATAATATTGTAAAGTGCTGTGTAATTAGTTGGCGCTATATAAATACCAATAATGATAATAATAATAATAATAATAACTTAGCTTCTGTGTTTAGTAAAGTATTTAAAGGGTTATTAAGGAATAGTATTCAGGAATTCATTGAGAAGGACATTGCATTTAGCAAAACACAGCATGGTTTTATGAACCGTAGGCCATGGCAAACTAACTTAATTGCATTCTATGAAGAAGTAGAAGTAAAGATCAGGGCGTTGCATTGGATGTGATCTACTTGGATTTTCCTATTGCTTTTGACACAGTGCCACACAATAGGTTAGTGTTCAAACTAAAATAAATTGGTCTAGATGGAAATTACTCTAGCATAAAGATAGAGTACACATTTGTTGCAAAATTGTAAAGCACTTCAAAATGTTTTTTTTTCCTACTTTTGAATAAACAATCAAAAACAGATGTGACAGACTGAATTTGATGGATTCATGTCTCTTTTTAGCATATGTAACTATGTAACCAAAACACCCAATGGTCGATCATGTTCATTTTGATTTGTTATCCTGAATTCCACCCATGGTGCCAACAAAAGAGATGTTTGTTGGGGGGAAATATTGATTGATTTCTTCACTGATTCATAGGTATGCCCCCTCTCGGTCTCTCTGCTCTACTGGTGACCTTTTCCTTTCTGCTGATCGCACCCTTACTGCAAATTCACGCCTGCAAGACTTCTCACGGGCGGCTAATTTCCTTTGGAACAGCCTGCCTACCCCTGTCAGACTCTTTCCTAGTCTTCAATGCTTTAAGAAGTCCCTTAAAACCCATCTTTTCAGGAATGCTAATGGCCTCCAAGAGTAACTTCTATCTCTCAAACCTTCCTTTCGCTATTTCCTATAGGGCCTCAGCTCTGCTACTATCCCTATATGTCTTTTTGCTGACTCTCTCAATACCCTTCCTATTGTGTTTTTATACCCCTCTAGACTCTAAGCTTGGTTGAGCAGTGTCCTCAACTAACTATCGTTCCTGTTACATTTTGTTATTGTCTCATTTGGTAAATTCCCTTTTTATTGAAAAGCGCTGCAGAATAAGCTGGCGCAATATAAATAAAAAATAATAATCATTTTATATTAAATACAATATATAAATATAGATTTTGTTTACTGCTCCTCCTTCTTTTTCCTCTATTGGTTACTTTCTTACCTTATATGTTTCCCGAAAGGCCAAACAATGCTCCTTATAATTATTATTTTATTAAAGACACGGAGGCTCATATTATGCATAACTCTTTCTTTATTTCCTCAGCAGCAAAGATAGAGGAATATAAATATTGTCAAAATGAAAGAAAAAACTGTATAGGTACACAGGCAACCAATCACATAACCGAGGAAGTGACTATATAAGGCCTGTGTCTCCCACAATCCTCCTATTTCTTTGCTGCTTCCTCAGACCAGCTAAGTATCTTACTGCTCTTATGGTTGTTTGCTCTAGATGTTACATCATTATTGTTCTTCTGCATGTTATGGTTTTTGCTTGCTGTTATTAACTGTGTTTGCACTGTTCTGTGGTGTGCCTAGCAGGGTTCCCCCTTTTTTATTTACTGGTTCCCCGCCGGGGAGCTCCCCTCCCTTGCTCTCCTGCTGTTAACTACCCTTGCTGTGTACTCGAGCGCGGTCCTTGGGCGGCGGTCTATTCCTCACTCTCGCTGCCGGTAAACCGCGTGGGTGAAGTGCACGCACCCCCTCCCCCAGGTGTGTGCTGGCCGCGAGCGGTACCTGCCGGCTTCCACGTATAGCGGCCATTTTGGAGGCGGATCTTACTCGCGGGCGGTCTTCCTGCTCCCTGCGGCTTGTGGTCAGCCTACTGCCCGCCTCCGCAGTCCTCTGGGTACACCCCTGGGCACACCTACAGCCTATTTATTGTTTTTTCTTCTGCCTGTGGGTTAATCAACCCTGTTGCTGCTTTCATCATCATCTGGTTAATTCAAATAGTTTTTTCTACTGCCATTTTGTGAGTATTATTTCCTGCCAATATGCAAGACAGGGATGAGGGGCTAGAGGGAATACTGAGACTTTTAACCAGGATATTCCTGAGGGTAATGTAGCCTCCCAGGAATTCCAGGCCCTATTGGATGCCACTATGGCATCATCTTTGCCTCTGCCATGGGAGCGGTGTCCTCATCGTTCTCCCAGTCACTGCAGAGTATGCTTTTGCCCTCTATGGCGGCTCCCTCCCTCCTAGGTGATGGAACCCCCCCCCCCCCCGTCAGCCCCCGCCATGCCTGGAGCCCGTAAGGCAAAGGCTAAGGCTAAGCACGTCGACTCCCACTCCTCGATGCAGGTTCTACCTGCCATGATGGACTCGCTTGAGACGGTCACAGATGGCGCGCCTCCCACGCGCAAAAGAGCCCCTGGCCGGGCTAAAAAGGCTAGATTGTGGAAACGGGCTAGAGCCCTGGATGAAGGGTCGGATACCGACCGGAGTGTGGAGAATGAGTCTGACATTATGGAGTACGACTCCTATAATAAAGGGAGAATCGGGCGAGGATCTACCCCTTATGGGTGTAACCCCCTCTGGGTCCTCTGCCACTACCCGGGGTCAGATACAAGGCCCCACTGGGGATAATAAGGCGCTGTTTGACCCTCAGGGCAACCCCCTGTTTGACCCTGATGACCTCCGCCATCCCCGATCAGCAGAATGGGTCCCTCCAGACCATATCGCCCATTATGTGGTTCGATGCATGCGTACCCCCCTTTCCAAGGAGGGTCGCAATAAGTTGCGCACCGAATGCCCCAGGCCTTCCCTCCTGGGCTCGGCCTGCAAGACTCCTGACATTGACCCCCAGATTGCCCAGTTCCTGAACAAGTCAGGCTGGAAGTCCAAGAAGGGCCTAGATTACTCCCTTAAGGGTTGTCAGGACAAGATCTTGGATACCCTGGGCCCTTTGTCGAAAGCTGTACGAGCTTCTGGATGCCGCTAGAGCTGGTGATTCAGTTTTGGATGTCGATGTGGCCATAGGATGGGTCCAGCGGGCTATCTGCCTTTTGGGAAACGCGAATACCGCTATGTCCACAGAGAGGCGTAAGGCGATCCTTCTTAAGATCGACCCTAAATTGGCTGCCATGACGGTGGCGGAATCAGGTCCATCCGACGAAGGGATGTTATTCGGTACTACCTTTGTAAAAGACCTGGGATCGTATGTTAAGACCTTTACGGCCATAGACAAGGCCCAGGCGAACATGAAACGCATGTTCGCACCCAAGGTTTTCAGAGGGGCCAGGCGTAGCAGGAACCGTCCACCCGGCCATGGTTTCTGAGGCTTGTTCCGTGCCTCCAGAGGTTCCTTTTTTCCATCCCAAGGATTTCAAGATCCGAGGACACCTCCCTTCTTCCCAGCCAGAGGGAGATCTTGGGGCTCCAGATTACCCCGCGGTGCCACTTCAGGCAGACGTCCTTATGGTGAGTACCCTTTCTTCCCCTCTCGCTCATGTACGGGTGGCGGGAAGGCTGGCCTTATTCTACCGAGGGTGGGCAGATATAACTTCAGATGCATGGGTACTGCAGTGCATAAGTGGTTATCGCCTGGAGTTCGTTTCTCTGCCTGTCCAATTTTCTATCCCCAGGGAGTTATCCCTCCCACCGGATCAGGACGAAATGATTTCTGCGGAAGTCAAGGAGATGTTGTCAAAAGGTGCCATAGAAGAGTTGCCGTTTGCCGCTCCGGGCTTTACGAGCAATCTTTTCCTAGTGCCAAAGAAAGGGGGCGGGGTCTGCCCAGTGATAAATCTCCGTCCTCTCAACGCGTTCCTCCACTATCAACACTTTCAGATGGAGGGCATACATTGCCTCAGAGACCTCCTTCGGCAGTCGGATTGGTTGGCCAAGTTGGACCGGAAGGATGCGTATTTTACGGTTCCCATCGCGGTGGAATACAAGGATTACCTCCACTTCACCTGGCACAGGAGGCGATGGCGTTTTACCTGCCTGCCGTTCAACCTCTCCTCGGCCCCTTGGTGCTTCACCAAGATCATGAAGCCAGTGGTGGCGTTCCTCCGTACCCGTGGGGTACGCCTGATTATTTACCTGGATGACATTTTAATCATGTCCCAATCCAGAGGCCATCTACTGTTTCATTTGGAATGGACGATCAACCTACTTCAAAACTTGGGTTTCCTGATCAACTGGGACAAGTCGGTCCTGATCCCTGCCCAATCGATGGAATTCTTAGGTTTCCAGGTGGATTCCATCCGACAATTCCTATACCTACTTTCAAGATGAAGGCCTTCCAAAAAGAGCTTTGATGTGCTCTTCGAGTACCGGATCTGTCCATCAGACAGCTAGCAAGAATTATCGGCCTCCTTGCAGCCTCCATTGAGGCGATATTCCCGGGTCCGCTACATTACCGAGCCCTCCAACGGCTCAAAGGTTTGCACCTCCGTTCGGGCCATTCCTATGAATCCTGGATACGACTGGACGAGGAATCCAGGGACGAACTAGTGTGGTGGTTGGCACACATGGAGGCCTGGAACGGAAGGGCCATTTTCGGTTCCTTCCCGGACGTAGTAATAGAGTCCGATGCCATGGGGTGCTCACTGTGGCGACGTTTCCACGGGAGGCAGATGGTCCGAAATAGAGAGATCCTTACACATCAACTGTCTGGAACTTTTGGCAGGGGCACCTGGGGGGAACCAAGTCCAGGATGTTGGCTCTATAGGCGAAAGATTTTTGGCAATTTTGCCTTTACAACAATGTCTCTATGACAGCGGAACACATTCCAGGTCTGGACAATTCGGCAGCGGATTGGAATTCCAGACATTTAAGAGACTCGGGAGATTGGCACTTGCACGTTTCGGTATTCCGAAGCCTAGACAGACTATGGGGACGATTCGAGATGGATCTGTTCGCATCACGCCTGAACACTCATCTACCGGAGTTTTACAGTTGGAGACCGGACCCGGCAGCGGTGGCGACGGACGCTTTTCTCCAAGAGTGCCCGTCGGGCCGCCTGTATGCTTTTCCCCCATTCAACATGATTGCTCAAACAATCTCGAAGTTGGTTCTTCACGATTGTTGCCTGGCGCTGATCACCCCTCTGTGGAGATCCCGATCATGGTTCCCACGCCTGATGGAGTTGTCGATAGACTACCCCGGCTGATCCCGAGCTTCCAGGACCTCTGGATCCGGATGGGAACTCACACGGGCTGGTGTTACAACATCAATTGCCTCTGGTAGCGTGGCTCCTTTCAGGGGAACCAGGGTTGTCCCGAATGTTCCGCGAACAACTCTCCTGCTCCTCGATAACGCCTGGGCTCTAGGTACGAGATCAGCTTACCGTGCTTCATGGAATTCATGGTCTAGTTGGTGCATGGAACGGGCAATGGATCCCCTATCTGCCCCTCTCCATCTGATCCTGGAGTTCCTCACGCTCCTGTTTGATTCGGGCAAGGCGTACCGCACTATCAACCTTTTCCGCTCGGCTATTTCAGCCAGACATAGTGGTTTGGATGGTTCACCCATCAGCAGACATCCTTTCGTATGTCGCCTTCTCAAGGGTATTCACCTCGCTCGTCCACCTAAGTCTCGTTTCTCTGCCTTCTGGGACGTCAACGTGATGTTGCAGTTCCTATCGTCATGGTACCCTAACCAAGGACTGACTCTCAAGCAATTGTCCTCCAAACTAGTGATGTTACTCTGTTTGATTTCGTGTAAGAGGGTCTCCGACGTGAGGGCCCTTGATTGGGATGCCATTGTTTTCACTCCTGAAGGTGTTGCTTTCAACATATCCAGGAGGACTAAGTCAGCATTCAAGTCGTTTGTGTACCCCAGGTTCTCGGGGTGTCCGGCACTATGTCCAGTGGATTGTCTAAAGGCTTATCTCGAAGCTACGCAGTCTCTTCGTTTGTCAGATCTACATCCCTTATTCATTTCTTTTAGAGCGCCTCACCGGCCTGTTTCGACACCGACTCTGGCACGTTGGGTGCGTTGGCTTTTATCTTCAGCGGGAATAGACACCTCTATCTTTACACCTCATTCTGTGCGGGGTGCTATGGCTTCGAAAGCATCTGCAGTCGGCTGTCATCTAGAGGACATTATGCGAGCAGCGGATTGGTCTCGGGAATCGACCTTCCGTAACTTCTATTTCAGACAAATTGAACACATTGCATCTCAGGTGATAACGCGTTGAGCATTGCAACATTGACGACCCCTTGGGACCCTGCATCGTGGTATCAGCGGTTTTATTGTTTATATATGCTGATTTTTTCTCTTTCTTGGGCTACATATTATGGACTTGGTGCATTTTTGGTACTAGTGTTTTGCACCTTATACTAGCACTGCATTTTGCACTTTTACTATCTGCACCTTATTTGCCCAGGTCAGCATTATGTATTAGTGAGCTGCTATACCTATGGGTTCCTGTCTTATATGTTTTGAGCACTTGTGATTGTGCTATTTATTTATATTTTTATCTACTTCTGGACCAATAAATTACTATTTTTACCAGTATATTTATTATATGGTTCTTTCCCCCACTTATACCTATTTAGTGACTGTGGCGCCCTGTTAATCTATATATACATTTTTCTTGGTATTGGATTTGGAGTGTCCAATTTACAGAGGCTAGCCTGCACTTGGTTTATATTGAAATTCCTTTCCCACTCACCCACCTTCTCTTTCCTTGATAGCACAGCTTTAAACTTGCATAATATGAGCCTCCGTGTCTTTAATAAAATTTCCAGATTTTACTATTAACATGACGTAAAGTCATGATTTTATTAAAGACACAGAGGCGAGTATTATTCCCTCCCACCCTCCCGGTGTGGGTCTAGGGGTGAGATGCTGTTGGACTCTTCGGGTATGTTGCAATTTGGTCTGTTTTATGTGAATTGCGAATGGTATTTACAATTTTAATATTAATCATATTTTATATTTTTCAGATTTTAGTTTTTCTCTATGAACAACCGACAGTTTTGCTTGGTAAGTCTACAGTTTGGAGTTTGGCTATTACCATATTTCTCTCTCTTTTTTAGCTTGAAACTATCGAATTGTTCCCGTTTTCTGTTCTGGCCAAGTGGGATATCGTTCATCTTACCTGGTCTTCGGTTTTTGCAAGAAAGAGGAGGATTGTGGGAGATACAGGCCTTATATAGTCACTTCCTCTGTTATGTGATTGGTTGCCTGTGTACCTATACAGTTTTTTCTTTCATTTTGACAATATTTATATTCCTCTATCTTTGCTGCTGAGGAAATAAAGAAAGAGTTATGCATAATACTCGCCTCCGTGTCTTTAATAAAATCATGACTTTACGTCATGTTAATAGTAAAATCTGGGAATTATTATTAGCAATTATATAGCATCAACTGGTCCTTCAGCACTTTACAATTATAGAAAGGGGGATATTTAGCGGTGAAGAAAATATTGGCACTACATAAATGCTAATAATAATAAGCAGATCCTGTAAGGACATGTCCAAAGATCAAATCCCTGAAAGCCACAAATGCATTTTGGGTAATAGCAAAACAAATACCATCATTAACACCTCACATTGAGTCCTGATCAGCATTTATAGAATGTTGGAGATTTTTGTAAAACACAGAAAATTTATTTAGCTAGATTTTCCAGAAGCATATTGTGACGGTCTGCCAAGGTATCACTGTCACGGATACCCCTTTTCTAAGAGAAAATAAATTATTCCCACAGGCAAAATGTCACTGGCATAGAATAACCCTCCAAACATGAGCCAAGGCTTAATGCTGGGTAAAGACTGATTTTTATGGAATTATGGAATTATAGGCATCAACTTTATACAGTCAATAAACTCCTACTCTGTGACTGAGAGACAATTGAGTTAGTAAATATGCTAAACTTATAGCTTGGATCTGGGCGAACAATATATCCAAAAATCACTGAGATCCGCTCGGTATTTTTGAATCGCCATCGCAGGGAAGTTCTGACCGGTCTGCCATGAGGAGTAAGCCCAAAATAGTTCCATGGAAATGGTGGCAAGAGCCGGTCTCCGTTCGTGGGGTTTTGTATGAAAACCACATAAGATAGAGGTAAACTGGTTTGTGTAGAATGCTCCCCATGTTCGTTAGTCGAAATTTGTTCCAGGCACTCGACGACCAAGTCCTACTGCCAGCGTTCGGGAGACAAGATGGCCACCATCCATTGTTTCAGCCACGTGCGTTCGTATGTACGAAATGGCAGCCACCCAGTGGATCATTCTTTTTTTTTTTTTTTTTTTTTTTTTTTTTTTTTATTATTCATTTTTGCACTTTACAATACATGAACATATGAGTCAAAACAGTTCAGAACATATTATATCACACAGTATTCTGGGGTAAAATGACAGTTGTGTACCGCTGAACATTTAAGGAATGTCTAACCTTTTAAACACCACTAGTACAATATCGATAGCGACAGGTTTACATTCAGTGGGGTATCAATAGCGTTACTCTAAGGGATGACTTCTGCACGGGAGGGCCTTCGTCGAACTCGCCCATGGTTAGCTCTGTGGGTTAAGTATTGTGAAGAGGGGATAATGCTGAGTCTTTGATATATGAATCCCAGGGTGCCCAAGTGTACGTAAATACATCATATGTGCCTGCTATGGAGTGCGAGAGTTCCACCATCTGCCTGATGGAGTCCACCTTGGTGATCCATTCCCTAATAGATGGGGGTCTGGTTTGCTTCCATTTGAGAGGAATTAGGGCATTAGCTGCTGTAAGCAGGTGGTTAAGCAGGAGGCGTGTTGATTTCGGTAGAACGGTGGGATACAGCATGAAAAGGAGGACCTCGGGAGACTGCGGTACCACATATTTTGTTATAAGTTGCATTATGGTGGTTAGTTTGCTCCAGTATGTTTGAATTATGGGGCAGAACCACCAGATATGGCCCGGAGTCCCTATGTCTGTTTTGCATCTCCAACAGAGGTTGGAAGCGTTCGGGAAGAAATTGCGTAACCTGGTTGGAGTAAAGTGCCATCTAGAGATGCGCTTGTAATTACTCTCTTGGGCAATAGTGTTAGTAGTGGACTTAAAGGTGTTTTTAAATATCAATTCCCATTCGTCATTTGTCAGTGTAATCTTTAGTTCTTTTTCCCATGACTTTGTGAATTCTGGGAGTTGGGCATGTACGGTCATCTGAAGGATTTTATAGAACACGGTGATGTGTTTCTTTTTCATTGTCCCCAGGAGGGCCCTGTGTTCGAATGTGGACATTGGTCTGTGTCCTTGTGAGAGTGATTGGTGCGCTTGTAGGAAGTGTGAGAGTTGTGCGTAATTGTAGTGTTGCATGGGTGTGTGTGTGGGCGTTTGGATTAGATCCGCCAGTGGGACTATTCCTTGCCTATTGGTTACATCTTTCAGATGTAGTTGTTCTGGTTGGTTCCCAAAGTTACTGTAGGCGTGTTGTGAGAGGCCCGGTTTGAAGTATGGGTTTTTAGTTATTGGGTATAGTGGGGAGGGGTAGGGGGCAATGTTTTCAAGTGTCTTGATAGTGTTCCAATATTTCAGAGTAGGGATTACTGTCGGGTGGTCTGAGTGGTCCTGTCTAATCCACGGTAGGCCCGTTTCATGCCAGGGTATTGTGTTGATGTGAACTTTTAGGCTTGTCGCTTCTATTTGTACCCATTGTTTCTGGTTATAGGTATTAGTCCAATCATAGATTCTGGACAGGATCACTGCCTTGTGGTATGTCTCTATGTCCGGTACTCCTAGGCCTCCGTGGAACTTATGTCTCGTCAGTTGTGTATATTGGGTTCTCGGGCGTTTACCAGCCCAAAGGAAAGTGGAGAAGATGTGTTTTACCGTCTTAAAGAAGGTAGCTGGTATTTTTATAGGCAGTGTTTGTAGTACATATAGAAATTTCGGCAAGATGGCCATTTTTAGTATGTGTACTCTGCATAGCCAGCTGAATTGGGGTTTGTTCCAATTTTTTAAGTCTCTATCAATGTTGGCCAGTAGTGGGGGGAAGTTGAGTTCGTATGTTTTGTTGAGTGTATTTGTGAGCTGTATTCCTAGGTACCTGACTGAGTTCTGTGGCCAGTGGAAGGGGTATGTCTGCCTAAGTTGGTCCCCTAGCTCTGCTGGAATGGTTAGAAGCAGGATCTCACTTTTGCTGCTATTCATCTTATAGTTGGACACCAAGTTATATTGGTCAATTTCCTGTAGCAGGTGAGGGAGCGAGGTTTCAGGGTTTCGAATTGTGTATAAAAGGTCATCCGCAAAAGCAGATACCTTATACTCCTTGTCTGCTACTTGTATCCCTTGAATATTCGGGTTGTCTCTAATTCCCTGGAGGAAGGGTTCTAGTGTTAGGATGAACAAGAGGGGAGAAAGGGGACACCCTTGCCTCGTCCCATTGGAAATGTGGACTGTGTCTGTGAGTTGGCCATTTATTCTTATTTTAGCCCCCGGTCTTGAATATACGGCTGAGAGCCAAGCTAACCAGTTGGGCCCGAAGCCCATGGCCTGCAATGTAGCTTGTAACAGGGCCCAGTCCACCCTATCGAACGCCTTTTTGGCGTCGATTGTGAGGATAAGGCTTGGGTCATTGTTCATCTTTGCATGGTATATGAGATTTAATACTTTGGTGGTATTATTCTTGGCTTCTCGGCCTGGCACGAACCCTGATTGGTCTGGGTGGATAAGTCCCTGTAGGTAGGGCTTGAGACGGACTGCCAGTATCTTGGTAAAGATTTTTAAGTCTACGTTTATTAGTGAGATGGGCCTGTAGCTGCCACATTCCGTCATATCCTTGCCTGGTTTGGGAATGAGTGTGATATGGGCTTCAAGTGTTTCTCGCGGTAGGGTGTGACCTTGGTGTAAGGAGTTAAATACCTGTAGGAACGGCTTGTTCAGGGTCGCGGAAAATGTTTTAAAGTATTTGGCTGAGAATCCATCAGGCCCTGGACTTTTCCCTAATGGCAACTGTCGTGTGATTAGTGAGAATTCCTCTTGTGTGAGTGGAGAGTCCAGTGCCTGTCTGGCATTGGGTGGTATCGTTTGTGTTAATCTCTGGGTGAGAAAGTTTTGGATGTCCTTTGGGTCTGGCGGTTGGGACCTGAGATTGTATAAATTCGTATAATAGGAGTGGAATTCTTCCATTATGTCAGGTAATAGGTGAGTCATAGTCCCAGTGGACTTTTTAATATGGGTTATGTATGTTTGTTGCCTCTCTTTTTGTATTGCCCTGGCCAACATGCGGCCGCACTTTCCGCTCTGGGTGTAGTATTTATGTTTGGAGTAAAAGAGAGATTTCTGGATTTTTGCATTCAGTAGTGTTTGGAGAGAGGAACGCTTGTCCGTTAGTTCCTTGTAGGTATCTAGGTGCAAGTGATGTTTGTGGGTGCGTTCTAGGTGTCTGATGTCTGTCGTGAGGGATGTAATCTGAGCCTCCCTCGCTTTCTTTTGTCTGGAAGCTATGGCAATTATGTGTCCTCTTATTACGGCTTTGTGAGCTTCCCACACAACTGTGGGCGATACTGCCGGTGTACAGTTTTCCTCAAAGTATTTAGTAAGTGTCTCGTTTAAAGAGGCTACATTGACTGGGTCATTAAGTAGTGTGTCATTAAGCTTCCACTGTGATCTTGATGGGATCAGGTTTGGTATCCGAATTGTCATGGAGAGGGGGCCATGGTCAGACCAGGTAATAGGGCCATATTCGCAGGACTGTATGAGGTGAAGGTGTCTATGTTGGAGAAAAAGCATGTCTATTCTTGAGTATGTGTGTTTAACCGCTGAGAAAAAGGAGTAGTCACGGGAGGTGGGGTGTGTCACACGCCAACAGTCGAAGAGATGATGCTCGTCTAAGAGCTGGACAATTCTGGACCTGGAGGTTGCGTTGTATTTGGTGTATTTGGAGGTAGTGTCCAAATCAGAGTCTATTGAAATGTTGAAGTCTCCCCCTAAAATAAGTAACCCTTCCGTGACTTTGTCTACTGCAGCCAGGTATTTGCGGGTGTATGTGCATTGTTTTATGTTGGGGAGGTATAGGTTGGCAAGGGTCACTACTGAGTTCCCTATCTTTCCTTTGACTATCAGGAGCCTGCCATCTGCGATCGATTGGTGTGACAAGTACGTGAAGGGTATGTGTGCATTTATCAGAATGGCCACCCCTTTTGATTTGGAACCTTCATAATTGCTAAAGTAGCCCAGTGGGTAATGTTTATTGCGTAGGGTTGGGGCTGAGTCTGCTCTGAAATGTGTTTCTTGTAGAAACGCTATATCCGTTTTAAGGTCGTGAAGTTCCCTGAGAGCCAGAGATCTTTTGAGAGGGGAGTTGAGACCTCTCACATTCAGTGTCGTTATACGAATAGTTGCCATGGTGGGACAGTCAGAGAGAGGGAAGAGCTCCCTATTTCAAAGAGTGTGGAGTGGTAGGGTTGTTCGGGTAGCGGTTGTCCAGATATTAGTGTGTGCGGAGAGGTGATTCCAAGAAAATTAGGTTAGGTGCAATTATCAGCGTAACAATAAGAAAAACAAAGAAAAAAATAAACCGGATTAAATCCAACTATATACAAAGACTTAGGATAGACTCTGGAGCTAGCGAATGAGAGTGCTTTAGTATTATGAATGGGTAAGCCCCTTTAGCCGGTGGCTTCTCCCCTTGTGTGCTAGGTGAGCGCAGGGAGGCAGGTAAGGCACCGCTTGGGCTTGTATTGCTGCTACAGAGGGTTCCACAGTCTATCTGTGGTGGGGGGGAAGTCTAGGTTGGTGTGTGCGACGTAGGGATGGTGGCGGGTAATCCACCTGACTAGTTATGGATGGTAGTGGGTTTCGGGCTTAGTATTTCTGTTAGGAATTGGGACCATTCTATGCGCTGCAAGTGGGCCTCTGGGCCCGTAGGGTAATTTAGAGCAGCTTACTTAGACAGGGATGTGTAAGGTGTCAAGCTAGATTAGCACTCTCTCTCGCTCTCTCTTGGTCATAGTTCCCCTAGGCCCCCGTCCCGCTCCCATACTCCCGCTCCCCTTCAATATCTCTCTGATACATGTTGTAACCCAATGATAGAAAGGTGGGGATGGAGAAAGAGCACGTTGTGGGGGAGAGGACCCTGGGTCGCCCCTTTGAGTCCCTCCAGCCCCCGGTCGCCCCTGAGGGCCAAAGCAGTTGGGGGAAGCGGTTCAGAGGGGGGATGGTAGGTTAGCCAAGGGGAGGGAGGGTAGGAGAGTGAATACAGAGGCAAAACTGAACAATAACCTGTTAAAGTTATTCAACACATTCGGAAAATCTCTAGGTAGATAGGTAACCCCAGCTCTCCGCTCTGGCATGTGCTGAGGAGGAGGGGGTACTCCCAAATACCAGTTGTGTGTTACCTATCCCGTTCTGGCGGTGAGAGTCACTGGTTTGGGTCGGTAAGTCCTTTTGGGGTTGCACAGACTTGTCTTTCGGTGTTGACCCAGTGGTAAAGTCCTTTTGTGAGTCACCAGAGAAACCTTTGTGCTGGGATCCTTGTTGCTTCTGGGAAGAGGTAGGTGAGGCCTCATACAGTGTGAAACCAACATCTGAGTCCTGTTTTGCTGATTTTCCTGGTCGGTCATAAACAGAATGGTGGTCCGTAAACAAAATATAGGCAATGTCTTACTGGTCGTTTATATGGTTTTTCGGTCTTTTCTGGCGTAATATTGTCCCGGGTGTCAGTTTCGGTGTGGTTCAGCCTGTTGTCCTTGTGAGTTTCGCTGGGGAAGATGGTGATCGTTGCGACGTCTCTTTGGCGGTGTTTGCCATCTCGCTCTCTGAGGGCGGGGGTAGTTATGGGGTGCTTGAATCGGGCCGTACCAATCGGGAATCTGCACGTCGGGTATGTTTAAAGTAGATGTAAATGTGGCGATATCTTCTGCAGTGGTCACGGTAGCGGTGGTTCCGTTGTGTGTGGCCGTCAGCGAGAGGGGGAAACCCCATCTGTACTTGATGTTTCTGGCACGTAGTAGGTCTGTCAGGGGTCTTAGAACCCGTCGAGCTTGTAGAGTCATCCAGGAAAGGTCCGGGTAAATTTGTATTTGGGCCCCAAGGAATAGTAACGGTTGAGATGTTTTTCTTAGTTCTCGCAGTATTTCTTCTTTAGTCCCAAAGTAGTGTAAACGGCAAATTATGTCTCTTGGGGCATCAGAGGCCGGGCCTCGCGGTCTCAGTGCTCTATGGGCTCTATCAAACAGAATGTGCTCCGCTGGATCTTTGTGGAGTAAGTAATTGAATAGCTCCTGTAGTAATTTAGGGAGGTTTTCCCCTTCAACTTCTGGTACGCCTTTTAGTCGCAGGTTGTTGCGCCTTCCCCTATTATCGATATCATCAATAGCCCTGTACATCATGGCCATCTGGGTGTTTTGTGCTTCTAGGGCCTGGTGAACCTGCTGAACCTGGGTGAGTGTGTGGTCTTGGTTATCTTCGAGTGCTTCTAATCTTTCCTCTACCCCTTTAACCTCTGCCGCCATATTGTCTAGTTTATTTTGGAATGAGGATTCCATTTTCTGGATTAAAGCCTGAATATCTTGTTTTGTAGGCAGGTTGTTAAGTATAGCTCTCAGATCTGCATCGATATGTGTGGAGGCCGTGTCTGAGCTGGCTGGGCTTAATGGGGGTGAGGATGGAGCTTGCTCGTTTAAAATTTCCGCCGCCATTTTGGGGCCTACTTCATCGGCGTTTTTCGCCAGATTATCCTTAAAGAATTTAGTGAGAGCGCCCGTTTTTGCTGCGGACTGCCTCTGGGAGGTTTGAGCTGGGTTGGTACCTTTTCTGGGGTGTCCCATATTGCGTTGTTCGCCCGATGTTTGTGGATTACCCGCGGTCCCAGTCGGAGCTCAGCTACAGCACGTCCAGCTCGGCTCGCGGTTGGCTCCGCCCCCAGTGGATCATTCTATTAACGATTTCCTTAGCGGTTTTCATTCCATGTTATTTCATGTTATAATTGGTTTCCGGGGTGGTCTCGGTTCGGGAATCGAACAAAATAAATTAAATGACTATAGAAACGAACAAAATAAACAAAAGGAGCCGAACGTGATGGGGATATTATTTGAAAAGTGATGGGGATATATTCCTTCACACATATCACTATAAAGACCTCTTTTGAAATACTTACACACAACACTTGGACTTGAGTATAACTTGTATTCTTCAAAAATGTTTATTGTAAATACATTCCAGCTTTCTATTACAAATAAATAAGTCCATGTAGACTTGTTTTGTAAATAATCGCGCAACAGTAAATTACATTTCACATTACATTTAAACCATAAGGCAATCAATATGCTGTCTTGCAAATAATGTTATTTTTTGATCATTTGTACAGTGTCTGTGTATCATGCTGGCAACAACAGATGATGTTTTCTCTTCGTGACGATCCTCCACATCCACATTAGATCAAAGCATTTCACTTCCTCCAGCCCAAATATTTCTGTTGCTATTTCCAAGTCTGACACACTGCATGTCTGTCACTGCTTGTGTGCACATGGGACTGTTTATAAATTAATTTAAAAGACTACTAGAGAAAGATTTTGAAAGCTAGAATCACAAAATGTAAATCTTATACTGCAGACTTGTCATTACATATACATTTGATTTTACAGTGTTAAAACAGGGACTGGCCTGGGAAAACATGGTTTTGTATAGGCAAAACCATACACTCCATTATATACCATGTAAACACTGATCAGCCACAACCCATTGAGAAACCATGGACGCTCCATGCTGTCATTACTTTTTTTGCTGTGAGGTCTCGGTGACGGCATGGGACGTCATTAGTAAAACACATAAATTATTGTGCTCCGGTGCCTGCTATCACTGCCTCTGCTGTGGCAGTTCCAGCAATAGTCAACCAGTGAAGATCTGCCCAGATGATCTCTGTGATGACAAATCACAGCAATTGCTGTTTGGAGGTGTTTTTAAACTCTGCCCCTCTCTCTCCATTACTGTGTTCTGTGAGATGAGAGAGACAAAGCAATATTGTATCAGCTTTGTGATCTTAGTCATGAACTAATTTTTAACCCTTCCCTTCCTGGTTTCGTGTGTAGCACAGTGCTGATGTGCTGGTACTGCAGGGGTCATTTTGTTTCGGGTGGAGGGGGGATTCAAATATATACAAAAACTCAGGGCCGGCGCGTCCATAAGGCGGCTCAGGCGGCTGCCTTAGGGCGCAGCGGCCCGTGGGCGCAAAAGTCCGGGTGGCCGGCAGGAGGGAAGCACACAGCTCCTCTCCTGACGGTCACTTCTTGTAGCGTGGCTGAGCGCAAACCGGCAGTGCCGCGGACTGTGTGGAGGGGGCGGGGATATGAACACGTCATATCCCTGCTCCCTCTGTAGCACACAGCACGGCTGGTGCCCAGCAGGGGCAGAGCTACCGCCGGCCCCCTCACGTCAGCATGGGAGGAAGTCCTCCCAAGAAGAGAGCAGAGAGGAGGCAGAGAGGAGGGGGGCTGGGCAGGTCCAGCTCATCCAACTCCCAACTACCTCAGGCAGCACTTTTGATCTCAGGTAAGCCACCCTCCTGAACCTGTCTGTCAGTGTGTGTATGTCTGTCTGTCTGTCAGTGTGTGTGTATGTCTGTCTTTCAGTGTGTGTGTGTGTGTGTCTGTCTGTCTGTCAGTGTGTGTGTGTGTCTGTCTGTCTGTCAGTGTGTGTGTGTGTGTCTGTCTGTCTGTCAGTGTATGTCTGTGTCTGTCTGTCAGTGTATGTCTGTCTGTCTGTCAGAGTGTGTCTGTCTGTCTGTCTGTCAGTGTATGTCTGTCTGTCAGTGTGTGTGTGTGTGTCTGCCTGTCAGTGTATGTCTGTCTTTCTGTCAGTGTGTGTGTATGTCTGTCTGTGTGTGTGTGTATGTCTGTCAGTGTGTGTGTGTGTGTGTGTGTCTGCCTGTCAGTGTATGTCTGTCTGTCTGTCAGTGTGTGTGTATGTCTGTCAGTGTATGTCTGTGTGTGTGTGTGTGTCTGTCTGTCAGTGTGTGTGTGTATGTCTGTCTTTCAGTGTGTGTGTATGTCTGTCTGTCTTTCAGTGTGTGTGTGTATGCCTGTCTGTCAGTGTGTGTGTGTGTGTGTATGTCTGTCTGTCAGTGTGTGTGTGTGTGTGTGTCAGTGTATGTCTGTCTTTCAGTGTGTGTGTGTGTGTGTGTGTGTGTGTGTCTGCCTGTCAGTGTATGTCTGTCTGTCTGTCAGTGTGTGTGTATGTCTGTCAGTGTATGTCTGTGTGTGTGTGTGTGTCTGTCAGTGTGTGTGTGTGTGTGTGTGTATGTCTGTCTTTCAGTGTGTGTGTATGTCTGTCTGTCTTTCAGTGTGTATGTATGTCTGTCTGTCAGTGTGTGTGTATGTCTGTCTGTCAGTGTGTGTGTGTGTGTGTCAGTGTATGTCTGTCTTTCAGTGTGTGTGTGTGTGTGTGTGTGTGTGTGTGTGTGTGTGTCTGCCTGTCAGTGTATGTCTGTCTGTCTGTCAGTGTGTGTGTGTGTGTGTGTGTGTGTATGTCTGTGTGTGTGTATGTCTATCTGTCAGTGTGTGTGTATGTGTGTATGTCTGTCTTTCAGTGTGTGTATATGTCTGTCTGTCAGTGTGTGTGTATGTCTGTCTGTCAGTGCATGTCTGTCTGTCAGTGTATGTCTGTCTGTCAGTGTGTGTGTATGTCTGTCAGTGTGTGTGTATGTCTGTCAGTGTGTGTGTGTGTCTGTCTGTCAGTGTGTCTGTCTGTCAGTGTGTGTATGTCTGTCTGTCAGTGTGTGTGTGTATGTCTGTCTGTCAGTGTATGCCTGTCAGTGTGTGTGTGTGTATGTCTGTCTGTCAGTGTGTGTGTGTGTATGTCTGTCTGTCTGTCAGTGTGTGTGTGTGTGTGTGTGTGTGTATGTCTGTCTGTCAGTGTGTGTGTGTGTGTATGTCTGTCAGTGTGTGTATGTCTGTCAGTGTGTGTATGTCTGTCAGTTTGTGTATGTCTGTCAGTTTGTGTATGTCTGTCAGTGTGTGTGTATTTCTGTCTGTCAGTGTGTGTGTGTATTTCTGTCAGTGCGTGTATCTGTCTGTCAGTGCGTGTATCTGTCTGTCAGTGTGTCTGTCTGTCTGTCAGTGTGTGTCTGTCTGTCAGTGTGTGTGTCTGTCTGTGCCTGTCTGTGTGTGTGTGTGCCTGTCTGTCAGTGTGTGTGTGTGTGTGTGTGCCTGTCTGTCAGTGTGTATGTGTGTCTGTCTGTCAGTGTGTGTGTGAGTGTATATGTCTGTCAGTGTGTGTGTGTGTGTCTTTCTGTCAGTGTTTGTGTGTGTGAGTGTATATGTCTGTCAGTGTTTGTGTGTGTATGTGTCTGTCTGTCAGTGTGTGTGTATGTGTCTGTCTGTCAGTGTGTGTGTGTGTGTGTCTGTCTGTCAGTGTTTGTGTGTATATGTCTGTCTGTGTGTGTGTGTATATGTCTGTCAGTGTGTGTGTATATCAGTCTGTCAGTGTGTGTGTGTATATGTCTCAGTGTGTGTGTGTATATGTCTCAGTGTGTGTGTGTGTATATGTCTGTCTGTATCATTGTGTATGTATGTCTCTATATGCCTCTCTGTTTCTTTATGTCTGTGTCTGTATTTATGTGTGTGCCTGTGTCTGTATGAATGTATGTCTGTGTTTGCACAACAATGTACCTGTATGTGTAGATTGTATGACTGTGTTTGTTTGATTGTGTGCCTTTTAGGACTGTGTGTCTGTATATCTTTGTGACTGTGTGCCTGAATAATTATGTCTGTGTGCTTGTATGGTTGTGTGTCTGTATGTTTGTGTATTTGTGCATGTATGTATTTTTGCCTGTATCCATGTCTATGTGGGAGAAAAAGAGAGATAGATAGGGACTGGGGGGAAGAAAGAGAGAGAAAGGGGCTGTCGGGGAAGTAAGAAATACAAAAGAGGGGTTGTAGGAGACACACTAAAGGGCACAAATGGGCCAAAGGGGTAAGACATTGAAGAGGTTGGATATGCAACACTAATGGGTGTAAGAAATTCAAAAGGGGGCTACGAGACACAGAGGTGAAGATGCATTGTTTATTTTTGGGGGGGAGGCGTGGGGTGGGGCGTCAAAATGCATCTTCACCTGTGTAGTCAAACATCCTAGCACCGGCCCTGCAAAAACCTTTTAAAAAGTTGTTTTTGTAAGGATGGGAAGATTTTAGAGGATAGGTAGGAAGGTTTTAGTGTTGCATAGGTAGGGGGAAAAAGTAAAAAAGTTATACAATATATATATATATATATATATCGTTTTCTAATTGTTCTTGTGGGGTGGGAATTTGTGAGAGGGTAGTTAGGCAGGTTTTAGAATTAGGTAGGTAGGGAAAATAATATAAAACCATTTATAAAAAAATAGTTTTTAAAAAATTGCATATAACAGAAGAGGTATATGCCATCCTTGCCTCTGATTCAGAAACCTCTGACACTATGTTAGAGTTTAACATAGAATCGTACAGCTATTTCATGAGCAATAATGTCTTGCTGTCACCGAAAAAGATAATCCTGACCCTTTCATTGTTTGGCATCGCCAAATAATTATACAGCAGATGTCCCCACTTTTACCGCCTGCCCTGGCATAAATGCTAATGTTACCAGTTTCAGCCCACTTCAGTTTTTGGAGCTATTACTGGGTGATAGCAAAATGGACAGAATTGTGACAAATCTATATGCTGCCCAAAAACTAGCGAAGAATCCCACTTCACACTTGGCACGCTATAATGTCTGGCTGCCAATAGACAAGAATGGATTTTAAAAATTCTGGACTTTAACCGTGGCTATGGGCATTACAAAAAAAAAGCCTTGCATCAGCTCCTGGAGCAAAAATCTTGTCTGCTCAATGCCACTTACTCACATGTCATGTTCAGATCTAGATGTGAGATGATCCTGAGGTTCGTGTACTCTAATGACAGCAACAAGTGCCTTGCCAGAGAACACCCAGACTTTACTAGGTTTCATAAACTTCAGCCTCTCATTGCCCATTTCCAAAATAAATTTTCAGAAATGTACACGCCGGACCAAAACATCAGCATGGATGAGTCCTTGATGAAGTTTAAAGGTTGATTTCAGTTCAAACAGTACATCCAATCACAGAAAGCAAGGTATGATGCGAAATTTAGCATGTTATGTAAAAGTTCCACAGGTCATACACAGGCATTTTGAATTCATGTGGGTAGAGACAGTCAACTAAACCCACCCGGTTGACCAGACTTTTATGAACCTCTGGAAAAATAGTATGGCATTTAATCTACCCACTGCTAAATACATTTATACATAGACAATTTGTATTCTGCTTTGGGACATCCACTTTATGCCAAGAAGAGCTGTTGGCAGTAAAGCTTACTGATAAGAAAGATACATACCTTGTGACAACTATACAAAATTATAACACTGTGCCACTGGGGCGAATGCACCACAAAGTCCCATTTGAAGCCTATGGTCATGTCTCTAACCTACAAATTAACTATTCCAAATCCCAGATTCTATTTCAGCCTCAAAATCATTCTTCATCAATCTAAAGGTTGAAATCCGCAAATTTATCTGGAAAGGAAAATCCCCTCGCATAGCACACTCCCAACTGACACTACCCAAGCTCAGAGGAGGACTGGTGCTGCCAGACTTTGAGAAATATTTCATGGCAGCCCACTTCACTAGAGTCATCAGCAGATACACTGTAGTTAGAGACAAACCATGGGTACAACTGGAATCGGACAGCACCAAATGCGACCTACGAACCTTACCGTGGATCACAAAAGAAGCCAGCAAATGCATACCACTCACAAATCAATTTGTCTGTGCAATACTATGAATCTGGCGCAGATGCATCACAAAGCACTACCTAACAACGGACCCCAGCCCCATGCACCCATTGAGAGGGAACCCAGACTTCCCGACAGGATCAAGGATCTCTCCTATGTTTGACAAAGCATGTACCGATACTCCACATTGCAGATGTACTTATGTCACCATTTGCAACCCGTCCACTCACCGAACTCTTCCCGGAACGGCCACACACGTTTCTTCACATACCGGCGAGAGAACAAATAACACAATACGCTTGTTTGATTCCACAGAAACCTTGCCTACTCCGAGACCGAACACATTTTGAATCACTCTGCACACAAGACAAAGTGCTGCCAAAAGCCACTATCTATTGAATGTACCTTATGGAACCTTATGTATTGTTTGCATGTTATGCGATAAAAGATAACAAGAAGAAAAGAGACGAAAAAAAAACCATGAAACCGTAACTGTTTCCCATTCTGTTTGCAATGTTCGTACTTCATCAATAAGAAACTGTTCAATAAGATGATCTAAATAAAAATTGATTTAACACAAAATGATAACACTGTGCCATTATCTGTCCATGGAAAATTTGAAATAATCAATAAACCAATCTTTGTGACAGAGTATACTAAATACATGGGGGCGAGTAGACCTCTCAGGCCCATTACTTCAGACTTACCTGATAATGTGTAAAACCAAATACTGGTACAAAAAATTACCATCTCTATGATGCAAATAGCAACATACCACACATTCGTAATTTACAAACTGGCTAACTCTGGACAGAAATGCAGGCTTCTGGATATCCAGATGTAGATAACTTCTGAAATATTTTTCTGTGGTAAAGAGAGCAGACTTTCTACCAGACTTTCAACCATACACTTCCGATTTAGGATCCCTCCTACACCACGAAAAAAGATGCCACAGAAGTGATGTAGAGTTTGCTCTAAGAAAAAAAGGTATAAGATGCAATTCTTCTTACTACTGCCCTAACTGCAGATCTAAGCTTGGCCTGTGTATTGGGGACTGCTTCAAGCTGTACCATACAGCTTGCAAATACTGGTAGATTCTGTAGTTTGTAGGAAATGCAGGGAACCTGATTTGATCAATTCTTTAGATAAATCTTTTCTTGAATTTTTTTACATTTATTTTCTACTTTTACTTTTTGAAAAATATTTACTTTATAAAACATTGACGAAGGCTGGTGGTAGAATCAAGTACTTACATATGAAAAACCATAGAGTGTCTACTTTTCAAAAGTACATGATTTGATGGGGGTAAATTACATTGGCCAGTTTAAAAAAATATCTCAATTTAGACATTTAGAAAACTGAAATGGGCACCTCAAAAAAGTAGTCTTACCTCTATGTGATGCTTCTATGCATGGATGGTATCACTGTACTCAGGAAATGTCACTGAAACACATATTGGAGTGTTATTTGGCAGTAATGCATAACATAATACAGGGCTCGAGTCCTGCAGGAATGCGTGGGAACAGCGTTCCCACACTTTTTTCCCCAGGACTTGACCCCTGACATAATCTGAGTACATGTCTGAAGTACAATGTGTGTAAAAAAAGCACAAAATGATACTACACAATATTTTGACAAAGGCTGGTGGTAGAATAAGTGTACAGAAAGTGTTATCATGCCAAAGTTTGAAATAACCTATTGTGTCTATGTTTTTAAAAATATATATAATTTGATGGGGGTAAATGCCATTGGCTGGCTTCAGAAATATCCAAAATAGGACATGTTTGCAAGTTGACTACACATCAAAATTCTATGTTGGAAAACTAAAATGCACATTTACAAATGTGACCTATTACCCCTCAAACAACCCCAAAAAACTATGTAAGGGTGGTATTACTGTACATGTTGCTGAACACATACTGGGGTATTGTTTGCAGTAACCATTTATATGTTCAGTAAATTTAAACCCAAATTGTATTCAATGTGAAAAAAATTACCAAAAATAATTTATCTCTGCAAATTTTGGCAAACATTGGTGGTAAAATGCCCCAGGTTGAATTCCCTAGGCGATCTACCTTTGAAAAATATATATATGTTGGGGTGAATCAGTGATTTATTACAGATATCAGTGTTAAATATTACTATCACTAATTCTGGAGCAAAAATATATTTTAAATAGAAAAAAATGCTTCTTGTATTTATTGCTGTAAAACATGCAAAAAAACTACAGAAAAACTTTAAACACTGGATATTTCTAATCTTAGGACAAATATTAGGATCTATATAGCAGTTCCTGTCAATAGCTTTTGTAGATAAGTAAAATATTTTTTAAATAAAAGTAAAAAAAAAAAGTTGGGAGGGGGTTCAATTTTTAGAATACAAAATGTGTTTTAGAATACATTACATAATATGATCAAAATAATGGTATCTGAAGGTAACCAACCTTTAAAAAATAAACAATATACAATTTGCATGGTAGAGTAAATGAGAGAAGAAAATTAGTGTTACAACTGCTTGTATCCTGAATGGTACAACATTCCAAAAACAGTTTTGTCCTCAAGGGGTTAAAACCCCCATAACTGGGGAAGTAAATAACATCGATTATATTGTAACAATTGCACCTGTCAAGGGGTTGGATTAGGCAATTTTTGAATTTGTTAAGTTGTAAGCAGAAAAAATGGGCAAGCAAAAAGATCTGAGTGACTTTGACAAGGGCCAAAGAGTGATGGCTAGATGACTGGATCAGAGCATCATCAAAACGTCAAGTGTCTTGGGAAGTTCCCAGTGTGCAGTGGTTAGTACCTCCCAAAAATGCTGCAACAAAGGGTATCCCGTAAACAGGCGTCAGTGTCCTCAGTGCCCAAGGTTCATTGATGCATGTGGGGAGTGAAGGCTAGCCCATCTGGTCAGATCACACAGAAGAGCTGCTGTAGCTCAAATTGCTGGTCATGATAGACAGGTGTCAGAACACACAGCGCATAAGAGGATGCGTAGCCAGAGACTGGTCAGAGTGCCCTTGATGACCACTGTCACTACTGAAAATGTCTATAGTACGGACATGAGTGTCAGAACTGGATCATGGAGCAATGTAAGAAGGTTTCCTGGTTTCAAGAATCACATTTATGTGGATGTTACTTTGACATGTACCACCTACCTAGAGATTGTTGGAGACGACGTACACCACTTCATGGCAATGGTATTCCCTAATGGCAATGGCCACTTTCAGCAGGAATGGTTTGAGAAACATGACAATTAGTTCAATGTGTTGCCGTGGTCTCCAAATTCCCCAGATCTCAATCAGAGATTGAGCATCTATGGGGTGTGCTGAAACAACTGATCCACAGAGGCCCCACCGAGCAACTTGCAGGACTTTAAGGATCTGCTGCTAATGTCTTGTTGCCAGATACCACAGGACATGTTCAGAGGTTTGGCGAACAGTGGTGGCTTGTACATTGGGGCCCTTGGGACAGCACTTTCTTTTTCTGGATGTGTGGGTGGTAAACCAAAAAATTATGGGAAACAATAGTGTAATAGGTTCATTGGTAACTGTTTGGAGAAGTTTACTTGAGAGTATCTGGCCATGTAAAAAAATGGGGCTTGATTGAAATCTGCCCTGTTTCAGCAGGTTTTGCACATGCGTAGTGTCCTTTAAGAAGGAATTTCTGAAATCTATATTATAACAGGAATAAAATAAACCTCACATTATAAGGTCATGTGTTGCAAGAACATACTTTGCTCTATGTGTTTATGTGCAGTTTTTAAAAATGTATACATTTTGCAGCAATCTGTCCTCCCTATTTCTACTGACCATCTTGTTTGCTAGATCATCTTCCTCTTCCCTCCTGGTTCTGCTATACCCTCACTATATCCCCACACAGCCACATTTCCTCCTACAGAGCATCCTACTCTCCATCACCTCCTCCCTGTAGTGTTTCTCTCTATCACCTCCTGTCACTTTAGACCTGTTAGTGTAGACTGTTCGCCCACAAAGAAACTGATACCTAGAGTCAAAGAGAATTAATGTGTGAATGTGTTTGTGTTTTTTTTATCATAAATATTATAAAACATTGCATGTATTTTGCTACCATTCTTTGCTAGATTTTATGTCACTGTTGTATGTCTGTCAATATGATATTTATATGCTGTTCTCAAAGTGCCAGATGGCAACAGATGCGTTCATCACTTGACAGTGGGGCATTATGAAGAAACCAGCCAAGTGCACCAGTAATAATGTGTCACATAATATGCCCATCATTGTTTAAAATGCATGTGATCATTAAATAAAAGTTTAGAGCAGATTTATAACAAAGAAAGGTGTATTTGTGTTGCAAGGGAATATATTTAAAAAATGTAGTGTTTTAATTTTGTATAATTTCAATTAAAATAAAAGGTCAGCAGTTAAAATCAATATAATATTATACTTGAACATACTTAAAATAAATATGGTACTAGATTTGTTCAAGTAAATAAAAATAGAAAATTTAACCTAAACATAAAGTGCAAATACAAGCAGATAAAATTATTAACAGATTTGGTAGCTGTGAAAAGATATGTTTATGATAAAATCTTCTCTTGAAGATTTTATCATAATACTATAAAATACTATAAAATCAAAACGATGTGTAAAACAACACTTAAAATAGACAAAAACTTCTTAAATTGTCCTTCATTTAGTCCTCCCTCAATTCTCAACAAATTTTAGCTCACATGTTCCATTAAGGAGGGAACATATATTTCGTTTGCATATAACACTGATCCCACCACAAAGGCAGTTAAGTAATAAAATCCCAGCAAAATCTCCACAAAAAATACAATGAGATATAATAAATCCAAAAGAAATGCTGGCATTTCACAAAAGTGCGATCATAGAAACATAGAAACATAGAATGTGACGGCAGATAAGAACCATTCGGCCCATCTAGTCTGCCCAGTTTTCTAAATACTTTCATTAGTCCCTGGCCTTATCTTATAGTTAGGATAGCCTTATGCCTATCCCACGCATGCTTAAACTCCTTTACTGTGTTAACCTCTACCACTTCAGCTGGAAGGCTATTCCATGCATCCACTACCCTCTCAGTAAAGTAATACTTCCTGATATTATTTTTAAACCTTTGTCCCTCTAATTTAAGACTATGTCCTCTTGTTGTGGTAGTTTTTCTTCTTTTAAATATAGTCTCCTCCTTTACTGTGTTGATTCCCTTTATGTATTTAAATGTTTCTATCATATCCCCCCTGTCTCGTCTTTCCTCCATGCTATACATGTTAAGATCCTTTAACCTTTCCTGGTAAGTTTTATCCTGCAATCCATGAACCAGTTTAGTAGCCCTTCTTTGAACTCTCTCTAAGGTATCAATATCCTTCTGAAGATATGGTCTCCAGTACTGTGTACAGTACTCCAAGTGAGGTCTCACCAGTGTTCTGTACAATGGCATGAGCACTTCCCTCTTTCTACTGCTAATACCTCTCCCTATACAACCAAGCATTCTGCTAGCATTTCCTGCTGCTCTATTACATTGTCTGCCTACCTTTAAGTCATCAGAAATAATCACCCCTAAATCCCTTTCCTCAGATGTTGAGGTTAGGACTCTATCAAATATTTTGTACTCTGCCCTTGGGTTTTTACGTCCAAGATGCATTATCTTGCACTTATCCACATTAAATGTCAGTTGCCACAACTCTGACCATTTTTCTAGTTTACCTAAATCATTTTCCATTTGGCTTATCCCTCCTGGAACATCAACCCTGTTACATATCTTAGTATCATCCGCAAAAAGACACACCTTACCATCAAGACCTTCTGCAATATCACTAATAAAAATATTAAAGAGAATGGGTCCAAGTACAGATCCCTGAGGTACCCCACTGGTGACAAGCCCAAGCTTCGAATATACTCCATTGACTACAACCCTCTGTTGCCTGTCACTCAGCCACAGCCTTTGGGTGGGTGGGATCGGTCTTTGGGTGGATGGGATCAGTCTTTGGGTCGATGGGATCAGTCTAAATGCAAATTATGTATTTTACCTCTGTGAATGCATGAGTAATCTTAAATATGTTGGAGACCTAAGTGGGATTAACTAAATGACAAGTTAAACGAGTTACATTTCAAAACACAAATTAGAAACATTTTTGGTTTGTTCAACTGTATGGTTAGTTGCACTGACTTTGGAAGACACAATATTTTAAAAATAGAGCCAAATAGAAGAACAATGTCGAAGCAAATCAGTTGACATTAAAGAAAAAAAGAAAAGAAAAAATAACCTCACAAGTAAGTTGCAATCGGTTATGGTTTGGGAAATAGCCAACTTGCCAATGTATTCTCTTATGGAATTGCTATAAACTAAGCATCATATAAAGCCTGATTATTGAAACCAAGCCATGTTGGTAGTTCAGTTTGCATATTCCCGATCTTATCTTGACCAAGTGTACAATGAAAACTGCTGCCAGCGGCAATGAACTACAAGCTATATCAAACATGTTTGAAAACAGCTAGCAACAAAGAAAGAATAAATAAATGAATTGAAAGTAGTACAACAGTGGGGAAAGCTGAGATTCCCATTATAACCATGGAAGCCACATTATTTGAACATGCCAGCCATATACCTGTCATGTCATGTGCATTACTGATACATGCAGTCGCCCAATCATTCTAATTAAATTGAGATAATAATCACATATGGGGAATCCCCTAATTACATATGAACACAGAAGGAGCTCTGGATTCATTTCTAAACCCTCAGATGATCGGTGGCATAGTAATGCATCATTTTTGTTTTGGAGGGAACCTAAAATCTACTGTTCTTAAAGCTTTTTCTTGTGCTTAGAGGTTGGCACATACTCATGTGTCTTCCAACTGCCCTAGCCCTGATGCTAAATCCCTCCAAACAATGCCAATGTACTCCTTATTATATAGTCAGGAAATTGGAATTATTTAATTATCCAATAAATGATTCATAGTCCAAAATGTAAAAAAACACAAAATAATATATAAAACTAAGTCTATGCAAAAAGTATATTCTCTTGTGAATGTGTAACAATTATAGCCTGATTTCCTGAATGTCTTTTAATTTCCTACTTATCTTATATTTTTTTCTCTTTAATACCATAACACTAGTCTTAACACGCAGTATCGCCCAACAGCCAATTAGCCTCAAAATTACTGCCAGGGTTGGTTCAAGATGGCAAAAGTAAGTTATTAGTGAATATTAGCTAATTTCATGAACAAACTTAAAATATTTTTACAGTCACATGTTTATAGTCGAGATGTAATGAAAGTAGTGGCAACCTCATTTTATATGTATTCAAATCCATCAGACTTATATTCCCTCCACCAGCTTCCATATCTTAGAAATATCAAAAAGGGTGTCAGCCTGTATTAATTCTGTATTTCCATGAGAAATTGCTTCCTTACTCTCTCTCTCTCTATATATATACAGAAGTGCCACACTCACACTAAGCAGAGATGTTAAGTGCAACAAGGCCATTGTCTAAATATTTACTGATAAAGATGGGTAATGTTCTGGATGGCAAACCAACAGAGTTTGCTGAGAAATACCAGCATTTTTCCAACAAGATTTGCCAAAGAAGTTAAAAAATGGTCACAGACATAACTTGAAAACCAAGTGCTTTGGTGCAAAAATCAATGAAGCCCCACCTTTTGACACAACTATTTTTGGGGAGGTTACATTTTTTGCCACAAATCACACATTTAACTTATTTCCGAATTAATTGAGATTGATGACCTTCATGGTCAAACACACTACAGCCTTATGACATCTACATATCTATTTTTCACAGTTCATCATATCTAAACTGTCCTGTTTAGTACAGTATGAAAAGGCTAAATGGAATTGGCCCAAGAGCGTGCAATCAAACTCAAGTTGGAAATTCTGTTTATACTCTTTACCTAAATTATTTAGGTAAAGCTTCTAAACACAAATGCTAATTTGAGTTAGATTTTTCGCTTTTGTGCCATTCCATTCTGCTTTTGCATACAATGGCCAGAACACACCAAATTATAATATATTTTAAGTTAGCATCTATGTGTATAAAAATGGTGTAGGCGGGTAGGTAGGCGGGATATGGTGATTACCCGGCACAGTAGCACACACACAATCAGCTCACGTCTCGTGATACAACAAGCAGCAGCAAATGTAACTGTAGACCAAGAACTACCGTCATTGGACACATATTAGAGGGAAACTATAGTTATAATGCCCCCCCCTCTACGTCAAGCCACCCCCCATGGTGCAGAAGTGATTAAAAAAAAACTTCTGTGACTTACCTGAGTCCTGCATTGATGTCCCTCGGCACTGAATCGGGCTCTGCCTTTTCTCCAATGGCCATGCTCATATTAGTTCTTCCCTCATAAGAAACCGTTATACAATGTTTTCCTACTAGGTTTTGGATGACGCTGGATGTCCTAATGCATAGCGTGAGGATGTCCAGCGCCAGTTAGGCAATCAAATTTGCCTAACGACCCGGACGTCCCACTAGATGGCTTACTAGATTGAAAAGGACCTTTGGTCCGGTATCTGATGCTTGACGTCCTCGTGCTCTGCATGAGGATATCCAGCGTCAGATGTTTCCCCATAAGAAAGAATTGATTTAATATAACTTGATTTGATGCTTTCCTATGGGGAGGTCTAATGTGGGCGCGGCATCGTATTAGAGCCTGCTTTCGGGGCTTTGGACGGGGAGAAACTTCAACCCAGCATAGAGGGACATCGGCACTGGGATCAGGTAACTAAATAACCATTTATTCATTGGGAAGGGGGCGCGTGGGAGGCCGGGGGAACGATAGTGCCAGGAAAACAGCTTTGTTTTCCTGGCACTATAGTATCCCTTATAGTTGAAATGGTTTATAGCGTCCCTTTAATTAAACATTTTTGGGAGGGAACTAGGAGTTCCCACATTTTTTTCATTATTATTATTATTATTATTATTGCCATTTATATAGCGCCAACAGATTCCGTAGCGCTTTACAATATTTTGAGAGGGGGGGGATGTAACAATAAATAAGACAATTACAAGAAAACTTACAGGAATAATAGGTTGAAGAGGACCCTGCTCAAATGAGCTTACAGTCTATAGGAAGTGGGGTATTAGAAACATTAGGATAGGAAATATCAAGTAGGAGTGAAGCAGAGCTGGAGGAGAGAGCAAAGCACTATCCCATAGGGACAGGTATGTAAGGGAGAGATTACTCTGGGAGGCCATACGCTTTCCTGAAGAGATGGGATTTAAGGCCCTTCTTAAATGATTGAAGACTAGGGGAGAGTCTGATGGCAGTAGGCAAGTTATTCCATAGGAGAGGAGCCGCCCGTGAGAAGTCCTGCAAGCGTGAGTTGGCCGTACGGGTGCGAGCAGCGGTCAGGAGGTGGTCGCGGGCAGAGCGGAGGGTACGAGGAGGGGCATACCTCTGGATCAGTGAAGAGATATAAGAGGGGCTGGAATTGTTCAGTGCTTTAAATGTATGGGTTAGCACTTTGAATTGACTCCTATAGGATACAGGGAGCCAATGTAAGGACTGGCAGAGGGGCGAGGTGTGAGAGGACCGACTGGATAGGAAAATCAGTCTAGCTGCAGCATTCATTACAGACTGTAGCGGGGCAGTACGGCTTTTGGGGAGACCAATCAGGAGAGGGTTACAGTAATCCATGCGGGAAATTACTAGAGCATGGACAAGCTCCTTGGTAGCATCTTGCGTAAGAAAGGGGCGGATGCGGGCTATGTTTTTGAGTTGGAACCTACAGGACTTGGCAACAAACTGGATGTGAGACTCAAAGGTGAGACCAGAGTCAAGTATGACGCCAAGACAGCGCGCTTGTAGGGATGGACTTATGTGGATATCACTGACTTGAAGGGAGAGTGAGAGAGGAGGATCAGTATTAGGAGGAGGAAAGACAAGGAGTTCAGTTTTAGAGAGGTTAAGTTTGAGAAAGCGTGACGACATCCAGTCAGAGATGGAAGAGAGGCAAGCAGTGACACGTTGCAGGACGGCCGGGGAGAGGTCCGGTGAGGAGAGGTATATCTGAGTGTCATCAGCGTACAGGTGGTAGTTGAATCCAAAAGAGGCAATAAGTTTTCCAAGAGAGGCAGTATAAAGAGAAAATAGAAGGGGACCAAGGACAGAGCCTTGGGGAACTCCAACCGAGACAGGGCGAGGGGAGGAGGTATCCTTGGAAAAGGAGACACTAAATGAGCGTTGGGAGAGATAGGAGGAAAACCAAGAGAGGACAGAGTCACAGAGACCGAGTGATTGAAGAGTTTGAAGGAGGAGAGAATGATCAACTGTGTCAAAGGCAGCAAAGAGGTCAAGGAGAATTAATATGGAGTAGTGACCTTTGGATTTAGCGGAGATTAGGTCATTAGTCACTTTGATAAGAGCGGTCTCAGTAGAGTGGAGAGGGCGGAAGCCAGACTGAAGAGGGTCAAGGAGAGAGTTGGAATTAAGGAAGTGAGACACACGGGTAAAGACAAGTCTTTCCAAAAGCTTTGATGAGTAAGGGAGCAGGGATATGGGACGATAGTTCGAGGGGAAGGACGGGTCAAGAGATGGTTTTTTCAGGATAGGTATTACAGTGGCATGTTTAAGGTCAGCAGGAACAGTGCCAGAAGAGAGAGAGCAGTTAAAGATGTGTGTTAGGATAGGCACAAGACAAGGGGAGAGAGATCTGATGAGGTGAGATGGGACAGGATCAAGTGGGCAAGTGGTGGGGCGAGAGGAATGGAGAAGTGCAGCCACCTCTTGTTCAGTAGCTGGGGAGAAAGTCTGAAGGGTAGGGAAAGCATGATTTATGTGTGGTTGAGAAAGAGAACGGCAAGGAGGGGAGAATTGTTTCCTTAGCTGTTCAATCTTGTCAGTAAAGTAATATGCAAAGCTATCAGCTGTAAGGTTAGTTTGGGGGGTGGCCACAGCAGGGCGGAGAAGGGAATTAAAAGTGTCAAAGAGACGTCTGGGATTGCGGGAGCATGAACTAATGAGAGAGGAAAAGTAGGACTGTTTGGCGAGGGCAAGGGCTGCGCTGTACGAAAGCAACATGAATCTATAATGAAGATAGTCTGCCTGGGTGCGGGACTTCCTCCAGGAGCGTTCAGCACAGCGGGAGCAACTCTGCAGATAGCGTGTTGATTTATTATGCCAAGGTTGGGGTCGTGTTCTCCTCGTGGTGCATGTTTGGAGTGGGGCTGCAGTGTTCAAGGCAGATGTGAGGGTAGTGTAATATGTGGAGATGGCCAGTGAGGGACAGGAGAGGGAAGGTATGGATAGCAGTTGTGAATCAATGTCAGCCGACAGCTGCTGGAGGTCAATAGAGTTAAGGTTCCTCCTGAGCTGAGGGGGGTTAGGCTGAGGTTGTTGGGTGAGGGGGTAATTGAGAGCAAACGATAAGAGGTGGTGATCAGAGAGAGGAAATGGAGTATTGCAGATATTAGATAATGTACATGAATAGGAGAAAATAAGGTCGAGGGTATTGCCAGCTACATGAGTGGGAGAATTAGCCCACTGCAATAGTCCAAGGGAGGAAGTAATTGAAAGTAGTTTAGAGGCTGCTGGGGTTAAAGGTGGGTTAATGGGAATATTGAAGTCTCCAAGAATTAGGGATGGAATGTTGGAAGAGAGGAAGTAGGGTAGCCAGGCAGCAAAGTGGTCAAGGAAGAGGAGAGGGGAACCAGGGGGACGATAGATGACGGCAATGGTAGCAGAGAAGGGTTTGAAAAGGCAAATTTAATGAATTTCGAATGATGGGAAAGAGAGGGAAGGGGGGCAGGGTTTTAAAGGAGCAGTGGGGTGAGAGAAGAAAACCTACACCGCCACCTTTAATCTCCGCTTGTCTTGGATTGTGGGTAAAGTGAAGACCACCAAAGGACAGTGAGGCAGGGGTAGCAGTATCCGAGGGAGAGAGCCATGTTTCTGTTAGTGCAAGTAGGTTTAGGGAGTGTGAGATAAATAGGTCATGGATGGAAGTAGATTTAAAGGTGCTGCACACAGAGCGTGCATTCCAGAGGGCAGCTTTAAAAGAGGAATTATAGTGCCACATCCATATTAAGCATATATTGTCCCACATCCATATTAAGCTTACTCTACATGATACTCTTCACTGTGGGAATCTAAATTTAGTAGATCCACATTAGCAGAGTTATTTACTAAAGTGAGAAATCAAATTGAATTCAAGATTAATTTCAAGTTAAAGTCCAGAGTAGCCGAACTAAAAGCTGACAGAGAATTTTTCCAGTTCACCTATTTTAATCTTAAAGGACCACTATAGGCACCCAGACAACTTCAGTTCAATGAAGTTGCCTGGGTGCCAGATCCCCTCACGGACCTCCAGCGTAAAAAAAAATCCCCATAGGAAAGCATTGGGTAACGCTTTCCTATGGGCGGGTTTGAATGCGCATGCGCCTCTGGCCGCGCATGCCGCTCCACTCGGAAGCTGACATCTGTGGGGGAGGAGAGATCACCAGCGCCGAGGGAGCCCAGAGCTGGATTAAGGTAAGTGGCTGGAGGGGTTTTAACGGGTTTGTTTTCCTGGCACTATAGGATCCCTTTAGATTTGAAATGCACTTAGAATTCTCGCTTAAAAAATTTCTGTAAGGCTTCAAGACCCCACATAATACTGGATGTGTATGAGAAACAAAAATACAGTGCAGTTTTTCATTGGCACTATGTAGCTGGCATCTGTCTTTCTTATTGATGCTTGATAAATAAGAGGTATTTCTGCTACGTGTTACCACATTTAAAGTCTGAGTATTGCTATTATGTAACATAGCAGTTTCACTATTAATGTATTCATTCTCGAGTCTTCATAAAAGGGTTTATGCTGTGGAACAAAATAAAAAAGAGTAAGTACTTTGATCTTTTCTTAGGCACATATGTTTGTGTGAGTGGCTGATCTTTTATATCTGATATTGTGAGGAAAAGGTCATAAATATTAGGGTGAGTTGCAATGCCTTGACTAGGCCAAGGACAGCCTAAGATTTAAATGTCATTGACCATTAATATGTGATAAAAGACAACACAGTTCTTTTTAGATATTTAAATAAATAACACTGTCGACTAAATTAATCTCTCTAGTGCCTTTGTTCGTTAAGGAATGAAAAATTAGGTTTCAGACTTTTCTGTAATGGCACAATGATTGGTACAATCACTCCATTAAAAGGACATTGTAAAAGCTTAACCATATAATCTCATTGAATTGGTTACAGTGCTTGGAGTTCCCTGGCAGTGTCAATCCTTTCAGTGTTAAACCATTTTCAAGAAGTTTAGCACTAAATGAGGCAACCTTCAAATATCTCTGTCCCTACTGGAGCCCTTCTCTACAATGCTTGCCCTGTCATTCTAACATACTCATCCATATGGGATAAAATAAAATATTAATTCCAACTAACTTCTGATCTCACTGCAGTGACTCCAGTCCTACAAAATAGGGAGTTTCTCCTCTAGACGTAGCCGGTATACAATGCTATGGGTATTTAAGTAATAATTTCTCATATATCAGTTACACAAAATTACAGGAGAAAGCTACTTAAAATACCAGGGATTTCTTTAGGTATAACCAGATTAGAGATTTTGCCATTCAGACTAAGGTGAGGGGAGCATCAGAATGACCCGGTACCCCGTTCAAAATCTTTTGCATTAAGAGCAAATATCAAAAGGGCCTAGGGTCCCAGATTTATAATTACTCATTCCAAAATGTAAGGACCAATGCATTATATCTCACAAGGGAGCAGAATTTGGTGGATGGGGTTGAGGGGGACGTTTGAGAAGACATGTGGAAGGCAGCAGTCAAGGTTTCTGTTAGCGTAAAAGCCCAGGACATGTTGTGGGCATTCCCATTATTGTTCCATTCTAGAAGGATCTAAACCATTTGAGGGTCTCCCAAGAAAGCAAAACTACTTAATAAAGTAACTTTGGCGCCGAGATAAGCAAATTCATTAGAATTAAACGTAATGTTTTCCTATGAGAAACCTTTACTTCCACCTTGAATCAGCAGCCAAAGAACGTGAGAAAGGAAGGTCTCCTGGTTGTCTAGCTGACAGCCAGAATGTAATACCAAGGGAGTATATTAAAGTGCTGAAGTGTTTTGGGGGTTTGCAGTGTTACTTTAAGTAGGAGGCATGATGGCATAATTGCAGTTAAAATAAATCAAATCTTTATCTGTCCCTATTTAAATACACTACAGTATTGGGAACATAATACGTATTTCAATGCAACATCAGTGCAAAACATGTCAAGAACTTTTGAATGGCAAAATGGCAGGTGTAATCATTATTTTTAAATATGAGATGTAAGAATTACGATTTGAATACTTTTAACAAATAATGTAACGTTACTTATAGTTATGATGGGGCGAGAGCTGTAGTTATCCATCCTTTTCTTCCTCTCTTGTAAGTGTCAGTTTTATTTTTTAAAATAATTGTTTTTGGTCCCCTGATAATGTGTCTATAGGGACTCTTGCAAGAGTTTGCAAGTTATGGTTTGTTTGTTTTTTAATCATAACTATCTGTCTATACACCTCTTTATCACTAAAACAAACACTGCATTTAATTTTTTTAAGTAAAGTTTAGATGGTAACCTGGGGCACACTGGAATTATATACGCTACATATGCTATGTGTACAACATTCTGAGATTTGCCTCATTGCGGGTTGTTAAATATGTATGTCATTTCAATATATAATATAATACCTTCCAAATTCCTGCTTTTGCTGCTGTCATTTTCTTAGATCAAAAGGAAAAGGTAGCTTACAATTATAGACCACGGGGGAAAAAAGTTGGTGTGTTAAAAAGCAAAGCTGCAGTTGTTAACGAGCGACTTATTAGCCAGTTATGCTCATCCTATACTAAGAATGGAGCTGTCTTGGTGCTTTTCCTAACAATCCTTGGAGGATAATAAGTAAGGGATAAGAAATAAGTGCATCCCTCGTGGGCCTCCTCTTAAGAGTTTAAAAGCAAAATATTGATTTTGATTTGCCCTGCTTCAGCTCAGCCTTGCTCTCGTGATATTTTCCTATCCCTTGTAGATTTCTGTGTCCATTTGTAAAGCTAGAGAAAATCACTGGTAAAACTGTAGCATGTCCATGTAACATTCCTGCACCTAGATTATGGTCAATTGACACCTTACTGGTTTTTCAAGCAACTGTAACGATTTCTGACATTTCAGCTGCATTGTCGGTGTGTTCAAAATGACTAAAGTGGATGGATTGATTTTAGTTTGAGAAAACCCTTGGTATAATCTGCGCGTAAACTGCACATTCTCCTGGTAGCGATTAAATGATTGGCTTTTGCCAAAAACTTACCCAAAGCTCAAACTGCGCTTTTTTTTACTCAAAGATAAATTACCCAAAACAATCTCAGAAATATATTCTATTAAAATAATTGAGTATCTTTGCAACGTGGACACAAACACAGGGGAAATTACATTGTTTTGTCAAAGCAGTAATTAGAAAAGCATGATTACTGTGCTAAGACTATTGTTCACACCTGTTAAATCTCTCAATATAATAAAATACAATTATGGATTTCACCCCTAAAATGGTCATGGAAATAAATCTCAGGATTCCATCTTTGCTTACAAGAACAGAAAGCATCAGGAAATGAAAGTGTTTTGATCTATTAAAAAGAACAATATGATAGTTAGCTCTATAATATTGAGGTTGTTAACATCGCTTACTCATTATTTGTAGGGATTCATGCCAACACTAGTTAAACAGATAATATCAACATTCTGAGAATGTAATATGTCAACAATGCCTAGTAATGTAATGCATTAAAAGATATGGCAATCAAGGCAATTATATTGTAGCTACCATACAAATAAGTGTTCTTTGTTTCTAAAAGAGAAATTTCTTATGATTTTTTTATTTTACTTTTGAAACTATCTTTGTAATAACGGTTCGAGGTTCAATGTTACCTCTGCAGTCATACAAATTAATTTATGTGTGTGTTTATGTAATTTTATTACATGACAGGAGGCGAGTATTTTGCATTAACTCTCTTTACTAACTCCACAGCAGCAAAGAAAAAAGTATAACAAGAACCAATCAAAATGCAGTAGGAAGAACAGTATCCACAGTCTTGTTTGCTGCTCCATCAGCAGACAGGTCGGAGTTTTGCCTCTTCTCTGTGTTTTCATAACATATAGTCTTTTACTCACATTTTCTACTTCATTTTGTTTCCTCTTTGTTCCTATATCTGTCTAACACTTTATTTACTTCAATTTACTGTTCTTTAGTAGTGATGTCGCGAACATGAAATTTTCTGTTCGCGAATGGCGAACGCGAACTTCCGCAAATGTTTGCGAACGGGCGAACCTGGCGAACCGCCATAGACTTCAATAGGCAGTCGAATTTTAAACGCTACAGGGACTCTTTCTAGTCACAATAGTGATGGAAAAGTTGTTTCAAGGGGAACACCTGGACTGTGGCATGCCGGAGGGGGATCCATGGCAAAACTCCCATGGAAAATTACATAGTTGATGCAGAGTCTGGTTTTAATCCATAAAAGGCATAAATCACCTAACATTCCTAAATTGTTTGGAATAACGTGCTTTAAAACATCAGGTATGATGTTGTATCGATCAGGTAGTGTAAGGGTTATGCCCGCTTTACAGTGACAGACCAAACTCCCCGTTTAACGCACCGCAAACAACCGCAAACAGTCCATTTGCACAACCGCAAACTCCCCATTTGCACAAGGTTGGATACCAAGCTAGCCATATCCCGTTCCTTGTCCTCACTGATGTCATTGAAGGTCTCTTCCTCCACCCAGCCACATACAACACCAAGGGTCCCCGAAAGGTGACAACAAGCCCCCTGTATTTTTTTTTTTTTTTTTAAATGTACACTACTGTTACACCAGATATGAGTTGCACTGGTGTGACACTGTGCCCTGGCAGGCCCTGAAACGCACACGTGTGAAGGAAACTGACTGCTATTATTTCACAGTCAAATTTCTAGTTTTTTTTTTTAATGTACACTACTGTTACACCAGATATGAGTTGCACTGGTGTGACACTCTGCCCTGGCAGGCCCTGAAACGCACACGTGTGAAGGAAACTGACTGCTATTATATTACAGTCAAAAAAGTTTGTTTTTTTTTAAATGCAAGCTATTGTGACACCAGATATAAGTGGTGGCACTGGGACCACCTTAAAAATATTGGATATCGCTAAAAATCATGATCACTGTAACGGATCGTTTCAGCAGAAAAGGGGTTAAAATCCGTTTCGGCAATATTGCCCTTTCAGATATAAAGGCAGCTTCAGTAAAACACCAAACTCCCGAATTGAATACAAGTGAATGCACCAAACTCCCGAACTGCATACAAGGGAATAAGGTAGCACTCCAAACTCCCGAACCGGAACCTCACGAATAGCTGCTAGCAGACGAACAGGAAAAGCTCCCAAGCGGCTTACACTCCTGGCAATCAGTCTCTATCAGCATACAGTGAATCCCCCCCAAAGACGAGACAAGGCTCCGTGTTGAGGGTCAAGCAGGGGTCTGGTTTATTATGGGCTACCCGCCCAGTATTTATGCAGGTCTCCCACTTGGTGGACACTCCCCTAGGGGACCAAATGGGAGACTGTAACAAAAGACAGACAGGTATCAATTTAGGACATACAGTCACAATACTTTCCCACAATGCAGCCTGGCTTCCTCTCCTCTGCCCTGGCGATAATTGAGAAGTAATTCAATTATCTCCCAGGACAAAGGCAAATCGCCATTATGCACATGGTGAGCACAAAAACATAAAAACACTTTAAAATACACAAAGTCATATTTTATACATAAAACACAGACATGTCACACATCCCCAGATAGCTGGGATCTGAGCGCACAAAACTACCGAATAGCGCTCAGATCTTATTCACACAGTTCAGTTGCCATGGAGCCAAAGTCTTTAATTACACGAATAGGCTCCATTGCATAGCTATCTGGGTTAACACATTCACATAACAAAAGTACCGGATGAACATGTATTTGTTAGATCTGTACGAATAAGAACCAGGCGGCGGACGGCTCAACGGTGTTTGTGCAAATAAGTGTCCGTTTTTAGATCCATGGTGTAAGCGCTGAACACCGCTGGCCGCTCGGGACTTTTAAAATGGCCGCCGCCACGTGTTCGGTAAACGAACAAAGACCACCCTGTATTCGTCAATTAAGCTGCGGTTAACCGCAGCTTCAGGGAGGTAAATTGGCGGCACACTCCAGCTCCCAGGTGGTCGCTCCTTCGGTAGTTTGTTCGGTAGATAAAATCTACCGATCACCCCGGCAGAAAGGCACGAATAAGCCTTTCTGCAGGGAAAATAAAGTCTTTTAAAGTTTGGTCCATAGTCCAAAGGCAGCAGGCGGGCAACCAGGCTTCTCCAATGCAATGTGGCGAGATTGCTCTCGTCACAATCACTATATACTTTCTCTACAAACCTTTAAAACGAACCAAACTACTCATCCATCCGCTATACCACTTTATCCCACCTATAACTAGTGCCCAGTTAAAATACTTGACTCTTACTTACCCACACTCAGTCATGCCACACACATTTCACGACTACTCTCACTGAATCCCTCTGACTACGGCTAAATTCATCTTCTACATCAGAACACTACTCCTAAGATTGGGTTGCATCCATGTCTCGGGTCTTTCATTTAGAATAGGGGCAGCTTCGGTCTCCTTCAACACTGACACTCCAGTGCATATTATTAAAAGATTGGGCAGATGGAAATCCTCAGTCTACAACTGATATATTCCTCATCCCGAGAAAGAAATGAGGAAAGCTTTTAAAAGTTTGGTTTTGTAAATTTGATGCAATAAGTGTGTTTTTCTTTAATACCTTTTCACCCTCTTTGCATGAACCCGATTTACATATATTACTAATATGTTTCTGAACATATATATTATATTATTCACTCACTCAGTCACTCTCTGGGCCGGCCTAAGACATCATGCTGCCTAGGTCCAACCAGGGCCGGTGCTTGGATTTTTAGGTACATAGGCGAAGATGCATTTTTCCGCACCCCTCCCCCCCCAAAAAAATCTTCACCTATGTGCCTCTTAACCAGCCCCTCTCCCCTCCCCGACCATTAGTGGTCCCTTCCCTGTCCCTTAGTGTTCTTCTCCCCTTCCCCCTCTTTTTCCTGTCTCTTGGTGTTTCTCTCCTATTCCCTCCCTGTCCCTTGGTGCACCCCACACCCCTTTAGTGGTCACACTCCCCTTCCTGGTGTGCCTCCTACCTCTATTGTTGCATTGCCGAGCGGAGCACATCCCCTAAAGGAGCTTCAGTTTTCTGTACCCGGCCGGACTGACAGGGAGTGCTTTCTCTGTGAGCACCTCCTGTCAGTCTGGCCAGGTACAGGAAACAGAAGCTCGTGTACCGCGCTCTGCTCCGCTACACTCTGTACACACTGACAGTCACACACTCAATGACAAACACACAGACGTCACTGACAGACACAGACTCATTGATCTGACACACACTCATTCATTGACACTGACAGACCCACACTGATTGACACTCATTGACAGACACACTGATAGTCACACACAGACTCAATGACAAACATACTCTCACTGATTTGACAGACACACACTCATCATACACTGACAGACACACTCATACACTCACATGCACACACACTCATACAATCACTCACAGACACACACAGACGCACTCACTCACACACACACACTCAGTCACTCACAGACAGACACTGTCACTCACAGACAGACGCTGTCACTCACAGACAGATGCTATCACTCACAGACACACACGCTGTCACTCACAGACAGACTCTGTCACTCACAGACAAACACGCTGTCACTCACAGACACACGCTGTCACTCACAGACACACACTCTGTCACTCACAGACACACACACTGTCACTCACAGACAGACACTCACACACAGACACACGCTGTCACTCACAGACACACACGCTGTCACTCACAGACAAACGCTGTCACTTACAGACACACACACTGTCACTCACAGACACACACTGCCACTCACAGACACAGACACTCACACACAGACACATGACATACATTCACTAATTATTTTAATAAATACAAATTTTCCACCCAGCTTCCCTACCTGGAGAGCTGGTGTGGATGATGGATCATTCCCTGTGGTCCAGTGGGGCTGCTGGGCAGCGTGCGGCAGTGCTGTGATCAGGCGCGCCGAGGGAGCTCTAATCTCACCGCTCTGCTCCCTCGCGGGCTGTCTGCTGATACCGCGGGAGTCGGAATATGATGTCATATTCCGGCTCCCGCGGCATCAGCAGACAGCGCGCGAGGGAGCAGAGCGGTGAGATTAGAGCTCCCTCGCCGTGCCTTATCACATCACAGCACTGCCACGCCGGGGTCCAGATGGTGGCCGGCAGGAGGGAGAGCTTTCCTCCTGCCGGCCACTGAAATATTGCGCCCCCAGAGCCCATGCGCCTGTGCCGCCTTATGGACGCGCCGGCCCTGGGTCCAACGATAAATGACTATGGGGATAATGTATAATAAACACAGGTTACTGGCTATGGGGGGGATAATGTATAATAAACACAGGTTACTGGCTATGGGGGGATAATGTATAATAAACACAGGTTACAGGTTATGGGGATAATGTATAATAAACACAGGTTACTGGCTATGGAGGATAATGTATAATAAACACAAACACAAAAAAAATAATAATAAAAAAAAATGAATGCAGCCCTCCCCCCCCAAAAAAATCTTCACCTATGTGCCTCTTAACCAGCCCCTCTCCCCTCCCCGACCATTAGTGGTCCCTTCCCTGTCCCTTAGTGTTCTTCTCCCCTCCCCCCTCTTTTTCCTGTCTCTTGGTGTTTCTCTCCTATTCCCTCCCTGTCCCTTGGTGCACCCCAC
The DNA here is from genome assembly GCF_036172605.1 of Pelobates fuscus. Taxonomy (NCBI): domain Eukaryota; kingdom Metazoa; phylum Chordata; class Amphibia; order Anura; family Pelobatidae; genus Pelobates; species Pelobates fuscus. The sequence goes on along the minus strand of NC_086320.1, from coordinate 291,383,501 downwards.
ACCCCTTTAGTGGTCACACTCCCCTTCCTGGTGTGCCTCCTACCTCTATTGTTGCATTTCCGAGCGGAGCACATCCCCTAAAGGAGCTTCAGTTTTCTGTACCCGGCCGGACTGACAGGGAGTGCTTTCTCTGTGAGCACCTCCTGTCAGTCTGGCCAGGTACAGGAAACAGAAGCTCGTGTACCGCGCTCTGCTCCGCTACACTCTGTACACACTGACAGTCACACACTCAATGACAAACACACAGACGTCACTGACAGACACAGACTCATTGATCTGACACACACTCATTCATTGACACTGACAGACCCACACTGATTGACACTCATTGACAGACACACTGATAGTCACACACAGACTCAATGACAAACATACTCTCACTGATTTGACAGACACACACTCATCATACACTGACAGACACACTCATACACTCACATGCACACACACTCATACAATCACTCACAGACACACACAGACGCACTCACTCACACACACTCAGTCACTCACAGACAGACACTGTCACTCACAGACAGACGCTGTCACTCACAGACAGACGCTATCACTCACAGACACACACGCTGTCACTCACAGACAGACTCTGTCACTCACAGACACACACGCTGTCACTCACAGACACACGCTGTCACTCACAGACACACACTCTGTCACTCACAGACACACACACTGTCACTCACAGACAGACACTCACACACAGACACACGCTGTCACTCACAGACACACACGCTGTCACTCACAGACAAACGCTGTCACTCACAGACACACACACTGTCACTCACAGACACAGACACTCACACACAGAAACATGACATACATTCACTAATTATTTTAATAAATACAAATTTTCCACCCAGCTTCCCTACCTGGAGAGCTGGTGTGGATGATGGATCATTCCCTGTGGTCCAGTGGGGCTGCTGGGCAGCGTGCGGCAGTGCTGTGATCAGGCGCGCCGAGGGAGCTCTAATCTCACCGCTCTGCTCCCTCGCGGGCTGTCTGCTGATACCGCGGGAGTCGGAATATGATGTCATATTCCGGCTCCCGCGGCATCAGCAGACAGCGCGCGAGGGAGCAGAGCGGTGAGATTAGAGCTCCCTCGCCGTGCCTTATCACATCACAGCACTGCCACGCTGGGGTCCAGATGGTGGCCGGCAGGAGGGAGAGCTTTCCTCCTGCCGGCCACTGAAATATTGCGCCCCCAGAGCCCATGCGCCTGTGCCGCCTTATGGACGCGCCGGCCCTGGGTCCAACGATAAATGACTATGGGGATAATGTATAATAAACACAGGTTACTGGCTATGGGGGGGATAATGTATAATAAACACAGGTTACTGGCTATGGGAGGGATAATGTATAATAAACACAGGTTACTGGCTATGGGGGGATAATGTATAATAAACACAGGTTACAGGTTATGGGGATAATGTATAATAAACACAGGTTACTGGCTATGGAGGATAATGTATAATAAACACAAACACAAAAAAAAATAATAATAAAAAAAAATGAATGCAGCCCTCCCCCCCAAAAAAAATCTTCACCTATGTGCCTCTTAACCAGCCCCTCTCCCCTCCCCGACCATTAGTGGTCCCTTCCCTGTCCCTTAGTGTTCTTCTCCCCTCCCCCCTCTTTTTCCTGTCTCTTGGTGTTTCTCTCCTATTCCCTCCCTGTCCCTTGGTGCACCCCACACCCCTTTAGTGGTCACACTCCCCTTCCTGGTGTGCCTCCTACCTCTATTGTTGCATTGCCGAGCGGAGCACATCCCCTAAAGGAGCTTCAGTTTTCTGTACCCGGCCGGACTGACAGGGAGTGCTTTCTCTGTGAGCCCCTCCTGTCAGTCTGGCCAGGTACAGGAAACAGAAGCTCCTGTACCGCGCTCTGCTCCGCTACACTCTGTACACACTGACAGTCACACACTCAATGACAAACACACAGACGTCACTGACAGACACAGACTCATTGATCTGACACACACTCATTCATTGACACTGACAGACCCACACTGATTGACACTCATTGACAGACACACTGATAGTCACACACAGACTCAATGACAAACATACTCTCACTGATTTGACAGACACACACTCATCATACACTGACAGACACACTCATACACTCACATGCACACACACTCATACAATCACTCACAGACACACACAGACGAACTCACTCACACACACTCAGTCACTCACAGACAGACACTGTCACTCACAGACAGACGCTGTAACTCACAGACAGACGCTATCACTCACAGACACACACGCTGTCACTCACAGACAGACTCTGTCACTCACAGACACACACGCTGTCACTCACAGACACACACGCTGTCACTCACAGACAGACACTCACACACAGACAGACTCTGTCACTCACAGACACACACGCTGTCACTCACAGACACACACGCTGTCACTCACAGACAGACACTCACACACAGACACACGCTGTCACTCACAGACAGACGCTATCACTCACAGACACACACGCTGTCACTCACAGACAGACTCTGTCACTCACAGACACACACGCTGTCACTCACAGACACACACGCTGTCACTCACAGACACACGCTGTCACTCACAGACACACACACTGTCACTCACAGACAGACACTCACACACAGACACACGCTGTCACTCACAGACACACACGCTGTCACTCACAGACAAACGCTGTCACTCACAGACACATACACTGTCACTCACAGACACACACACTGCCACTCACAGACACAGACACTCACACACAGACACATGACATACATTCACTAATTATTTTAATAAATAAAAATGTTCCACCCAGCTTCCCTACCTGGAGAGCTGGTGTGGATGATGGATCATTCCCTGTGGTCCAGTGGGGCTGCTGGGCAGCGTGCGGCAGTGCTGTGATCAGGCGCGGCGAGGGAGCTCTAATCTCACCGCTCTGCTCCCTCGCGGGCTGTCTGCTGATACCACGGGAGTCGGAATATGACGTATCACATCACAGCACTGCCGCGCCGGGGTCCAGATGGTGGCCGGCAGGAGGGAGAGCTTTCCTCCTGCCGGCCACTGAAATATTGCGCCCCCAGAGCCCGTGCGCCTGTGCCGCCTTATGGACGCGACGGCCCTGGGTCCAACGATAAATGACTATGGGGATAATGTATAGTAAACACAGGTTACTGGCTATGGGGGGGATAATGTATAATAAACACAGGTTACTGGCTATGGGAGGGATAATGTATAATAAACACAGGTTACTGGCTATGGGAGGATAATGTATAATAAACACAGGTTACTGGCTATGGGGGGATAATGTATAACAAACACAGGTTACTGGCTATGGGGGGATAATGTATAATAAACACAGGTTACTGGTTATGGGGATAATGTATAATAAACACAGGTTACTGGCTATGGAGGATAATGTTTAATAAACACAAACACAAAAAAAAATAATTAAAAAAAATGAATGCAGCTTCAGAATTAATCTAAATTGTATGCTGTCTAGGAGGTGGGAGGGTCTGAGAGGGAGGGTCTGCTGCTGATTGGCTGCAATGTGTCTGCTGACTGTGAGGTACAGGGTCAAAGTTTACTCAATGATGACGAATAGGGGGCGGACCGAACATCGCATATGTTCGCCGTCCGTGGCAAATGCGAACACGCTATGTTCGCCAGGAACTATTCGCCAGCGAACCGTTCGGGACATCACTATTCTTTAGCCTTATTTTGTATTGGTGTTATTATTTTGTATTGCGCTTCTCCCCCCCCCTTTTTTTTTCTTTCCCCGACTGTCAAGAGTCTTGCGCCACCTCGAATCCGGAGGGAGCTTTTCACCACCATGGGAGATTGTTCCTACCTGGAACTGCTCCCACAAAGCCAGTGACGAAGGCCATCTTCGATCTCGAGTCATGCAAGATTCACGGCCGCCATTTTAGGAGTTTCGCAAGTGACTTTTTTTTCACCCTTACTCTGCAAATATTGTTTCTGGATCCTTCAATCAACCAGGCAGGGGTCTCCACAGGTCAGTCAAAACTTGCTGCTGTGGTATGCACTATAGGGCTCAACACCCTGTGTATTCTTGGGTGAGGCCCCTTATTCTGTGCTGCTGATCAGAGCTCTGCTTTGGCATTCTCTGTATACCTGGGTGAGGCCCAGATAAATCCCAATCAGACCTACTACATCCTGCTGGGGGTTTATATTTATATTTAGTACTGCTGGTACTCTATCCCGAGTTTTCATCTGACCCTGCTGAGGTTTACTTATAGTACTGCTGGTGCTATCACCACTGTAGGATCCTACCCTACAAGTCTGACCCCTGGCCAACCTAAACCCTGTACCAACTCAGTGCCAAGGTCCCTCCCCTACTCACGATGGAAGATTCCCAGAATACCCCTGTGGACTTCCAGGCCATGATAAATGCAGCTGTGGCCACGTCCATGGAGAAGGCCCTGTCACACATGAAGACGAAGGCCAATCTGACCAAATCCTCCAAATTTCAGTGCACACGCTACGAGTTAGACTCTGAGGCCTTGGACTCCCACACTGAAGATGAAGCCTAACCTTTTAAATGCCATTGGAAGTGTGAGAAGATGCAATATAACCCATACAAGGTAAAGGCACCCGCTAAGAGACGTAAGTCTGCACCCCCCCGTCACTCCTGCCCCTACACATGACTACTCCTCAAAGGAGGAGGGTGAGCTGGGCAATTCTATGTCCATACTAGACGAATGGCAGCTGGTCAAGTCGGATTCCGAAGACAACGCATGGGGGTCGCATACTAGACCACATTGCGCAGGGGGTCTAGATTTCTTCATGGAAAGTTCGGGTTCGTACCGAACATTATGTTTTTTGGACCCCGGACCCGAACACGGACATATCACTTATATACAATAATATTTATATACAAGAATCCATGATTTTTACTAGGAATTACTTTAAGCCAGTAGACACAAACAGCTATATCGATCGGACCAGCTGTCATCATACCCCCTGGCTTACAAATGCCCCAAAAGGGCAATTTAAAAGAATAAGGAGGAATTGCAAAGAAGAGGAAGAATACGTTAAACAAACTCAACACATAATGAACAAGTTAATAGAGAAAGGCTATGATGAAGGAGATTTAAAGAACAGTATGGAAGAAGTCAGACTTCTGGATAGAAGTCAACTTTTGAAGTACAAACCTAAGAACACCTCTCGAAATTATCACAAAATTCCGTTTATTAGTAAATACAATGGAAGTACAAAAAAAATCCAAAGAGCAATAAATAAACATTGGCATATTTTAAGAGATGACCCCATAATCAGAGATACTTTACCCCCAAAACCTAAGATTATATACAGAGGCACGAATAACTTAAAGATGATTTTAGTTAAGAGCAACTTAGAAACAGCGAAACCGAAGGACTTTATCAGCAACCTAATAGGTGTCTATGGCTGTGGAGTAGTGATGTACCGAACTGTTCACCGGTGAATAGTTCCTGGCGAACATAGCGTGTTCGCTTTCGCCACGGCGGGCAAACACATGCGCGGTTTGATCCGCCCCCTATTAATCATCATTGAGTAAACTTTGACCCTGTGCCTCACGGTCAGCAGACACATTGCAGCAAATTAGCAGCAGACCCTCCCTTCCAGACCCTCCCACCTCCTGTACAGCATCCATTTTAGATTCATTCTGAAGCTGCATTCTTAGCTAGAGGAGGGAAAGTGTAGCTGCTGCTCATTTGATAGGGAAATGGATAGCTAGGCTAGGGTATTCAGTGTCCACTACAGTCCTGAAGGACTCATCTTATCTCTGCTGTGAGAACAGCACCCCAAAAAGCCCTTTTTAGGGCTAGAACATCAGTCTGCTTTTTTTCCTGTGTAATCTAATTGCAGTTGCCTGCCTGCCAGCTTCTGTGTCAGGCTCACAGTGGATAATGTGCCCACTTGCCCAGTGCCACCACTCATATCTGGTGTCACAATAGCTTGCATTTAAAAACAAAAAAAATGTTTTCACTGTAATAGATTGAATATCAGTTAGTTGTCTGCAAGCGTCAGGTGGGTGTCAGGCCTTCAGCGTGTACTCTGCCAACTTCTGCCAGTCCACTTTGCCACTCATATCTGGTGTCACAATAGCATGCCTTTAAAAAGAAAAAAAGGTTTTCACTGTAAGCTAATAGCAGTCAGTATCCTTCAAGCGGGTGTCAGGCCTTCAGCGTGTACTCTGCCAACCTCTGCCAGTCCACTTTGCCACTCATATCTGGTGTCACAATAGCGTGCCTTTAAAAAGAAAAAAAGGTTTTCACTGTAAGCTAATAGCAGTCAGTGTCCTTCAAGCGGGTGTCAGGCCTTCAGCGTGTACTCTGCCAACCTCTGCCAGTGTACTTTGCCACTCATATCTGGTGTCACAATAGCGTGCCTTTAAAAAGAAAAAAAGTTTTTCACTGTAAGCTAATAGCAGTCAGTGTCCTTCAAGCGGGTGTCAGGCCTTCAGCATGTACTCTGCCATCCTCTGCCAGTGTATTTTGCCACTCATATCTGGTGTCACAATATCGTGCCTTTAAAAGAAAAAAGTTTTTCACTGTAAGCTAATAGCAGTCAGTGTCCTTCAAGCGGGTGTCAGGCCTTCAGCGTGTACTCTGCATACCTCTGCCAGTGTAGTTTGCCACTCATATCTGGTGTCACAATAGCGTGCCTTTAAAAAGAAAAAAAAGTTTTTCACTGTAAGCTAATAGCAGTCAGTGTCCTTCAAGCAGGTGTCAGGCATTCAGCGTGTACTCTGCCAACCTCTGCAAGTGCACATTGCCACTCATATCTGGTGTCACTATAGCGTGCATTTAAAAACCAAAAAAATGTTTTCACTGTTATAGATTGAATAGCAGTTACTTGTCTTCAAGCGGGTGTCAGGCATACAGCGTGTACTCTGCCAACCTCTGCCAGTGCACATTGCCACTCATATCTGGTGTCACTATAGCGTGCATTTAAAAACCAAAAAAATGTTTTCACTGTTATAGATTGAATAGCAGTTACTTGTCTTCAAGCGGGTGTCAGGCATACTTTTGCCCTAGAATAATGCCCAGTTTTTAGAGGCCACGTACCCTGAACTTGAAAAGTTCTGAGGACATAGTTGACACCCAATCTTCTACAGCTTCCGCTCGGAACCTTGACGCACCATCCTCCTCCAGCTTAGCTGCGGGCACCTCTCAAGATACCACTCACCCGCCTGCCGCCACCACCAACACTAGCACCACAGCCGCTTCACTTGATCTGTCAGAGGAGTTATTTACACATCCGTTTGAAGAAATGAGTGATGCGCAACCATTATTGCCGGAGGATGTAGATAACAGTGATATGTCTCAGTCAGGCAGCATTACACACATGGACGTACGGTGTGATGATGATGATGTTGTACCCGCTGCTGCTTCCTTTGCTGAGTTGTCAGATACAAGTGAAGCGGTTGATGATGACGTTGCGTCCAAGGATGTCACGTGGGTGCCCGTTCAGCAAGAAGAAGAACAGGGCGAAAGTTCAGATGGGGAGACAGAGAGGAGGAGGAGACGAGTTGGAAGCAGGGGGAGGTCGTCGCAAGGAGCTAGTGGCACAGTCAGACAGCATGCATCGGTACCCGGGGTCAGCCCGACAGCATGCCAATCAATGCATGCTGTGTCCACCACCAGAATGATGTCATTGCAGAGCTCAGCAGTGTGGCATTTTTTTTGTCTGTCTGCCTCTAACAACAGCGATGCCATTTGCAACCTGTGCCAAAAGAAACTGAGTCGTGGGAAGTCCAACACCCACCTAGGTACAACTGCTTTCCGTAGGCACATGATCGCACATCACAAACGCCTATGGGATCAACACATGAGTACAAGCAGCACACAAACTCAAAGCCGCCATCCTCCTCCTGGTCCAGCATCTTCAGCCACGTCAACCACTGCTGTCCTCCTTGCCCCCTCTCAACCATCCGCCACTCCGTCTCTCGCCTTGAGCAGTTCCCGCTCATCTGCCCACAGTCAGGTGTCTGTCAAGGACATGTTTGAGCGTAAGAAGCCAATGTCAGAAAGTCAACCCCTTGCCCAGCGTCTGACAGCTGGCTTGTCTTAACTATTAGCCCACCAGCTTTTACCATACAAGCTGGTGGAGTCTGAGGTGTTCAAAAAATTTTTAGCTATTGGGACACCACAGTGGAAGGTACCTGGACAAAATTTATTTTCACAAAAGGCAATCCCCAACCTGTACTCGATTGTGCAAAAGGAAGTAATGGCATGTCTGGCACACAGTGTTGGGGCAAGGGTCCATCTGACCACTGATACCTGGTCTGCAAAGCATGGTCAGGGCAGGTATATCACCTACACTGCGCATTGGGTAAACCTGCTGACGGCTGCCAAGCAGGCAGGCCTGCTGCCACCTCCTCTACTCCTCCTACTCCATCCTCTTCCATAACCTCCTCGGCTGAGTCCTCTTCTGCTGCTGCATCTTGCTCCACATAAACGGCACCGCCCCTCCCCAGCTCCCCAGGTACTATTCCACATCCCTATTCTGCTCTGTGTCAGTGTGTATCAGGGGCTCTGAGGACAGGTGTCAATCCATATCTGCCAAGTGACCCTATGTAGGGGGAACAGTCTCTATTCTGCTCTGTGTCAGTGTGTATCATGGTCTCTGAGGACAGGTGTCAATCCATATCTGCCAAGGGAGTTATCTACTAGTGGCTGCCTATTTTATGTATTTTATGTTATTTTAAGTGATTTCCCTATCCACATTTGTTTGCAGGGCACTTGTCCTACTTTTACCCACATTTTTCTTCCTTTTGCATCCCTCTAGCCCTTTCCAGGACTTTTTTAGAGGCATTTTTGTGCCCAAACGTTCAGGTCTCCATTGACTTCATTGGGGTTCAGGGTCAAATTCGGGGTCAAGTTCGATCCCAAACCTGGACTTTTTTCCAAAGTTCGTCCGGACCTGCCGGACCCGTGTCCGCTCAACTCTACTCCCTACCTTTGGAAGCTGATGTGGACCGTCTATTATCTGGAGATCTCCTTCCTGCTCTTCACTGCTCCCTCGCGCGCAGTTTAGTGATGCCGGAGAAAGTAGGTGCCTCCTCTGCTTTAACACCAAGCATGTACTCGCGGCTCGCTGTACCGCAAAGATGTCCATTGGGCACACCGACTGGTCTGCTGCTACACAGCCCCAGACACAGCAAACAGTGATGTACTTTGTATTCCAATACATTTCAATCATGACCAGCATTACGTTTTTCAGCCTTTTCAGCAACAGTATTTCTTTTGTGTCATTGGACTAGACTACATGAAAGTTAAAGCTGTAGTGTTTAAAGGAAAATCATACATTATATAAATGTAAATGTACAAAAACATTGAATCCTTTAATCAATATAATTGACCTACACTAAGTCCCTACATTAAAAAAAAAATCCGATTTCAGATAAATGCTGCTCATTCATTATATAAATATTCCTATAGTTTTAGAGGCTAAAATACATGGTTTATTTAATATTGACGTTCATTGTTTTTTTTTTTAAATCTGTTTTCTTTTTGTATACATTTGTTTTACATATTCACACACTGGTCTTTATGTTTTTTTGTTTATTGTCTTGCTTCTTTGAAAAGAGTAGACGTAAACTCCAATAAAGACATTTGAAAGGTAAGTAAAATTTCTAATTCTAATAAAATATTAAAAGTGGGGGGGGGGGGTTAGTAAAGGTAAACAGAGAGTTAATTACTGGAAAAGGACTTTAGAACATCTGGTAGGAGATTATTTTCACCATGGATTTGGCAACATTGGGAATTACATATTTTTTGTTTGTCCATACTGGTTTCCGAACAGAGGACAGGGTAACCCCCAAACCTCTATTAGGCTAAGGAACTTGGGGACCTACTATTAATTTTTACTATTCACTCAGATTCCTTGAAAAGAAGGAAGGGATAAGGGGAAATCATCAAGCCCCCTCACCAATTTTTATTACTCTCCACCCAATTGTACATAGGACTATTAAATGGGGGGCTATTTGTCAAGAATTCCTGTTGTTAAATAAGGGTCTACAGTGACCACCATTTGCCTAGTCTAGGCTTTTCCTAGTGTTACCTGCTCTTTTTATTTACATAAGGACTCATTGTGGGTTCCTTCCAAGAGGGGTCAGCAGAATAATTTATAATAATAATAATAATAATAATAATAATAATAAGGTGGGGAAGTCTTTATATAAATAAGCATTGTCACTCTTCTAAATGACACCATTTAAATCAAAGGAAGGACAATATTCAAGTGGCATTTGCCCCCTGTTGCCCTATCCTGGGGACGTTCATGCTCCTTCCTGTTATTTCACAGTATTTAAATGGTTTTTTTTGCATATAAATGAATGTAATATCATTGTAAGTTTCCTTTCAGTGCTGCTAAGAGCTGTGCTTTTTTGCACTTGGCTGCAGTACTGAAAGGGTTAAGATAGGGAGTTTTCTCTTCTACAGTAACATGTGGTCCTCTTGGTTTATTATTCGTTTTCAATTTCCTTAGATTTTTGTTCTAATGTGGACTTTTTAGCACCCAGATGTTATTACAATGTATGCTGATGCCGATCATTTGGTATGAAAATGGGCATTAAAGTGGTTCTTTCACCTCAAACTTACCTATCCCCATTGTTTCCTCTCTCAGAATCTGTTCTTCTCTTCTTCATTTCTGATATAGTTTTCTTTAAAACATAAAACGAAGTATGGACTCCGTTGTCTTGTATATTTTTCCTACACATGGCAATCTTGACAAAGGGTGGATCGTAAGGCAAGCATCATTCTTTGTTATCTTGTTAAAGGAAGTGGAACTTGCTTTTGCTCCACCCTTTTGTCACAATTGTCAGGAGTAGAAAAAATACATAACAAAATAGTCTCTCCTTTGTCTTATGATTTAAGGAGAGCTAGATAAGAAATGAAGAAAAGAAGAACAGATTCTGAAAGAGGAAGAAAAGATAAAACAATAGGTGAAAGGTAAGTTTAAAATGTGCAGAACACAGTTTAAAATGAACCTAGAATTAGAGGATCACCTAATGCAATAACAGGTCCTTAATCATTAAAGAAACACTATAGTGTCGGGAGTACAAACTGACACTATAAATAGAAATGTATTCCTGACCAGTGGCGGATCCCCGCTAAAATAGTGTCCAGGCGCTCCCTCTCCATTGCCCTCCTCTGCCGGTCCATGCAGGGCTGGCGCTATGCAAGCGCCAGCCCTGCTGTGTGCCTTCACGTGCCGGAGAGGAGAACCCCCCCCCCATTCACACACTGCCCCCCAAACACACTACCACCCATTTAAACTGTGCTCCCACACACACTATCCCTATTAACAGAGGCGGCTCTCTAATTAGGCGGTTTAGGCGGCCGCCTAAGGCCTCGCGCTGGCTGGGGCCTCGCGGCCGCCTAAACCGCCTAATTAGAGAGCCGCCTCTCCTCTGTACCTCATTAGGGGCTCGGTCGGGTGCTGCAGCCCTTTGGCAGACCGGGCCCCTTTAAAGTTGCAGGGAGTGCTGGGAGGAAGTGACTGTTACTTCCTCCCAGCTTACAGACCGCGCGGGATGAGAAGACACAGGCTGCAGGCAGCTGGGAGAGATGGAGGAGGCAGCTGGGAGAGATGGAGGAGGCAGCTGGGAGAGAAGGAGGAGGCAGCTGGGAGAGAAGGAGGAGGCAGCTGGGAGAGAAGGAGGAGGCAGCTGGGAGAGATGGAGGAGGCAGCTGGGAGAGATGGAGGAGGCAGCTGGGAGAGATGGAGGAGGCAGCTGGGAGAGATGGAGGAGGCAGCTGGGAGAGATGGAGGAGGCAGCTGGGAGAGAAGGAGGAGGCAGCTGGGAGAGAAGGAGGAGGCAGCTGGGAGAGAAGAAGGAGGCAGCTGGGAGAGATGGAGGAGGCAGCTGGGAGAGATGGAGGAGGCAGCTGGGAGAGATGGAGGAGGCAGCTGGGAGAGATGGAGGAGGCAGCTGGGAGAGATGGAGGAGGCAGCTGGGAGAGATGGAGGAGGCAGCTGGGAGAGATGGAGGAGGCAGCTGGGAGAGATGGAGGAGGGAGGAGAGAGAGCTCTGCAGCTTCAGACTCCCACCAGGATCAGCCAGCCCCAGAAAGTCACCTCCCTGCAACCAAAAGGTATGGAAGGGGCAGGGTGGGTGGTTATTCCACCGGACCACCAGGGAGCCCACTGGACCACCAGGGAAAGGTAGGCTCTCCCTCCCCATCACCCCCCACCAAACTCAGGCTCACCCCCGACCACCCTCAGCGTCACCCCCCACCACCATCAACCCCACCACCCTCAGCCTCACCCCCCACCCTCACCATCACCCCCCACCACCCTCAGCCTCACCCCCCACCACCATCACCCCCCACCACCCTCAGCTTCACCCCCCATCACCCCCACCACCCTCAGCTTCAACCCCACCACCATCACCCCCACCACCCTCAGCCTCACCCCCACCACCCTCAGCCTCACCCCCACCACCATCACCCCCACCACCCTCAGCTTCACCCCCCACCACCATCAACCCCACCACCCTCAGCCTCACCCCCCACCCTCACCATCACCCCCCACCACCCTCAGCCTCACCCCTCACCATCACCCCCCACCACCCTCAGTTTCACCCCCCACCACCCTCAGTTTCACCACCCACCACCCTCAGCCTCACCACCCTCAGCCTCACCACCCTCAGCCTCACCACCCTCAGCCTCACCCCCACCACCCTCAGCCTCACCCCCACCACCATCACCCCCACCACCCTCAGCTTCACCCCCCACCACCCTCAGCTTCACCCCCCACCACCCTCAGCTTCACCCCCCACCACCCTCAGCTTCACCCCCCACCACCATCACCCCCCACCACCCTCAGCTTCACCCCCCACCACCATCACCCCCCACCACCCTCAGCCTCACCCCCCACCCTCACCATCACCCCCCACCAACCTCAGCCTCATTCACCACCACCATCACCACCCTCAGCCTCACCCCCCGCCCACCCTCAGCTTCACCCCCCGCCCACCCTCAGCTTCACCCCTGCCCACCCTCAGCTTCACCCCTGCCCACCCTCAGCTTCACCCCCACCACCCTCAGCCTCACCATCCCCCATAACCTCACCCCACCCTCAGCCTCACCCCACCCTCAGCTTCACCACCCCTCAGCATCACTCCCCCCACCACCTTCAGCATCACTCCCCGTCACCCCCCTCAGCATCACTCCCCGTCACCCCCCTCAGCATCACTCCCCGTCACCCCCCTCAGCATCACTCCCCGTCACCCCCCTCAGCATCACTCCCCGTCACCCCCCTCAGCATCACTCCCCGTCACCCCCCTCAGCATCACTCCCCGTCAACCCCCTCAGCATCACTCCCCGTCACCCCCCTCAGCATCACTCCCCGTCACCCCCCTCAGCATCACCCCCGTCACCCCCTCAGCATCACCCCCGTCACCCCCTCAGCATCACCCCCGTCACCCCCTCAGCATCACCCCCGTCACCCCCTCAGCATCACCCCCGTCACCCCCTCAGCATCACCCCCGTCACCCCCTCAGCATCACCCCCGTCACCCCCCACCACCCTCAGCATCACCACCCTCAGCATAACCCTCCGTCACCACCCTCAGCTTCCCCCCACTCACCATCACCCCCTCCTTCTCACATTAGCCCCCCCACTCTCACATTACCCCCCCACTCTCACATTACCCCCCACTCTCACATTACCCCCTCTCACTCTCACATTACCCCCTCTCACTCTCACATTACCCCCTCTCACTCTCACATTACCCCCTCTCACTCTCACATTACCCCCTCTCACTCTCACATTACCCCCTCTCACTCTCACATTACCCCCTCTCACTCTCACATTACCCCCTCTCACTCTCACATTACCCCCTCTCACTCTCACATTACCCCCTCTCACTCTCACATTACCCCCCTCTCACTCTCACATTACCCCCCTCTCACTCTCACATTACCCCCCTCTCACTCTCACATTACCCCCCTCTCACTCTCACATTACCCCCCTCTCACTCTCACATTACCCACTCTCACATTACCCCCTCTCACTCTCACATTACCCCCCTCTCACTCTCACATTACCCCCCTCTCACTCTCACATTACCCCCCTCTCACTCTCACATTACCCCCCTCTCACTCTCACATTACCCCCCTCTCACTCTCACATTACCCCCCTCTCACTCTCACATTACCCCCCTCTCACTCTCACATTACCCCCCATCACCCCCTGCTTCCTCTCACATTACTATCACCCCCTGCTTCCTCTCACATTACTATCACCCCCTGCTTCCTCTCACATTACTATCACCCCCTGCTTCCTCTCACATTACCGTCCACTCCCTCTCACCATCACACCCCCCGCTCCCTCTCACCATCAGCTACCCCATACACATAGGGTCTCAGACAAAAACACAAACATGCTCACAGAGACATACATTCGCACACACAAGGATACTCTCTGTCAGACACACTCTCAGGCACATACACAGGTAGACAGTGCGTCAATGTGTATGTGACACTTTTTTGTTAGTGGGGCCTCATGTTTGCGTTTCGCCTAAGGCCTCATAAAGTCTAGAGCCGCCTCTGCCTATTAACACACTGCCCACCATACACACACTAACCCCCTTTCACACATTGCCCCCATACACACACTATGGGCCACCAGCACAGGTTCTAACATTGATGCTTTGATTGACAGGTGTGGGATAGGCCTAAACAGCTAAAGTGATAGCACAATGTACAGATTAAATTGAATACTCTTTAATTAAAGGCCAACCTGTGTGTACCATGTATACTTTAAGAATACGGTGTGATATCACCCTGGGTGGTCTTAATATTTAGACCTATAGTCCCAAAGAGCTGAATTCCCTGGTGCAGCTCATTATTATTGCTGTTGTGTACTTAAGAGTGCACTCTAGACACCATAACCATTTCATCTCACTGATTGTACTCCCTGGAGTCCTTTGGCACTGTACTTCTATTCAGTATTAAACCACTTTCAAGCAGTTTAATTCGAAATAAGTGTCCATGGCCACCAAGAGCCCAACTCCTACTGGAAGTATGGCTGAGGCAGATATTACACACTTCTTCCTAGACATACCAATTCATACCAGCAAAGGGTGTGAAGAGTTCTTAGTCATTTACAGCCTCTCATTGATGATCAGGATCATTCTTCCGCATTGCCCAAGCAGCACATAGGGAATGAGCTGAATTATCCTATTTAGCATTGAAATATAAAAAGTGGTTTTACTCTGAACGGAAGCATGGTGTCAGGGGACTGCAGACACTATAAACACTACAGTGAAATGAAGCCGTTACCATGCCTGTAGCTTAACTTCTATTTATAAAAAAAAAAAAAAATGATATATACTGTGTATACCTTGATGGATTCTTATCATAGTCACATGAAAGTCTAGAATTGCGCATGGCAAAAGTGTTTCGGTCATACCTTTTCATCCGTAAATAAAAACATTTTTCAGGTCAACAGAATTTTTGCCATAAGGTTTTGCCAGCTTGTTGATTGAAAAAGGGCCAGGAAAACAAATCAGACAAACCAAAATGGCGTGAAAATGGGCTAGACCGTGTACTGTATATATATATACATAATAAATGCTATGTGTGTATTTTGCAATACACTGTAAAATTACAAGTCTAAGATTATTAGCAATCTTATTCACTGATAAGATTATTTAGTAATTAGCCAGTAATGACCTATTGCAGTTTATTACACAGGAGCCACTCATGGGCATGTTCCCTTGTCATACTTGGCAATAAAGTATAGCCTAATGGAATATGAAATTGTGGCTGGAATTAGTTTTGCCTGCCTTTACAGGCATAACATTCTATTGGTTGTCTCAATCTCCTTAATGCAGTTATATCACCAAAAATACATTTATAACTCCCTGTGTCTGAATCAATTGTTCTCACTTTTTTTTTTCCTGAGTGCTCTAGTTTTCATTAAATCCATAAGGAAAAGTACGGAGTATAGCAGTCAAAGTGACAAAAAGTGATAATGGAGGGAGCTTAAAGCAAGGTTCTGTTTCAGCTGCCAATCACATTTACCCACAATCCATCAGTAAAATGAACCCCACAGAAAAGCAAACAGCAGACATCATGAGCAAAGGAGAACAAAATGGATGCACCCAAGTTTTTTTTTTTTATCTGGCACAAGGAAGAAAAGATAATAAATATAAATAAAGGCAAGTAGCAATGGGGGCAATATAATCATTGCGATACAGGGGACTTGAGAAAAGGAAAACCAAAAGACAAAAAAATGCAACAAGACAAATTTAAATATTCAGGGAGAAAAAAACATGTTTTTTTCATTACCTGACATATAGTAGCTGAGCAACATATGAAGTATTATACAGTCGTAGCATGCATAAGGTTTACAAAATATACTGTGCAAACTCACTTTGTTTGTCAAAAAGGCAGAAAAATGCTTATTATCACTACACTTGGTACAAGCCAGCGGAAAAATTATCTCATGCTAAGGTTCAAAATATGCCTTTTCAAATACCCTGGGATATCTTCTTTAACCCCTTAAGGACACATGACATGTGTGACATGTCATGATTCCATTTTATTCCAGAAGTTTGGTCCTTAAGGGGTTAAGAAATGGTATGTCTTTATAATGTGGTTGTAATATGAAGCCTGCTCAAGTGCTCCAAAGTGGGACACGAAGCCTCCATGAAAATTCATACTTAAAAACCTGAACTTGTCACATCTCTTTTACAGCACTGTAACTTCACAAAATAGTGTCTAGGTCATACATTAGGCATATTGTTTTACTCAGAAGGTGTAACTGAGTATAATTTGGGGATTTTTATGACAGTGGTACATATTAAGTGTAAGAAATACTCAGCTAAAATGCAACATATATGTAAAAAGGCCATCCCGCCACACCACAAACGTTGACATAAATTGGTGAAAAAATGGTGACAAGTTAAGGCACAAAATACACCATATAAGATAACCTGGGGTGTCTGCTTTATTAAATGAAAGCCCTTTGTAGGGTTATTTGAACAGTCACACTGCTATAATACCCTAAAATGAGACAAAGGCTTGTGAAATCCATCTATGAAAATTCTAACTATAAAAACTGAAATAGCCTTCTCTTGTATGGCACTGTAGCTTTACAAAAAAGTGCCAAAGTCATACAATGGGGGTATCGTTATACTCAGCAGATGTAGCTGAACACAATATGGGGTTCTGTGCAGGAATAGCACACACCAGCTTTACGAAATACATATTACAAAAACCTTGTTATTTGTGTATATCCCAAAATAGAGAAAAAAACACAATTTTACTCCAATTTTTAGCAGAGATTGGCGATGAAATGGCTACGTAAAAAGTGTCAAACTAACCTAAGTTAAATAGCCTGTGATGTCTACTTTATATAAATATATACTTTTGTGTGGCAATTTTGTTTTCTGTGATGGCTACTAAACCTACAAGACAAACATATCAAATTCTAAAATTGTTGCAAATTGAAATTGTATTTTAGTCCTTGTATTTTGTGACCTGTAGCTTTCAAAATAAGCTGAAATCCTATACATATGACGTACTGTATAAATCAAGACACATAAATGAATACATTTGTAATCACTTTTTCTAATATGGACATATTATGCACACGCTATTATTGCCAAAACTGTGAAAAAAAAATTGTTTTCTTTTTTTTTACATTTTTTAGCATTTTTATATAATTAATGAGAATGTACCTATGTATATGTTACATCAAATTAAAGCCATGTTTGCCCTCTAGAAAACGATGTATAATATGTGTTGGTGCAATAAATAACATAGATGCAAATTGCGTTTGAATACAAACAGCAAAAAAATGCAAAAATGGCCTTTGTCCTTAAGTGTAAGACAAGCTTCTGAAGCTCTGTCCTTAAAGGGACACTATAGACACCTGAACAACTTTAGCTTAATGAAGCAGTTTTGGTGTATAGAATATGCCCATGCAGCCTCACTGCTCAATCTGCCATTTAGGAGTCAAATCCCTTTGTTTATGAACCCTAGTCACACCTCCCTGCCTGTGACTTGCACAGCCTTCCATAAACACTTCCTGTAAAGAGAGCCTTATTTAGGCTTTCTTTATTGCAAGTTCTGTTTAATTAAGATTTTCTTATCCCCTGCTATGTTAATAGCTTGCTAAACCCTGCAAGAGCCTTCTGTATGTGATTAAAGTTCAATTTAGAGATTGAGATACAATTATTTAAGGTAAATTACATCTGTTTGAAAGTGAAACCAGTTTTTTTTTTCATGCAGGCTCTGTCAATCATATCCAGGGGAGGTGTGGCTAGAGCTGCATAAACAGAAACAAAGTGATTTAACTCCTAAATGACAGTGAATTGAGCAGTGAAGTTGCAGGGGGATAATCTATACACTAAAACTGCTTTATTTAGCTAAAGTAATTTAGGTGACTACAGTGTTCTTTTAAGGAGTTAAGGACTGAGCCAAATGTTCAAGTTGTGATCAAATCAAAATGTAAACAAACCACAGAATTTGACTGAATGTCTGTTCAACAATAATTTACCTCTTTTATACTAAGTTCACCCTCACTTATTATATATCATTTTGTCCAGGGGAAACAGAGCTTTAATTTCACATCAAACATTCATATATCGAACTCCATTCTATATGAATAAAATCTAAAAAAGTATGAATAATTAAGAATTTTTGTTATTTTTGAAGTTCTGCTTGGCAATTTAACTGGTAATGTCAGAATACTGTTCAGTTTTACTGCAATAAAACATGCATATTTGTATTCAGAAATGTCTTACGAGTAAAACAGTAACCCCCATGTACAGATTTTATGGGGTTTTGGAAAGTTACAGGGTCAAATATACGGCTTGTCCATTTTTTATTTTCTTTCCTACATATAAATTTGTCCGATTAGTTAGCTGTGCCTAGGTTGCCTTTGAGACTGTATGGCAGCCAAGAAATGAAAATTACCCCCATCATGGCATACCATTTGAAAAAGAAGACATCACAGGGTATTCAAAATGTGGTATGCCCAGTCTTTTTAGTGGCCACTTGGGCACAAACCCTAGCCAAATTTAGTGTTCAGATTTTTTTCCCGCATTTTTTACATAAAAACTGTACTTTCACTAATAATATCATTGTCAGCATATATTTTACTGTTCTGAAACACTCCTAGTTTTGTTCAGTGATGTCTCACGAGCACAACAGTACCCTTGTGTATTGTTTTTTTGGAAAGTTACAGGGTCAAATATACGGCTTGTCCATTTATGTTTTTACACGAACCATCCTTAAGGGGTTAACACAAGCTAAAATTCCAGGTCCATGTCCATAGAATAGGTGCTTTGATTTTACAAGATATAGATTACATTTTTATTTATTTTTTACTACTCTTTACATGCTCTTGCTTTGTGCAGAGGGAATTACCATATTTTTCAATGAATAGGATGCCCCCATGTATAAGATGACCCCTATTTTTTGAGTCCAAAATTAAGAAATACATATTTTAAACATCTATGGCTCCGAAATACAATTTGGCTGATCAGGATCCCCCACCGGTCCCGGGCCCCATCACATTCCAGTGGGCTGCTCCCAAAAGTCCAGACACTGGTTCCCTTGACCACCGTCCTATTGTTGGAGGCAACTATGCCCTCTGCCTGCAGCACCCTACGGGGGATGTCCGGGCAAGATCTCACCCTGCGGAGTCTATAGTCCGGAGTCTGATGTCTTGGTGTGGTCCAAAGTGATGCAAGGAAGCATGCGGTTGCCCAAGATCTCCCAGACCCACACACACAATCGATCAAATTCACTTAGAAGCACCTAATTTGCTTTAAGTATGTCAGCAGGTCACAGAGGTGTACAACACAGCCTATGACCGCAGGAACCTGGCAGTAGCCAACCCAACAGTCAGCGGAGTGTTCTGTCAGCGAGTAGCCAGGTTTTGTGCCCAAATTGTGCTGAATAGGTACTGTAAGTATTTGGCTTAATAAGTAGATTTTTGATGGAGCTCCAACTACATGCGATTAGCTTGGTTGGCTGTAAAGCCTTGCACACATGCTCTGCATGAGGACATCCAGCTTCAGATTTTTTCAGATTGTATCAATGCTTTCCTATGGGAAGCTCTAATACGCGCACAGCATTTGCTGCGCATGCGCATTAGCACCTGCTCATCACGAGCTGTCGGAGGGGGCGGGACATCGGCGCTGGAAAAAGGTAAGTAAATAAGGGTCTTTAACACTTTATTTACCCAGGCGGGGGGGCACGAGGGAGGGGGGACGCAGGGGAAGCTATAGTTTTAGTATCCTTTTAAAACAGATAGATGAACAGACATATACAACATGTTAAAGGTTTGACTTGACTTGCTGGAATGCTAATATTATTTGATAACGTTGTATACAGTCCCTGAAGGCATGTTAAGCTGTAAAAAGACAAATATCCACACTTTGCTTAGTACGAGCCTCATTAATGTGAAATATTCTCCTAATAGATTGTAGCAGGTGATTGCCCAGTCTTCCAATGTCCTATAAATATATAAAATATAAAATAAATATTTAACTCTCACCTAAGTATATAATCTTTCTGCTCTTTAAAAAAAAAAATAATCTGCTCCTTTTTAAAAAAAAAAAAAAATGCATTCAATGCAAAGGTGCATTCATTCTATTTTTATAGGACATTTTTCATCCAATAATAAAACTATAATTTATCTTTATTTTCAATATTCATGAAACAGTAGTATGCTGCTGGTTGTTCAATAGCTGAAGGTTAAGAAAGACGAACATCTTTCTCATTTCTATTGATGTTCTTATGGGTATAATGAAACAAAGGTTTCTTTGTTCACTCAAATTCATATTCAGTTGAATATCTACCCAACACGGTAAGAGGACACTATATTATACCATTTCACCTACGGTAATTAGTCTAATTAGCAAGATGCTCTGCAAGATTATGGTGTAAAACGTCTACCTGTGCAGAGAGGTTAAATGTGAATCATATGTTTATGCATAGTTGCTTATGCAACCAAACCGTACATAACAGACTTCCATGTTAAAAATATCTTTCTTTTGATCCAATGATACATGGACTTGTATAGATGAACTCATATTCAAAACATTTAATGGCAATGTTAATGAAGTGTTGTCTTCCTCTCAGACCTGTCACTCTCTGCCACATCACATATTCTTTGAGACAGAAAAATAATTGGCTATTTCTCTCTGTCTCTAAAAATGGATCTCTGCAGGGAATTGCAGTTTCCGTAATTCTGGAATATTATTTCATTTTGGTTTTTATTTACTGGTACTTAATTTTTAATATGTTGACTTTTGTATGTTGCATTTGAATTTACCCTGATATTTTAATTTTGATTCAGTTGAATACTGAATACAACTACAAATTCTATTATTTTTAACAGGTGAAAAGCTTTTATGTTGAGTAAGTATGTATTCCAGCTTGAAAATTTTGCACATGTAAAAATTTATAATTTTTTTTCACTCTTTTTTTAATGATTGTCCTGTTAACATATGCAAATATTGCATTCTTCATGATGTTTAAATAGGTTTTAAAGTTTCTCTGGTGTTCTATATCTGATGACCCCAGGGCACTTTACTCAACCAGCACAATATACTAGGGCAATGCCGAGTATACTTCAGATGCAAACTCTGCACGGTCTGCTTTGATTGGGGCCAGCCGGCAGTCTGTCGGTTAACCTGGCATATAATCATGCCAGGCTGTCATGGCCCTTCAGTGAGTGGGCCTACAATATTTCTATGTGGGAAAGCTTATTTTCAACATCATCAATGATGTACGTTGCAGCACTGGCTAGCCCCCAAACCCCTTCCCCTGTCCCAATCCATAGGTCCCACCGTTTTTTTTCCCCACAGTTCACTAGTAATGCAACAGCAGAAATTTGAGATTTATAATCATATCCTTGCCCCCTATGCTTACATCACTGCAGCCAGTATCACAGAGTTTACTGTGTGGAGGCTGAATAGGAGGGAAAGGTCCTCACTGACTGGGTGGTAACAAGGATGATGGGGAAGACACACAATGTTGTCTGACTGGGAGGAGGGAGAAACAATGAGAGGTGGCTGGCTGAGTAGAGATGGGAACCAAGAGAGCTGACTTGGGGGAGAGAGAAACCAAGAGGGTTGACTGAGGGGAGAGAGACGCAATTAGGGCTAACAGGAGAGGGAGAGAGGCACAATGTGGCTGGCTTTGGGAGAGAAAGAGAGAGATACAATTTGGGACTGGGCTGGAGGAGAGCAAGATGTGGGGGCTGGCTGTAAGGAGAGAGACATAGACCTAGCTTTGGGGAAAGAACAGTTTGGAATGGCTGAATGATAGATAGAGACAATAATGGAGGCTGGCTGTGATGCCAGAGACACACTATCAGCTGGATAGGAAGAAATAAACACAATGAGGACTAAATGGAAGGAGATAGACACAACGGGGGCTGGATGCAGGCGGAGAGATATACCATTGAAGTCTGGCTGGATGGGGGACAGAGAGCCCAGAAGTAAGGTTAGAGTGCTAATTAGAGTTAAAGTTGTACATATGGCTAGAATGATAATTTTGAGTGATTATAAAAAAAATGTAAAGAAAAAAGTCAATTATATAATGTATTATTTAATATAGAAAGTTATTTTTTTTAATCTACTCTGCTATTGATTATGCCATAATGCGCTGACATTAATAGTAAACATTTAACACTGGTCACTATGGCAACACAGACAGTATCACTTTATCAAATAACATTGACTGGGAAGCAAACCAGGAGGGATGCCGAAATCAGGCATGCCTCTAATTTGACCATATAATGTCACCAAAATCCTGGCAAAGGTATAACTATGGGTATTGCTTGACTCAAGGGATGGAGCAGAATACAAATACAGAGTCTGTAAAGTAGTAAGACACACAACCCTGTGAAAGTCAACATGAAATTTCAATAGGTGTGTGAAATAAATACTTAAACAATGATCCACAAGAGAAGACTTGGTTGTCTTTTTTTATTTATATAATACAAATATTTTGGACCTATTATTGTGACCCGTACTTTAAGACAAGCAATGCCATGTGCCCAGGCTCTAAGTTAAATATCTGTCATTCTTTGCACACTTCTAACCATGTAACCACATAAAATATTTACATCTTTACCCTACAAATTTAAATTAACAACTAGATTTACTTGCCAGGGCCCCCACCTATAATTATTGATTTGTTTACTTAAATATTGTAGTGTCACTGATGCCATTGATCCTCAACATTGGCATCTAAAATAAAGGACAAAGAAAAAAGAAAACCACCTAATATCTGCCATAAAATATAAACAATTACCTATTAGTCTTCACACATTTAGTCATGGTCCAATATGAATCAGTAAAGCCAAGATAACTGATTAATCATACTTTGCCATTATGCTTATAGTGTAATAGGAAAGTGTACACAAGTTTATAATAGTGTAATGTAGTGTGCAAAATGTCAAAGTATGGTTAAGTCTAATAGAGGGGACAGATAAAGCACTGGCGGATCCATAGTGGGGGGGGGGGGACAACAAAGCAATTGCCCACCCCCCCCTCCAGGCTCTCCCCTGCCGGCTAATGCAGGGCTGGCACTGTCCATCAGAGATCTCCCTCCTCGGTCCGCAGGCACCGTGCTGGCAGCTCCTCCGTGTCCTTCACTCGAGAAATTTTTTGTTTTAATAAAAATAAATACATTTATGTCCCCTCTCCCTTCTTACCTTTACTTAGGGAGGAGGTGGGACATAAATTAATTTATTTGTATTTAAAAAATAAATTTATATTAAAAAAAGCCCCTCTACCCTCCTCACCACACATATACACATACTGTCACACACACACACATACACAGCCCCCTATACACACATTGCCCCACACACCCTACACATTCACTCACTACACCCCACACACACACACTGAACCTTTCACACACACTGCACCCCTCACACATTGCACCACTCACACACACACCACTGCTCCTATGCCCTACTGCAGGTCCATATTCCAGCAGACCCTAGGTAAGTTGTCAAACTGTTCTTAAACGGTTTGGCTACTTACTCTGGGAGGGGGTCCTGGCACTCCTGGCACCATAACCATTGCACAGAGCTGTAGTGGTTATTGTGCATAGATTATTTCTTTAAATAATCTACAAGTGCCCCTCCCGAGATCAGGCTCTGGATCCACCACTGAGATAAAGTGACTGGTAAACAGCCACGTTAAACAGAGACTTTGTATCACACAGCCTGGTTACAATGCTGCCGCCCATCCCATGTGTTCCCTATTAAGGGTTAATAAGTATGTAGGGGTGCATATAAAAACACCCCTCTCTGTCTCATTAGAGATATCTTTGCCAGAAGCTCAAGAAAGCAGGCTGAAGGGTAAGTGTTAGGACCCGCTTAGGGGGGTCTGCCTTGACGTTGGCAGGCAGGCATTCCCTCCAGTGGCCATTGGAGAAACTAAATGACCTCCATTTGTCTAAATATACATAGGTATTAAGGAGAGAGCGCAGGTAACGTTTTCTTTTCTTTGGTTTTTACTATATATTGGGACTGATGTGTATTGTAGTCCTTGCTGCCGACCCAGTAGTAATGGGAGTGAGCGCAGGACTTCTCTTTTTGTATTTGTATTTACTTTGTATCACACAGCCTGGTTACAATGCTGCCGCCCATCCCATGTGTTCCCTATTAAGGGTTAATAAGTATATAGGGGTGTATATAAAAAACAGAAACACCCCTCTCTGTCTCATTAGAGATATCTTTGCCAGACGCTCAAGGAAGCAGGCTGAAGGGTCAGTGTTAGGATCCGCTTAGGGGGGTCTGCCTTGACGTTGGCAGGCGGGCATTCCCTCCAATTGCCATTGGAGAAACTAAATGACCTCCATTTGTCTAAATATACATAGGGATTAAGGAGAGAGCGCAGGTAACTTTTTCTTTTCTTTGGTTTTTACTATATATTGGGGCTGATGTGTATTGTAGTCCTTGCTGCCGGCCCACTAGTAATGGGAGTGAGCGCAGGACTTCTCTTTTTGTATTTGTATTTACGTAAAACAGAGACTTGTGAGACACTTTCTATTTTGAGCTTTTACAGCCTTGTTACTTATGACAGCATGTGTCCCTATCACATGAATTGCAATGTCCTGACTGATCCTTATGATAGTTTTAGATGCTAAAACTAACAGTAAATAGGTAGTAAGATTCCTTATCTAAATTTGGGTAAACAGTGCAGGCCCATTCCTTATCTAAACTTAGGTATGCAGTGCAGTACCATTCAATATTTAAATCTATGTAAGTAGTGCAGTGACATTCCTTATCTAAACCTAAATGAGCAGCGCAGTGCCAATTATTATCTAAATCTAGGTGAGCAATGCAGGTCCATTCCTTATCTAAACCTAGGTAGGCAGTGCTGTACCATTCATTTTCTGTCACAGGAGTCGTATCCCAACAGCAGGAAATAGAAAGCCCACAAAAGGTGAATCCGAAAGACTTATTACCATGTCTTAGAATGGCCAGACTTAACATACTATATAACATGAAAGAGGGATAAGATAAATCAAGGACAGGAATAACAGGAATACTCAAAGTCAAGATAAAGCCGGGTCCGGATACCATAAATCACGAGTCAAATACAAAGCTGAGATCAGGATACCAGAAAACACAAGTCACATACAAAGCCGAGGTCAGGATACCAGAAAGCACAAGTCAAATACGAAGCCGATGTCAAAAACAGGAAATCAGAAGGCAATATCTAGGAGCACTAAACCATGATCTAACAGAAACCATGATAGGGCAATGAATAGAGGCTAAAACAAGCATTAAGTAGGTTGAAAAGAGTTCCCATTGGTCCACATCATCTCTGCGAGCTCAAAAAGCATTGTCGCCTAGATGACGTGGTCCCTTTAAAGTAATGACGTCATGATTTAATTTTATATTATTTCTAGGGCCTGCAGTTCGTCCAGAAGAGGGAGCCATTTGCAGGACCGAAGGTAAGCATTCTATTCATGCCGCGTGGCCATATGGAGCATTTGGACCGCCGGGTAAAGGTAGGTTTGTGACAGAACCCCCAAGGGAGGATACACCCATCGGGCGTCAAGGACCAGGCTTGGCCGGGTGATGGCCGGGTGAAAGGAACGGACCAACCTCGGAGCATGCATATCAACCTGAGTGACCCAGGAATGTTCCTCAGGACCATACCCCTGCTAATGGACCAGATACTGGAAACTACCCCTCAGGAACCTAGAGTTAATGATAACAGCAAGTGCCAAAGTGCTTCAGATTTCTGTAAAAAGTGGCAAAACAGGAGAGGGAGGGAAAATTAAGGGAATGATGACAGGAACTTCGGCAATTCGGTTTGGTTCAGTTCGGCACTTCCGAAATTCGGGACTTTTCCCTAACCTTACCCCTAACCCTAACCTAACCCCAACCCTAGGGGTAGGGTTAGTGTTAGGGGTTGGGGTTGGGATTAGGTTAGGGGTAGGGTAAGGGTAGGGTTAGGGTTAAGGGTAAGGTTAGGGAAAAGTCCAGAATTTTGGAAGTGCCGAACTGAACCAAACCAAATTGCCGAAGTCCCGCATTTCGGAAGTGCCGAAACCGAAGTGCCGCAGTCCCCAATTGCCTAAGTCCCGAATTTCGGAAGTGCCAAACCAAACCAAATTTTTTGCCCATGCACATCCCTACTCAACAACGGCTGACAGCTTCTTGGGATCCATACTGAATCCAGAGGCTGAGATGACATAACCCAAAAAAATTACTTCTGTTTGATCAAACAAACACTTCTCTAGCTTACAATATAAACCATTGTCGAGAAGTGTTTGTAAGACCTTAGAGACGTGTATGTTATGTGCACTTAGTCAACCCTCTATAGTGTATGCAAAGTCATAGTGTGTGGCAGAAATGCCTCTGCCACGTGTTCCTGCTGGCTAGCCTCCTACCCAAAGACTACGGGCCCTGCAAAACCCTGTTAAAAGACTTTGTTCGTGCCATTTCCCTATACTATTTGGGAACCGAACAGACGCACGTACTATGGACCACCCGGGAGCTTGTTAAACCCTACTAACACCTTGTAATGGTTCTCACATCAGTGTTCTAATTGTTTGTCTTGGTTCTCTCGCATGAACGCAGACAGCGGTGTTTGGTCGTCGATCTCATGGAACTAAAATCAAACATTGAAACTCCTGAACACCACTGGACTTCCATCATCCTGGACTTCCTGCGTTTGGTTCTGTATATCCTAGAAGAGCACTGTTCGTGGAATCGTTCGTCTGGATGAGGGGAACAAGTGCCATGGTTCAAATATAGACTACGTTCGGTAGTTCTTTTGTTTTTATGCTACCAAAATTTACCGAAAAGGCACTTTCATGGAATACCCGAACCCCTGAACCGATCTGGGTGATTTTTGGATATGTTGGTCACCCAGATCGGGGCTATCCGGGGATGTGACGTTTGTGGGGCTTCAATGTATTTTGGGGGTACTTTTTGGATGTTTGTAAACTGTGGGTTTTCTGTACCTGAAGATAATTGAGTTAGTACCATTCCTGACTCAATTATTTCTCAGGCACAGGGAAGGGATTACCCTGTGATTTTGTTTGAGAAAGCCCTGAATAAAACAGACTACTCCCAGCGTTAAGCCTTGGCTTATGTGTAGGGGGAACAGCAAACCTGCTATTATCATTGCTATACCTGCTATACTCTCTTGGAAGGAGAGGTCTTCCCACTGTGAGCTGGATCCAGGTGTTGGTCAAGGGGGGGAAGGGATGGACGAGTCCCCAGCCAAGCTGTGGCGGCTAAGGGGGGCTACAGTGCTTATGGTGTCCAGCACGGTGCTTATGGTACTCGGCGATTACTAGGAAGCGTTATTGGCGGAGGTACCCAGTCGGTGCACCAGGTAGTCCACCACTGTCTCCCTCTTTTCTGGATACAAAAAAGAAACCAGCCCCAGCCATAGAGGAAGATCTACGTATAAAACGCTTCGCTAATGAATCTCCTATATACTCTTCCATGATGGTACTCTCCTTGAAAAACAAGGGATAAATCCTTCCTTTAGGTGGCATAGTACAAGGTAGGAGATCTATGGCACAATCATAAGGCCTATAAGGTGGTAATCTGTCTGCCTCCCTCTTATCAAACACTGCTTTCAGGTGTACATATGGGGATGGTATGTCTGTAGACAGCAATAGGGTAGTAGGAACATTAATGAGACGGACAAGAGTGACCTTTTTTATACACTTCTCCTGACACGTATCAATCCATGAGATGATTTCGCCCTGTCTCCAATTAATAGTGGGGTTGTGTAGACGTAACCAAGGGTAACCCAGTACGATTGATGAAGAAGGGGAGGTGATCACCTGAAAACACAAATCCTTCATGTGTAACAGACCAGAACGCATAGTCAACTGTTCTGTCTCATGGGTGATTAACGGAGAATGTCACACCCAAGGCCAGTCCCCTGAGCGACCTTAGGTGCAACAGTTTTACAGACGCACCGGACAAGTCAATCTAAGATGCCGCCTGGACAAGTCGATCTAAGATGCCGCTTCTGGCCATAATATAGGCAAGCCCCTCCTTTTTCCTATACTGTTTCTCAGCCTCAGACAATTTGGTCACCCTTAGTTGCATGGGCTCAGTATCTGCAAAAAGAAGAAATATCAGGAACTGAGGCCCTAGGGGTTATGGTAACAGTAGGACATCT
The DNA here is from genome assembly GCF_036172605.1 of Pelobates fuscus. Classification (NCBI taxonomy): domain Eukaryota; kingdom Metazoa; phylum Chordata; class Amphibia; order Anura; family Pelobatidae; genus Pelobates; species Pelobates fuscus. Next base: position 291,354,834 of record NC_086320.1, on the reverse strand, counting down.
AACACAAGTCCTCTGTTGTGATCTTTCCCTTAGTCAATTATCGATGTTGATTAGGTAATCGATAAGATCTTCTAGAAGGACTGGAAGATCTCTGGCTACCTCCTCGTCCAGGCTGTTATCATTAACCCCTTATTATAGCCTATGTAAGACCTATAAATAGTTGAACTAGTGTCCTTTTGGTACAATTTATTTGGAATACTGAATTCTCACATATGAAATTTACCTATGTTGCTCATTTTGAACAATTGAATGTTCACTGATAAAATGCAGTTTAAAGGTTAAAAGTGTAATGGAGGTGGATTAAGTGAGATTTTTAATCATGTTATTTTGGAATTATTTGTGACCAGCAATACATTGTAATTGCATAACAGGAAATCAGGGCATGAGTTAAAATGAGTAGTAGGTAATATATCTGGTTTTAAATAACACTTTAACCACAAGCCCCCTTTCTGGCAGGTACCGTTAAGTTCACAAACTAAATAAAAAAAAGGAATAGAAACTGAAACCTTTTTTTTAAATAGGTTTTAGCTTCTGTAAGTATATGTTCTATTACAAAGTGAAATTATTTTAATTATTAAATATAACTCCTGTGATTTTGTTTGGTGTTCACACCTAGTCTTACAGGAAACTAACTTCAGTTGTGTATGCTGCTATAGTACGAAATTCACATGACCTCTCTATCGTCCTACTATGCGTAACAGTATATAGGCAGCACGTTTATACAACTTCTAAACCGTCTTGCCTAGTTTTGCAAATTCTATCCTCATTAATTTCATATCACTTCAGTGTATTTAGCATTCTTCCACTTCGGGCTTTACATCTAGCTACCTTTATTATTACCCTCTATTTCTATAGCAAGATGGCTCAAACTGCAGAATTGTTCTATACACTTTTATTCTTGTTACATTAATCTTAATAGCAGCTCCACCAAATGTTGTGTTATTTATAACCATTAATTTTAGTTTAGGGCAGTAGCACCGCCAGTCACCGAGAGTAAGCTATTGAGACATTTCATTAAACTTTGTCCAGAGTCTCAAATTATGCTTTCTTAAAACCTAATCATTTTGTTGCACGTTTAACACAACTGTAACCTCAAAACAGTTTTAAAATAAAAATTATTTCATCAAATTTTTAAAGGAAATCTAGTTGGTTATTTCAATGAAATATATGTAAAAGAGAAAAAAATAATTTCAATCTTGATTATAAGGCAGGATCTTTCAGCCACATACATGCTCCTTAGGTCAGAAATTGTTTTGAGGTGTCAGTTGTGCTTTAAAACTGACCAGCAGGGGGGTGGGGCCTGACTGTCATGGCAAGAGGTCGCATTTCACAAGAGCTCCTACCAAAACCCTGCCTAAAGCTCATTAACCACCTCTTGAAGCCCTTCAATCGGCTGACCGGCATGGGCACACTTCCCGTGGTCACTTGCTGCTGTATGGTCAAAGCCTGTAAGCGCCATTAGTGGGGCCTGGCGAGTGCTCAGAAACAGTGAAGCGCGCAGACATGACTCCACCACGCTGATGCCCAGCAACTCCCCCACCCCCAATTGGACCAGTGGGAGTGATCCCAGGCCCCACCCTGGAAACCCCCCTGGCCAATCTGTGCCCTGTGGTAGAGCCGCAATCACTGACCACACAGATAGAGGTACACTTAAAATGGCGGATGCCACATGTTCTCCGACCTGCCTGGGAGATATGTCTACTACCTCACGCTGTCTGAACAAAGTGTTTGCCAACTTCTGGAGGAGGCTGAGGGACAAGTGGACCGAGCACGTCCCACAGGTAGTCCATCCTCCCCTGGGCTTTCCGCGATGCACACACTGCCAACCTGCACCTACCACTGCAAGACCAGAAGAGGCGGAGGTCAAACAAACAGGTCTCTAGGAGGCGAGCTGCCTGACCAGCACAATGCCTGCACTAGCCAGCGGCGAGCACGGGGTCAACGCAGCAAGATGAGGTACAGAACAGACAACTAGAACCCCTACAGGACCGACTGCCTGCACATGCAGCACCAAGCCTGAGGCTCTCCACAAATCTGGAGGACTGTAACCAACCTACAGCATCCTACTTCACCTTTATGCAAATATTGTTTTTCTATACTTTATCAGCATTTCTTCATAATACCCAGGGAGCAGTATAGGGTGTCCAACTCTGGGTAGTTCAAAGCATGCCTAAAATCACTCGTTATACATTCATTATCTAGCATGTATACTTTCATATATTATTTGACATACACTACTTTCCATGCCTATTCACAGCAGCAGTCTAACATAATACCTAGATGTGTGCCCAGACTATTGAAATAATATTAAAAACGAGCTGTATTCTAGAAATGCCCTACAAATGTTTTACCATGTCTTATGTATGTTGGCAATAGCTGCTGTGGCATTGCCAGCTTGTTGTAATGCTATGCACAGTAAAAATAAAGAATTACCTGAAGACGACCCGACATGAGACGGCTGCTCAGCCGGGGGCCCACTCACCCTGCCTACCGGGCCTAAGTTCACCATGGTACTGCATGCTCAGGAATATATGAATAGCACGACTTAGATAACGTATAACCATATGGTTCACCCCTGTTTCTCCCTTCTTCTCCCTTCCTCTCCCATATCCTATTCCTACGATTTTGCATTTGTTTAACCCACACAAGCAACAGGGCAAAGCAAACACTCAGGCACAACACTTAGCTCCATCTCCCGTAACGGGGACCGCTAACACCCCACCGCACATAGAATCGGGGACAACCCCTGCTTCTCTCCCTCACATCCCCCCCCCCCCCCCGCTACTCCCATGGTTAGGAGCCACCAAACGCAATACATGGTGTGGGACAGGACACCCCTTGACCTCCCGAATCTAACTCACCCTCGGGTGGGACACACACCAACACGACCCACACGTCATGTATCCGACGATGCCACACACCACGCTTTCACACAAGCCAACAAGCTGAATGCTCCAGCTTCAGGAGGGTGAGGCGTGGGAGGTGCGGGCAGACAGGAAGATGAGCCTTGCCGCTGCATTCATTATGGACTGTAACAGCGCAAGTTGGGAGCACGTAAGACCACTGAGAAGCAGATTACAGTAGTCAAGGCGAGAAAGGACAGTTGAATGGACCAGCACCTTAGTCGCATCTGGTGTTAAGTAGGGTTGGATGCGCACAATGTTTTTGAGATGGAAACAATAGGATTTGGCGATAGACTAAACATAAGGTGTGAAGGAGAGGTCAGAGTCAAAGAGAACACCTAGGCAGCGAGCCTGCATGGTGGAGCTGATGGTAGCACCGCTGACTTGGAGGGAGACAGACACAGGAGTAGCAACACTTGAGGGAGGAAAGACCAGAATTTCAGTTATGGTCAAATTGAATTTAAGGAAGTGGGCAGCCATCTAGTTAGAAATAGCAGAGAGGCAGTCAGAGACACTAGTCAAGAGGGACAGGGAGAGATCACATCAGGATAGGTAGATTTGCTTATCATCCGCATAAAAATGATATTGGAAGCCAAAGGAGCTAATGAGTTTACCAAGGAAGGCAGTATTGATAGAGAACAGTAGGGGACCAAGGACTGAACCTCAGGGGACACCAACAGAGAGAAGTTGGGGAGAAGAAGCAGACCTAGAGAAAGAAACACTGAAAGAGCACTGGGAGAGATAGGAGGAGCAATATCTTGTAGACTGATATTACGGAGGATGAGAAGAAGCTGTTGATGATCAACAGTGTCAAAAGCCGCAGACAGGTCAAGGAGAATTAGGATAGAGTATTGACCACGAGATTTTGCAGCAAGTATATCATTGGATACTTTTGTCAGTGCAGTTTCCACAGAGTGCTTAGCGCAGAAACCAGACTAAAGCGGGTCTAGCAGTGAGTAGAACTTGAGGAAGTCTGTCAATCTCGCATACACAACTCTTTCAAGGATCTTGGATGCAAAAGGCAGTAGCAAGATAGGACGGTAGTTGGACAGGGAGTTAGGGTCAAGGTTGGGCTTCTTTAGAATTGGGGATACAGTTGCATGTTTGAAGGGCAATGGAAATATGCCAGAGGAGAGAGAGAGATTGAGAATTTTAGTGAGAGGTGGAAAAAAGAGTGGCCATATATATATATATATTGTCAAGAAAATTTATGTGAACTCTAAGTGGGTTTCTTCATGAATTGGTCATAAAATTTGATTTAATCTTCATCAAAGTCACAAGTATAACCAAACACAATGTGCTTCAAGGAACACTATAGGGTCAGGAACACAAACATGTATTCCAGACCCTATAATGTTAAAAACACAATCTAGCCCCCCTTGCTCCCCTAATTATAGTAAACCCTTACCTTTATTCCAGTCTGCTGCTGCTGGCTGTGCTCCTGATCTGCCTCCTTGGCTGACATAATCAAAAATGATTATCTAAACCAATCACAATGCTTTCCTATAGCATAGCCAGACACAACCCTGGCCAATCAGCATCTCCTTATAGAGATGCATTGAATCAATTCATCTCTATGAGGAAAGTTCAGTGTCTTCATACAGAGGGCGGAGACACTAAATGGTAATGCTACACACTGTGCAGCACTGCCCCATGAAGCACATCTAGTAGCCATCTAAGGAGTGGCCAGTGGAGGTATCCCTAGGCTTTAATGTAAACACTGCCTTTTCTATGAAAAAACTGTGTTTACTGCAAAAAGCCTGAAGGGACTGATTATACTTAGCAGAACAAATACAATAAACTTTAGTTGTTCAGGTGACTAATTGTTTGTGGGTTATTAGCTTAACCCCTTAAGGACACATGACATGTGTGACATGTCATGATTCCCTTTTATTCCAGAAGTTTGGACCAAACTTCTGGACCAAACTTCTGGAATAAAAGGGAAACCCTCTGAGTGTGCCACCGGACCGGCCAGCCGGTGGCACATACCTGTGCAGCCCCCAGATGCCGCGGCCCACCGGGAAATTTCCCGGTATCCCGGTGGGCCAGTCCGGCCCTGGGTCTGTCTCCCTCAATAGTTGAAGTCAATGTGTCTTCCAGTAGTATCCTGTTTGGATGTATATGTTTTACTGCTCATCCTTTTTCCCTCTAATGGTAATTTCTCTCTTGAGCTGTGAATAAAATCAACATTTAGTGACTGTAATTAACCATCAACCATCTTTTTTTCCACCGCTTCATTGGACAGGAGATGCAGCCAACATCATTGGACAGACATCTTGTCTATAAAGTCCTTTTTCAATTCCAAAAGCCTGTTTCAACTCCAGAAGTCCCTCTAGTGGCTGTCTGGTAGACAGCCACTAGAGGAGGAGGTACCCCTCAGAGGTAATTATTGCAGTTTATAAAACTGCTAAATTACCAATGCAGGGTTAAGGGTGATGGGAGTTTACACCCAGACCACTTTAATGTACTGAATTGGTCTGGGTGCCCATAGTATCCCTTTAAATCTCAAATTGCACAGCTAAGTGTTAACATCTGATTGAAATTAAATCATTTGTCTCATGCAGGTTGTGTCAGTCACAGTCAGGAGAGGTGTGGCTACATGGACAGAAACCAAAGTGTTTTAACTCCTGGATGGCAGAGAATTGCGCAATGAGACTGCAGGGGTTATGATCAATACACAAATAGCTTCATTAAGCTAAAGTTGCTGTGATACCGATAGTATCCCTATAATATCAAATTGCAGAGTCCCACAGCAATAAAATAGTAACATTGCAGAATGTATGTTATTTTTTAAATCTCACTTGCTGCAATTTGAACAATCTTACAATGTCTCAAATGTCTCACCTGAGGCTGGCCACTAAATCATCCGTTGAATCTTCAGTGAGTTGAAAGGGCTCCATCAAACTTCATACCAACCGTTAATATTAGGGCAGCAACCTAACGTTGCTCATTTTGAGTTATTTACTAATGTGAGAATTGACAAGTCTTGTGGGGTGTTCCCGATTTTCAGTGGTTAGTACATACCAAAAGTGGTGCAAGGAAGTAGAACCAGTGTCGGAGTCATGGGCACCAAAGGCTCATTGATGCGCGTCGTGAGCGAAAGCTAATCCGCCCGGGCCGGTCCATAGAAGAGCTATCGGACCAAAAAACATAATACTGGCCATGACAGAAAGGTATCATTACACACACTTTGCTGCATTGGGGGCTGCCTAGACACTGACCAATTAGAGTGTCCCTAATAATTCTTGTCTACTGCCTAAAGCAGGAAGTAGGAAGAAGGCAGGCCCACAAAGGTAGTGTTATACTCTGGGCAATGTTCTGCTACGAAACCTTGAGTCCTGGCATTCATGTGGATGTCACTATGACATGTACTACCTACCTAAAGATTGTTGCAGACTAGTGAAAGATCCGCTGCTCATGTCTTGGTGCCAGATGCCACCAGGATATATTCAGAGGTGTTGGAAGGTCGATGCTATGTTGCATCAGAGCTGTTTTTGGCAGCACAAGTGGGACCTACATAATATTAGGAAGGTGGTTTTAATGTTATGGCTGATCAATGTATAAGGGTATTCTTGCAACAGTTAGTTTTATGTTTCTTGTGTTACTTATATAATATAAGATATAATGTATAATATAGGATATATATTGTAAAATAGTACATTTTCCGCAAAGAAAATGACATTTATCCCCAAGTGTTTTAGTATTCACAGCTTATAAAAATAATTAAACCACACTGACTTGACATATTTCGGTTACTCACTAAAAAAAGACTGCAATTGCACGTGTTTAGCCAAATTAGAGCTAGAAAGATTTAGAATGTTGGCTGTTTTTGACTAATATCTTAGGAAATTCTCAACAATATCACCTTCATACTTTTTTTTCTATGATTAAAGATGAAGGAGTATAGTTGGAAATTAATAGAAAAGTTGAGCGTGTATTTTCCCAAAACAAATATATAAACAGATATGCAAAGAGACAAAAAGATATTTTATAATGAACGTGTCAGGCTGGTAAGGAGATGCAATGTTATGGCATCTTTACTCTTGCTCACGACATCCATCACAAGGGCTAAAAGGTGGTCTCTCCAAGTTACACTCCGAGAAGCAAGCTGCTGTATGCAGCTGTCACTGTTTTAATTCAGCCCTCTCCTGAGCTGGGAGAACCTAATGTCAGGCAGACCAGGGCAGGGCATGTGAGTCTTTTTACTGCCCTGATTAAAAAAGCCATAACACTATTTTTAACACCAACTGCAAACAACAATAACCCTACCTAACACTAAAAAATGTGTCATAGGAATAAAATCTGCAGACAAGGGTTATTTACTAAAGTGATTTACGTCTGGAATTCAAGTGAATTTAAAGTGAATTAAAAGCTTAAGGCCATAATAGTCAGACTGAAGAAAAATCCAAGCCAGCTATGCATCTACTTAAATTTGAAATTTACTCAGAATTCACTTTTAAATACTGACAAGTCTCACTTTAGTGAATAGCTCTGAGAGTAAAGCCAATAGCAAAACATTGATTTATTGAAAGAAATAACCCATAGTTGGGAGAATGGGGAAAAGAGGATACATGGCAGGGATCTGGGGAGGGGGAGGTCTACCATCCTTTTGATGTTCTGGTTTTCATTAATATGTAATTGTTGGTTGAAATTGTAAAAAAAAATTAAAATATATACGTCTAAAAAATATATATTTGTCTAGGTAAAAAACATCTATATGTCATCATTATATACAACTGTTAGAAAAGCAATGAATCATCTTTTGTAACGTAAACCTCAACAATGTGTGACTGAAGGGTTTTAGATTGTCATTATAAACTGAAACCCTTTAATGATCCTACATATTTATTGGGGGTGGTATTCTCCTCTTGATATATACCTTTGTATTACTCCTACATGGCTGAGTCAGCTTCGCATCCTACCAACAACGGAAACCTGTGTGGATAAGAGAAACCCCCAAAAGTGATCAAAAACAAATATTACTGTTTTATTTTATCTTTTCTTTTTTTCAATGCCTAAGAAACCCACTCACACCTCAGTTAACAAAAAAAAAAACAAGTGTAGAGTTGGGTTTTACAAAATGGTTTATAAGAAATATATTTGCTATAAATCCTGTTACTATTCTCAGTCTGCTTGAAGAACCCAGACACTGCAAAGGTAGTTGACACTAATGTTATTTGTGGATAATATATGTACAGTACTAACACTGGTGAGTTGATTTCTCAATTGTCTTCTCGTATCTGTTAGATGTAACCTTTTAGTCAACAATGTGGTGTGGAAAACGCTTTGAAGCAATTATAATGAAAGTAATAATTAGGACAGTTCGTATTAATCTTCTGTGTAAAAGAAAAGACCACAACACATACTGAGATTACAAAAGAGACACCTTATATACTAAGTCAATGAAAAGCTATGTGAAGGGACATTATGGAAATATGCAGTGAGTATAACATTTAAGTTCCATCACAATGCACTGCTGTCTTTAGCTATTTCTGTTTGCATTGGACAAGACTCTTTAAATGAAATTCTTTACCTCCTGTGTGAAACCTATGGCATGGTTAGCCAACAACTAACTTCCAGTTCAAGTTCCCTTGTGCCGTTCCACGTTAGGTAGTCAAACTGTTTTGATACAGTTTGAACACTTTCGTGAGTCTCCTAGTTGTCCGTGCTGCAACCAGTTTTCTCATGGGAAGCCAGATGACTACGAAGAATAAACCACAACCAATCCAGGTCCACGCATTTTGGCTGAGAGTACTCAACTAAAACTTTCTCAATGAATGTGGTCCTGCACAGTCCTGCTTAGCTGTCCTAAAGGAAAAGACCTGAAGCAGAGGCTGTGATTGGAGGTACCCAGTGGGACCTAGATATGTTGTCAAACCATACTAACACTACTGTGTGAACAGCACCAAGAAACTACTTGCACCATTCCTACTACAGCAGGCTTTAGTACTTATGGTGCTTGGAGTGCTCTTTTAATAGTTCTCATGAATCACAGTCATCAGTTGGGTATGCTGTTATCACAAGAACTGTTGATGTGCTACCTATTAGTTACTCCAGTTCAGAGTGCTTCCCCAGTCCTACACATGTGGTAAAAGTCTTCAATAACCAATAAGGGTGCTTAGATAATTTCATGTTCTTCGGCTTTACACATTTTGAACCCATATGTGACTAAGTCACTCGGTTTCATTTCTATAATTTACTGTTATCTTCTACCCTCACAACCAGAAACTACTTATGAGTCAACGAAAGGAAAGCCTGGGAGAAATTTTGTAAAAGAATACGCAAGGGTGAAGTATGTGTCAATGGAAAATACTGCCATCAAGAAGTTCGGAAGACATAATGGTTTATGGATAGGGCAGGACCAGGGCATACATGTCCAAATTCTCCTTTAATCAGTATGAGTTACATTTCCAGGCAGAAAGCTCCATGCAAAAATAGAAAGAATGGCAGCAAAGAGCAGCATTAGCTTTCAGTTTCAGAATTTCAATAGAAATATATGTAGGTGGCACTACTCTCTAGAAATCAATGCATAGTAAACAGCTGTCAGAAATTGCTACGTGCAAAAGTCAGAATGTATGAAAACTCACATGAACCATAAGATGACAGGGACTCGCCTCTGTTCAGTATTACACACTGTTCCTTAAAGGGACACTCCACACTTCTAAAGCAATTAAGCATCCAAAACTGCTTTATATGTAAAAAGTGTGTCCTCTTTTTTATTTTCTTATTTAACAAAAAATACAGATGTCAATTGGAAATTATTATGCTATTATTTATATAGCGCCAACAAATTCTGAAGCGATTTACAGTGGGTTGGACGAACAAACATGTAGTTGTAACCAGACAAGTTGGACACACAGGAACAGAGGGGTTGAGGGCCCTGCTCAATGAGCTTACATGCTAGAGGGAGTCGGGTAAAGTGACAGAAAAGATAAGGATAGTATTAGACTAATGACAGTTGCAAGAGAGGAAATGTCATGTCTATAAATTAGTCTTGTTACTCCACTAGTTGTTATTCAGACAACTGGTCCTGTTACTTCCTTGTTGGTTAGCTTATTGGAGCCAAACTCAAGATGCAGGCAATTGTTCAAAGTACCTTGAGCTACATTGGAAATTCTGTGATTGGACAGCGACAGAAGTCTGGACTCGGGAAGAAGGGAAGAGTCTGCAAAGGCTTCAGACAAAAAATCTGCAACTTTTGCTAAATATTTTTAGATATTCACCCAATGGAAAAATACATATTTAAATGCTTGCATGTTTTTATTGTGGGTATATCTACTAAATAGTATTATTTAATATTTTTTTGTATTTGAGCACTTTAAGATAAAGTATACTAAAGTGCAACAAATTTGCTTAACCTCTTCACTACCAAGTTTTTATCTATTATATTTAGTTTAATATTTTTTTGAATCTGGTATACATGGCTTGCATATGAAATCGGAGTAAAGCTACAATAATTGTATAGATTGCTATTTAGTGATACCTAAAAATGACAAGTTGGAGAATGCAAATACTATTTTTAGTTATCATCCTTTGCAGAAATGTTGTGAATCCCAAAGTAATGAAAAGTATATGGTATATAGTGATGTCACGAACATAAAATTTTCGGTTCGCGAACGGCGAATGCGAACTTTCGCAAATGTTCGCGAACGGGCGAACCGGGCGAACCGCCATAGACTTCAATGGGCAGGCGATTTTTAAAACCCACAGGGACTCTTTCTGGCCACAATAGTGATGGAAAAGTTGTTTCAAGGGGACTAACACCTGGACTGTGGCATGCCGCAGGGGGATCCATGGCAAAACTCCTATGGAAAATTACATAGTTGATGCAGAGTCTGGTTTTAATCCATAAAGGGCATAAATCACCTAACATTCCTAAATTGTTTGGAATAACGTGCTTTAAAACATCAGGTATGGTAAACATGGCTCCCTCTATATACAGTGTAAACATGGCTCCTCTCTATATACAGAGTAACATGGCTTCCCTCTATATACCGTGTAAACATGACTCCCTCTATATACAGTGTAAACATGGCTCCTCTCTATATACAGAGTAACATGGCTTCCCTCTATATACCATGTAAACATGGCTCCCTCTATATACAGAATAACATGGCTCCCTCTATATACAGAGTAACATGGCTTCCCTCTATATACCGTGTAAACATGGCTCCCTCTATGTACAGAATAACATGGCTCCCTCTATATACAGAGTAACATGGCTCCCTCTATATACAGTGTAAACATGGCTCCTCTCTATATACAGAGTAACATGGCCCCCCTCTATATACAGAGTAACATGGCTCCCTCTATATACAGAGTAACATGGCTTCCCTCTATATACCATGTAAACATGGCTCCCTCTATATACAGAATAACATGTCTCCCTCTATATACAGAGTAACATGGCTCCCCTCTATATACAGTGTAACATGGCTCCCTCTATATACAGAATAACATGGCTCCTCTCTATATACAGAGTAACATGGCTCCCCTTTATATACAGAGTAACATGGCTCCCTCTATATACAGAGTAACATGGCTTCCCTCTATATACCGTGTAAACATGGCTCCCTCTATATACAGAATAACATGGCTCCCTCTATATACAGAGTAACATGGCTCCCCTCTATATACAGTGTAAACATGGCTCCTCTCTATATACAGAGTAACATGGCTCCCCCTATATACAGTGTAAACATGGCTTCTCTCTATATACAGAGTAACATGGCTCCCCTCTATACAGGGGCGTACCTGGAGCATTTGGCACCCGGGGCGGATCCTTTATTTGTCCCCCCCCCCGTCCCCAACTTTGAAATGTAAAAAACAACTGCAATTTTTATTAAATGTATGTGTATGCAGTGTGTGTATAGTGTATGAAGTGTATGCAGTGTGTATAGTGTGTGCAGTGTGTGTATAGAGTGTGCAGTGTGTACATAGTGTATGCAGTGTGTGTATAGTGTGTGTGTGTATAGTGTGTGCATAGTGTATGCAGTGTGTGTATAGTGTGTGTGTATAGTGTGTATGCAGTGTGTGTAGTGCATGTAGTGTGTGCAGTGTGTGTATAGTGTGTGCAGTGTGTATAGTGTGTGCAGTGTGTATGCAGTGTGTGTAGTGTGTGTATATTTGTGTGCAGTGTGTATGTAGTGTGTGTGTATAGTGTGTGCATAGTGTATGCAGTGTGTGCATAGTGTGTATAGTGTGTACAGTGTGTGTGTGTATTGTTTGTGTATAGTGTGTGCAGTGTGTGTATAGTGTGTGCAGTGTGTGTATAGTGTGTATGCAGTGTGTGTATAGTGTGTAAGCAGTGTGTATAGTGTGTATATAGTGTGCATGCAGTGTGTGTATAGTGTGTATGCAGTGTGTGTATAGGGTGCATGCAGTGAGTGTATAGTGTGTGCAGTGTGTTTATAGTTAGTGCAGTGTGTGTATAGTGTATGCAGTGTGTGCAGTGTGTATGCAGTGTGTAGAATGTGTATAGTGTGTGCAGTGTGTGTAGAGTGTGTGCAGTGTGTGCAGTGTGTGTATAGTGTGTGCAGTGTGTTCAGTGTGTGTATAGTGTGTGCAGTGTGTATAGAGTGTGCAGTGTGTGCATAGTGTATGCAGTGTGTGTATAGTGTGTGTGTATAGTGTGTGTGTGTATAGTGTGTGCATAGTGTATGCAGTGTGTTATAGTGTGTGTATAGTGTGTATGCAGTGTGTGTAGTGCATGTAGTGTGTGTATAGTGTGTGCAGTGTGTGTATAGTGTGTGCAGTGTGTATAGTGTGTGCAGTGTGTATGCAGTGTGTGTAGTGTGTGTATATTGTGTGCAGTGTGTATGCAGTGTGTGTAGTGTGTGTGTATAGTGTGTGCATAGTGTATGCAGTGTGTGCATAGTGTGTACAGTGTGTGTATAGTGTGTACAGTGTGTGTAGAGTGTGTGCAGTGTGTGCATAGTGTGTGTGCAGTGTTTGCAGTGTGTGTAGAGTGTATGCAGTGTCTGTAGAGTGTGTATAGTGTGTGTAGAGTGTATGCAATGTGTGTAGAGTGTATGCAGTGTGTGTATAGTGTGTGTAGTGTGTATGCAGTGTGTGCAGTGTATGCAGTGTGTGCAGTGTTTGCAGTGTGTGTGCAGTGTATGCAGTGTCTGTAGAGTGTGTATAGTGTGTGTAGAGTGTATGCAGTGTGTGTGCAGTGTGTATTCAGTGTGTGTGCAGAGTATGCAGTGTGTGTGCAGTGTATGCAGTGTGTGTAGTGTGTATGCAGTGTGTGTAGAGTGTATGCAGTGTGTATGCAGTGTATGTAGAGTGTGTGTAGAGTGTATGCAGTGTGTGTAGAGTGTATGCAGTGTGTGTAGAGTGTGTGTAGAGTGTATGCAGATGCAGTGTGTATGTTGTGTGGAATAAGTGCTGCCACTTACCTGTCCCTCCCGTCCTCCTCGACTGGTGGTCCGGTGGCACAGCATCACTGGGCAGTTTAGAGGGGCCCAGTATTCTCCATGCTCGTTAATAAGACTATCTACCCGAGTTTCCCATCCAGCAGCAGCAGGGTCCTCTGTTCTCGCGATCCGCGAGAGCGTTGCTATGGCAACATTCTCGCGATCCGCGAGAGTGTTGCTATGGCAACCCACGGCAACGCTCTCGCGGATCGCGAGAACAGAGAACCCTGCTGCTGCTGGATGGGAAACTCGAGTAGATAGTCTTATTAGCGGCCGGCCCCTTTACACAAGACACAGGGCGGCACTTCGCCGCCCCTGTGAAAGTTCGCCCCGGGCACCACCCTAGTGAGTGGTACCCAGGGCGGACCGCCCCCACCGCTCCCCCCTTAGTACGCCACTGCCTCTATATACAGAGTAACATGGCTCCCTCTATATACAGAGTAACATGGCTTCCCTCTATATACCGTGTAAACATGGCTCCCTCTATATACAGAATAATATGGCTCCCTCTATATACAGTGTAACATGGCTCCCCTCTATATACAGTGTAACATGGCTCCCTCTATATACAGAGTAACATGGCTCCCTCTATATACAGTGTAATTATGGCTCCTCTCTATATACAGAGTAACATGGCTTCCCTCTATATACCGTGTAAACATGGCTCCCTCTATATACAGAATAACATGGCTCCCTCTATATACAGAGTAACATGGCTCCCCTCTATATACAGTGTAAACATGGCTCCTCTCTATATACAGAGTAACATGGCTCCCTCTATATACAGTGTAAACATGGCTCCTCTCTATATACAGAGTAACATGGCTCCCTCTATATACAGAGTAACATGGCTCCCCTCTATATACAGTGTAAACATGGCTGCTCTCTATATACAGAGTAACATGGTGTGGCGAAACCGACGTCGCCACGTGTCCTTGGAGGGGGCTGATTGCCCGCCTCTTGCCTTTGGACTATGGACCAGACTTTATGGGAATGTGATACCCCAGATAGCTATACCATGGAGCCTATTCATATAATGAAAGACTATGGGAAATACTTTAGCTCCATGGCAATTGTACTGTGTGAATAGGATCTGCGCGCTATTCGGTAGTTTTGTGCGCTCAGATCCCAGCTAAATGTCTGTGTGTTATGGATAAAAAGTAACTTTCTGTATTTTAAAGTGTTTTATGTCTTTCTGTAACCATGTGGTTAATGGAGTCTGCTTCTAGCCCTGGATAATTGGATTACTTTCCTCTTTGTCTCCAGGATAGAGGCCTATGTAAAACCTGTCTAAACCGGTTTGCCATGCGGCTAGTAAGGGACAAAAGATACTTTTAGTAACTTTTGAACCCCTGGTCTGATTCATGCCATTTTTTAATATGTTGTTCCCCTGAATGATTGATTGTGGATATGTATTTTTGTGTGAATGTGATGTATGGTTTTAAAGTTACAGAGTATGTGTGGAAACTGTATTTTTACTGTATGTAATAATTATGTTAATTGCTTATCTGAGGGGAGGGGATGTGTGGGTTGTACTGTTGCTTGATTGGTTGTTTTATGCCTCCCCTGGGTGTGTCCTGTATGTGCACAACTGTAATAAAAACCAGGCTGGGTGTTCCAGACCTGAGTTCCTGTTTAACCCTCAAAGTGAAGTGTCGTCTCATTATTGGGGGAGGATTTATTGCATGCTGTTCCAGTTTGACTGCTAGGAGTGCAAACCTATTCGTATGGTTCCTATTCAACTGTCTACAGCATTCAGAGGCTTGAGAGGATTCATATGCTTCTCTGATTCGGTGATTGTGGTGTCTGCCAGAGTGCTTGGAGTCCTCAGGAAACGCTAGGAGCATCCATTAACGGAGGTACCAAGTCGGGGTGCCAGGCGATCCGTTACACATGGCTCCCTCTATATACAGTGTAAACATGGCTCCTCTCTATATACAGAGTAACATGGCTCCCCTCTATATACAGAGTAACATGGCTCCCTCTATATACAGTGTAAACATGGCTCCCTCTATATACAGAGTAACATGGCTCCTGAGCTGCGGGTGGGGGCCCTATAAAAGAATAATGGGGGGGGACCTACTGTCCTCCCCCTCGCCCCCACCCCTGAGCGGCGGGTGGGGGTCCTAAGTTACAATAAGAGGGTGGGACCTACTGTCCCCCCCAGCCCCCACCCCTGAGCGGCGGGTGGGGGCCCTAAATGAAAATCCCCCCCTCCCCCATCAAAGGTGACTAGGGGGCCCAAAGCCCCTAGTCACACACCCAAATAAAAAAGCCCCTACCAACCCCCCTCACCCTAAAAAATAGTGAAGGGGGGAATAAAATTACTACCCTGTAAAGTAAAATTCAACTTACTATTCAACGTCTTATTTTTTCTAAAATCTTCATTTTTCAGCCCCCAAAAAAGGCCAAATAAAAGCCATCATACCCGTTGAACTTAAAAATAAAATAAAAAACCAGAGCACAAAAACCAAATTAATCCATCTTCACCCATGGAGGGCTCCGCGCAGACTAGGGTATTAACATATACCCTATTGTTACAATTGTTACTTGAAAAGCATGAGGAATGCCATTGGGGTACCACATGCTCATTTGTTATACCTCCATGCACTACAAAAATAAAGAATTTAAAAATTTTTTTTTAAAAATTTAAAAAAATTAAAAAAATTAAAAAATAAAAAATGTATGCAGCTTCCAAATGAATCTAAAATGGATGCTGTCCAGGAGGTGGGAGGGTCTGCTAGGGAGGGTGTTCTGCTGATTGGCTGGAATGTGTCTGCTGACTGTGAGGTACAGGGTAAAAGTTTACTCAATGATGACGAATAGGGGGCGGATAGAACCGCGCATGTGTTCGCCTTCCGTGGCAAACGTGAACACGCTATGTTCGCCAGGAACTATTCGCCAGCGAACTGTTCGGTACATCACTAATGGTATACCTTATCTTGCAGAACATCTAACCGGTTCCAAAAAGGTCAAAGGAATTTTATAATGGACAGTGGATCCAAGACTAAAATTGGGATGGTCACATTCCCTGCTTGATGACATTTGCAGAAATACGTGTCTATTTTTGGAGATGCAGACTCTAAAAAAATGTCATAAGGTGGCCAACATGTCATGTAAAGTTTTCCAAAATAAATTGAAAAAAATATATGTATACAATAAGAATGGTAGCATTATGATTGGATGTTGGCACTATTTCCTCTGTTCATAGTTGAACAGGAGAACTGGCCTTATATCTAACAGATAAAAATGAAGTTCAATTTGCAGGAAGGAAGGATAGAAGGAATATTTTCTCAAGCATGGTGTCAGTCAGTAATCATTTGCATTCAATTGGAATAAATTGGAAAAAATGGACATAAGCTTCTGCAAGCGCACATAGAGATGTGCTTTCATGTACAGACATTTGTAGGTACTTTCATTACCACTGATAAGATCTCAGTGGTTAGTTCAGTTGTATATGAATTAATTCCTAATAAAGTGAATGACCCCACAAATACTATTTATAAACTAATCAGCCACAGCATTAATCCACTGACATGTGAAGTTAATAACATAAATTATATTGTTGCAATGGTACCTGTCAAGAGGTGGGATATATTAGGCAGCCAGTGAGCAGTCAGTTATTGAATTTCTTATTTTATTTTATTGTTTTATGTTTATTGTTCATCCAAGAGGTTACATAACATTTTGTATTCATCAATTGTTTACATTTTTCAGATATTGTCATTATTGGCTGCAATGGTATTATATATACATCATTATATTATACATGAATATTACAGACTAAAACAGTGAGTCACACAGCATATCTATGTGTGTAAGTAGGAGTTTGTAGAAATGTACAAGACCGGAATGAGGGGTTGTCCAGTCATCTTTCCCACCACAGTCGTTGTGATATTAGCTCATCAAATAGGGGGCCTAGTATGATGAATTTGACATGGAGGGGTGTGATCTTTGATCTTTTTACTAAGAAGGTGGGGTACATGTTAAGAATAGTGTTATCTCAATATGGTGAATACATGCAATTTAATGTATACGTTTCCTCATCAGGGTCATAAATTTGTAGTTTAGGATGGTTTACAAGAGCCATAATATGCAAACTCAGTGGATGACACAACTAAAACGTATCACTATTGAGTTTGGACCTTCTTCTAAGGCTTGTAGTTAGTAAGCACATCTCCGGGATGTCTCCCCTATGTCCCATGTCTCTTCCCTCCAGTGGTTTGGAGGACAGTAGGTGGTCATGGTGGTCAACGGTTTTGACGTGTGACCTATATTTTCCAGTTAAGTCCTTAACCCCTCAGATTTTTCTGAATGAACTTCAGTCATGGTTCCCATATTTTATTATATAGGGCGTACTTATCGGTAAATGAGTAGTGGAGTTCTTCCATCACTCTCACAGTTTCCATTTTCTGAATCCATTCTCTTGCTCCAGAAAATATTGTTGGTTTCTGTGCACATTTATCTAATGTCGTCACATTTATTGGCTTTGCCTAAAGCTCATTAAAAATAATAATAAAAAAGGATATTAATATTGATGCAACAGTTATTTTAATTAATCGGGCTATGTCGTTGGGGCTGTGTTTCATTTCCGTGTCATTGGAATTAGTAGATTTACTGCTGTGAGCAAGTGATTTATGAGAAGGCGTTTTGTCTTGGGAAGTGGGAGTGGGAGTGGGTGTAGGAGGAACAGCATTGTCTTGGCTGTGCCGATTATGTGTATGTCTGTAATGCTGTGTATCAATATTGCTGCTCATCTCCAATACTTCTGAATTACAGTGCATGACCACCATATGAGTGGGGGTGTGCCCTATCCCTTGGGAACATCTCCAGTTAGAGGTAGTCGTGAATAGTGTGTGCAATTTATCTGATGAGTAGTGCCATCGGGAGATTTTCTTGTAATTTGCTTACATTACATTACAGCTAATAGTGGTCGTGTGTATTT
The DNA here is from genome assembly GCF_036172605.1 of Pelobates fuscus. Lineage (NCBI taxonomy): Eukaryota > Metazoa > Chordata > Amphibia > Anura > Pelobatidae > Pelobates > Pelobates fuscus. The sequence goes on along the minus strand of NC_086320.1, from coordinate 291,336,568 downwards.
GTGCGAAGATTCTGTGGTTGTTAGTGTGATTTAGAGGTCTGTAGCCCATGATGATGTGTATGTAGGTAGCTGATCTCTGTGTTCAAGTTGTAACATATAGAATGTCGAGAGATGTTTAGTCTTCACACTGCGGGTTTTGCATTTTGTTTCAAAGTCAGTATAGGGGGTGTCCCCTGATAATAGCAATGTGTCTGAATGTATGAAGTGAGAGAATTGGGCATAGAAAAAAGATTCTAAAGGTGATGGTTGTGCCTTGTGCACTATTCTAGACAACGGTTTTAGGGAGTTAGCCTCTAAGAGCGGGCCTAGAGTAAGATATTTAGAGTTGTGAGGTGGTGGTTTGGAGGCCAGAGCAGAAGAGGGGGTTCTGTGCCAAGGGGTAAAGGGTAGATGGATGCGGGGATACGTAAGATGATTTTCTAATTTGGTTCTACAGTTTAAGGGCCGGTATGATCATTGGGTGGATTGATTTTGATGGTGTAGGTGTTTTCGTCCATTCATATGCCAGGGCACAGTATAGTGAACATATAATTTTCCAAGTCTATCCATGTGGTGAAGGGGTTGCCCAATCATATATCCTAGTTAAAGTTATTGCTTTGTGATACATTTCTTAGTCTGGTAGGCCTAGTCTTTCAGGGCTTTGGCAGTAATGTAATATGTGCCTCTAAGGCTGACTCTGGTAAAGTGCAGGTTGTGGTTAAGGAATTGAAGGCCCGGAGAAAGGGGTTGAAGAGTGTATGCAGGATGGTTTTATAATACTTGGCAGTGAAGCCACTGGGGCCTGGGCTCTTTCCCGTGGGCAGGGCCGGCGCTACCTGTAAGGCGGACTAGGCAGCCGCCTAGGGCGCCCCTTGGGAAGGGGCGCCGCCAGGAGCGCCGGCCCCCCTAATGCTGCAGCCGCCCGAGCGCTCTGTAGAGAGCCTCAGGCGGCTGCAGCTTTGCCCGGGCTGGTGCGTCCATGAGGGCGCACCGCCCGGGCACAGCATGAGGAGAGGGAGGGGGCTGACAGGAGGGAAGCGCTCAGCGCTCCCTCCTGTCACTCCCTCTCTGTAGCGTGACCGAGCGCAGTATAGTCCGCCGGTACAGGGAGCATCTGTCTCCTGTACTCGGACGGACTAACAGGAAGTGAACACTGGTGTTCACTTCCTGTTAGTCCGCCGGGTACAGGAAACAAAAGCTCCCTGTACCCGCGGACCATGATACAGAGCTCTGCCACGCTACTATAGAGGTAGGGGAGGGTGGGGGGAATAAATAGAGAGGGGGGGGGAGATAAATAAATGGAGAGGGAGGGGAGGAGGAGAAATCAATGAAGGGGGGGGGGGAGAAATAAATGGAGAGGGAGGGGAGGAGGAGAAATCAATGAAGGGGGGGGGGAGAAATAAATGGACAGGGAGGGGGAGAAATAAATGGAGAGGGAGGGGAGGAGGAGAAATCAATGAAGGGGGGGGAGAAATAAATGGACAGGGAGGGGGAGAAATAAATGGACAGGGAGGGGAGGAGGAGAAATCAATGAAGAGGGAGGGGGGGGAGAAATAAATGGACAGGGAGGGGGGGAAATAAATGGACGGGGGGGAAATAAATGGACAGGGAGGGGGGGAAATAAATGGACAGGGGGGGGGATAAATGGACAGGGAGGGGGGGAGGACAGGGAGGGGGGAATAAATGGACAGGCAGGGTGGGGGGAATAAATGGACAGACAGGGAGGGGGGAATAAATGGACAGACAGGGAAGGGGGAATAAATGGACAGGGGGGGGGATAAATGGACAGGGGGGGAAATAAATGGACAGGGAGGGGGGGAATAAATGGACAGGGAGGGGGGAATAAATGGACAGGGAGGGGGAGGGAATACATGGACAGGAGGGGGAGGGAATAAATGGACAGGGGGGGGGATAAATGGACAGGCAGGGTGGGGGAATAAATGGACAGGCAGGGTGGGGGGAATAAATTGAAAGGGGGGGGATAAATTGACAGGGAGGGGAATTGACGGGATTAGGAGGGGGAATGAGAGTGGGGAGGGGAGAAGAGAGTGACAATGGGGGAGACGAGAGTGACAAGGGAGGGGGAGAAGAGAGGGACACGCAGGGGAGAAGAGAGTGACAAGGGAGGAGGGGGGAGAAGAGAGGGACAAGAGGGGGGAGAAGAGAGGGACATGGGGGGAGAAGAGAGGGACAAGGGGGGAGAAGAGAGGGACAAGGGGGGTTGAGAAGAGAGTGACGAGGGAGGGAGAGGGGGAGAAGAGAGTGACAAGGGAGGGGGGAGAGATTGACATCCATCACACACACACAATGCACCCCTTGCACACAGAAAAACACACAATGCATTACACACAGACACACACACACAAGCAATTCAACCCTTACACACAATGCATCCCTTACACACACAGAAACACACAATGCATTCCTTACACACACTCAATGCACCCCTTACAGACGCACACACTGCATCCCGTACATACACAGAAACACTCATTGCAGCCCTTACACATACAAACACAGATTCACACAATGCATTCCTTACACACATATCAGGACATCCCCTACTCCTGTGAACAAACTAATTGGTGGAACATGAAGGTGGACCCTGGGGCCCAGACCTTGAGCTGTGCAAAGGGCCTTAAAAAAAATGGAGCCTTCTTCCTGTTCTCCCAGAACACAAACAGCCTCCAGAGAGCCTGTTCTACACCAGACCAGTGGAGCCAGACTGCAGGTAGAGCCCATCACCATCCTTATCTGATTGTAAGTAGGCAATCTAGTATATTATTTGTGGCACTAATCTCTAATTTACATTAAAGAAACACTATAGTCCCCAGAACCACTGCAGCTTAATGTAGTGGTTCTGGTGTCTATAGCCTGTCCCTGCAGGCCTTTTAATGTAAACACGGTGGCACTGCAGCACTTGCGTTAGTTAACATGGGGCATTGTGATGTCATATCGGGGGGGGGGATGGGGGGCGGCAAACTTTACTTTTGCCTAGGGCGGCAAAAATCCTTGCACCGGCCCTGCCCGTGGGTGTACTTTTTACCGCTATTTGGAATTCATCAAAGGTTATGGGTGCATCAAAGGTTCGTAGTATATTGCTTGGAATGGTTTGTTTTATTCTAATAGAAAGGAGGTTTTACAGCTCTATGTCTGAGTGGGGAACGTCCCGTAAATTGTATAATGTTTCTATGTTTCTATGTTTCTATAATGTGGAGTAATACTCATGAAATGCTTCCATTATCTCTGGCAGCATTTGAGTAGTTTCTCCAGAGGTTTTTTTAGTTTGGCAAAAAAGGTGGCCGGTCTAGTTCGTTTTAGTGCATTAGCGTGCATGCGGCCACACTTGCCCACTTGTGAGTAGTAAGAGAATTTGTTGAGGAGCATTTTTAGTTTGGTTTGTACATTGAGCAATTGTCTCAGTGTGGATCATTTATTTACTAGATCTTAATAGGCTTCTAAAGAGCCATTCTGTTTGTGCAACATCTCTAATTGCCTAATCTCTTTGGTCAGTGCTTCTGTTTGGGCCTCCTGAAGTTTTTTCATTTGGATGATAAGGCTATGAAAAGTCCCCTAATCACACATTTATGTGCTTCCCATGTGATGGGAGGGGTTACTGGTGGGGAATTGTTTTCTGTAAAGTAGTTTTCTAGTGCGAGTTTCATCTGGGATATTATGACAGGGTCATTTAATAGCATGTCATTTAATTTCCATTGGAAAGATTTGATCGGGACAGATGGTAATGGCAAGAGACAGGGGCGTATGGTCTGACCACATGATTGGGCCGTTTGAGCATTATTGTATAAGATGGAAAAACCTAAGTGGTAGGAGGAACAAATCTATCCTGGAATATGTGCCAGTGGCAGAGGAGTAAAAGGAGTTGTCTCTCGACTCTCGTATTTGGATGGGTAATGCGCCAACAGTCAAAAAGTTGAGATTGATCTAGTAAATGATGTATCCTTTGTCGTGCGGATGTTTGATATGTATGTGTGCCTGATGTGGTATCAAGTGTAGAGTCTAAGGCGATAGTCAGGTCTTCCCCCATGATTAAGATTCGCTCAGCAAATTTATCAATAGATTGTATGCATCGTCATAGGGTTTTACATTGCTGTCTATTTGGAAGGTACACATTTACAAAAGTTACCATGTTGTGGCCTATGAGTGCCCTGACCATCACCAGTCTACCACTCTCATAACTTTCATGTTTGACATATGTTAATGGGACTTGTGCAGATATTAAAAAGGCCACTCCCTGTGCTTTGGCCTCTGTGAAGTTACTGAAATATGCGGTGAGGAATTTACAGTTAGAGAGCTTAGAAACTGAATATTTCTGGAAATGGGTTTCTTGTAAAAAGGCTATGTCTGCCTTGAGCTTATGGAATTCAGTAAGGGTTAGTGGGCGCTTTTCATGAGATTTTAAGCCTCAGACCACAAGAGAGACTAGTCAGAGAGTAGCCATTGTAGAATCAAAGATATTTTTTTCTTACCCCCTTCATTTCCCCAGGCAGCAGCCAATAACCAAAAATATAACAAACTGTATACAGAAATACATAATCAAACAAGTTTTGTGTAAGTCGGTAAAGAGGACAGATATACTCTCCCCATACATGAAAATCGCCGGTGTCTGTCCCTGTTTGGCATTGGGTGACCAACAGGAATTCTTCGCCTCACCACAAGATTATACATTTCGGGTGAGGCACAACAGCTCTTAAACAATGTTTAGCATTAATTAAGAATGCTTATGTTGATACAAATTTATCTGTTTGCAATTTGGGAGGTTAGGAGGTGAACCTGTGCTTGGAGCATGAGGGTATGTACCGTATTTATTCGAGTATAACGCGCACACGTGTATAACGCGCACCCCTAATTTTCGATTAAAAATCGGTATAACATTTTATACCGATTTTTTTTTTTTGAAACTTGAAGTTTATTGAATTTTCCACGAGTCGTGGTAACGGGGGAAGGGATACAGAAGAGAAGAGGGGAGGGGGGGGGGAGGGGAAGGCATACGTTCACTTTACATTGTACGTTACACGTTTTACAGTTAGTGATTACATTCCCAGCATAATATTTCAAACCGCTTGCCCTGGTATGTTGTAGTACCCAACCGACAATTACGTGCCTATAGGGATTACGGTGACTTAAGTAATTTCTGCTGAGTCCGCCTTGTCTGTCTCGCTGCTACCTGGCATAGTTTGTTAGGTACCAAGTGGATAGCTGTCTAGTGTCCAACCTATGTCTATGGAACGTCTATGTCTGTTGTGTGTCATTACAAAGCATTGTTAACTCGGGGTAGATCGTGTGTCCGCCCTCCATGATCTCCACATTTCCCATGCGTCTGTGTGTTTATGTTGGTTCGTTTGTGTCGCAGAGTAATGGGTTTCATATATGAGTTGCTTGTCTATGTCTTGTATGAGCTGAAGGGTTTTCGGTGTAGTAGGGGATTTCCAGGCTCTCGCTATGACCCTCTGTGCCGTCAATAGAATGTGATATATCAATTTTTTAGTTGCGGTAGGTAAGTCGGTTGGTATGTCTAGTATCAAAAAGGTCAGGGGGTCTAAGGCCAGTTCGACCTTGGTGGATTGTTTTATGATTAGTTTTATTTCCTCCCAGTACCTTTCCAGTTTTGGGCATCGCCACCAGATATGGAGGACGGATCCTACGTCTCTGGTGCATCGCCAGCAAGTCGGGGATGTATTGGGGAACAATCTGTGCAGGCGGGTTGGCACCATGTACCACCTATATATTGTTTTAAAATATTGTTCAACCAGTGGGGCTGACTTCACCAGTTTCCTTACTGATGTCACTATGTGTGACCATGCATCGTCTGTGATGTTATTGCTCGTGTCTGCAGCCCATTGTTGTGCCTGAGTGGAGCTGTGGAACGGCTGGTAGGGCTGAATACTTTTGTAGCATTCAGATAGTGGTTTGAGAGTTTGAGGGAGTACCCCTGTGATTCCCGTGTGTTCCCAGATCGTTGTTTTCCCTTTTGGGGGTTGCTCATGTGGATGTTCTTTAGTCTGTTTGTGGAGAAAGGATTGTATTTGGATGTATGAATAGTGGGAGGAGGGAGGTATCTCGTATTTGCTGCATAGTGTCGAGAACGGCAATAATTTACCGCCTTTGCATAAATGCGTCAGGTGAGTGGCTCCCCTGTCTCTCCAAGGTGCTGCGTGGAATGTGGGGATGCAGTACGGGATTGCATCAATAGGGGTAGCTAACGGTAGTGGATGTTGCGATTCGAAGTGCATTCTATATTTGTCCCAGGTTTTAAAGGCTAAACTGAGCTGTGTCGGCATGGACGGGATTACTGGTCTGAGGGGCTTAGGGAGCCATAGTATTCTAGATACCCGGAAGGGGGTCATGGTTTGGTTCTCCATAAGTACCCATTGGGGTTGGTCTGACCCTTTAAGATGCGTTAGTAGTGATGCCAGTATTGCTGCTTGATAATACGACTTAATGTGGGGGAACGCCATCCCCCCTTTTTTTGCGGGTGCCATTAGTATTTTTTGGGATATTCTCGCCCGTCCCGTTCCCCACACAAACTGTATCAACTTGGTTTGCACATTTTTAAAATAGGAATTTGGCACTTGCCATGGGAGGTTCCTGAACAGATACTGGAGCTTGGGCAATATCGTCATTTTAATTGCTATGATACGCTCTGTCCAGGACAGAAAAAGATTTCCCCAGCCCTTCAGAGTTTCGGTGCAGTCCCTCCAGACCCTAATGTAGTTTGAGGGGAGCATATCTTGAGGGTTTTTAGTAAATGTCAGGCCCAGATATTTTATGTTGTCCGTCCTCCATTCAAATACGTATTCCCTCTTAAGTCTCGCTTGTACATTTGGGTCTAGTCTCAAGCCCAGTGCTTGTGTTTTAGTAGTATTGAGGGAATAGTAGGACAGCGCCCCGTATTCCTTAATGAGTTGCATAATATGGGGTAATGATTTTATTGGATTTGTAATGTACAGTAAAATATCGTCCGCAAAGGCACTGATTTTAACCTGCCGTCCGTGCCAGTCCACTCCCTCTATCTCTTGATGGGTTCTAATTGCAGTGAGTAAAGGCTCTAAGGCGAGCACGTAAAGCAGGGGTGACAAAGGGCACCCCTGTCTCGTGCCGTTGGTAATATCGAATGGTGTGGACATGAAGCCAGCCTGCAGGACTTGGGCTGTGGGGCGGGAGTACAAGGCAAATATTTGCTTGATGAATTGCTGCGGGAACCCAAACCTTTCCAATACCCGGCGGAGGAAGAGCCAGCCCAGGCGGTCAAAGGCTTTTTCGGCGTCTAGGGCTAAGAGTAGACCACCGGGTCCAGCTCCCCTCATTCTTTCCAGAATTAGGGACAATTTTCTGTTATTATCTGTCCCTTGTCTCCCCAGTACGAACCCAGTTTGGTCGTCATTTAACAGTGTTGGGAGTAGTTTGTTCATCCTGGTGGCTAGTATCTTGGCGTAGATCTTAGCATCAGAATTCAACAGTGATATGGGTCTGAAGTTTTTGCATTGGTCTGGGGGTTTTCCTGGCTTGGGTAGGGTCACTATCGTGGCTAGAAGCATCTCAGGGGGGAGTTGACCCGTGTCTGTTGCCGACCTGAACGTCCGCTCCAGCCACGGAGCCAATATGTCTGCGAATGTTTTATAGTACGAATTAGAGAGGCCATCCGCCCCGGGGGATTTCCCCACTGGTAGCTGTTGGATTGTGTTTAGAATTTCATTTAGTGTGATCGGTTCAATTAATGTCGAAAGTTGTGCCTGGTCTAGCTGTGGTAAGGGGAGTCTTGCCAGGTACGTTTTAATCAAATTGTCGTCTAGAGGAGCTGTTCCGGGACGTTGTCCTAAGTTATAAAGATCTGCATAGTATTTTGCAAATTCTTGAGAGATATCTAGGGGATTTTGGATCTTTTTGTTGTCTGTGGTGTGTATGAAGGGTATTTTGGATTGGGCTAGCTTTGTTTTTAGCCGATTGGCTAGGTATTTAGTTGCTTTCCCACTGTGATGGTAAGACGTTGCCCTCAGTTTTTGCAAACAGTATGCAGTTTTCACTGCATTCAGTTCTATGAGTTGGTTATTTAATGTTTGTATTTGTTCTAATAGGGCTGGGGACGGGTTAAGTTTATTTTGGGATGTCGCTATTGCCAGTAGCTTTTGGCATTCTAGTAAGGTTTTCTGTCTGTTCTTTTTGAGGTAAGAGGAGCGCCTAATGAAAATTCCCCTCACGACAGCTTTATGTGCTAGCCATACATGTTGGTCCGACACCTCCCCGTTAGAATTCTCTTTAAAGTAATTCGCCAAGTCTTTATGTACCTGCGACGTGAAAGTGCGGTCGTGTAAGAGCGACTCATTCATTCGCCAAGTTCCTCTTCCTTTAAATTGGAAAGAGTCAAATAGGGTTAGGTAAACTGGGCTATGGTCCGACCAAGTTATTTCCCCAATGTTACAGCTAGAGACTTGTGCCAATGTTTGTTGGTCTACGTAGAAGGTGTCGATCCTTGTGTAAGTGTTGTGAACTTTCGAGTGAAACGTGTAGTCACGCTCCCCTGCATGAAGCACCCTCCAGCTGTCGTATATATTGTGTAGTATGATTTTTTTTGAGAGTGATTTACATATGGAGACCATCTGCCCCCGTCTTACACCTTGTGGGAGCGTTGTCGTGTCTTCCTCTGGCGATGTGATAAAATTAAAGTCGCCGCAGAGGATCAGCCCCCCTAATTTGATCAGTTCAATCTTTTGCATGAGACGATGAAGGAAGGTCTCTGTCCCTGTATTGGGGAAGTACGCCGAGACCAGGGTGTACTGAGTGTTATTAAAGAGACCCACCAGCACGATGAACCTGCCCTGTGGGTCTATTAGTTTTCGTTGCTCAATAAATGCTACATCCTTGTGTATTAAAATGGATGTTCCCTTCGTTTTACTTGCGGACAGCGCATGGTATTGATTGGGGAAGTATTTAGAGTATAATTCAGGTGTCTTAGCGTTTTGGAGATGCGTCTCCTGGATACAAGCAATATCTATCCCTTTAGATCTAAGTTCTTGCAATAAAAGGCGTCTCTTGCCTGGTGTGTTTAGACCTTTTACGTTATAGGTGACCAGTTTCATGTTGGGGTAAAGGTGTTATCTGTGCTAATTTTGTGCCTCCATGGTTTCTTTAAGTGTGCCCTGTGTTTCGTGGCGGTTTTGAGCGCCCAACTTTGTTTTTGAATAGAGGAATGCATTTTCTTGGGGTGTAACAGGTTACTAGTGTGCCGAGAGTGAGGGGTGTAGGGAGGGGTCAGAGCAATCAATGGGTGGTGTACCCAGACGGGCTCCCATACTCGGGGCCGCGATCCGCCACCTAACCAGTAGGTGCGGGTAGTGGGGGGGGTGCAGGTGATGCCTATTAATAACTTAGTCATTCACCTAGGGGCCTCAGAGCAATTTTAACAGTAGAACATACATTTTAACCAAACAATTATTATTCAAAACAAATATTAAGTTTACAGGCCAAGAGCCCACATCTTTTGACCTCGTAATTGAGATAAATGACAAGGTCCCTGTGCACAGTTCATGCCCTTTTGCGAAATCTGTTGTGTGTGGGGCAGAGTCAAAGTCTAACCAGCTGCGATAGCTGCCAATGTCCCGGGCTTAATGGCTATATGACCATAATCAGTCCGAACTTGTGCTGTGCATTGAGGGTAAAAAGTTCTGTTGAAGTTTAGCAGAGTCTAGGGTTGTCATGTTGTTTAGGTGTGCGTGTGTTTGTGTAATATAGTTACGTATATCTCGAGCTCTTCACTGTGAGGACCATTCTGGCGACATTCTTGTAACTTTCGTCGGTTTTTCAGGTCCACCGGGTGGCAGCGGCAGTCCCCAGTCCTTCAGTTTACGAATGCCTTGTGGTAGATCAGCGACCATGTGGACCGCACCTTGGTGTGAGATGAGGAGTTTAGCAGGATATCCCCAGCGATAGCTTACATTTTGTTCTCTCAGGGTCGTGGTGATGGGCGACATCGATTTCCTGAAGTGCAGGGTTTCTGCTGACAAGTCCGCAAAGATTTTGATAGCTTTATATTCGTCAGGCATGCCTGCCGTTCTGCTGGCTTTCATGATTCGGTCTTTGGCGTGAAAGAAGTGAATTCTAGCGATCACATCCCTTGCTGCTGTAGGCGGTAGATGTTTAGGCCTGTGCAGTCTGTGCGCTCTATCGATTATAAGTTGATCAGGGTGGATTTCTGGAGTGAGAGCTTGGAACATGTCGGACAGATAGTTATGAAGGTCAGCTGTCTGGACAGATTCTGGGATGCCTCGGAACCTGAGGTTGTTTCTCCTCGCTCTGTCTTCCATATCTGCCAATTTGAGTCTGTGTGCTTCCACAATGTTGTCCAGTTCTTGGAGTTTGTCCGCCAGGCTGTTATGGGCTACAGCATGTTCGTCCAGTTTTGTTTCGATTAATGCGGTGCGGTTACCGATCTCTTGCACCTCTTTATGCAATTCAGCCTTCAGCTCCTGAAGTTGCTTCTTCATATTGTTTTGTATATTGGTAGTGAACTCTTCCATCATCTCCCTTATGCCTCCCATTGTTAGGGGCTGTTCGTCTGGTGCACGAGAGGGTGATGTGTGCGGTGAGGGGGAAGTTTCCCGCCTTTCTTGGGCGTCGCCATCTTGTGCAGGCTCCTGATTCTCCCTCAATCTGGAGGCCGCAGTTTTTGTTAAGAAGAATGAAGCTCTGTCGGTTTTACCCGGTTTATTTTTTTGTCTGTGCGACATGGTGGTTGTTTCCCCCGTCAGTATATGTATTTGTAGATGGTTTTGCGCTCAGTGTGCCGTTTATTTTTGCTCTTTTGGTCTCTATAAGTCGGAGCTGATCTTACATGCGTCCGCTCAGCTCCAGCAGCAGGCCACGCCCCCTTATACCGATTTTTAATCTAAAATTAGGGTGCTTGTTATACTCGAATAAATATTCGAGTGGGTGCTCGATAATAACGACTGCCGGGTTCATTACAAGCCCGGCGGTCCTGGGGGGGCGGGCAGCAAGCGTTTACTCACCTCCGTGCAGCTCCTCCAGCTTCCCAGTGTAAATCTCGCGAGACCCGCGGCCAGCTCTGACGCATAATGATATGCAGACATACATTCATACTGACATACATATATAATGACATACAGACATACATATATACATATATAATGACATACAGACATACATATATACATACATAGACATACATTCAGACATACATGCATACAGACATACACAAACATACATAGACAGACATACATACGTAGACCTACATGCATGCAGTCAGACAGACACAGACATACACACAGACATACATACAGACATACACACAGGCATGCATCCAGACAGACATACATACATGCATACAGACATACATACATACATACAGACGTATACATACAGACAGACATACATACACAGACATACGGACAGACATACATGCATGCATACAGACAGACATACAGACAGACATAGACATACAGACAGACATACATACATACATACACAGACATACATGCATACAGACAGACAGACATAGACATACAGACAGACATACATGCATGCATACATACAGACAGACATGCATAGACATACATACACAGACAGACATACACATACATGCATCCAGTCAGACATACATACATAGACATACATGCATACAGACCTACGTTCATAATGATATGCAGACATACATTCATACTGACATACAGACATACATATATAATGACATACAGACATACATATATACATACATAGACATACATACAGACATACATGCATACAGACATACACAAACATACATAGACAGACATACATACATACACCTACATGCATGCAGTCAGACAGACATAGACATACACACAGACATACATACAGACATACACACAGACATGCATGCATCCAGACAGACATACATACATAGACATACATGCATACAGACATACATACATACATACATACAGACATATACATACAGACATACATACACATACATACGTACAGACATACATGCATACATACAGACAGACAGACAGACATACATACACAGACAGACATACATGCATACAGACAGACAGACATAGACATACATACATACACATACGGACAGACATACATGCATAGACATACATACACAGACAGACATACATACACACAGACAGACATACATACACATACATGCATACATACAGACATACAGACATACATACATACAGACAGACATACACATACATGCATACAGACAGACAGACATACACACAGGCATGCATGCATCCAGATAGACATACATACATAGACATACATGCATACAGACATACACAAAAAGACAGACAGACATACATGCATGCATAGACAGACAGACAGACATACAGACACAGACAGACAGACACACAGACATACATACATACACAGACAGACATACACATACATGCATACAGACAGACAGACATACACACAGACATGCATACATCCAGACAGACATACATACATAGACATACATGCATACAGACATACACAAACAGACAGACAGACATACATGCATGCATAGACAGACAGACATACAGACACAGACAGACAGACACACAGACATACATACATACATACACAGACAGACATACACATACATGCATACAGACAGACAGACAGACATACACACAGACATACAGACAGACATGCATGCATCCAGACATACATAGACATACATGCATGCATACAGACAGACACAGACAGACATACATACATACATGCACACACAGCTCATTTTTCAGCCACCCTCCTGTCTCTTACCTTTTCTTTGCAGGAGGGTGGCTGGGGATGATGGGAGTCGGCGTGGCTCCCTCTTCACAGGCGCGCGCTCCTCCCGCGCGGAGTGAGCTGGGAGGAAGGGACCACTTCCTCCCAACAGCACTTGCGGCTGCTTTTTTTATTTTTTTTACAGGGGCCCGGTCACGCTATACCGGTCACAGCGCTGACCGGGCCCCTGAAAGAGGGGGCTCATCGGGTGGCCCTAAGAGTGTGGGCCACCCGATGGGCCCCACACGTGGGACCCGGGCGGCCGTGCCCCCCAGGGCTGCCGGGCCCGTGACAACCGTTATGGTTGTCACCCCCTGATGGCGTCCCTGCCCCTGGCCCCCACCCCTGAGTGGCGGGTGGGGGCCCTAAATACAAATGGGGGGGACCCTAGTCACCCCCCCAAAAAGAATTATCCCCCTACCTATCCCCCTCACCCTAAAAATAATGAGGGGGGGACCTTTAACTAAGAACCTGTAAAAAAAATTAGAAAAAAACAACTTACCATTCGATGTTTTCTTTCTTCTAAAATCTTCTTTTTTCAGCCCCAAAAAAGGCCAAATAAAAAAAACATAATAACCGACGCAATTAAAAAAAAAAACACAGCGCAAAAAAAAAAAATCAATCTTCACCCATGGAGGGCTCTGCGCAGACTGAGCTCTGGGGGGGGGAGGCTTATAAAGCCTTGCCACGCCCTGCAATTAGGCTAAGAACACTCTGATTGGCTGGTTTCAACTGTGTTCTGGACACAGAAATGGACACACATAGAGAAAACAGTATAAACATAGATAAAACTAAACTTAGGAACATCAAAACCTTTTCTAATATTATTAAAAAGAACAATTTGTACGATATTTGGAGAATAAGAAACCCAATAATTAAAGAATATTCCTTTTACTCATGGCCCCACAACTCACACTCAAGGATTGATTTTTTCATAGGTGACTCAAGAATAATAGAAAAAGTGGAACAGATAGAGATAAAAACCATGATATGGTCTGATCATAACAGTATTATAATGACATTAAAAGAAGGGAAGATAAACCATCCAAGGTCAACCTGGAAATTAGACGAGTCAATCTTATACAATAAAGAAAATCAAGAACTCCTGAGAGAGGTCTCAAAATATTTTTTTATAGAAAATAGATCGTTAGAGTTATCAGATATGGTGCGCATATAAGGCAACGATTAGAGGGCACTGTAAAAGATTAAAAAACATATTCAAAGAACAGAAGGATTGGGGTTGGCTATGCTGTATATTCAACTAAATCAAATTATCAAAGAATATAAGGATAATCCAAATAGAGAAGGTCAAATAAAAATAGAGAAAATCAAACAGACTATAAAAAACAAAATAGTAGAAAATATAGAAAAAAAAATGTCTAAATTAAAAATTAAATATTATTATTAGAGTAATAATAATGATAATTAAAATTCAAACAGAAATCTAAACTCTAGTTAACGTCTATGCGCCTAATAATCCTTCTAATAAGTTCTTTCAAGATCTATTAGATAAAGTTGAATAGATAAAACAGGGAAAATTACTTCTAACGGGGGATTTTAATTGAATATTGGATGCTAATTTAGACAGAAAAACATTAAAACCTGCGGGGCCAAATAAAGTAACAACTTCACAGGCAGTTCAATTTCAAAAGATGCTTAAGAAACATGGATTAATGGATATATGGCGCATGTTCCACCCAGAGGAGATGGATTTTACATGCTTTTCCAGAACCTACTTCTCATACTCAAGAATTGATTTATTCTTGGGTAATGATGCTCTGGCCAACTGCACTAAAAAAGTTCTTATAGATGAAGTTACATGGTCCGACCATAACGCTATAATTTTGGAGTTGGACACAAAGAATAATAGTGATAGAAGAACTAACTGGAGATTAAACAATAATATTCTTTCTAACAAAGAAAATAGAGAATATATAGAGGAGATGACAGATAGGTTTTTCCAAGAAAATGAGGGGGAGAAGTTTCATTACCAATAGTATGGAATGCATATAAATGCGTTATAAGAGGCTATTTAATTAAATTAGGTACATTAGGGAAAAAAAAGAAGGGGAAATCCCTTAGAGATCTTTATGTAGATTTTTACAAATTATCTAAAGAAAATAAAGCCTCACCAACCCAGGAAATAAGTAATAAAATGCTATTGATACAAAACGGTATAAACAAACTATTAATGGAGGAGACTAATAGAAACTTACAATTATTAAAGATAAACTGGTATTATAAGAGCAATAGGGCAGACAGACTGCTTTCAAATAAATTGAAAAATAAAAAACAATTAAGGAGGATCTATAAAATTGACACCGAAAAGGAAAGGCTGTTGTGCCCAAAGAAAATTGGGTCAGCCTTTAACGATTATTACAGTCGATTACATAATTTGGAACCTGTGGGACAACAACTGCCCTCATCTGAATATTTTAAAAACAAAAAAATACCGAAAATAACTAGAGAACAACTTAAGGAGATGAACAAACCAATAACCTCTGATAATGTTAAAGTAGCAATCAATAAGTTACAGTTACGTAAAGCTCCCGGCCCAGACGGCTACTCAAATAAATTTTATAAGATATTTAGGGATATCCTTTCAGAGCGCCTGGCCAGGACATTTAATGAGATAGTAGAGAATCGTACATTTCCTAAGGAGATGCTTCAAGCAAATATTGTCCCAATCTTGAAACCGGACAAAGATCCAGCTAAATTGGCGAATTATCGTCCAATATCTCTCCTTAATGGAGATGTAAAGATTTATGCTTCGATTTTAGCAGATCGTTTAAAAACCTGCATTCCCGCTTTGATACATCAAGATCAAGCCGGATTTATACCCGGCAGAGCAGCCTCTAGTAGTCTTAGAAGGATATTGGATGTACATGACGCTGCGATAAGGAAGAATGCCCCCCTTCTGACCCTGTCACTGGATGCTGAGAAAGCGTTTGACAGGGTCAGATGGGACTTTCTGGGGAATGCACTTAAGTCATACGGCATTGTGGGAGCGGTTTACGACGCTATCATGGCATTATATACTAGGCCCTCTGCTAGGACCATAGGACCAGGAATAGAGGCAGACTGGTTTAATATCAAGAATGGTACTAGGCAGGGCTGCCCTCTGTCCCCGCTACTCTATGTTTTAACCATAGAGCCTCTTGCAGAAGATATTCGGATAAATGAGAAGATTAAGGGATTTAGGCTCAATAATGTAGAACATAAGATCAATTTATATGCAGATGATGTTATGCTTATGATCCAGAATCCTAGATCCTCGCTACCGGAATTGATAAAAATATTGGCTCAATATAGTGAATACTCAAATTATAAATTAAACATTAACAAGACTACAATAATGACAACTAATTTCTCTAATGAAGAAAATAACTTTTTTAAAATGTCTTATGATTTTGTTTGGGTAAAGGATAATACTATCTTTCTTGGTATTAAAATTCCAAGAAATATAAAAAATATTATAGAGGTTAATTTTCTCCCACTTATAAAATCTACAAATAAGATCCTAAAAGAATGGGTTAGTAAAGAGATTTCCTGGATAGGACGTATAAACACCATCCGCTCATACATTTTGCCTAAGTGGAATTATCTTTTTAGAATGATACCAATACAAGTTCCAACCCCATGGTTAAAAATGATACAATCAGCTTTTTCCAAATTTATTTGGAAGGGGAAAAAAACGAGACTAAGCTTACAGTTATTATCTAGGAAAAAAAAAGATGGAGGCTTGGCCGCCCCTAATATAATAGAATATCATAATGCTTGTATGCTGGCACATGTTGCCAACACCTTAAGTAGCGATCAAAAAGACCAAGCATGGTATCAAATAGAGCAATCCTTAGTAGAGACAAATAACTTACCTGCTTTATTTTGGACAACAAGGAAGCAGGAAAATAAGACCAACTCAGTAAACCCAGAACACTCTACTATCATAGATAACATTCTGAGATACTGGTACAACACTAAGAAGAAACTTAAAATAGAATATCAACTGTTTCCCTTTTTACCCTTAGAGGTAATTAAGGGGAACATTGAGGATATTAATATTAGAGGATGGACACAAAAGGGAATTACGAATATACAAGAGATCATAGATAAAGAGGAAATTAAGCCATTTAATCAGTTACAATCAGAGTTTGGGATTGACAGTAAGGAGATATTCACATATTTAAGAATTAAGTTTTATTTGGGGAAACTCTTGGATTTCCAGCTTAATAAAAATATTATCAATTTAAAAAAGATTCTGGAAACTCATAGAGTCAAAAGTCAAAGTTTTTAGGGGACTCTCAGAAGTTCTCTGCTTGGAAATCTAAAAGAATGTGGGAAAAAGACTTACATATTGCAATTTCTGAGCAAGATATGATAGGTGCGATTGTTAAGGTCAATAAATCGGTACATTGTTTAAATATAGTAGAGAACTTTTATAAACTTACAAACAGATGGTATATGGTCCCAGAAAAGCTGGCTAAAATGTATAAAGATCATAATCATCTTTGTTGGCGATGTGGTGATGGTAAAGGAGATTATCTCCATATATGGTGGCACTGTGGGTCCTTGGGCAGTATATGGAAGTTTATATACCAACAGATTTACAGTACTTGCCAGATATATATACCTTTTACGCCCCAAAGTCTTCTGCTACATCAGGGATGGCCCTCCATGTCTATTGAGAAAGTTATGCTGATAATACATATCTTGATGGCAACTAAGATAGTTCTAGCCAGATATTGGAAAAGTAATAAAGTTCCAGACTGGATTGAAATTAAAAAGCAAGCAATATATCAATGTAATATGGAAAGCGGAATAATCCAAGGAAACTCTGTTGGCTTGAAGAAATCTTGTAATTGGGATAAAATGGTGGATACGTTTATCGCTAGTAATTAAACTTGTAATTTAGAAGGTTGGTTTAGCCCCCAATGTGCGTCTGATCCTGGAGTGATACTAGCAAAACGTATTTATCAGTGAAGGAAGTAATTAGTGGATGGAAATATGCTAGTTCCACGGGATGGTATGTGTGAATGGTATGAATGTGAACGGTATGAATCTTCTTTTAATGCTTCCTCTAATTTTATATTTATGGTTTCCATGGATAGGATCATTTTGTATTGAGGTACTCAGGTAAAGTTATAGAAGTATATCTTTTGGGTATAAGAATGTAAGATATATACTAGTATTTATTGTATTAGTGTTTATCATCAATTCTTGCAGCGTGGTTAAATGGAAACACCCATAGGAGTAATCTTGATATGTTTAGAGAGAAACTGTATGTATGTATTTTGTAATATTTGTATGGTAAAAAAATGTTGAAGAAATAAAAATATATAATAAAAAAAAAATTTGCTAGGGGGGTGGGAGAAGGGGGGAGCGCAGAGGCAAAGGGACACTATAGTGTTAGGAATCCAATTTTTGAATTCCTAACCCTATAGTTGTCAGACATATTATCCCACAATTATAACTACATAGTGAGTGTTCCTTTAAAAGAACTCAGAGCAAGAAACATGTGATTCTTTATCACGCAGCATTCCCATAAAGATTATAAACAGCATTCAGAAGTTCTAAAGTGAGAAACATAAAATAAAGTGGTAAAGAGAAGTTTAAACTTGGAAAGGATACTCAACATTGATACTACTCTCATAGAGGAGTACGGTAACTTTGAGAAGCCATCTTAGGCAGGTCTACTCATGATGCAGCTCTTCAACTAATATAGAACTACAAGTTCCATGATACATTGCCAGTTATTAGGCTGGCAAACCATCAAGGGGGTTTCATACCCTTAGAATGACCGCTGGGTTTCATAGTTATACTGACTGCTATGTGCACAGTACTTGAGCATTTTGGAGATAATACTACCATGTTGTAATCCAACTCTGTCATTTAATATGTGCATTGACTATGTTCAGGAATATTTGTAGATTGTGTATTTTATGACTATTATAGCAGTATTTATGGCCAGACATTGTTGAATATGTATTGTACATATACCTATATACACTTTAAACCTTTAACACCCAAGACTAGTAATCAGATGAAGTTTCACACTGGCTTTATGTATAGTACAAGAAAGATTCTTTAATAAAGCGTAAGTCTGCTGCTTAAAGCCTTTGAGACTCAAAAAAAAATAAAAAAAAATATTATTATCGTCAAAACAGGGCGGATAAAATCTTAACAAACCAACTAAAAAAAAAAAAAAGCATATAATAGAATAGATAAAATTATATATGATGGAAAAACATGCATAGCACCTAAAGAAATAGGAGAAGCTTTTAATCAATTCTATAAATCCTTGTATAATTTACCTAAAAATAACTCAAACGAGAAAATAGATAATTATCTTAAGGAGGTGAAAATTCCAAAAATATCCACAGAACAAAGAGAAAATCTAAATAAAGATATCACAAAAGAAGAGGTATTAGAACATATAAATAAATTGGTACAATATAAAACTCCAGGCCCAGATGGTTTTAGTGTTAGGTTCTATAAAGAGATGAAGGATATAATTGCAGATCCATTAACTGAGACTTTTAATGATGCCATAAAAAAGGGAGCGTTTCCACAAGAAATGTTGAAGGCAAATGTTCTGCCAATACTAAAACCAGGCAAAATACCAACAGAAGTGAAAAATTATAGACCAATCTCCTTAATAAATGTTGATGTCAAGTTGTTCGCATCAATTTTAGCCAAGAGATTAAAAACAATATTGGAGGATATAATTAATCCAGATCAAAGTGGATTTATCCCTGGGAGAAACTCAGGTAATAATGTGAGGAGGCTAATAGATGCAATGGATATGGCGGACAAAAACGGGGATCCCCTACTGATCCTGTCTTTAGACGCAGAGAAAGTGTTTGACAGGGTCAGTTGGGGATTCATGTTTAAGGCCTTGGAAGCATTTAATATCTCTGGGTGGATGCTGGATGCGATTAGAGCTCTATATGCCAACCCATTAGCAAGATCGGTAGGCCAAAACATATGTTCTTCCTGGTTCGGATTAGAAAATGGAACGAGGCAGGGATGTCCCCTGTCTCCAATCCTATATATCATCACCATGGAGATTTTTGCTTTAAAAATAAGACAAAATCAATTAATAAAAGGCCTCAATACAACTAAGGGAGATTTAAAAATATCATTATACGCAGACGATACCCTTTTATATATCAAAGACTTAGAAAATTCTCTACCCCAAATAATGACAGAAATTGAACTGTATAGTACCATTTCAAATTATAAAATAAATATGACCAAATCGATTGCTCTGTATAAAAACGTAGGAGTAAGTATAACAAAGGAATATCAAATTAAATATGGCTTCTCACAACCAGAAGAATTTGTATATTTGGGGATTAGAATAACTAAGCATATAGACAGACTAATGGAAATAAATTTCTTGCACCTTCTAAAACGTACTAATAAAGATTTAAAGGAATGGCGCCAACTAGAACTATCATGGTGGGGTAGAATTAACACCTTAAGGTCCTATGTCCTCCCCAAATGGATATATATGTTCAGAATGTTGCCGCTAACAATCCCTCCCCCATGGATAAAAACGATAAAATCAACTTTTTCTAATTTTGTATGGAGAGGCAAAAAAAGTAGAATACAAATAGATACATTATGCAATCACACAAGTAAAGGTGGACTAAGTTATCCAAATATAGAAAAATATTATGAGGCGGGGATAATTCATCATATAACACTATTGCAGAAAGAATCCATATTTAAGGAGGGTTGGTTCTGGTTAGAGTCTGAAATGTGTCAAACCAAGAAGTTAGCTAACATAATATGGAATGACAAAATATGTGACTATTCTACTTCTTATGTGCTGAGACACTTACTACCTATGTGGGAAAAGTTAAAAAAGAAATTAGATATCAAAAACAAAATTTTTGGTTTCCAAAATATTGAACATCTAGAAAGAGAAATACCTAATATTTCTCTAAAAAAATGGAAAGAAGGAAATATTACTACAGTAGAAAATATATATATAGATAATAAGGTGAAATCCTTTAAAATATTAAAAAACGAAGCGTCTCTCCCGCCACAAGAAGTCTTTTCATATCTAAGAATAAATAGCTACCTAAAAAAATACAAATTTATGAATCAAGGGAATATGTACAACGCAATTAAAACTATATTTGATAATGACGAAACAAGAAAACTATTCTCAAAAAGTATTAGAATATTAGATACTAAGGTAACAGAACATTATCCAACAGCAATAAAAAGCTGTTTACATATAAATATAGACATAGAAATATGGTATGGGGCGTTAGCTAAGGTAAACAAATATGTGCATAGCATACATTTAATGGAAACCCATTACAAGGTAATAAATAAATGGTACTTGGTACCTGCAAGACTGTTTAGAATTTCAACAGATAATGATCACCTATGTTGGAGATGTGGAGAATCAAGAGGAGATTATCTTCACATATGGTGGAAATGTAAAAAAGTAACCCCCTTGTGGAGCTGGGTGAGAATTCTGTTACTTAAACTGGATAATATCAAAATAGAGACCAGCCCAGATATGATGTTGCTTCACTTTAGGTGGCCTGCTTTAATCAAAAGAAAACAGATATTGACAACTCATTGTTTGATAGCGTCAAAAATAATTATAGCTAGAAACTGGAAAAAGACACAAGAATTCTCTAAAGCAAAGCTTATACAACAAGTAAAATGTCAGATAAGAATGGAAATGGGAGTAAACAAAAGTCGAAGTAACAGTAAAGAGAATAATTTCCTGTTTAACTGGTTAGAATTGTTGGAACAAGAGGAAAATAAAAATTTGTCATAGAAATAGTTAAATACATAACATATACTTCCATAAGTTTGAGATGAGAAAAATGAAATGCACCACTGTACCAAGACAATGTATGAGTGATTGATGAATGAATGTAGAAAGAGATTTTTCTCCCCTGTCTCTACCCACCACTACCCCCTGCCCTCTGCCTTCCATAAATAGAGACATCGAATATTCAATGGTATTTGATCCATGGATATGGAAACAGACTCTCATAGGATCGAAAAGTAGAACCCTAAAATAAAAGTGGTCGGGAATTCGGGGAAGAGAAGAGGAGAGCAAGTGAGGAGAGAAGGGAGAGGGAGGGGGAGAGGAGAGTGGAGGGGAAGGGACGATGGGGAAGGGAGAGAGAGGAAGAGAGATAGGGGATACGGAAAGTAGTCAAATGAGATAGGAAGAGGAAATACTATATTGATGATGACTCTTTACCAAAGCCTTATACAATGATGCATTCGAAAAATCTCTTGGCTGGTAATGTCTGAAATAAAAAAAAATAAAAAAAAGAGAAAAAAAAGGGTCCCCCCATTTGTATTTAGGGCCCCCACCCGCCGCTCAGGGGTGGGGGCCAGGGGCGAGGACATTAGGTCCCCCCCCTTATTAGTATTTAGGGCCCCCAACCACCGCTCAGGGTGGGGGCCGGCGGGGGACAGTAGGTCCCCCCCTTATTGTTTTTTTTAGGGCCCCCACCCACCGCTCAGGGGTGGGGGCCGGGGGGGGATAGTAGGTCCCCCCATTGTGATTTATGGCCCCCACCCACCGCGCAGGGGTGGGGGCCGGGGGGAGGACAGTAGGTCCCCCCTCATTATTTTTAGGGCCCCCACCCACCGTGCAGGGGTGGGGGCCGGGAGGGCGGACAGTAGGTCCCCCCCTCATTATTTTTGTGGCCCCCACCCACCGCGCAGGGGTGGGGGCGGGGGGGGAGGACAGTAGGTCCCCCCTTCATTATTTTTATGGCCCCCACCCAACACTCACGGGTGGGGGCGGGGGGGAGGACAGTAGGTGTCCCCCCTATTGTGATTTAGGGCCCCCACCCCCCCTCATTATTTTATTCCCCTATATAACAATGTTTGGTATTTAGTGAATATTCCCCTGTATACCAATGTTTTGCATTTAGTTAATATTCCCCTATATAACAATGTTTTGCATTTAGTGAATATAAGGGAAAATTCACTAAATGCAAAACATTGTTATATAGGGGAATATTCACTAAGTACCAAACATTGTTATATAGGGGAATATTCACTAAATGCCAAACATTGTTATATAGGGGAATATTCACTAAATGCCAAACATTGTTATATAGGGGAATATTCACTAAATGCAAAACATTGTTATATAGGGGAATATTCACTAAATGCAAAACATTGTTATATAGGGGAATATTCACTAAATGCCAAACATTGTTATATAGGGGAATATTCACTAAATGCAAAACATTGTTATATAGGGGAATATTCACTAAATGACAAACATTGTTATACAGGGGAATATTCACTAAATACCAAGCATTGTTATATAGGGGAATATTCACTAAATGCCAAACATTGTTATATTCCCCTATATAACAATGTTTGTCATTTAGTGAATATTCCCCTATATAACAATGTTTTGCATTTAGTGAATATTCCCCTGTATAACAATGTTTGGCATTTAGTGAATATAGGGGAATAGAATAGAATTATGCAAAACATTGTTATATAGGGGAACATTCACTAAATGCCAAACATTGTTATATAGGAGAATATAACAATGTTTGGCATTTAGTAAATATTCCCCTATATAACAATGTTTGGTATTTAGTGAATATTCCCCTGTATAACAATGTTTGGCATTTAGTGAATATTCCCCTGTATAACAATGTTTGGTATTTAGTGAATATTCCCCTATATAACAATGTTTGGCATTTAGTGAATATTCCCCTATATAACAATGTTTGGCATTTAGTGAATATTCCCCTCTGTAACAATGTTTGGCATTTAGTGAATATTCCCCTATATACCAATGTTTGGCATTTAGTGAATATTCCCCTATATACCAATGTTTTGCATTTAGAATTTAAAAATAATAATAATAATAATAAAAAATAAAAAAAATGATTGCAGTTTCTGAATGAATCTAAATTGTATGCTGTCCAGTAGGTGGGAGGGTCTGCTAGGGAGGGGCTGCTGCTGATTGGCTGTAATGTGTCTGCTGACTGTGAGGTACAGGGTCAAAGTTTACTCAATGATGACGAATAGGGGGCGGACCGAACATCGCATGTGTTCGCCCGCGGTGGCGAACGCGAACATGCTTTGCTCGCCAGGAACTATTCGACAGCGAATAGTTCGGGTCATCACTATACACTATGCATAGCCCTTTCATAAATATGATGTGTTTATATGAAATAACTGCTTACCATGACAGTAAATTGTGATAGAACCCCACTGCTCAATCCCTTAAAAAAATCTAATAAATTGTAACTAGTGGTTTTAGTTTTTCTCCTATATTTACTGCACTGCATTGATTTTGTCAAATAACTAATAAAATAATTAAACTGACTTAAAAATAATAAAAATAAAAGATAAATTCCTGAATGTTTAGGAGTTTATTTTATTAATTAATGTTTAGGCATGAATTCAGGAAGGTTTTGTGACACAGAGCAAAGTGTATGAAGTGTTATATGGCATTGCTCAGTTGTCATTATTTAAAACACTAAGTTACTGCATTTTCTGGAATGTTAATTTAAAACATCAAATCATTCAAGAAGACTGATCAGCAAGTAAGTTGTAAATTGACACCAGACTTAATATAGTTAGTCAAAGGGAAATAAAAGATCTCAGAATTAATTGGGGGGGACTATTTGCCAAAATGTAGAAAAGCCAAAAGTAGTAAAGTGAATATTAACTTGCAAGGTTTAGTCAATCGGTGGTTTGCATTTTTTTTCCCCCCTAAAGTTAGATGGAGTGTGGGAGAGACAGACAGACATAGACAGACAGAGATAGACAGACAGACAGACAGACAGACAGACAGACAGACAGACAGACAGACAGACAGATAGATAGACAGATAGACAGACAGATATATAGATGGATGCTATTTATCATGTCAATGCTGGTAAATCTGAAAGGGTTATTTTAAAGTTTGCTCTTCTTCCATCCAGAAGATGACATGCTGTAGGAGGCAGAGCTCCCCCACACACAGCAGACACGCTCCCTGGTGTACAGTAGGAGGTGTGACAGCACACTGTAATCTCATTGTGGATGACTGGTGCTCTGATGAATAATGTGCCGGATATTTGTGAGAATGTTGGCTCTGTGTAACGAGCAGAGAGAGGCAGCACGTGACCAGCAGGTGTGAATGCACATCTCTGCTCCATGGTGATAGAGTGCTGGAATTACTGAAACCCAGGCTGACATTCTATGTACACAGGTACTGCTGGCTGGGCAAGAGCAAAGGGCACAGCTGATGGATTCTGGCCTGTCACTGACTGAACATGGTGGACTACGTTTCCCATGATGCTGAGCGTGTGTGTAATTTAGTTTACCTGCATAAATGCTGTGACATGCTGTGAGTGCCAGTGACTGCTGATTTGTACATTATATTATATTATTGAAATGATGGATACCTTTAACATTCTCTAGACATTGTTTTGTCTTTCTATGAGCAAGGACTACACAGTGTTACTATATGAAAGCATGGGTCGTCGTTAATATTATCCATGAAGTCACAGAGACGCATACTAAAACATTACTAGAATTAGAATTAAAGTTGGGTCTAAAGAATTTAAAGATAACTAGACAACTAATTTTCACAAGGTTATTTACTAAAGTGAGAAATCAATTTAAATTCGAAGAGAATGTCAAATTTAAATTTGACCTTTGGCCTTAAATTTATAATTTAGTTTGAATTCTCATTTTAGTAAATAACCCTGACTGTGTATGGGAGATAATACGGTGGATGTACAGCCTTGTACAGGAGCTCAGTGTGATTTTATTAAAATAAATAAATAAAAGTGAAAGAGAGAGGGAGAAAGTTATGACATAAACACAGAATATTACTGTCACTTTCTGACCCACTTTTAGTATTTATGGATGGGGGGGTTATTCAGACCTGTTACTCTCGTTGCCTGATTCTAAGGTGATCAGTTAATTACACATTTCATATAGACTTTCTACAAAAAAACAACCGCAAATACAGGACTGTATGACACCTGATTTGAGGCAACATTCATGTCACAATGTCCTTTTAACCCTGAGGGTGCCAAATGCTTAATCATCACATCAAAGGACCTTAAGTTCAAGTGCAGGGCTCACTTTCTAACACTGAAACGCTTTAGCAGTTTTAGAGGGAATGGAGATTAGAATGGGAATATATTTAGAGGCCAATTTACTTAATTGTGACTTGAACTTACATGATTATCTATTTATTAAATCTAAATCAGTCAAAAAACAAACAAAAAAACCTTCTGAGTCAGTTAGTCAATTTCAGTTTGTCTCCTTTGGCCTAAATTTATACAGTAGCTGTCACACTACTACAACAAACCTTTAAACACTTTTAATAAATAAACCTTTTGTGTTAGCAGATCATATTCAAGATTCTCCTACAGAAAAATTACATTTGTGCAGAATTGGAACATTTTAAAAATATGATTTTCCAGTGGTTTTTTTTTTTATACGGGTGTATGTATTTTTGATTTAAAGGCCTTATGTGAGGCACACAATGAGTTCAGTTTAAACCTCTTATGATAGTGAGTTAGACGCACTCCCTTTTTATCATAACAGTCTGATGTGTGTGAAGGGGTTAAAATCGACAGATCGCTTAAAGGATTTGTTTAGTTAAAAAATAAAGCGTTCAATATTTGCCATATTGGCCCTGACACCTTGTGTACTTGATTTAAACAGAGAAATCACAGGATATAATTAGGACTCAGTTTGGTTCCTAATCGATGCTGTTCCCTCTAAGCCCCTCTGTACACCCCACCACCAATTGGTTTGAATATTTAACAAAACCTTTCTATCCAGATTATAGCCTCAAATAAAATAAAAGAGACACGTCTTGTACCCCAACCACACAAATACCCCCCACTGGCCCGTGTTAGTTTAAATCTTCCTTGTGAGTTAAAGAAGACACCATTATTATGTTACAAGGGATAATGGCCATCTCATTCCAAAATAAAACACACGTACATACATATTGGCACTGAAAGGGTTAATATGAGTGTCAACAATAACAGTGCTAAAATGATAACGTTTACATTTTATTATAACGTCTAAGTTGGTACTCATGACCATTTCATATTTAATTTGCCTTTGTAATACATTTTAAATACAAATAATAAAAGACCTTTAGATGATAGAAATGACAAGACTTAATTAATGCTTCAAAGGCAAATATATATTTGTAGAGTGCTATTTTTCTTTTGTAATCCGATTTTTTTTATTTTCTTTAGACATAAAAGTGATGTATAACATATTGTAGATGAGGATGTGATATCTTGATATAATGGGAGATAATATCCTTAACGACCTATTTTTTTTTTTTAGTACATCCTAAACGCCCATGTTGCTCTAGGTCATCCTAAATACCCATTAAGAAACATGAGAATTATGCACTAAACTGAGAATTCATAGTGAATTCAACGTTAAATTTAAATGTAAGGTCGAATTAGCCAAACAGGAAAAATTATCTAAATTAGCTATACTTTTAATTCTGCTACTTTGACCTTAAATATTAAATTCGCTTTGAATTCTCAATTTAGCCTTGTAAATCTTGACATCTTCTTGTTTGTCCTTTTACCATTTCATCATTAGTTGTTGTGGTGACGATGAGAGTAGTATATTAGGAAATAGTCAAAAATGCCCCATTCTCTAAATCTCACTGGCTTCCCTTCACAGAATATACCACATACAGAGAAATGCCCCGAAGTGACATAAAAAAAAAATGAAAAGAAAAAAAAACTCAGAATGAGACAAGAGACTGATCATGAAAAAGCTCTAAGATGCCCTCACATATATAAACTGGGATCACTGTCCTCTACCTCAAAATTCATTTTTTATGGATATAAAGAAAAGAAAAAGAAAAAAGAAATTGGAAGCATGGCAAATGGCTCGGGATGATTATGTTTCTTTACCTACATGTCTGTGAAAATAATTTATCAAAACCTTTTCCTTGTAGTCCCAAAACAATTTCAACCCTGTTATACCCCAACTGCTGTGTCTGGGGTCCCTGGCAGAGGCTCAAGGTACTTTCTGAGCGAATTTGTAGCTCTGCTGGCTTTTCAAGAATAGTGTGAATCCCTCATGTATACAATGCTAGCAGCTCAGCCAATGTGATATTACAAAAGCAAAAGTGAAGATTTCTCTTTCAGCCAGAGGATTCCAGCTTTTTACAGAATTTAAATCACAAAGGGAACTCATATTTTACCGATTTCACTTTTTTGGAGATCAGTAAAAGAGAATAACAATTTACAAACTGTAGCACAATTAGAAGGAAGTTGGGTTATTATATGACAACAAAAATACAACTAATTCAATTTAAATATATATTGTCATTCCTCTGTGTCCTCTTTCGTTAAATAAATTAACATATAGCTTACAATGTTTCCTGCATAGAAGATCTATTAAATTCAAACAAGTGAGCTTTTGTCAGGGGCAGATAAATATACATCTGATATAAAAGAGGTGTTAAAAATCATTGTCAAGGTCACAATAAGAAAATAAAAGACAACAAAATTCCAAGATATTAGCTTATAGCACGATTCTGCATTAAATTAACTTATCTCTGGTCACCTGTACATTGTATACTTTTAAAAGGAATATACGTATATTATATTATTATTATTATTATTATTATTATTTTTATTATTATTGTCTGAGTAATTATTATCTTCTGATTAATTATTTATTCATTATTAATAATCAAGTATCGTTGAGTAGAAATCTGTCTTTAGATTATTAAGATCTGGTTGCAAAAATAATTTTAGCTAGCTAAAGTCTAGCTACCTGCATCTCGATAACCAAACTGTGTTTATTGTGTTGTTGTTGTTGTTGTTGTGAGTGTTTAATTTAAAGTAATTTACTAAGACACTGGTGTAAGGGATTAAAGTGTCAATTACTTGTTATGAGAAATGTATTGCTCTGGTTGATTGTGGAATACATAAGTAAAATACATAAAAAAAAATGTATGTCAATTTGTTAGGTCGTCTTCAAATGACTTGGAAAAAGGAGATATATAAGGCAGAATCAGACAGACACACAGGGGGTGGGGGGTGAGGAGGGGGTGTTAAAATGAAAAAGAACCAAAAAGAAAATAGGAAACAAAGGGGACACGGGAGGACAAAAAGAGGAAGACGATAAAAGAGAAAGAAAAAATAGAGAGAGAGAGAGAGAGAGAGAGAGAGAGAGAGAGAGTAGGGGAAGAGACAGAGACAGAGGAAGGGAGGGACTGCGAGTGGGATTTTAGCTATGTACATGCAGTCACTATGATTTGTGAAATATTGTGTCCAAGACTTGGCCAGTCACAATTTGTGTGTAAATGTGACACCAGTTATGCCTGGATCTTAGCTTAAACAGAGATCAGATCAATTCCTGGCGGCTGGCCTTTCTCTCCATCAAAGAGCTAAGTATTTTCTGGGACTATACAAGCTCAATGAATGGGCTGTCTGATCCAAACAAACAATTACAAAGGGAGGTTTAAACAGCTCAAAATTGGACTTTTTTTTTTTTTTTTTTTTTTTAGTTTAGCCCCAACCTTCTCCTTTTCAGCGAGTTTAGGGTAAAAATAATTGCTCAGAGTGCATTTGATCTTTGCTGCTCAGCAGCCAGTGAGAGGCACAGGTGACATGTTCCAATTAGGACTTGTCTAATTAAATTAGTGTCACAGAAAGCAACCAATAGGCCGTGGGCTGAGAGGCTTTTTTTTCCTCTTCTCCTTCTCTGTGCATCTTGCACTGAAAGAAACAGCAAGCCCCTCCCATGGAATCATTAGCCCTAATGGAGGTGTGAAGTTGCCTATGGTATATAAAAGCTCAGAGGCTGCTGGTTGACACATTTGATTTTCCCCTTCAAGTAAAGGAGATCTGTGTGGGCTTCCTGTTCTTGTGAAACTATTCATCTGCTGGGGAGACACCTATGGGACATTCATCACTCTGAAAGGGGGCTTCTCTCGGTGCATGCTGTGTGCATCATTCTCCAGCTCAGGGTTTGACTAAGAAGAAGACTCCATCCCCCCAGCCAGAGGATGCAGCTAGGAGAGCAGATACTGACTAGCTCTGCTCCCAACCTGCCCCACACTTTCTACCCTCTGCCTGGAGACCCCAGCACTGCAGCTCAGAGCCCAGGCTTGGAGTTCGGCGTGGGGCAACACAAGGGGCAACAACAGCAGCAGCAGCACAAGAAATACACCAGAGGGCTCCACTTGGACAGCCCCAGAGACCCTGGAAGCACTGGTACAGCTGCCCCCTCTATGCTGGGAGAGGTTGGAGAAGGCTTCACAGCCACCAAGACTCTGCAGGAAAGTGGGCGTAAAGGAACCCCAACAGGGGAGGAGGACATGAACTCAGTGGCCCCAACCTCAGCCCCCCGTTACCTGGACAGCAGCCTGCAGGCAGCCTCTGAGAGATACTACCTGCAAGGCCAGGGTCAGCAGCCCCAACAGGCAGGGGCAGAGCTGGGCTCCCCCTGCTCCATCTTCCCCTATGCACCCCCCCAGCACAGCGCCGTGTACCAAGCAGGGGGTGCAGCCAGGTACCCCCCTTATGGCAGCATGCTGCCCCCTGCCGGCTTCTCTCCTCCTGTGTGCCCCTCTCGCCCTCAGTACCCCACGGGGTACCAGTATGGGCAGGCACCGGCCACCATGTACAGCCCTTACCCAGCAGCGGGCTCTAACAGCGGGCTGAATGCTCTCGGACTGCCGGCCAGTGGAGCTGGGGTCAGGGCGCAAGTCTTCCTCTGCAACCGTCCTCTGTGGCTCAAGTTTCACCGTCACCAGACTGAGATGATCATCACCAAGCAGGGCAGGTAAGGACTGGCAAATTCACTGGGCAGCAATCAGCTGTGTTTATCAGTATCTTTTATAGTAAAACATAGTATGATCTCTTATAGTATAACAAAGTATCTGCCAAATTATATCTCATAGTAAAACAAAGTAGCTCTGCCAACCGATCTAGTATAACAAAGTATCTCTGCCAACCGATCTCATAGTTTCTCTGCCAAATGATAACAAAGTATTACACAGTGTCGATGCCAACAGATCTCTTATAGTAAAACAAAGTAACAGCTGGTCTTTGATTGCACCTCAAAGTATCTCTATGAACTAATAATAATTTACAGATGTACAAAGTATCCTTGTCTACTGATCACTTAAAGGTTTACAAACAATCTCTGACGTCGAATCACTTATACTTTAACAAAGTATCTCTGGCTACTGATACTATAAATC
This sequence comes from Pelobates fuscus, assembly GCF_036172605.1. Classification (NCBI taxonomy): domain Eukaryota; kingdom Metazoa; phylum Chordata; class Amphibia; order Anura; family Pelobatidae; genus Pelobates; species Pelobates fuscus. The sequence goes on along the minus strand of NC_086320.1, from coordinate 291,305,577 downwards.
TATCTTAGCATGTCACCCATTAATGGAACAGGATTTGGTTTGGTTCTTGCATTGTATCTACTTTGTGCGATCGCTTTATCCTGAATTTAATTATTTAACATTTTCAATTGGGTCTTATTTACAAAACAATGAGTTCTGATCGCTTCATGACTTACTTTTAAAATTGATACCAATATAGCAGAAATAATGGGAAATAGTTACAGATTTTGCCAGTTTCGTTAAAGTGGCTCAACATTTACAAAATCGGCTGGCGAGGCATCACAACTCGCCGTTTAGCAAATATCCGCAAAATCTACAGGCTCTTTTGTAAACACCTGAATTCTTTATTGATCGATTTAGGACATTTTTTATTTATTTATTCTAGTAGATTAGGATTATTGCTTAACATTAAGGATTTTCTAAAGTGGTTATAATTTGTTTTAGTGATTCAATATTTAAACAAATGACCCAAAGTTAAGGAATAAATACAATTGACATTTTTTGTTAACTATTTAATAATAGCGGCCCCCTAGCTGCTATATTATTTTTATTTTATAAGTTATTTGTTGCTTTTTTGTTTGTTTCTATAAAAAAATGTTGTCCAGGTGTGTGTTTATCCTGTGTAATTGCATATATCCAGCATACTATAATTTTATAATGGGATGTATTTAAATCCCACAGTGAGATGATGCCTGGGAATGAATGAGACCCCCTTGGTGTCTGTCAGACACTTTGGTTTTTGTGTCCGGTGAGACAAGAGGGCTGATCATTTAACCCATTCAGTGCCGGGGTCTGTTTTTGTAGCACCTTTGTAGCAACTGAACGATAAAATTCATGCCAAGCTGGCTAATTCGGTGCAATTTGGTTCCAGTATAACTCTATATATTCTAGTGTTTAATAACTGGTTTTTTTTTTCTTTTAACTTTCTTTGTTATTCCATGTCTTTTTTCCTCTTTTTATGTGAAATAACACAGTGTATGTTTTTGCAGGAGGATGTTTCCTTTTCTCAGTTTTAACATCACAGGGTTAAATCCCACTGCCCATTACAATGTATTTGTAGAGGTGGTTCTGGCTGACCCAAATCATTGGCGCTTCCAAGGGGGCAAGTGGGTGACATGTGGCAAAGCGGACAACAACATGCAAGGTTAGTGTCCTTCTCAGACTGAGCGTTCCAACTTTCAGCTAATTTCCTACAAATATTACATTGCAGAGGGAAACAAGATAGATAAACACATAGGGTCTAAATGTACAGTCAGAAAGACCTACATACAGATTAATCAGGACAGACAAACAAACACAACTGATTAGTTCCAACAATAATATTTCAACTGAATATTATAAAATCCATTTGCAGGTCACATGGATAAAAGAGGTTAATTCAAATCATTTTACATTATTTAAGTAGATTTTGGACATTTTATTTTTATGTATTCTAGCAGATCAATATTATTGCTTAACATTGAGGTTTTTGTTTAACGTTATCATTTGTTTCAGTGACTCAATCTTTATACAAATGATCCAAGATAATAAATAAAAAAAAATAACAATATATATTAACTATTTAATAAAAATTATCCAATATTAGGAACCAATAAATATTGGTTCAAAACAATCACGTCTGCTTACTTCAAGACCGACTTTCAAAGTGTACACCAATATAGCAGAGAAAGGGGGAGGGGGCTACAGATTTTCTCAGTTTCGCCAATGCGGCTCGAACTTTGGAAAATCGGTTGGCAAGTCATCATAACTCGCTGTTTAGTGAATAATCTCCAGGCGTTTTTGTAAATGTTTGAAACTGATATTCTCGATACAGTTTCTTTCCATGTAAAAATAGTTTATTTGCTAATAGTTCTAGAGACAGACAGACAGAGACAGACAGACAGAGACAGACAGACAGAGACAGATAGATAGATAGATATTGCTATGTATTATATACATTTACTTTACATTCTTGTATTTTACAAATCCCTCTCTCTATGTCTCAGTTTAGTGAATCTTTTTCTCAGTGTTTAGTAAATAAGCCTCTGCGATATCCCCAGCCTATAATGTTTTATTTTCTCCCTATAGGTAATAAAGTGTATGTGCACCCCGAATCTCCCAATACTGGGGCACACTGGATGAGACAGGAGATTTCTTTCGGGAAACTGAAACTTACTAATAACAAGGGGGCAAATAACAACAACACCCAGGTAAGGAGCTACCTTGGACAGCTCTCAGTCCCCATCCATAACTGGGATCCAAATGTACAAATGCAAGGCACACATAATGGCCAGTAATGGGTTAAACACTACCAGCTGCAATACTGCATTACAAATCCCACTAAATTAATACACTGTATCGTCCTACAACAAATAGTTTGACCTCTTAGTTCTAAATTGGTTCATTGCACATATTCCTTTTCTACAGCCCTAAATTATTCATTCATTAGAACAAGATGATTATTAATGTGTCCCATGCTGGATGCTCATAGCTCCCCTTAATTACTGATTATTTTAAACAAAACTAATAGCACTGTCACTGACTTTATCTAAGGGAATCAATGGGTGTAAATTAATCATCACATTTTTAAATGAATCGGGTGGTTTCCTTGTAAGAAATTAGCCTTAAAAGGAGAAAAATTTATATATATAATGTTTCATATCGTTTCTCCTTTCAGATGATTGTGCTGCAGTCCTTACACAAGTATCAGCCTCGCCTGCACATTGTTGAAGTGAGTGAGGAAGGGGTCGAAGATCTAAATGATTCTGCCAAAACACAGACCTTTACCTTCCCAGAAAACCAGTTTATTGCTGTCACTGCCTACCAGAACACTGATGTGAGTGTCTTGACCTCCAGAAAAGACCTGCTTGCTTTACATATCTGCTTTCCCTTTCAAAACTTAATCATGTATAAATCTTTTTTCAGATAACTCAACTCAAGATTGACCACAATCCCTTTGCAAAAGGCTTCAGAGATAACTATGATTCGTAAGTAGTTTTCTTATTCGACATCTCTATGTTAATGTATGTGTTTTTAAGCTCTATATCTCTTAATATTTATCAATATTTAGAGCTTGCACAATGAAAGATTCTATCAAACTAAATAGAAAGGCACTGTGATGTTTGATTTTAAAATGTTCAACTCCAAAACAGATATACATAACATAAATCAAGAAAGACTGTAAGGTAGAGAGAGAGAGAGAGACATAGAGATAAAAAAATAGTGATTGATAGATTTTTGTTTGGCTAAACTAAGCTGTCACCGAATTAATCAGATATTATTTAATTAAAGTAAAGATATAGTTGACTGATTTTCTCCATTTGTAATGATTAAAGACCATTAATATGTAGTAACTGAAACCCTGTTGGAGGTTTATGGACTAATGTTCTAAACTGGGAAATCAACATTTTTAAAATCCATTTATAGAATCTTGTACCATTTTGCTTCTTTTTTTTTAATTTCCAAAAAGTGAGATGACAATAGTAAACATGGCTGGATTGAGTAGTACTAGCCAGTTCTCCTAGTGATATCAGACTTGTATCTCTTTTTGTAGCATGTACACGGCCTCAGAGAATGACAGATTAACACCATCTCCTGCGGATTCTCCTAGATCCCATCAGATAGTGCCTGGGGCCCGCTACAGTGTCCAGCCTTTCTTCCAAGAACAATTTGTCAACAACCTACCCCCTGCTGCCAGGTACTACAGTGGGGAGAGGACTGTACCCCAAACCAGTGGGCTCCTGTCCCCCCAGGGCGCAGAAGAAGTTGCCACTGCTCCACCACAGAGATGGTTTGTGACCCCAGTCCAACAGGCCAATGCCAACAAACTGGACATGGGGCCATATGAGACAGATTACTCCTCCAGCTCTCTTCTCACCTATGGCATCAAGTCTCTGCCTCTCCAAACCTCTCACCCCATGGCCTATTACCCCGATGCAGCATTTGCCTCCATGACTGGGTGGGGGAGCAGGGGTTCTCCATACCAGAGGAAAATGACCACAGGTTTACCTTGGTCTTCAAGGTCAAGCCCACCTACTTTCTCTGAAGATCTTCTAGCCAAGGATAAGGTCAAAGAAGAAATGAGCTCCTCGTGGGTTGAAACTCCACCTTCCATAAAATCATTGGACTCCAATGATTCTGGGGTCTACACAGGGGCATGTAAGAGAAGAAGGCTTTCTCCCAGCACATCTAGTAATGAAAATTCACCCCCTATAAAATGTGAAGATATTGCACCAGAGGACTATAAAGATGCATCTAAGGGACTGGGCTATTATGCCTTCTACTCTAGCTCTTAAGGAATATATATAAATATATTTATATAAATATATATTAGTCTAATTTCTCAAATGAAACTGGATGGACCTTTGCATTAAATGCCAAAAAAGTGTATGGTAAATATACTTTCAAGAAGAGAAAAAAATAAACTCTTTGCAGTTCTCTCTGAAATTGAAAGTGCCAAAAAGTCTCTGATCTTCTGCAGATGGAACCTTGACACAATTTGATTTGTGACTGTAACAAGATCCATTTTACAGAAAAAAAAAATAAAAAGTGGTTGGAATCTGCTTGATCGTGTTAATAAAACGTCATTATTCTCGTTTTATTTAATTGTTGTTAATATTATTATTTTTATTATTACTGTTATTTTTGTGATTTTTATTTATGACAGGCGAATAATGTACAGTCTGTGTAGATATACGAATAATGCATATTGTGGAGTATAATATATTGTATGCAAAGAGGTGTATTGATATTTAATGATTTACCAGACATTAAATGCACTGTTCTGTTGTACAATGTATTGGTTAGCACACGAAAAAAATGTATATCTAGAAAATTTAAATCGCATTGTCAGAATGTATTTTCCACCATGTCTTGGAAAAGGTACATTTAAAAAAACAAAAACTGTCTTTTATGGCAAATATTGTAAAAAATAATAATGTAAAATTGGTTATTGGTTAATCTGGTGTGAGTTTAATTTTATTTGTAAATATTGTTCGATCATTTTTAATAAATGTGTTGACTATGGGGAAAAAGTTTGCTTTGAATTAATTATGTATTATTAAATACTTGGGTAATTGGAGGATAAGAATCTAAATAATAAAATATTATTTTTCCCTTCATCCCCTATTTACCTATCTCTTCTGTCTTCTCTCCGCGCTACCCTTTATCTCGTTTTCTGTGTATTTGTATATTTAATTTGATCAGCTACTGATCCAAAAACCATTGTGTTAATTAACAAGTATTTCATTTTCTATCCAAAGAAATAAGCAGCGTTTGCTCATTACGTCGAATAGTAAATCAATTTAAATCATTCTAATAAGATTCGTACAAAGTTAATCGAAAAACAAGTCTAGCAACATTAGAAATTATTTTTAAAAAAAACAGAATATATTTATTTAATGAAGCACAAACATACATATATACAAACGTTCCTTATTTTTTTTGTTAATTATTAGTATTAGCATTTTTAGTATGAATTGCATTTTATTGAATACAAAAATTCAAACTAACAAACAAAGCAAAAACACACATCCACTTTTTATCATCAATAAATTAGAGAAACAATGGTAAATTAACTACATCCATATCATTATTTGAGTTTATTACATTTTTCTTCCTCAAACATTTATATGGATTTAAGTACAAATTAAATCCAAATTACAAAAAAAAAAAAAAAATTAACAGCAAATACATCGAAACATGCATATGATCTTAGATTTAGGGACATCAATTACAAATCTATTAGTACAGTCAATTTACATTAATAGTCTCTTACTAAAATATATTCAGGTGAAGAAGTCTGATCATTTTATATTTAGTTTTGCACTGCAATAAATAGATGTATAAAAGGATAAATAAATAGATAATAATAAAACAAAACGATTCTGCGCACACATTGAAAGAAATATGTAATCAATCAAGCATATACATTAAATTTACATTAACAGCCAACTTCAAAAATCTAGGCTAAAACAAGTAAGTTTTAGAAAAAATTCCGATTTGCCTATCGATTTTTCTAGTTTGTTCCTTGTAGATTTTCAAATTGAATTCAACTCGTTTGCATTAAGAGGAATAGATGAATCTGCAATTGTTAATCGATTAGCTAATTAGAGTTAATTTTCAAGGGCTTAATATTAAAACTTAATTGAAATAATTGCAATTTTAAAGGAAATTAACTAAACACACTTAACTGTTTAAATGTTAATAAATAATCTGTTTAATAAACTCAGAGTAAATTATGGATTAGCAGAATATTAAATAGTAGGTAATTCTACTGCACACCTGGAAGGGTTTATTTCGTTAATTTGTAACGCTGTATTTATAGATGTAATTAAGATAAAATTAAATCGCAGGTCCCTGTGGTTTTATCATCAAATCGTGTCACTACAGGCTTTGCATAAAAGCAAATTAAGGAAAACGCAAGAAATCTCTTGCAGGAAATGCAGAAGTTAATGAGATTAAACTGCTTGTCGTGCAAACAACAAGAAGGCTCGAAAACAGCCCCATTTTAGACATGCAAAGTAAAGGAGATTCTCAATAATATCACACCGTATTGTCATTTACATGACTGATCCACATGCAGAACCCAGTTTCACAATTCTGCCTGCTTTGTCTAGATGCATATACTGCATTTCATTACCGAATTCGTCTTCTTTGAACTTGATTCTACGAATTCTGTTTCTATACATATTAAGGAAGTAGAAAAACAATACATAGTTCTTCCTCAACCTATTGTTGCTGTAACATTTTGTAATTGTCTCATTTATTGTTAAATGTCCCACTTTGTAATATTGTAAAGCGCTGCGGAATAAGTTGGCGCGATATAAATACCAATAATAATAATAATACAAATACAAACAATTATACTAGTATTAATTATAATGATATATCATTATTTTCTAGACAGTTTAACCTCGTCTTATTTGGAGAGGAAATACAAGATGTGCATGTGTCTAAGTCTAATTTATGCGTGTACGATCATGTAGTTAACGTGTGAAGAAACAGATCATGTGGAATACGTTATAACAAGAATAAAATGGAAACAGAATAGCAATACTGTTTTTAAATGCAAATGCATTGTGCATCCTTACATAGTCGGAAATGTAACTGAGTAACATAAGTGTGTGTGCATATTTATATGTACACGCACAAGCACACACACAGACCCCCACATCATATATGCAGTGTGTATCTCTATCTATCTATCTATCTATCTATCTATCTATCTATCTATCTATCTATATGTCTGTCTGTCTGTCTGTCTGTCTGTCTATCTCTCTGTCTGTCTGTCTCTCTGTCTATCTCTCTGTCTGTCTGTCTCTCTGTCTATCTCTCTGTCTATCTATCTAATCTAATCTAGGCATCTATTCTACATATATAATCTATCAATATCACACACATGTAAATGCTAGGAATGTCACATACATGTGTGTACATCCAAACTACCTTTTAACCTATAGACACGATTTATTACATATTAAAGGACTTGAGTTGATATGAGCTCTCCAAATATTCACATTCAGGGCTGCGCTTGTGGACTTTTAAATCAGAAAAAAAAAACTCAACTCAATGAAATAATATGATAAACGACAAACGAGCAGCGTTTATGTAACAAAGAAAGGGAAAAAAAAAGATGCAGGCACTGTAAAAATTCTCACACTGTTTAATAGAAATGTAAGTGCTTGCCTGGCCCCAATTAACACCTTGTGATTATAAGGCATTCCTAAGCTGTGGTGTCAGACACCAAATTGTGAATAAATGTATCTAATTAATCCTCATAGGATGACACTGATAAACAAGTCTATATTTAAAGAGAGATCAAGAGTCCAAGTCAAGAGGGTCTGTTTGCACTTCTCATTTGATTAGGTCAAGGAGTCCTGTTTGTCACTTTCTGGATTATACAATACACAAACACACACACACACACACACACAATCTCTCTCTATTATTATATCAGGCCAGTTGTGTTATACCATTGCCCATTAAGGGGTTAATATATAAATTCAAAAGATAACACACATACTACATACACCATTATTAGTTTTGAGTCAGTAACTATTTCAATTGTAAATTCAGATGCATATTTTTGATCTGAGAATCAATGGCTTTTTTTTTTTTTTTTTTAAATGGGTGCACAGCTTATGCCACATGCGTGGGTTTAACCCCTTAAGGACACATGACATGTGTGACATGTCATGATTCCCTTTTATTCCAGAAGTTTGGTCCTTAAGGGGTTAAATATACGTGTTTGGAGCTAAGAGGAACATGTTTGCATTGCAGATTGCTTTGTCAGTGTTGTGTACAGCTAACTGCAAGGCGAGCTCACACACTTTCACTTTGTACACAAGTTTGGATTCCCAGAACACCGACATGGAGTGCAAAGAAAACTGTACAGAATAGGCAAGCTGGGACAGAAGGGCAATTATGTCATTAATAAGCTTTTTGTCTATATTTTGAAATTCAGTCTTAAATTCACTGCGAGTTTGGAGACTAAATCTGTAGGGCAGCTGCAGGTTTACAACTCAACTGGTGGCTTGTAGGGAATCTAAGACGAATTTAAAGTGAGATTAACATTTCAAGTCAAAATAATAGAACTAAACATATAGCTGACCGCTAATTTTTTTTTTCCATCACGTTGACCTTAAATGTGAATTCAGATTTCAGTAAATGTCCCTACCTCTTAATTGTGGTGACATTTTAGCCCTTAATAGCTGTTTTGGAAATACTCATATGCTCAGCTATTGTTCCATCTGAACTATTTTTGTCTAAATTTTGCAAATTCAGGGTTCAGTTAAAAATTTACTTTTTAGAGAATAAGAAAATAAAAATTAACCCACGATCCTACTCACTTCTTGCTTTTGCTAACATTATTGCATTTGTCAACGACTTCCTGTTGTAATCCTCATTTTAATATTGTGCAACACCACAGCAAATGTTTGCACTATTAACATTTAATAGCACTGGTCGGGTAACTCTCAAAATTGACTGTGGGATTATAAATGTGAGGTCAAAACAGGAGTGTTGGAGAGCTGGCTGAGTTGAAGATTTGAAGATGAACAGAGCAGGTTCCTTTGTTCTAAATTTTGCAATTCCCTAAACAAAAATGTCTGTAGCCATTTGCAGTCATAAAAAGTAACAGTTACATTTTATCTGATATAAAATAACAGAGAGAACTCTTTTCTCCTCCTCCAAACACATGCTCACAAACTATGGGCTCTATTCACTAAAAAGCTAGTTGGTTGCTGATGAAAATCTATTGGAAAAAACAAACAAACCACTAAATAGCCAAGTTATCAAGATTTGTTGTTGGTTCTAAAGTCACCATAAATCACTCTTTAGTGAATAGAACCCCCCAAAATGTCTGAAAATTTCAACACAAATTTATTCTATATCTACAGATCTCTCTTGCCTTAACATTCTAACCGTCTATTACCCAATGCCTAGGTTCTCCCATTTTACTGTAGCTACCTATCCTTGGAGACTTTTAACATCTCTCACCAACAGTCTCACACTTTTCTGTCTTTCTTTCTCTTCCTCTCTCACCTCCCACTAGCTGTCTTCATTTTGCCTCTCTGCCACTTGCTTACGGTGTGCTTTCCATCACCCAGACACCAACACCTTTCTACAGCTCCACCACCACTTGTTTGCTTTGTTGAATGGGTCTGAATTGGTATTATTTACAAATTTACTAAGATAAAGGAGAAAGGGAGGAAACGATATAGAAAAGGACTTTTAAGAAAGAAAAAGGAAATTATCAATCTGCATTCCTTTAAATGTTTTACACATATATAATAATATGTGTGTGTGTGTGTGTGTGTGTGTTTGAATGTATATGTATATATACATAAACACATGTATATATGGCAAAAATAATTTGTGCCCATTCAGCCAAAATAGCATTTGTGAGGCCAGGTACTGATGTTGGACATTATGGTCTATCTCACAATCAGTCTTCCAGTTCATGCCAAGTGTTTTCAGTTGTGTTGAGGATAGAGTTCTGTGCAGCTCAGTTGAGTTCCTCCGCACCAAACTCGTCAAAACATGTCTTCATGGTTAGGGGCTGCAGTCTCAGAGGGATAGTGGCTGTAGTGTGTGGGACAGATATTGTCTGTTGTGTATGGAGGGATAGGGCTTTAATAGAGAAATAAAGGCTGTGAGGTAGGGGGGCAGTGGTGGGAGATAGAGCCTTAGTGTTTGGGGGATATATGGGCTGTAGTGTATGGGGAAGATGTACTGTCGTATATGGGGGAATACTGGTTGCTGTGTTTGGGGGATAGGGGCTGTGGAGAAGGAAATGGGCTATGATGGGGGAATAATGGTTGTGATGGAAAGGGGCTGTAGTGTTTTTGGGAAATATGGGCTGTAGTATATGCGGTGAATAGGGGCTGCGGTGTGTGAAAGGATAGGGACTGTAAGTGGGGGATACGGGTGTCAACGGGGATAAGGGCTATGATGTAGGGAAAAGAGCTGTGTTGGGGTAGAAGCTTCTCGAGCCCCAGCCCAGTAGGGGCCAGTCCGGGAGATCCCTTGATCTCCTCTGTTGGCCATTGCCATGGCCATTTTGGCCTACGGGGCAATTGCCCAGTTTCCCCGATGGCCAGTCTGGGCATAAGTGTATGTGAACCATGAATATATACATATTTATACCTACTTACGTTTCTTGTGTGGGATATATAATACTGGTGTTTCGAAAATATAGATTTCATTTGGCACTATCTTTAAGTACCCATAGAGCCACCTATATGTGCCTTATAGTTACCTATAAGAACATATAAGTACACAGATTTTAATTTAAATAGCAGAATTTGGCTAGAATGCTGTACAAGCGGACAAATGGGGGCAGTGGTGGGAGATAGAGCCTTAGTGTTTGGGGGAGATATGGGCTGTAGTGTATGGGGAAGATGTACTGTCGTATATGGGGGAATACTGGTTGCAGTGTTTGGGGGATAGGGGCTGTGGAGAGGGAAATGGGCTATGATGGGGGAATAATGGTTGTGATGGAAAGGGGCTGTAGTGTTTTTGGGAAATATGGGCTGTAGTATATGCGGTGAATAGGGGCTGCGGTGTGTGAAAGGATAGGGACTGTAAGTGGGGGATACGGGTGTCAACGGGGATAAGGGCTATGATGTAGGGAAAAGAGCTGTGTTGGGGTAGAAGCTTCTCGAGCCCCAGCCCAGTAGGGTCCAGTCCGGGAGATCCCTTGATCTCCTCTGTTGGCCATTGCCATGGCCATTTTGGCCTACGGGGCAATTGCCCAGTTTCCCCGATGGCCAGTCTGGGCATAAGTGTATGTGAACCATGAATATATACATATTTATACCTACTTACGTTTCTTGTGTGGGATATATAATACTGGTGTTTCGAAAATATAGATTTCATTTGGCACTATCTTTAAGTACCCATAGAGCCACCTATATGTGCCTTATAGTTACCTATAAGAACATATAAGTACACAGATTTTAATTTAAATAGCAGAATTTGGCTAGAATGCTGTTCAAGCGGACAAATGTATACCAGATAAGTCAAAACATACGTCTTAGTGTGGTGTTAACCTGGTGCCCAATGGATTAGGACTCTGCCATCCCTACTTGAAAATTATTGAGGTTGATGGTGAGGTCCTCAAGCCTTTATTCTGGCAAGTTCATCTTCCTAGATCAGGGGTAGGCAAACTTTTAGCAGCACTGTGCCGAAATAAGATTGTGATGTCCCGTAGCGTGCCGGTCTTTTTTTTTTAATTGAGCTGTGTATGTTGCCGTATCCTGCTTGTGTTATTTATACTGTAGTTGCTTTGTATCTTTGTATTTGTGCGTATATGAGCTATTATATAGTATATGTTCATGAGTAGTTTGTGATATCGTATATGATACCTATGAATGTGGGCTGTGTATGGGGGCTGCTTGTGGAATTGTGTGTGTGGATGGATATGTCACATAGTGTGTTTGGTAGTGTGTGTAGTTGTGGGGCTGCTTGGGTTATTGCATGTGAGAGGCTGCATGTGGCGTTGTGTGCATGTACGTGGATTGTCAGTGGTGTTGAGTCTGTGCGTATTGTTTGTTATGTTTGTGTGCGGGCTGTTCATATTATTTGTATGAGGGGAGGGTTATTCTGCATTTCTGTGTATATCTACACAGTGTGGGTAGCTTCCCTGGGTTCCAGTGGGAGCAGGCTGGCCAGGTACATGTCAAGTAGAGTAGAGCTGCGGGCTGCTCTACTCCAGTGTGAATTCCCATTCACAGGTGCTGGAATTAAGTGATCTGAGATCACTTCCTCTATGTGCTGCAATGCATTAATTGAGGATTGCCCTTTACCACCTTTTTGTATTAGCAGATACCTGAAGTTTCCCCTGGGACTCCTGATAGGCCAGAGCCTGTTTGACTTTAGCAGCCTTGAGTGCCGTGCAAAGACACCTCGAGTGTCGTGCAATGCACACATGCCGTAGGTTGCCTACCCCTGTCCTAGATGGTTAACAAAAGAGGTACAAACTCACAGGAGTGAAAAATTGTGATTTGTTCTGGATTTCAGGGTTAGGAAGTATCTGCCAGTATCCCAGGTCTATAGTGTTACACACTGGCTAACACAAAGGACGTCATCAGTCCTGCAATGTACAATAATTCAGGTTTGTAAGCTCAAGCTAAGGGAAGAAGACCTTGCTGCCTGGTAAGAACATTTTGATCTTGCCCCCTCTGCACTCTCATAAAATCTTTAGTAGTTATTAAGGTTTGGAGTTGTAGTTATTAAGGTTTGGAGTTGTTTGCATCTCTATGAGGAGGTGCTGATTGCCCAAAACCTCCTAACCAATTTCAGCTAATCCAATCGTAAATTCTGATGATGTCACCAAGTAGGCGGATCGGGAGCAGGGTCAGTGCTGGCAGACCTGTGTGTCGCTAGAAATAAGGTGAGTTTTAACCCCTTCTAAAGCTGTTAAGGGGGCAAGCCACCTAAATGGTGGTTTTAACATTTTTGGGTCAGGAATACATGTTTGTGTTCCTGACCCTATAGTGTTCCTTTAGGTAGTATTAGTAAAGTAGGCTATTTTTACCTATGAGTTAAAAAATAGCAGTTTCCCTTGGGGTTCTACAAAAATATTGTGACGGACCGCCTGGCACCCCAATCGGTCACCTCTGCCAATTGCTGCTTCCTAGTAATCCTTGAGTACCATAAGCACCGCACCAGACACCGTAAACCCCCACAAATCGCCGCAGCTTGGTTGGGGTCTCGCTGTCCTCCACCCACCTGGACCTGGATCCAACTTCCAGTGGGTAGACCTCTCCTAGTCCAGAGAGCAAAGCAGGCTGCTCTTACAAGAGCAAGTGTTGTAATCCAGAAAGTATAGTGAATATAGCAATCCCCTGAGTGAATATAGCTCTCCAATCCCCCAAACATGAGCCTAGACTTCATGAAGGGGTAAAACGTTCTGTTTGATGGCAGCCACAACTGGCCTTATATGCAGGTCCCCATGCAAAGGGTTTCCGGTTACATATTCCAGGGGCATTCCCCACTGGAGAGCAGACTACAGTAAACACATGCACATGATTACATTGGCTCTAAGGTCCAGGACACTCCCACATAAAACAAGATAATCCCTCCTCTGTGCCTGGGAGATAATTGAGTCAGGAACTGTACGAAACTCAATTATCTCCAGGCACAGAAAACACACATTTTACAACCTCACGAAAGTACCCCCAAAACACATGGAAACCCCACAACAGTCAGATCCCCTGATAGCCCTGACCTGGGGGACCAACATATCCAAAAATCACCCAGATTGGTTCAGGGGTTCGGGATTTCCATGGAGGTCATAATTTGACCAACCGCACACGAGGCCCCTGCCAAAAAGAGTTCCATGAACTCAGGCTGTGCGGCCAGTCTCTTTCGGGAGTACAAAATACAACAATATACTGAACAGAACTGTTTGTACGTGTGCTTGACTTGTGTCCCTCGTTCAGGAGTTTGCTCCCACTGAATGCCACTCTTCTCATACGAACGCCACTGAACATACTGGGAGATGGAAGTCCCAGCAGTGTTCGCGCCGCCGAGTGTTCGATTTGGGTTCCATACACTCGACGACCAAACACCGCGATATGTGTCAGCGGGAACAAGATGGCCACCACCTCGTGTTCGTCCATTCGAACAACGGCCACCCAGCCCACCGTTTAGAATATTGCAGTTAACGAGGTCAATAAGGCTAATAGACACCACACGTCTCCCACGGGTGGTCCAAGAGTTCGGAAGTTGGTTCGATATACAAGCAGAATACTCCTGATCCATACAGTAAGTCCTATATACCGAATCAGACAAGGTAAAAGTCACAAATAAAACCTTTTCACTGTCCTGAAGCAAAGTCTAACACCTGGGCCATAGTCCTGAGGTAAGAGGCTGGCCAGCAGGCCCCTCCAATCACCCGTGACAAGGTTCAGTTCATCACAAACACGAATAGTGGTTTGTACATTCAGTTAAATCTGCTTTAACTTTCACAAGGGGTAAAGAACCGATGACAGGGTAAATTGGGAGAGTGGTCTCTTAATTTTCACCCGTGTGTTTGTTTGAATATGTCTGAGGACCCGGAGGTCTAAAATGCTTAAGGAAGTCTTTATTAAAAAACATTTTTTGTTTTGCCTGTTTGATTTTGTGCCGAAGAAATTTCATTTTGATTTTAGTAAGCACTTGTTGTGGTGTTTTTTTGTTATTTTGTATGGCTACATAAACCTACAACTAGCTCACTTGGAGTTGACTGAATAGTCTATTGCAAAGCAGGCTACATTTAAGTAGGAATTAAAAATCAAGAGTCCAAGCAAATCAGGTAATTACTGTTTCACTGTTTTATAAACTTATGGTTTTTGTTGTGTCTGGGAAAATAAGTGTTAGCAAGATCGCAGGTCTGACTCAGTGCACATCTTGTACCATGTATGCATGCCTGGAAGAATCTGTTCAGGGTACACACCTCTGTGGCAGGTGTGAGCAAGTAGCTTCTCTGGAAGTTCAGATTGGAGATTAGACATCTGGAGAAGCAAATTGCAACAACTGAGACAGATTGACACTGTTGAAAAGGGTCTGCTGCTCACTAAGCAGAGTTTAGTGGGGGCATCTAATAGAGTGGGAGGAGATAAGACAGTTGGGGAGCGAAGAAGTTGGATGACAGTTATACCTAGAAGAAAGTGGGGAAGGGGGAGGAGAGCTTTGGCTAGTCTTTATTTTGTGCAGCCTAGCAGATTTGATTATTTGAGTAAAGATGTTGGGAGCACCAGTTGAGGTGTAGCTGTACTGGAGGAAGGTGTTCCTTCTAGCAGATGGGGGCACATCCCCTCTAATATGATTGGAACTGAAAGTGTAAGAAAGGCTAGACAGGTTGTTGTGGTAAGGGGCTCTATTATTGAGATGAAACAGGTTAAGCTGCCACTCTAATTGCATCAACTAGATTGATGGTGAGGTCCTCAGCTTGAATCCTGGAAAACACATCTGTCTGTCTTCCAGGTGCGCAGGTTTGGCATGTTGATGACAGAGTTGATGGATTGTTTGAAAGGGCTGTAGATGGCCCAGCGTCATTTCCCATATTGGTACCAATGACATAGTCAATGGAAGATGGGGGATGAGTTCAGGGAATTAGGAAATAAACTGAAGAAAAGACGTTCCAAGGTAGTATTTTCCAAGATATCACCTGCACCATGCACTACAGTGGAAAGGCAGAAGGGGATTAGGTGATTAATGACTGGCTAAAGGCATGGTGAGCAAGAAGCGTTTTGACTTGTGTGCTTATGTATAATCTCTATAGCTATGACTGACTGCACCAAACAAGGAGAGGGTCTACTAAGCTGGGGGGCAGGATGGCTAGAGGGTTGTAGGAGATTTAGGCTAGTGATGGGGTGAGAACTCTACAAAATGAAGAAAGAACAGAAAGTAGATGGAATTTAGCTCAATACAAGGGGTTGGAGATAGGGGAAAGAGTAAGATCAGAACAGAGTTAAATACAAATTCACATACAGTACAAGTGGTGTATCACAATATTAAATGTATGCTTACTAATGCAAGAAGCCTAAATAACAAAATGGGGTAACTAGAGACAATAGTATACACCAAGCAATATGACATAATAGGCATAACAGAAACATGTTAGGATAAAAGACAAGATTGGGCAGAGTTTTACATTGCTATTTTACGAAAGCACTGCTAGTGTGTGTCATATTGACAGCTAGTAGATGCAGATTATCCCTGCAAAGAAAACATTGTAGTTCCTGCAGAACAGCAGTATTTTCAACCGAAGGGTTAAGAGGACATTTTTTTTTTTGGTCAATATTTTTTTGTAGACTGATGTCATGTTGTCGCCAATTTGCGTCTCACCGTCGCAGGTGCAAAATATTGCGGCAACTGCTATGTATCACGCGGTAGGCACCCCTTTGACCCAAAACTGCAGGCTCATGCGTCCGGTCACATCTAGCTCCTACTTTTATACTTTTACTACTTATAGCTCTGCTGTATTGGTCATGGATGGTACAATCCCCATCTGTGGATGTGTGGAAATTTTACAATGGAAGACAGTGGCTACGTTCAATAGTAATTTAATATGTGAAGATAAGAAAACAGAAAATCCTATGGTGTGGAATGTAGATGTAAGTATATCTTAACAATAAGGTATCCTATTTACAATTTAGAGAGAAGGTTCTAGCACTCCAAAGTGTGAGTTTGATCTTTTTAAAAATTTTGATTTTTTTTTTTTTACCTTGTCTATTTTGCCTACAGCTTTAAAAAAACCCTGCCTCCCTTGCTTACATTTTTGGTGAATCTTGAACGGGAACGCTACATCCCTCTATGGCTCTGAGTTCTGCTCTGCTGCATCCTTCCTCTGTCAAAGCTTAGGGTGGACTGGCAGGGACCTCAGCTGTGCTGGCTATGGAAAGACTTACTCAATGACATCACAAGGACAGCATGACATCACAGAAGCTGATGAAACACTGAGGATGACATCAAGGCACAACAGGCTGTTAGGGGAAGCATTTTTTTTTCTTCCTCCACAACAAGCCACAGTTTTTTTCATAGAGAAAAAAATATATAAACCTTTGACTAAATAAAAGTATAGATCAGGTTGTTGCATCCACTCAAAGAAATTGGTCTAGTGGAAATTATTTTTCTTATGTGGAACATTGGCTTACAAATAGAGTACAGAGAGTTGTCATTAAAAGTAAATTTTCAAGTTGGACAAAAGTGTTAAGTGGTGTCCCTCAGGGTTCTTTTCTAGGACCGCCTCTATTTAATATATTTATAAATCATCTTGAAAAAAAGCATTGAAAGTAATGTTTCAGTGTTTGCAGATGCCACAAAACTCTGTAAAGTAATACAATGTAAGCAAGATATTACTTTGCTGCAGAGGGATTTAGATAGACTGGGGGACTGGGCATTAAAATGGTTTTATAATAAAACCTTTTACTTTCTTATCTCAGGCTCCAAAGAAACTCACAAAAATGTTGCACTTAATCGAAATATGTAACTAATGTACTAATGTACAATTTGACACAAACATCAGTAAAAATAAAACAGTATTTTACCAATTAAATCCCAAATGTTTATAATTTCGAAGAAATAAAAGTGATTCTCTATCACAATATTGATTTTTGTGACAGTACTCAAATTATTATAAAATGGAAAATGTGCCTAGAAAGAGAGCACAATTACTTATGCAGCTACAGCTTTAGCGTCCTTTACTTCCAATAGAAACAGCAGTGAGAAATTACACCCCTTATCCCAACATATGGACCTGGGGAAAACAAAGGGGTTTTCTTTGTGATTTTTGAACAAGGACAACATGGCCTGAGCCCAGGCAACTTGAATCTGAAAAATGTTTGTACATTTTGTCAACTTTTTTTTTCAAATAACAGTACACTTATTTAACGCAGCACTGTAAAAACAGCAAGGGAGATTCTAGATGGACTTCCTGTTCCTGTTGTCAATTGGTGAAATGTTCTAGGGATTTGGTGCTGCAGAAACCCTGTGTAGCAAGGCAGCAATATGAGGAACCTGAAGTATATGTGTTAAACCTCAATAAACTAGTCTGGGTGCCATGTCCCTGTCTGCTTAAAGGGATACTCTAAGTACTAAAACACTCAAATGACATTGGTCTTCCTCACTCTTTGATTCAATGCTTTGCTATGGGAAGGCTTTAATGCATGTGCACTGAGTGCCTCGCATGCGCATTAGGTCCCACCATCGCCAGGAACTCGCAGGAGGAAGAGACCGAGGACCTGGAGTTATGGTAAGTACGAAAGAGTTTTTAACACTTTATTCATTGTTGACAGGCTTACAAAAACTAGGGACAGGGACAGTACCTTTAGAAATACAAGTTTGTATTTCTAATGCTATAATGTTCCTTTAATGAAGCAGTTTTATTAAAGGAATTCTGTGCCATTTAGGAGATCAATCACTTTTGTCTCTCTTTTGCAGCCCTAGCCACACCTCCCCTGGCTGTGACTCACACAGCCAACATGAAAATTGGGTATATTTTTTATTCAGATGAGACAGCATAGTATAGATCGTATTATCTCCTGCATGAGAAGTTTTTATCTCATGCTATGTTAATTGAATTTTAATCACACACAGGAGGCCCCCCCTTCCTGACCCAGGTTTAAACCCCCTCCCTGGTTGAATCTTGTGAAGTTGGTAAGCCTAGGACATAGGCCAGGGGGCACAGCAGCATTCACTTCAATACTGACTACAGTCTTCCAAGCCAAGTAATCCCACCTGCTAGAGAGTTAAGACCACAGGTTCTAACAAAGTCCTGTCTCCTCAGGTCCTAGGCTTAAGTCCCTAAGTTATGTTCCCTGAGAGCCCTAATAAATTCCCACCAGAGCCCTCCAGGCACAATCACTTATCCAAACTCTTTCATCAAAAAACATTCATATACATCTACTCAAATACATAAATAAATATTACATAAACCATGGCTCCAGTGTGTTGCAGTTTGCATAAAAAAAAAAATCACTATTAAAATTCATATTAATACTGATAATATAACAATCCTCCAAATAATTTATGTTTCTATCACAATATCAACATTCTTAAAGAGACCGTGCTGAATTAAAAAAAAAAGAAAGAAAGAAAATGGAAAAACTCCAAAAAGGACTACCATTTATCTTTAAATACACAGTTAATTCAGAAAGTATTCAGACCTGTTCATATTTTTCACAAGTTTTATCTTCATGCCTTATGCTTCAATTGTTTTTAATTATTATTATTTGATCGTTCTACACTAAATATCAATAATGACAAAACAAAAAAAAAGATTTTTGCAACCTTGTCAAATGTATTAAAAATAAACTGCTCGAATATCACATTGATATAAGTATTCAAACACTTTAATATGACACTTGAAATTTAGCTTAGGTGCATTCCATTTCTCTGGCTCGTATTTGAGATGTTTCACCACTTTCAGTGTTATTCACTAAACCCCAGATTGTGTCCAGATGGACAAAATCCAGTGATGTAATGACCAAAGATTCAACAATCGCCCAGATGCATTTGGTGTCCAGATTAAAATTGGTGCTTATGCATTGAAACTCTTTACAAAGTATAGGATTCAGAATATTCAGAGTCATAAGGAAATCGAAAAGGATTGACAAAACATGTAGAGCTATTTTCTTGAAACTGAATGACCCACTTTACCAATGGGTAATTTTCTCCATTGGACTTCTGGAATTTGGAAAAGACTGTAACTTGGACAGTAAGAGAACTTGGGGGCTAATGCACTGTTTGCACAATCTTTATGTTTGTGGCTTTTTATGTTTTTTATTGTTTGTGAATATTAAATATACTACACTATAACAATTCTCATTTTCCTCTTTCCTATATATTCGTGGAAGTTTAATAAGGATTGGTTTATTATCCATCTTACATTTATTCATTTTGATTGCCATTTTTTGCACTTACATATTTATTTAGCACTTTTATATAAATGTTTTAAAATATCACTTAGGCTCCAATTTAATATTGTTGGATACGCTTTTATAATGATTTAATATTTTCTAGATAAACCTTTCAAATGATTTTCTCAACATGTTAAAATATCAAAACATATATCATATATAACACATATCAAAAATTATCAAAAGATTAAAACATGAAAATATTTTTCATAATATTAAATCATTTTAAAAGTTTATCCAAAAATATTAAATCATTTAGAAAGCTTATCCAGCAATATTAAATCGCGGCTTTAGTTGGTATTGGATCAAGTTGTTTATCACTTTATATCGAAACGTGAACTTATTTAATATTTGTCCTTCTGCGCTTTAGACATCATTTGGATTTTACATTTTTTTTAGTTGCATTGAAGGTTTGAAGAAGTTTGGGGCAACCAGGATTCTTCCTAGAGTTGCCAAACTGAGTAATCGTTAAGAAGGGCCTTGGTAAAAGAAATAACTAAAGCCAGGTGGCCACTCTGTGTGAGCTCCTGAGATGATATTTGGAGATAGGAGAAACTTGCAGCAGGACCAGGGCACGAGTGTTGCAGGAACGTGTAGGAACAACGTTCCTGCCCTTTTTTCCACAGCAGGAACGTTGTTTCCTTTAGTAGTCCTGCAGGACCAGGGCCGCCTTTAACGAGGGGCAGCTGCCCTGGGCCCAGTTGCTCCTTGGGGACACAGGGCAGCTGCCTCTTGAACCCCGCTGCCCACAATAGTGTGCAAAATATAATATAATACTAGTACAGTATTATCTGCGTATTTAAAAAAATAAAAAGTAATCTGATAAATACAAAATATTTGTGTCAGAAGTGCTTTTTAAATTTTTTTGAATAATCATACAGACATTTTATTTAATACATTTGTGCTAATTTCTGTGCTGGTTAGAGGGGGGTGAGGGGCGGTATTGTACAATCTGTATATGTATAAAAAATATATAAAAAGTAATCTGCAAAGTACAACATTTTTGTGTCAGAAGTTGTGCTAAAAATCAAGTTGGGAATGCGCATAGTTTTACAAATTTTTTTTACAATATTGATACATTTTATTTCATACATTTGTGCCGATGTTTTTTAAGGATTTTCTCACAAGTGACATTTGTTTAATAACTTTTTTTGATGAGCCATGTAGATTTAGAAACACTGATCCCTGCTTAAAAAAGATCTACTGTTTAGTTTATGTGCATAATAATATTCAAGGGACCCTATAGCCACCCCCCTACAGCTTAACGTAGTAGTTCTGGTGTCTATAGCATGTCTCTGCAGGCTTTTTAATGTAAGCACTGCCTTTTCAAAAAGGCCACTAGAGGTGCTTCCTAGTCCAGGGTTGCACAATGTGCAGCACTGGCATTCATGCTGAACACTCGTCATAGAAATGCATTGATTCAGTGCATCTCTATTAGGAGATACTGATTGGTGCAGTACAGTGTTTTGCCGTGCATGCGCAATAGCCTCCCAAAGCAGTGGGTTGGCTGAGATATACTCACACACTCCACATTCCTGTGCATTGTATTGATGTAATACACTCACAAACTGCATGTTTCTGTGAGTTATATTGCTGTAGAGCATTTGAGCAATGAATTTCATTGTGGCCCCACGGTCCAGTCAATCAGGAGTGTGCAAAAATCACTTGTAAGATTGACAAGTGATTTTTGCACCTGTTTTGGCCTATGTTTCCTCCGCCCACAATACACTGGGAGGGTGAGCGCCACCCCCTCCCATTCTGCATAGGAGCTCCAGGTGTCACGTGACTACCCGGCGCTCAGTCTGACACTGTGCGCCACCGCAGATGGAGAGGCCCCCCTCTCCTGCTAGGTCAGATGAGAAACAGCAGGGAGGGGGCCATCTATCAATATTGCAGGGCAAGGGGCTTCCAACACCTTGGGCACCGGCTCTGTGAGAGAAACAGGAATGGAAAAGGGTAGGGTGATTTCAATTTCAATTGAAGGGTTAGGGAGGGAGATTTGGATGGAATGGGTAGGGGGAGAGTTATAGAACGGATAGAGACATGGGGGTGGAGATATGGAAGGAAGGAGAGATAGGTAAGGGAGGGAATGATGTGGGGGACAGATTTGGAATGAAGGGAGAGATGTGGGGGAGATATTTGGAAGGGAGAGATGTGAGAAAGAGATATGGAAGGGGGAGAGATGTGGGGGAGCGCCGGGTGTCACATGACTACCTGGCGCTCACAGTGAAGGAGGCAGGGAGGGGGGGGGCATATATCATTAGGTGAGGAAACAGCCTGCCTGCCAGTTAGGGAAAGAAGGGAGAGAGAGAGACACATCAGTGTCATGGGGTGGGGGGGCAGGGATAGAATGTGTAAGGGGACATGGAGAGGGAGACATGGAGAGGGGTAGACACGGAGAGGAGAGGGAGGCATGGAGAGAAAAGGGGGAGACATGGAGAGGAAAGGGGGAGACATGGAGAGGAGGGGGAGACAAGGAGAGGAGGGGGAGACATGGAGAGGAGGTGGGACATGGAGAGGAGGGGGAGACATGGCTGGTAGGGGGAAACATCGATGAGAGGAGAAGACAAGGAGAGGAGGGGGAGACATGGAGAGGAAAAGGGGGACATGGATGGGAGGGGGACACGGATGAAATTGGTAAAGGGACATGGAGGAGAAGGGGGGAGACATGGCTGGTAGGGGTATATGGAGGGGAGGGGAAGGGAAGGGGGACATGAAGGGGAGAGACATGGATGGAATAGGTAGCAGGACGTATAGGGAAGGGGTATGGTGACATGAAGGAAAAGGGGTAAGGGGGCATGTAGAGGAGGGAGAGAGAGACATGGATGAAAGGAGAGATGTCACCTTCCCACATACACTGTCACAATCCCACACACTGTCCCCATCACCACACATTGTCACACTGGCAGAGAGATGACACAGAGAGGCTGATGGCAGAGAGAGGCTGGTGGCAGAGAGATGGCACAGAGAGGCTAAGGGCAGAGAGAGGCTTGTGGTACAGAGATGGCACAGAGAGGCTGGTGGCAGAGAGATGGCACAGAGGGGCTAAGGGCAGAGAGAGAGGCTGGTGGCAGAGAGATGGCACAGATAGGCTAGTGGCAGTGAGATGGCACAGGGAAGAGAAAGGCTGGTGGCAGAGAGATGGCAGAGAGAGGCTGATGGCAGAGAGATGGCATAGAGAGGCTAAGGGCAGAGGCTAAGGATCTTGGGTGAGTTCCCACACTTTTTTCCCCAGGACTTGACCCGTGAGCAGGACAACCATCACTGCAACACTCCACTGATCTGTCTTTTTTGGCAGACTGGCCTGATGGAAGCCTTTCCTCACTGCAAGACACATGAAAGCCTGCATGGAATCTGCAAAAAAAAGCAACCAAAGGACCCTCAGACTGAGAGAAACAAAATTCTCTGGTCTGATGAAATGAAGATTGAAATTTTTGGCCTTAGTTCAAATCGTCATGCTTTGAGGAAAATAGGCACTGCTCATCACCTACACAATACCACCCCAACAGTGAAGCATGGTAATGGTAGCATCATGCTTTGTGGGTGTTTATCAGTGCCACAGATTGAGAGACTGTGCAGAGATATCCTTGATGAAAACCTGGTCGATCCAACTGGGCTTTGTGCAGATTTATCACACATATGGAAAGGTTTTTTATATGGAAAAGATGCATGGAAGCATCTAAATATACTTTCAAAGAATTCGTTAGAAGCTGAGATATCAGATTACTATATCCTGTATTGTGCAGATACTTGGTGTAATTATACTTAATACTTCATATGGGCACTATAAAGCACACACATAGCCATTACTTTTACAATCTGAAGGCATTTTAAGAAGAATTTTTTTAAACTATTTTGTCACACTCACCATAAATTACACTACTTGTATATTTTATTTTCTTCTTCCTAATGTTTTATATTCTAAATCATGTCATTCCTCCAATATATCTGTAAATGATGAAATAATAAACGAAATAAATAATGTTGTGAACATTTGCATATTTCAAATTTTTTAAAAAAAAATCCCCGAACACGTAATTCAATTTACATTGTTATGCTAGCTATTCATACAAAATTACAACAAATGTCATGCAATTTGTTACACAAAATAACTTTGTCTCTCAATCGCTACATGTATTTGTTTTATTTTTAATCTCAAACTAAGTGTTAGCTATTTACTGCTATCATAATAAAACAAATAATAGTCTTGTTTGTCATGTACCGAATGGAAGTGTAAAAAAAACAACAACACAATGATTTTGTTGAATACAATTATTGGATTGTGAACAATGTGTTGGCACACCTGTGGATTTTGTATTAGAGTTTGCCCTGGGAAGGTGAGGTTCCTTTCAAATAACAAATATGTTTAAGGGGTTTATTGCTAGGTGTTGAGGAGCTTCTCAGTTTATAAAATTGATTCTCCTTTTTCCTGCCAAAGATCCGTCTATTATAAATGGGAATATAAGGAATTACAACGGTGTGTCAAAGAACAAAGAAACAGATTTCAATGCCTGCCTGGGCTTTGTAGTATGAGCCTTTCTACTGCCAGTGTTTGTCTTTGAAGATTGGACAGAGTTGTGATGGTTTTCATACACCGGCTTGCAATGGATGTGGTTGAAATAGCAAAGTCAAGGTGGTGTCCACATACATTTGCCCATGTAGAGTACTTAATCAAAGACTCACATTGAACTACATCTTACTTCTGGTAACACTTGGTAAACCTTCTTGTATACTATATATATCATTTTTTAATCTAAATAATAAAGTGAACAATATGTTATTATGTATTGTAAGAATATTTATTTTTATAACAAAATATTTGTAGCAGAGTTCCAATATTCCAATACGCTAGTATCTCTGCTATTGCCCCTCATAGCTAGTTGTAGTTAGTGTGGTTAGTGTTATAGCTCTCTCCCCCCCGTAACTAGACGACACATAGTTCAGGGAGTACAACTGTTTTTATACACAGTTTTATATACCCAGACCCACACCATGGGGCCCTTATTCATCCCAGAGTAAGCTATTCATCCCAGAGTAGCTATTGCTTCCCAGAGTAGCTATTGCTTCCCAGTCGCTAGTGCAATAAGGGGGGGGGGGGGGCACAGTTTTTTTTTGGCATCAGGTTTTTCTTTTTCCAGGTTTTTCTTTATTGACCTCTGTTTTTTTTTTTCAAAGTTTGTTGGGATATATGGCTTTTTTAATTGGCTTTTTTATGGCCTGAAAAAAGAAGATTTAAGAAGAAAGAAGATATCTAATGGTAAGTATAACATTTTTTTTTTTATTTACAGGTATTTAGTTTTTTGTACCCAGTCACTATTTTTAGGGCGAGGGGGTAGGTAGGATTTAATTTTATTGGGGAGGGGGGTGACTAGAGGTTTGGGGTTTGTGGGGGGGATTTTTTATTTTTAGCCCCCACCCGCTTCTCATGGGTGGGGGCCAGGGGGGAGAGAATAGGTCTCTTCCTCTTTTGTTACATAGGGCCCCCCCCATTGTCTGTTAGGGTCCCGCCCACCATTCATGGACATTAGCTGTCCCCCCCTTTAATTAATTATTTAAGGTCCCCACCCGCCGGTCATGGGTGGGAACCTGGGGGTACATTAGGTCCCCCACATTATTTATTTAATTAAGGTCCCCACCAGACGGTCATGGGTGGGGTCGGGGGGAGGCACTATGTCCCCCCCATTTCAGTTATTTGGGTTCCTCACCTGTGCCAGGTCCCCCCTTATTGCACTAGCATCTGGGCAGCAATAGAACTCGAGGGAGTGCTTATGAGGTTTACACCTAACTATATTTTGTTTTCTCTCCATGCGTTTTTGTTATTGTTATACATATAACCGCGACATCTGTGAAAGAATCATTCCATCTGGAAAGCTGGAGAACAGAGGTAAGTGCCAGGTTCATCAAAATGAATTGTGTGCTGTAAAGTTACTTACAAGTGTGCCAGATGGAGATGGGTGGATTGAACATACCTCTACATAGAAGTGATGAGAAACTGACATTGACAGTACAATGATAGCATTGATGAGCTTAGTGATGAGTGTTGCAATGTTACAGGATGCCATTGCCACAGGTCAGTTTGTGAAATTTCTGCTATACTAGATCTGCCTCAGTCATCTGTAAGTTCTAATATTGTGAAGTGGAAATATCTAGGAGCTACACAGCCAAGCCATAAAGTTGTAGACCATGCATACTCAAAGATTGAGGCATGGAGTGCTGAAATGCACAGCTAATAAAAAATCAACTATAATCTGCTGCATCACTCACTGTAGAAATCCAATATCAGCAGAAGAACTGTACATTGAAAGCACCATGAAATGGGTTTCCATTTAAAGTGACTGTACACAAGCCTTACATCAACATGCACAATGCCAGGCATAGGCTGGAGTGGTGTAAAGCACTCTAAAGCAATGAAAGCATGTTCTTTGGAGTGATGAATCACATGGCACTATCTAGCATTCTTATGGAATAATTTGGGTGTAATGGATGCCATGATAACTCTACCTACTAGAATGTACTGCAATGTTTTGTGTAGGAGGGACGAGGGTCTCAGACCAGGGTTTTTTTGCAATAAGCCTCTTAGTTCCCGTGATGGGTCATCTTAATGCTACAGGATACAAAGACATTTTAGACTTGGGTTTAGAACTGGGTGAGCAGAAAGTGAGGTCCATGAAGACATGATTTAACAAACTTGAAGGTTTGCACAGTCAGACACCTTTGGCATGAGTTAGAATGCTAATTTAAAGCCTCACCTTATCGTCCAACTTCATTGCCTGACCTCACAAATACTCTTTTGGTTGAAAGACGCAGTCTCAAAAGTTTAAAACTGGAGAAGTCATTATAAGTTGCATATTCAGTTGAATTTGGGGAAACCACTTGAAGCATTTGATTGTGTTGAGCTATTTCAATTACTTTTGTTTGATTTGTTCATTGCAAACAGCTGAAAGTCTGTACATATGGACAGTAAACCTGATTTTCACCGGGCGTTGAACAATTTTGATAACAACTGTGGAAGCAAAGAGGTAGCCACTCCATTAGTGAAGTACACAACTATAAGAACATTCCTTTCTGTAGATAATGGAAAGATAATGGATGTAAAGTACTTAGATACAAAAACTTAATCTTCAAATATGGACATCAAAGGGAACATCTACATGGAACAGTAATCAGAGTGTGAGCAGAGCCGGATTACCCATAAGGTGGCATAGTCGGGCAGCTAGGGCCAGGTTCAGATGGGCCGCGTGGTTTGGGCCTGGAATTCAAGCTCTAACTGTGAGCGGGCCTTCCGTGAACTGTCAAGGAGACCAAAAGATCTCCATGCACAGCCCTGTGCCCCCTTACTACTTTAAGAGAGCTTTGTGGCCTGCACCCAGTAATGCTGAAAAAGACCTTGATAGGTTGCACTGGCCCTTTCTCCTTGCGGTCCTTAACAAATTTGGTTTCCCACCTCAGATTACATCTCTTATCACCGCGCTATACTCCACCCCAATCGCTAGAGTGGTCAATGATAAGAGACAACCAGAATATTCACGGCATAAAACTCCAAGGCCGCGAAAACAAACTGTCTCTATTTGCGGATGACATCATGCTATCGCTAGAACAGCCGCACATATCCCTACCCAACTTTCACAACCTATTTGCCCAATATAGCAAATGCTCCTACTACAAATTGAATGTTGCCAAAACATAAGCCCTAGGCATAAACATCCAAAAACATGACATGACCTCTCTCAAACAAAAAACATATGACTGGCAACGAGACCACATCAAATTTCTAGGAGTAAACATAATACCCACAAATAACACTCTACACAAAGCCACTTACGCGAAACTCTTCAATGTACTCAAAAATATTATTCAAGGATGGCGGGGGAGATATCTCTCCTGGACTGGTAGGATAGCGGCAGTTAAAATGGTACTCCTGCCGAAGATTCAATATCTCTTTCAAACACTTCCACTGCAACTCCCGACAAAGTACCTCAGCGATGCGCAACAGATCCTAAACTCATTCGTATGGGGGAACACCAAATCTAGAGTCGCAAAATCGACAATGTACAAAGTGTTCCACCAAGGTGGAATGGGATTTCCAGACATGACAGGCTACTACAGGGCAGCTCATATTGCCCCCATGCTCTCCACACTCCACCATAAACACCAGCTAACCTGGATGGAGATAAAAAGAAGCTTCACCGAGGGAATCCCCCTGACGCAACTGGCATGATTACCTAAAGATCGGCGACCTATGTGCTGAAATATGCTACCCACAACACGACTTACCCTAACCTTATGGGACAGTTATCGAGTTAACCTAGGCTTAGCGCAGCACATTTTATCTATATGATTTGGAACAGGCACAAGGTATATACTTTGTCCCAACTCCTACTAGACTCCAACCTCAGACCATTCACAGACCTCCAAACAGAATTCAATCTACCTACTATAGCCCAATTCTCCTACATGCAACTTCACACATGGATAAAAATGATGCCAACGACAGCGGTTTCGAAAGCCATCAAGACCTCACCTGACAGAAGTGGAGAAGATAAGTTTACAGCTCATGCCGCCTAAGAAACTTATCTCCATAATCTACGCCTCAGAACACTACACAAAATATTGAATACCTCAACTTAACAAAGGCATGGGAAAAGGATCTCACACACAAACTGACAGACTCCCTACGGAGGAAAATATTTAAGGCCAAAAAACCAATGACATTATGCATGTCCCATGTCGAACTATCGCACAAAATCCTATACCGGTGGTATCTAGTCCCTATGCGTCTCAAACGCAGCTTCCCTAACTATTCGGACACCTGTTGGACATGCCACACTGACAAAGGAATGATGTTGCACACCTAGTGGCACTGCCCTCGACTCATTACATACTGGCAAGATGTAGCTGCTGTGGCAAGGAAATGCACCGGAATACAACTCCGGTTCAAACCAGAGCCATTCCTACTTCTACTCCTACCGTAATATCTAATAAAGACTCAACAATATCTCCTCTTCCACATCCTCATAGCTACCCTCACGGTTATCAGCAGGCAATGGAAAGCTACAACCCCTCCTACTATTGATCAATGCACACAAGTGGTGGAGACCAACCAGGGACGCCATCAGGGCTTGACAAGTATTTAGGGCCACCCGATGAGTCCTATATCTTCAGGGGCCCGGTCAGCGCTGTGCCGTGTAATAGCGCGACTGGGCCCCTTTAAAAAAAATTGCGGCTACACCGCAATGGCTGCAACTTAAAGGTAAGGAAGAGGAGGGTGGCTGATACACAAAGTGTGTGTGTATATGTATGTGTCTGCATGTATGTATGTATGTATGTATGTCTGTGTGTGTGTGTGTATGTATGTCTGTATGTATGTATATATCTATCAGCATGTCTGTATGTATGTATATATCTATCAGTATGTATGTATGTATATATATATATATATATATCAGTATGTATGTGTGTATGTATGTCTGGCAGTATGTCTGTGTGTGTGTGTGTGTGTGTATGTATGTCTGTATGTCTGTATGTATGTATATATCTATCAGTATGTATGTGTGTATGTATGTCAGTTTATTTGTCTGTATGTATGTGTGTATGTGTCTGTATGTATGTGTGTATGTCAGTATGTATATATGTCAGTATGTATGTATGTCTGTGTGTGTATGTCAGTATGTATATATGTCTGTGTGTGTGTCAGTATGTATGTGTGTATGTATATACAGTATGTCAGTATGCATGTATGTCTGTGTGTATGTCAGTATGTCTGTATGCATGTGTGTATGTGTCTATCTGTATGTGTGTGTGTATGTCAGTATGTATATATGTCAGTATGTATGTATGTCTGTGTGTGTGTCTATGTCAGTATGTATGTGTGTATGTATGTATATATCTATCAGTATGTATGTCAGTATGCATGTATGTCTGTGTGTGTGTATGTCAGTATGTCTGTATGTATCTGTGTATGTATATATGTATCTATCTGTGTGTGTGTATGTATGCCATTATGTATGTATGTATGTATGTCAGTATGTATTTATGTTTATGCATATATGTATGTTTGTAGGTCTGTATGTCATTTTGTAGGAATGACTGTCAGTATGTATGTATGTCTGTATGTATGTATGTGTGTGTCAGTATGTGATTATGTATGTACGTCAGTGTATGTGTCTGTATGTCAGTATGTGTGTGTGTGTGTGTATCTGTATCTCCTTATGCATGTGTATGTGTCTATATGTGTGTATGTCTCTTTCAGTATTTGTGTCTGTTAGTATGTGTGTATCTTTCTGTGTGTGTGTCTGTGTCCTTTTGTGTCTGTGTGTGTGTATTCCTGTGAGCGGGATTTGGAGGCAGAACTTGGTGGCGGTCACTCGGGGGCCCAGACCTTGAGCTGTGTTAGACCTGAGACCAGCAGCCAATACGAAAATATGGCCAGATGAACACAGCCTCACGCAAAATTCTGGTCTGAGGCGTGGACAATCTGGAACAACAAACACACCATATCAAACACCCAATGACATCATCAACCAAATTGTCAGGGTACCTGTAGTCTCTACCTCAGAGGAGGTGAGAGACTTAGACGTTTATCCTCCCAGAGGGGTTGTTTCTTCCGTTCCTCGCGGTTCTCTCGGCCATTTACAAGCCGACCGCGAGGGATCCACTTCCTTATATGACGCGACGCTCAGTAGTCGACGTCATGACGCCAACCCGGGTCGACCTGTCAGTCAAGTCCCGAGCACTAATCAGGACTCGTCGGGGGCGTGATTACCCTCTAGAATCAAGGTATAAAGTAAGGCTTTCGGCATCTGCTCATTGCCCTGTCGTGGTTCTAGCCTGTCTAGTCACTCAGTGCTCTTGTATTCTAGTTGTCTCTTTGGTTCTGACCCGGCTTGTTTGTACTACCCTGTTTATCTCTGTTACCCTTTGTCTCGGCTTTTCTCTCGCTTACCTGTCCTCTCGTTCCCTCGACCTCGGCTTGTTCCTAGACCATTCTCTACTTACTCCTTACGTTAAGTCCGGCCATTCTAAGGTCCGGTATACGTACCTACCACCTGTTTGTACTCTGCGTGTTGGATCCCTGTCCCGATCCTGACATTACGACAGGGCCAATGGATCCTGCAGGTACAAACACTCAGGTTGGTCCTTCTGACTCTAGGTTCGACGCCATGGATCACAGAATGGACCAGATGGCTCTAGCACTACAGGCGTTACTATCTCGTTCTGGTAATCAACCAGAGGAGATGCGTAATACTTCTATCTCTCCTGTGAGTTCAGGTCTAGAGGTAGCCACTGTAGGTGCTTCTTCCCGTATCACTCCACCTGTACGTTATAGTGGTTCTCCAGAGAAGTGTCGTGGTTTCTTAAACCAAATAGGTATCCATTTCGAATTACAACCCCGCTCCTATCCTACAGATAGGGCGAAGGTTGGATTTATTATCACATTACTTGTTGAGAAAGCTTTGAGATGGGCCAATCCATTGTGGGAAAATGATAATCCGTTAGTATATAATTATAATGCCTTTGTAGCTGCTTTCAGAAGAACTTTTGACCCTCCAGGTAGAAAGGTCAATGCAGCTAGATTACTGTTGCGCCTTAGACAAGAAAACCGAACACTTGTGGATTATGCACTAGAGTTCAGGTCCTTGGCGGCGCACTAGAGTTCAGGTCCTTGGCGGCAGAGGTTAAGTGGAATGAACAGGCTTATATAGATGTATTTTTAAACGGGTTATCAGACATAATCCTTGACGAGGTTGCTACTAGAGAGCTTCCTGAAAATTTGGAGGATTTAATTTCTTTTATTTCTCGCATTGACGAATGTTTAAGAGAGAGGCAGAACACTCGAGAGAGAAACCGTAGACCTTCCTTTAAACTAGCTCCTTCATTTCAAAGTTCTGAATCCACAACCTCACTTTTTCCAGAACCTATGCAGATAGGCAATACTCGCCTCTCAGAAGAGGAGAGACAGTACAGGAGAAGGGAGGGGTTGTGTATGTACTGGGGAGTCAGAGGTCATTTACGCCTAAATTGTCCTAATCGCTCGGGAAACGCTCGCACCTAAGTTTCTCTAGAGGACAGGCCTTGGGTGTTTCTATTTTGTCCTCTAATCTTAATTATAAAGATCACAGGCTTCTGCTACCCGTTTCTTTAACTTGGGAGAAGGGAGTACTAGAAACTATGGCATTGATAGATTCCGGAGCTGCTGAGAGCTTTATCGACCAAGTTTTTGTTACCAAACACGCTATCCCATCCCAGTTAAGGGAGACACCCTTGGCCGTTGAGGCCATAGATGGTAGACCTTTAGTTGAGCCTGTTATTTTCCGTGAAACCATACCCATTAAATTAACTGTTGGTATCTTACACGAGGAAGACATATCTTTATTGCTTATTTCTTCTCCTTCTGTTCCCATAGTCCTGGGGTACCCTTGGTTAAAAAAACATAACCCTATTATTGATTGGGAATTAGGGGAGATAATCTCATGGGGTCAGGGTTGTCAGGACAGGTGCTTACGGACAGTGTCACCGCTTTGCGCAGTTAACAAACCGATTAATTCTACCTACTCTACAGAGGTACAAATACCGCCCCTGTACCTGGATTTAAAGGCAGTATTTGACAAAAAGAATGCTGATACTTTACCTCCACACAGGTCTTTTGATTGTAAGATTAATCTACTACCTGGTACTATGCCCCCCAGGGGTAATGTATATCCTTTGTCCACTAAAGAGAACTTAGTCTTAGAGGAGTATATTCGTGAGAACCTTGAAAAAGGATTCATTAGGAGATCCTCCTCTCCTGCCGGGGCTGGGTATTTTTTTTGTTAAAAAGAAGGCTGGTACACTAAGACCTTGCATTGATTATCGAGGTTTGAACAAAATAACCATTAGAAATGCCTACCCAATTCCTTTGATTACCGAGCTCTTTGATCGTCTAAAAGGCTCCAAGATTTTCACCAAGTTAGATCTCAGAGGGGCGTATAACTTGGTGAGAATTCAGCAGGGACACGAGTGGATGACGGCGTTCAATACCCGTTATGGGCACTATGAATACACAGTAATGCCTTTTGGCCTCTGTAATGCACCGGCAGTATTTCAGGACCTGATCAATGAAGTTCTTAGGGAATTTCAACATGACTGCGTTATTGTATATCTGGATGATATACTTATACACTCTAGAGAGATTGAGACTCACCACAGACAAGTCAGAAGGGTATTGCACAAGCTTCTTCAACATGGCCTGTACTGCAAATTGGAGAAATGCAGCTTTGACCAATCCCAGATAAACTTTCTTGGTTATGTGATTTCTGGGGAAGGGTTTAAGATGGACCCGGATAAGCTCCAGTCCATTTTGGATTGGCCTTTACCCAGGGGCCTCAAGGCCATTCAGAGGTTTATTGGATTCTCCAACTATTATAGGCGCTTCGTTAAGGGTTACTCTTCAATTATAGCTCCTATTACCAATATGACCAGACAGGGGGCTGACACTAAGAACTGGTCTACTGAAGCCCTTCTTGCCTTCAAAACACTCAAGGAACTGTTTGCTTCTGCACCAATTTTAGTTCACCCTGATACGACTCTGCCTTTCCTACTCGAGGTAGACGCCTCAGAGACAGGTATAGGTGCTATCCTGTCCCAAAGGTTAGGTGTGGATAAGCCCTTACATCCATGTGTTTTTTTTCCCAAGAAACTATCAGGTCCTGAGAGCAGATATGACATTGGTGACAGGGAACTACTACCAGTTATCATGGCTTTAAAGGAGTGGAGACATTTATTGGAGGGCACCTTACATCCTGTTACTATTTTGACAGACCACAAGAACCTGTCCTATATTGGGGAGGCCAAGCGCTTGTCCTCCAGGCAAGCTCGTTGGTCTTTATTCCTCACGCATTTCAATTACGTGCTCACTTATAGACCTGGTTCTAAGAATTCTAAAGCCGATGCTTTGTCTCGACAATATGAACCTTCTGCGATATCTGAGCCGGTTTTGTCTTCTATAGTACCCAGGTGCAATATTATCGCCAACACGAGTCTTAAGATTCACTCTCCGTTGCTTGGTCAGATCATGAAGTTGCAGCATCTGGCGCCTAGACAGACTCCTGGGGCAAGGCATTTCATTCCTCCTGAACTCCAACTGGAACTCTTACAGTGTTTTCACAACAGTAAGGCGGCTGGGCATCCGGGTATTCGCAAGACATGTTCCTTGATCTCTAAAGATTTCTGGTGGCCTTCTTTACGGAAGGATATTAGGGATTTCATCGGAGCATGTGAGGTCTGTATGAAGACTAAGCAACCTCATACGCTTCCATGTGGGTTGTTACATCCCTTGAACATTCCAGAGAGACCATGGTCCTGTTTGGCTATGGACTTCATTGTAGATTTGCCTGTTTCTAAAAAACAGACTGTGATCCTCACGGTGGTTGATAGGTTTACTAAGATGGCTCATTTCGTGCCCTTAACTAAACTCCCGACTTCTCCTGAATTGGCGGAGATATTCGCGAGAGAGATTTTTCGCTTACATGGGATACCTTCCGAAATTGTTTCCGATAGAGGTTCCCAATTTGTTTCACGTTTTTGGAGATCCTTCTGTTCTCAACTAGGCATCAAATTGAATTTTTCTTCTGCCTATCACCCTCAGTCTAACAGAGCTGCTGAACGTACCAATCAAAAGATTGAACAATATTTGCGTTGTTTTATTTCTGAACACCAGGACGATTGGGTCGGTTTGATTCCTTGGGCGGAGTTTGCACACAATAATCTCGTTTGTGATTCTACTCGTTCCAGTCCCTTCTTCATGAATTATAGCTTTCATCCTTCCATTCTTCCCTCGGTTTCTCCTTCCCAAGGGGTACCGTCGGTTGATGTTCATGTTGCCAATTTGAGGAAGTTGTGGGATCAGACTCGACAAATTCTCCTACATAATTCCATGTTGTTCAAGAAACACGCTGATAAGCACAGAAGGGCGGCTCCGGTTTTTGTTCCAGGTGATAGGGTATGGTTGAGTACTAGAAACATTCGTTTGAAGGTTCCTTCTATGAAATTCGCTCCTCGTTACATTGGTCCTTACAGGGTTCTGACTCGAATTAACCCAGTTGCGTATCGCCTAGCTCTTCCAGCTGCCTTACGCATTCCTAACTCCTTTCATGTTTCTTTACTGAAACCGCTAGTCTGTAACAGATTTTCCTCCACTATATCCTCTCCTCGCTCTGTTCAGGTTGAGGGTCAGGAGGAGTATGAAATCAACTCCATCATCGATTCTCGAATCTCCCGGGGGAAGTTACAATATCTTATTGACTGGAAGGGATATGGTCCTGAGGAGAGGACTTGGGTACCTCAGGAGGATGTACATGCTCCTCGCCTCCGCAGGGCTTTTCACTCCCGTTTTCCATCTCGTCCCGGTTCCTTCCGCCCGGTGGGCGTTTCTGAGAGGGGGGGTACTGTCAGGGTACCTGTAATCTCTACCTCAGAGGAGGTGAGAGACTTAGACGTTTATCCTCCCAGAGGGGTTGTTTCTTCTGTTCCTCACGGTTCTCTCGGCCATTTACAAGCCGACCGCGAGGGATCCACTTCCTTATATGACGCGACGCTCAGTAGTCGACGTCATGACGCCAACCCGGGTCGACCT
Organism: Pelobates fuscus; assembly: GCF_036172605.1. Taxonomy (NCBI): domain Eukaryota; kingdom Metazoa; phylum Chordata; class Amphibia; order Anura; family Pelobatidae; genus Pelobates; species Pelobates fuscus. The sequence continues at coordinate 291,270,102 of NC_086320.1, read as the reverse complement.
GTCAGTCAAGTCCCGAGCACTAATCAGGACTCGTCGGGGGCGTGATTACCCTCTAGAATCAAGGTATAAAGTAAGGCTTTCGGCATCTGCTCATTGCCCTGTCGTGGTTCTAGCCTGTCTAGTCACTCAGTGCTCTTGTATTCTAGTTGTCTCTTTGGTTCTGACCCGGCTTGTTTGTACTACCCTGTTTATCTCTGTTACCCTTTGTCTCGGCTTGTCTCTCGCTTACCTGTCCTCTCGTTCCCTCGACCTCGGCTTGTTCCTAGACCATTCTCTACTTACTCCTTACGTTAAGTCCGGCCATTCTAAGGTCCGGTATACGTACCTACCACCTGTTTGTACTCTGCGTGTTGGATCCCTGTCCCGATCCTGACACAAATATAGTCGGTACAAGGCCTGATGCCTCTAAGAAACATAACGCTGTCCCCTCCTCCCCCCACTACGACCAAAGGACAGATCAACATGCCCTCCACAGAAGACCCACCTACTGGGAATAGACAAATGGTCCAGAGTAGGCCTACCTAGCCTGCTTAACACACATTGAATTAAATATACTATTGACGGACGCACATTGGCACTGTAATGCAAGACACCGCCAGCAGGAGGGAGTACCACATCTTTCCCCCCACTCCCCCCCCCCAAATATGTTAAGGTGAATAGGTATATTAAACCATAAATACCTAATATTTAGATTAGATTCAAAATAGTGATTAGATTAAATTGATGTACTGTATTGTTTTCATACATGCTCACTCCTATAATATATAATTGTGTAGCCTATCATAAATCGGTGATTGGTATCCCCCATATAGAGAGTATATATGTGTACAGAGGAAGAGAATACATTTAGAAAAGATATACCAAATAAACCAAAAACAAAGAGGAAAAGATATGATAGGAGAGATAGTCCAAATCATAAAAAACTAATTCAATCTATGTCCACATTAAGTCCCTTTGGTTCCAATGTTTGGAGTTTGTGAATCCAATAGGTTTCACGTTGAGCAAGTTTGTTTACCCTGTCACGCCAATACGATGTCACCCTTTCAAAACCTATACATTAAAAAAAATGTAAGTGAAAAATAGAGACAGAACTTGCAATGAACTGGGACCGAATGTTTCATGAGGCCCTTCTTTATATTATTTAGATGTTCTAAAACCCTAACCTTAAGGATTCTTTTAGTACGTCAGACATACTGTTTGCTACACGGGCACTGCAGCAAATAAACTACAAAGTCCGTGTGGCATCCAACCTCGGGCTTAAACTTAAAAATTTCTCTTAAAAAAAGAAAGAGATGCATCATGAACTTTAGGGATACACAAGAAGAAAAGAGCTACACCATAAAAAACCTTGTTACATATTATTCCTCAAATGTAATCTATTTGTTAATATGTCCATTATAAATTGTATATACATTACCAGCTACACTATATACATATGTTTATTTTTTTTTTTGCATATATCCGGTATACATCCCTACTATATTATTTTAATAAGGGTACGAAAACTGCACATGCACTCCATTCTGTACTATTTAATCATAATAAGAGAGACCTGATTTGCTCTCTCACAGTTGACTGGATCTCTCCATGTTAAAAATAGGAGAGGCATGTGAGAGTAATATAAAATGAGCCCAGGAGATGCAAATTTTTAGTAATCCATCCCAGGAAGCTTGTCATATCTTTCGTATTTAATGGGCCCCACCATTTTTAATAATGGGGCCCAGGTGCGAGAACATCACCTAGACACTTTTATATTACTTTCCAATAGCCATTTGCTGGACTCAGCATGTAACAAGAGAGATCCGACTCACACTGAGAAAGTCGATTTGATGGCTGCATGTTAAAATAAAAAGTAAAAACAGTGGGTTCCCCTGGGACACCCCTAAAAACAGGAGAGTCCTGGCTTATCTTCTTTTGCAACTCCATGGACTGTCAGGTGGCAAGTAATATAAAAGGAGGCAATGATATGCCCATTCTCCTGGATTCTAGTCCACTCAGTTAGAGAAAAAGGAAAGTCCACTTTTAGGGCTGCCACGGGAATCCACATTTTTTTGTTTTTTTAACCCCTTAAGGACACATGATGGAAATATTCCGTCATGATTCCCTTTTATTCCAGAAGTTGTGTCCATAAGGGGTTAATTATGTATTTAATTTTATTAGGGAGAGACCCAAGGTATCACAAACATTAGTATGTTAAGTTTTTTTTTTTGTTCTATTTGTGCTGTTTACATCTGCAAACATCAAATATGTGTTGCTGAAGGGCTTTATGCCTTGTGTTTCCCTAGCATTGTGGTTTCTAAGAAACTATGAAAGGAAAATACATCTGCTGGCTAAGCATAGTTATACTCAGAATTCAGCTTGTGAGCGCAGATATCATAGATCTTTAAACTGGCTTCTGGGCAGAACTGCACTCAGCAACACGGCTCTTTACATCACCTAGCTCAGCATAATAACTCTACATGGGTATTTAACGGGTGTTTGAAGCTTACTAAATTCTATGAATTAGACAATGGGCCAATTTTATACGCCTCTCAACACCAACAAAAACTAAAGGAGAAATAGACAGCTAGTCTTGTTTAGCTTTTATGATAATATAACAGTGATTTCTACAGCTTATTTTGTTTCTAATTTTTGCATGATGCGATTCATTAAATTTGGATGGATAATTACACAGCAGCTAAGCAATGGTTTTTGTATGCCATCTAGGGGCACAATTGTGAAAATTCTAGTGTACAGATTTCATAAATGGCTGAGTGTGCAATTGCATGCATTCTAAATTAATCTCTGAAGATGCCTTTTTCCCATAGCCTAGAAGCTGAACCAATATTCTAAACTTGTGTCTGATTTATGGAAAAATGTGAAATGTGACTTTGGGAGGCGAGCTAAAAAGAATAACCAGGTTTCTTAAGGAGATCTTTGAACACAACAAAAACATAGCTACCAGAACATAACTAAAGCAACCTTGTTGTGGATAAGTGAGTGGACAGAGGTGTAACGAACCCCTTGTACTTCGTATAGTATGTTTGCTCGCACTCTCCCGAACACCTAGAGAGTACGTTCCTTCGTACTCTCCTGAAATCCAAGTAGGTCGTGAGAAAATCAAATGCTTCGTCATTCGCATACCCAAACATCAGTCGAGACTTGAAGAAGGGTACAACAGGAATGTTTTATTATGGCCAGATGGCCCACTTTTATACACTGACCCCCAGCATGGGGTCTCCAGCACAAGTATAGGAAAACACGCCCAGGCGTCTCTGTGTCTGGGAGATAATTGAGTGTACTTTACTTAAACTTATTATCTCTCAGGCACTAGAGGTACAAAAAAAATCAAACATAAAATACTCCAAAACATACATAACATTAATAGGGACCCCGACAAGTCTTATATCCCTGGATAGCCTGGATCTGAGTGCCCAAAATGTCAAAAATGCTCAGATCCCACAAATACAGCCGAATCGCCATCGGGGTAAAGTTTTGACCTACCGCACATGCAGTGTATGCCCAAAATAGTTCCAGAAGAAAAGTGGTAGCGTCGGTCACTTTTGGAAATCCCAAAACAAAAAAACAAAAAACTGTTCCCCGGGCTATAGGTTCCGATTGTTCATCTAGTTTGTGCATACCTTTCCACCGAATAGGGCTCACAAATACAGCCGAATCGCCATCGGGGTAAAGTTTTGACCTACCGCACATGCAGTGTATGCCCAAAATAGTTCCAGAAGAAAAGTGGTAGCGTCGGTCACTTTTGGAAATCCCAAAACAAAAAAACAAAAAACTGTTCCCCGGGCTATAGGTTCCGATTGTTCATCTAGTTTGTGCATACCTTTCCACCGAATAGGGCTCTCCTGACTTGTCAGAAATAGAAGCAGGCGGCGGTACAAAGTTACTGGTGTTCACGAGGTAGAGTGTCCGGCTTGGAGTTCCAGACACTCGATGACCAAATACCGCTGCCTGCGTTCAGGAGACAAGATGGCCGTTTTCCAGCGCATGTGTTGTTCGGTTATATGAACAGCGGCCGCCCAGAGAGAGCAGTTAACTTTATGGTTACTTTGAAGATAATGAGCCAGGGGGTAGTCTGAGTTTGGTAGATCCAACCACCGAATAAATATCAAATAACAGGGGAGTGGTGAATCACAGGGTTTTCAGGGTAGTTTGTCACAAAAGGTGAATTTTATCTAATGGTGACTCTCCATCAAAGTTCATACCAGTGTGTCTAGTAAAGTTTTAAGATGATAGAGTGCCAGACTCCACCCTCAGAATTTGACCCCACCTCTTAACTCTGTAGCATTTGTCCACTTACCTCATATACTCAACCTCTAATGGTTATCCCCATACAATACATAGAGCTGCAAACAATACAGAGTTGCTCAAACAATACTTAGAACTAGGTATAATATAGCATGACTAACAGTAGAATAGACAGGTATTAGTGCTTATGGATGAATTACATGCGGTATTCACAAGTCTAATATTCAATAGTAGCAGCTAAACATTAATGTGACACTTTTCCAAATATCACAGCGAATAAAACAACGAATAAAAAATGTAGCGCTTATATAATATAGTAATAATCACCTCTAAATTAATGGTATTGGTACTTTAGATAACACTTAATAAAGAATAATTAAACATAGTGTAGAAGGTACAGAACTAGAATATATGTATATAGATGTTATATTTAAACTTACAAACAGAGAGCTATAAACCTTGCTCTGGTGTAGATAGCCTCCGAGTCCGTACAGGCAACCCACCCCTATACGAAATATGTATCTTGTCCTGGAGGGAAAATATAAGGTAGGAAATAGAGTAGCACATTATGTAGTACCTAAATAAGTTTAAGTGCTAAATGGGTACTTACATACGTGGAGCCCCTGTCAAGCGTTATGCAGTTGGGGACTGCACTCCCTAGATGCAAATTGAAGATAGAAACCGGGAACCAGGATAAAAAAAAATATTTTCCCAAATAATTTATTAATAACAAAATTACAAATAAAAGTGTCACAATGTCCAAATAATACCGGGACGCGTTTCGCTACTTCAATGTAGCTTCCAATGTAGCCGGATCAAGTGACGAATAGTTCCTAGTTCTCCGTAGACTGTTTATATACACCCTAAATTGGGGGATGAAATACCTTTTTTCTTCCGCTACGTAATTACCACACTCAGGTAAAACTTTGCGGTTCATACCTCCACATGGTCTCACGTCAAAGGTGATTGACAGGCACTTTCACTCTGAGTTCCGTTAATGAATATGTTACTATGTCTTTGATCAGGTTTCCTATGTCTTTTGCTTGAATGACTTCCCGTCTTCTCTCAGGATAGAAATTGTATTAAATCAGTATCCAGACAAAGTTTTTAGATGAAATTTGTTCTGCTCATTATTTTCCTTATGTTTCAGAGAAGAAGATTGTTCATTTTGTGTTTTCAGAAAATAGAGGCCGTAGATATGTTCTCAAAATGTGTTGATGTATGTAACATAAAGCAGACATAGAGAGAAAGTCTCAGTTCAAAAATGGTAATGAGTATGAATGAAGATACAACAATAGTAACAAGTATCAATGGGGGATATAATCATACATAGTTATTGTCCCTTTTAAAATCATGAATAAAAGGAACTTTGAACAACTGAGATGGTCTAGTGAGAATTAGCGATCAGTCAATCTTAAATCAATAATTGTCATATACAGGGAATAAAATACAATACATATTCTTGCAGAAACTTACAAAAAATAAATACCATTACTGGCAGACAAAATTTTATTGATAGAAGCAATTAGCTAAGGAAAATCTTCTAATAAAACAGGTTAAAAAACAAAAAGCTTTAGAGAAATATAATGGGTATTACCGGAGAGGCTCAATTTGATATACCCCAAATAGAACTTTTTTTAATATCTTATAGTGGGGCACATAAAGGGATTATGTACCAGCCTTAAGAGAAAATACCAATAGGCACTAACCCACACCTACACTTAATTTTTTAAAGACGGGCGGTTTGAGTGAATTATTTACTGCACATGGGAGATATCTCACTGGATGTTGATGTCTCGTGTATATATAAATCCCCATTATTTTTTGCCTAGATAAGGTGTTTTTAAAAAAACCTTTTAAAAACTAATACAATCTGTCAACATTGAAGTTGCTGTTTAGTAGATAGGAGAGTGCGCTGGATCTTGTGTATTGTTTATTGTATATATATATATATATATATATATATATATATATATATATATATAGATACATTAGAGTTATAAGAGTTAGTACTAACCTCAAGTATACGTTAAAATCCACATCTGAAGGCTAAATATATACAATAAGAGGTATAAAAGTATCTCACATGAATACATATGTTTCTATAGTGGCGAAAAGATAAAATCAAAGGGAACTAACTAAAAACTACATACAAGAGAGTAAAAAAGGTAGTTAACCCCTAACAGAAGAATCTAAAAATTGATCAAGAGATAGAAAATTGTATCTTATAAAACTTATTCAATTAGAAAATGATTAAATTCATAAAAAATTGTATAGTTCAAAATCTTGAGTTGAGACCATATGGTATTAAGGTGTTGAATCTAAATATCCATTCCATCTCTAACTTTCCCAATTTTTGGATGAAATCACCTCTTCTCCAGTTCCTTTTTTACCTTTTTAATACCCATTGAGGATATACCCTCTGGATTTTGATTATGAAATGTTTTGAAATGACTAAAGACACAATGTTTTTCAAAACCTTTTTGAATGTTGCATATATGTTCCCTAATTCTGACGTGTAGAGGTCTAGTAGTTCATCTATGTATCTGAGTCCACAGGGGCAAGTTAAAACATAAATAAAATTTTTGGTATAACACGTCATAAATTCTTTAATTGATATATGTGTTCCTTCGTTAATAATACTGTTAACAACTCTTCTAGTGTTGCCAGATTTTTCGCAGGCTGTGCACTGTCCACAACCATAACATCCTTTTTCATTTTTAAAAATAATGGACACGTCTTTTTTCTCTTTAATACAACTTTTTTTACCAATGAGCTTTTTAGATTTTTTACCCCCCTATGGATAAATCTAGGTTTTGCTGATTGTTTTCCAAACAGGATCCTGAAGGAGGATTTGCCAATATCTATTCACAATTTTCCAGACTTGGTGGTTATTCGTATTAAAATTACAAATAAAAGGGATATCTTTTGTTTCTGGGTTGGTTCTCGTTTTGTAAAGCAATAAATCCTTTCTCTCTTTCTCTTTTATTTCCAATCTTGATTTATTTGCATCATATCCTTTCTCAAGGAAATCTGCCTTGATTTTCAACGACTGATTTTCATAAGTTGTTAAATTACTACAGTTACGTTGGATCCTTAAGAATTGTCCTTTTGGTGCATTTTCAAGCATGGGAAATGATGGCAACTTATACTTTTAATAAAACTATTACAATCTACTGTTTTGAAATGGCTTTTCATTTGGACAATTCCATCCTCAATGTAGATATTAAGATCTAAGAAAGTAACTTCTTTCGCACTACATGTGCTAGTTAATTTAATCCCCCAGACATTGTCATTTAAAACTCTATAAATGCAAATAAATTATTCTCTTCACCTTTCCAAACAAATAAAATATCATTGATGTTACAGCCATAGGAGATTAAGTTCTCCCTCCAGGTATGGTCACCGTAAATAAAAGATTCTTCCCATGAAGCCATAAATAAATTAGCATAACTGGGGGCGAACTTGGTCCCCATGGTCGTCCAATTGATCTGTAAAATAAAATCTTAATTGTACAAGAAAAAAATATTCTTTAATATAAGATTGACTCCCTCTAAAATTTAACTAATTTTTAGAGGTAAAAAATTTGTAGATTCAGTTAAAAAAATGTTTAACTGTCCTGCATCCATATGAATGTGGTTTACTGCTATATAGTGCCGCCACATCACATGTTACTAGGATGTAGTTATTTTCCTATTTAAAATTGTCTAAAAGTTTTAAAACCGATATTGTATCTTTAATGTGAGATTTGTTTTTCTGTACTAATGGTTGTAGTTGGACATCGATATATTGGGAGAGCCTACTTGAAATAGCATGTACCCCTGCTATGATGGGTCTGCCTGGGGGGTTATTAACATCCTTATGGACTTTCGGTAAGAAATAGAATACAGGTATTTTGGGGTATTTAATATTAAGAAAATTTAATTTTTTTAGTGTTTAAGATGCCTGTGTTAAGACCTTTCTAAAAAAATGTGAGAAACAGTTTATTCATTACCTCACTTGGATTCTTATTTAATCTCTGATAAGTGTTAGCATCATTTAAAAATGTCTCTGCTTCTGTATCATAAAATAATGTGGACATCAGAACTATACCCCCTCCCTTGTCCGCAGGCTTTATGACAAGATCTGTGTCATCCTGTAAATCCTTTAGGGACTTTTTTTCCATTTGTTTTAGATTATTCCTGATCTTATCTTTAGGGGGAATTTCATTGATGTCAGTCATAACCATAGTTTCAAAAGATATCATTTTGTCTGAAATCATCTGTTTAGGAAAGAATGTTTTTTTTTTTTTTTAAGGAAGTGTGTTTGGAATCTGGTATATCTCCTGGAGTTGTAACATTCTAATTGATTCCTTTCTAACAGATTTAAATTTTTTAATTTTTTTTAAACAGAGGTTCCTTTTAAAACGATTGAGATCTATATACATGTCAAAGTGATTTAGACCTATATTGTGTGCAAACTAAAATCCTTTATTTAGCACATGTTTTGTGGTGGATATTCAATTCCTTATTGCTCAGGCTGAAAATTCCTTTAGATAGGTATTTTAGTGTATATCTCTTCTTCCTATATGGTATGTGTTTACCTCCTCTTGTTCCTCTTCCTTCTTTTCGAATGAGTAGGTGCATCTATCTCTTGATCTTTCTTGTACCTCCCTTTGGCTCTGCTCTGCCAAAAACCTCTTCTTCCCTATGGTTCTCTAAGACCTCATGGCAGTTATGTACAGGGATCCTCTCTTCTCTATAATTGATATTAGTTCTGGGACGCCTATATGGTCTATGTTGGTTCCTATTATTATAGGAATCTTTTCTGTATCGTTGGTACACCCCTTCACCTAAGATTCTGCCTCTTGGGTATGTGTAGGCTGTGTTTCTTTTATAAGAATTATTTCTTATATTACTTATAAATAATTATTTATAAGTATTATTTCTATACCTCCCAGCATTTCAAATGGACAAAGAGGGACACTTTTATTTTAGGAGTGTGAGTGGTTATCTGGCCAGGGCAGGGGCTGTTCTGAGATTCACTAATTACAATTTATTCAATTAATATGTAATTTAGAACACAAACAATATGTCTCATTTACACCGCCTGATTTCTAAACACCTATTGTGGTTTAAAAACACATTACTGTGAGTATTATTACTTTGGAAACCAAAGAAAAAAAGTTACCTGCGCTCTTTCCACATCCCTATGTATTTTTTAAAAATTTGAGGTTTTTAGTTACCTCCAATGGCCACGAGAGGGTATGCCTACCTGCCACGTCAAGGCAGACCTCTTAGGTGGGTCCTAACTCTAACCATTGGCCTTGCTTCCTTGAGCTTCTGGCAAACATATCTCTAATGAGACAGAAAGGGGTATTTTTTATATACATCCCTACATGCTTATTAACCCTTAATAGGGAACACATGGGATGGGCAGCAGCATTGCAACCTAGCTGTGTGATACAAAAATGAATATAAATACAAAGAAACAAGTCCTGCGCTCAAACTCCCATTACTCCTGGGTGGCAGCAATGACTATAGTACACATCAGCCAAAATACATATAGTAAAAACCAAAGAAAAAAGTTACCTGCGCCGTCATTGCTGCCGCCCTAGAGTAATGGGAGTTTAAGCGCAGGACTAGTTTCTTTGTATTTGTATTCACTTTTGTTTTTTTAAATATTTAATCTTTATTGAAAAGCTTTTTTCTCCCTTTTTCTTCCATTGTTTTTTTTTTTTTTTGGAGAAAAAGGTGTTCACATACAATATTACAAAAGACAATTTGCTCTTAAACATTGAACATTTAGACATTAAAAGGGAAATGACATGAGGTATATGTAAAAACATTACAATTCAATCACAATTCAATAATTTTCAGGACAGAGAGGAGAGAAAGTTTTAAATGTATACCATAATTCCTAAAAGCCCTTTTCTTTTCCTCTTTCCTCTCGCCCCTCTTTCCTTCCATCATGTCTCTTCTTTATATATTTATACATTTGATGAAATTTCCTACCTGCCTATATTAATCTTATAAAAAAATATAAAGAAACACAAAAACACAAAAACGTATACTCATTCACACACACAAAAAAAAAACCACTGCCCCTTGCTAAGAGTTAGTCACATATTACTCCTGGGAACCTAGAAAAGAATACTTAACAATCATTCTTTCTACCCAACAGGTTCCGTAAAACTATGGCTTTCTTGGAAATGTATGCACAGGTTGCAACACCCCATTTAGAATTCCCAAACGTATAAACCTTAATGTGTGTTGTCTCACTTCTTCTTCCTAATTTTTTCTTCCTAGTTATTCACTTTTGTATCACACAGCTAGGTTGCAATGCTGCTGCCCATCCCATGTGTTCCCTATTAAGGGTTAATAAGTGAAAGGGTTAAAAATTAAGTATGTGACTACTGTAAATGGACAAGACTATATTATTAGAAATAACAATTGTTAAATGTCAGCTTAAAAGTAAAACCTGCTGCAGACCATCAAAGAAATAACCTTTTAACCTCTGGTTACAGAAATACATGTTGTTGGTTGCTGAATAAGAACTATCGTGTTTAGCTGATGGGATCTTGTCATGTTACATTTGCTGTAACTTCTGTCTATAAATATGTTTGCCTGAGCCTTAATACATTGGTAGTAGCCCAAATTGAAACACGTTGTCTGTGTATCACTGAAAGCTCTCCCCGGACGTTCGGTCCAATAGTGAGGTGCATGGAACGCTTTGCCCAGCAGTTTATTATGACCCCAACAATAAGCATGTAGGGATGTATATAAAAAATACCCCTTTCTGTTTCATTAGAGATATTTTTGTCAGATGTGTACTATAGTCATTGCTGCCGCCCAGGAGTAATGGGAGTTTGAGCGCAGGACTAGTTTATTTGTATTATTACTGTGGAGCGCTAGAAAAGCGGGACAGAGGGATTCAGGCTTGAAATAGGGACTGTACCTCCTAGATAGGGACATGATATAGAAATATTAATACAATACTCAAAACTAGGTACAAAACTGAGATACATATACTATACACAAATTAAATACAATACAGAGGTACCAATACAACACACAGGGCCAGGTACAACTCAGAGATCCAATAAGGTGTGGGGATATTTATGGGATGATAATATTAAACAGTCGAGAATTGCCCACTATTTCAATTATCTTAGATCTTAGAGATCGTTATCATATAAGTGAAATGTATTCCATACAAATAAAATCACAATTTGTTATAAAAAATAGATATACCGGTAATTTATTGTGACAAATAAAATAATAATAATATTAGGCAGCATGCATGATAATAATCAGTGAATATTTAGTATAACATAAGTATGCAATACAATGGAATGGCTAAACACGTTCCAATGGCTAACAGCATCAACTGTCAAGACTTTAGATTTATGAGGGTACTTCACAGACAGAAAGCTAAACTTCCAGCGAAAAGCCATAAAACCTTGGCTAACAGATCAACTGAGTAACCCTTTCAATGCTGGCTAGATCCTCCTAGGCATTTATATATCCTATTTTCATGTAATTTTCAATTAAAATAACATTCAAACCAGCTCATTAATCATTTCCTGGAACCATCCAATAAGAATAATCTACCAGATTCTATAAACAGAATTTTAATTTGCCTAAAAAGATATCTTATCTTATTTAGAGCAAATCAATACACCTGGATAAAAGCATCGGTATGCTAACACTTGATAATATCACATTAATATTTAATTATTCTTAATTCCACCTGCAGAATGGATTGTTTATAACTATATATTCTTTAGTTAACTAAGATTTCTAAATATTGAAATCTGACTGTGATTTAGCCAGTCATATATCATGCTATTAGATTTGTAATTAATTTAGATTAATTAAATAAAACCAGCATAATTACCAGTTAAGTAGATGTTCTCATCAGATGAGTAGGTAGTCCCAGGAACTTGAATGCGTGTATGATTGGTTGTATGGAGGTATGTAAGTAATAGTAAAAAGTAAGTGTCAAGTAGTGTTTCTTGAGTTGTGTCCAAGAGAGTTTGAGTGTTAGTCCCAGAGTGAATATCTGTCATGGATCTCTCTGCATGTCCAAAACTGAAAGCCCCAAACTTCAACCAAACTAACTCTCTCTTCCCTTTGTCCTAACTTTTAAAGGGCCAGACTCTCTGTACGTCATTAGTTGATAAGGCCAATAGGAAACTGAAGGTGTGGTAAACCTGCAGATTGCAATTTAGGTATTTGGTCCATATAGGGCAGTCTCGCCTCACTAAACCTTCCTATCCAGGAAATCGTTAACTTTTCTTGATGATGATTTTGACGTCATTTGGATTATCTAAAATGACAATCATAACTTAAATTTACTGTCAGTTCAAAGCGTTTGCCTCAGTCTTTGTGGCAACGACTTTGATCGTAATTTCTAAAACTGTCAGTTGTAAACTCAATTTCACCCCTTACTTACAATGGGACCTTGTAAAATTTAGAAAGTAAAATTAATTATTTAGTCTTCTCTGTCACTAATGTCTGTGTTTCAAATTATTTCTATTACATTAACATTTAAACAGAGCATTCCATCTCCTTGCTTCATTGCTTATCACTTGGCTTGTTTATATAATGCATTCCTTAGCTAAGGCTCAGTGGTTAGTGTTACAGAAAGGATAGAAATTATGTGTCTTTATCTTGCCTGAAGATAGCAAAATGGAGTCTGCTCTGTTCTGAGTGACTCTGACAATATACACTTTTAATTTCTATTTTAGCACAAAATGTCTGCCGATATAAATATCCTGACAAAGGAGATAGCAATACAATATAGATAGCACAGATGTACACATACAATACTGACTTGCCTCCAACCGTCCCGATTTCGGTTGGTCCTTTTCCCACTTCCTGTTATAATTATCTAATTCCAGGGCCTTATTTAACCTCGCATTGCAGAGAGGCCTAGGAGGAAGGATTTCCTAGGTAAGTGGGTTAATCTCATAAGAGGAGGCATTACGTTGCTAGGATAGGACCTAGTTGATCTCAAGAAAGCATCACCAGACAACCACCAATCACAGGGTAGGGGCAGTATAGTATTAAAACCTATTACGGAATTAAAACAGGTTTGCTTGTTTTTCATTATGATCCAAACATGGCAATGGCTAGATTACAGGCTTCCCCAAACTCCGGCCCTCCAGATGTTGCTTACCTACAACTCCCATGATTCTCAGCCTATCTATTTCATTCATAGAATCATGGGAGTTGTAGTTCAGCAACATCTGGAGGGCCGGAGTTTGGGGAAGCCTGGGCTAGAATATGCTTATCACTGTTTTCCATATTTTTACCATACTTCCTCTTTTTTGAACCTTCACTGGTCAGGGCCGTCTTTACGCATGAGCACACTGGACAGTTGCCCAGGGGCCCCACAAGCATGGGGGCCCCACAGCGGTGCTCATGCATCCAGGCCGACAGGGGAGATCCTTTGATCTTCCCTGCCGGCCCATGGAGAGCCAGACGTGTTTTCTTCCCGTGGGTCCTCTCCAGCCAGTGGGGAGATCAAAGATCTCCCTCATCGGCCCAAAGGCCCTTAGTTAGTGGGAGAGAGAGAGGGCAGGAGGGACCTGGGAGGAAGATCGTTCCTCCCACGAGCATGCTGTGCGTAGCATTGCCGCATGTTACCACGGAAATGCTCTGACACAGCATCCTGCTCGTGGGAGTGAAGACAGCCTGTAGCCAGAGGAGCTGCAGGCTAAAGATCATAGATCATCACCGGACCACCAAGGCTGGTAGTGTCCCCCCCCACCTTATCCAAAGGTAAGAAGAAGGGTGGGGGGGACATAAAGATTTTATAATTTTTTTTTATTATTATTTCCTCCCCCCCCACACACACACATCACCCCTTCCCCCACACACACACAGCACCCAGCACACACACACTGCACCCCACACACACAGAACCGCTCCCAACACACACACATACACACAGCACCCCTCACACACCCACACACATCCCCCTTACACACACACACACATACTGCACCCCTCACACACATACTGCACCCCTCACACACAGCACGGCTCCAAACACACACACATGCACACAGCACCCCTCACACACATCACCCCTTACACACACAACACCCCTCACACAACACTCCCCACCGCTCACACACAGCACCCTTACCCCCATACACAGCAGCCCTTACCCCCACACAAAACCCTGCACCGTCACAAACCCTGCTCCCTCACATACACGGCACCCCTCACACACAGCACCCCTACACACGTACACTGCACCCTCACTGCAGTCTGGGTTTATTTAGCAGTCTGGGTGTATTCAGTGGTATGTGTGTTTTCAGCAGTCTGTGTGTGTGTGTGTATTCAGCAGTCTGTGTGTATTTAGCAGTATCTGTGTGTGTTGTGATAAGGTGAATGGGGTGGTCTGTGAGGGAGTTTATATTTTGACTGAATTGTTCAGTGAGGCATATGATTTTTAACCCCAGGGGGAGTGTGTGTTTCTGTGTGTATATAACCGAAATGAATATTTAGTTATGGGCCCCTGGGGTGGAGCATTTGGAGAGCAGGGTGGGCCAGTGCTCCACTCCGCAGCTTAGCGGTTTTCTTGGGAGACATAGATCCAGGCCAGGTTTTTTGGACTGTCTCCAACCCACTGCTCAGCTGCAGGTAATCAGCTGCAGCAGTGGGAATAAACCCCTCCCTGCTAGGCAGGTAAGGGGAGAATGTTTGTTTTCTCTCTTGAAAGGCTGGAAGCAGCAGGCTGACTAAACACTGGAGTGCTGAGAGCTGACAAAGACACTAGGTTGGTGAAACCAATATTTTTTGTTATAGTTTAACCCCTGAGAGATAGGGAATCTGATGTGAGTTAGTGCTCAGACGAGCTAGGCTTTTGTTTATAGGAATTTGTGTTACATTATTGTTTTTTGTTTTTCAATTGCTGCTGTCTCTGTGGTGAAGCTCAACAATAAAGTACCTGGAATTAAGTTACTTTTAAAGACTGTGCATGTTTGCACGCTAGAGGACCGTGCTATCTGCAAACAAGGATCACAGTGTGTTTATATTCAGCAGTCTGTATGTGTGTACTTAGCAGTCTTTCTGTGTGTGCTCAGCAGTGTGTGTGTGTGTACTCAGCAGTATGTGTGTATTTAGCAGTCTCTGTGTGTGTATTCAGCAGTGTGTGTGTATGTATGTATTCAGCAGCCTGTGTGTATTTAGCAGTATCTGTGCGTGTATTCAGCAGTGTGTGTGTGTGCGCAAATTCAGCAATCTGTGTGTGTGTGTTTCAGAAGCCTGTGTATATTCAGCAGAGTAAAAAGAATCTCAGGCACTCACTGTGATTGTTCTTCAAGCAGGTTTATTGCAACGTTTCGACCTCAATGAGGTCTTTTTCACGCTTGAAAAAGACCTCATTGAGGTCGAAACGTTGCAATAAACCTGCTTGAAGAACAATCACAGTGAGTGCCTGAGATTCTTTTTACTCTACATATGTCTCTTGGGGTCTGTTTTGCTGACCCATGCTCAGTAGCACCCTGTGTGTAATTGTTGTGACTGAGTGCGACCCTATTTCTATTTTTGTGTATATTCAGCAGTCTGTTTGTGTGTGCTCAGCAGTCTGTTTGTGTGTGTGTGTGTACTCAGAAGTCAGTGTGTGTATTCAGCAGTCGGTGTGTGCATGTATTCAGCAGTCTGTGGCTGTGTTCAGCAGTCTGTGTGTATAAATGTTTTGCATTTGCCGAAGGTACTAATCAATATAAGCTTCATTTTATAGATAATTTACATTTTTATTCCTCTGAGTTGTTGTGTAGGCAGGGCCACAGTGCACTTCTTTGCCCACGGGGGCCATAATGCTATTAATATGGCACTGCCACTGGTTCCTCCTTGGAAGCACAACAGGACGCAAAGCATTCACTGGTATTCTTCAAAATGGGAACTCACCTTCAACTAAGGCCCAACATGCGGTGGCTGCACACAGGCCCGGAGTGGCCAATGGGCAAACCAGACAAATGTCAGGTGGGCCACACAAATTACAGCACAAACTGAAACTCACCAATTTACAAAAAACACCACACCACAGCTCACTCTACACACAAGCAATCTCACACCAGGCTCCAAACACATGCACAACATGCTTTCCTGGCTCTTTTGACATCTGGTATCCCCCTTATGAAAACACCAGAGACACAATCAAACACAGCGCAAGTATGCTAAAGGGAAACTATAGTGCCAGAAAAACAAACTTTGTTTTCCTGGCACTATAGTTTCCTATAGTGCCCCCCATGAGAATGTCCAGCATTAGTTAGGCAAACAAGTCACCTAACAACCTGGAAGTCCCTCTAGTGGCTCTCTGGTAGACAACCACTAGAGGTGGAGTTAACCCTCAAAGCTAATTATTGCAGTTTATTAAAAACTTTGCTGGGTTAAGTGACCTGGGACTTTTTTCTTGTGAGCACTCTTGAGCAGAGCTCTGCACATTGAACCAACATGCTTACTTTGAGAGGGGCTGCACTTGTCATTAGAAACATAGAAACATAGAAACATAGAATGTGACGGCAGATAAGAACCATTCGGCCCATCTAGTCTGCCCAGTTTTCTAAATACTTTCATTAGTCCCTGGCCTTATCTTATAGTTAGGATAGTCTTATGCCTATCCCACGCATGCTTAAACTCCTTTACTGTGTTAACCTCTACCACTTCAGCTGGAAGGCTATTCCATGCATCCACTACCCTCTCAGTAAAGTAATACTTCCTGATATTATTTTTAAACCTTTGTCCCTCTAATTTAAGACTATGTCCTCTTGTTGTGGTAGTTTTTCTTCTTTTAAATATAGTCTCCTCCTTTACTGTGTTGATTCCCTTTATGTATTTAAATGTTTCTATCATATCCCCCCGTCTCGTCTTTCCTCCATGCTATACATGTTAAGATCCTTTAACCTTTCCTGGTAAGTTTTATCCTGCAATCCATGAACCAGTTTAGTAGCCCTTCTTTGAACTCTCTCTAAGGTATCAATATCCTTCTGAAGATAGGGTCTCCAGTACTGTGTACAGTACTCCAAGTGAGGTCTCACCAGTGTTCTGTACAATGGCATGAGCACTTCCCTCTTTCTACTGCTAATACCTCTCCCTATACAACCAAGCATTCTGCTAGCATTTCCTGCTGCTCTATTACATTGTCTGCCTACCTTTAAGTCTTCAGAAATAATCACCCCTAAATCCCTTTCCTCAGATGTTGAGGTTAGGACTCTATCAAATATTCTGTACTCTGCCCTTGGGTTTTTACGTCCAAGATGCATTATCTTGCACTTATCCACATTAAATGTCAGTTGCCACAACTCTGACCATTTTTCTAGTTTACCTAAATCATTTTCCATTTGGCTTATCCCTCCTGGAACATCAACCCTGTTACATATCTTAGTATCATCCGCAAAAAGACACACCTTACCATCAAGACCTTCTGCAATATCACTAATAAAAATATTAAAGAGAATGGGTCCAAGTACAGATCCCTGAGGTACCCCACTGGTGACAAGCCCAAGCTTCGAATATACTCCATTGACTACAACCCTCTGTTGCCTGTCACTCAGCCACTGCCTTACCCATTCAACAATATTGGAATCCAAACTCAAAGATTGTAGTTTGTTGATAAGCCTTCTATGTGCAACAGTGTCAAAAGCCTTACTGAAATCGAGGTAAGCAATGTCTACTGCACCACCCTGATCTATAATTTTAGTTACCCAATCAAAAAAATCAATAAGATTAGTTTGGCATGATCTCCCTGAAGTAAACCCATGTTGTCTCTGATCTTGAAATCCATGTGTTTTTAGATGTTCAACAATCCTTCCTTTAACATGGTTTCCATCACTTTCCCCACTACTGAAGTTAGGCTTACTGGCCTATAGTTGCCCGCCTCCTCCCTATTACCTTTCTTGTGAATGGGCACAACATTTGCTAACTTCCAATCTTCTGGGACTACTCCTGTTATCAATGATTGGTTAAATAAATCTGTTAATGGTTTTGCTAGTACACCACTAAGCTCTTTTAATAGCTTTGGGTGTATTCCATCAGGTCCCATTGACTTATTTGTCTTTACTTTTGACAGTTGAAATAGAACCTCTTCCTCTGTAAACTCACGTGTAATAAATGACTCATTTATCCTTTTCCTTAACTGAGGTCCCTTTCCTTCATTTTCATCTGTAAATACCGAACAAAAATATTCATTGAGGCAGTCAGCTAGACCTTTATCCTCATCTACATACCTTCCTTCTTTTGTTTTTAATCTAACTAATCCTTGTTTTACTTTTCTTTTCTCATTTATGTATCTAAAAAAGGTTTTGTCCCCCTTTTTTACTGACTGTGCTATTTTCTCTTCTGTGTGTGATTTGGAAGCTCTTATAACTTGCTTAGCCTCTTTCTGCCTAATCTTATAGGTCATTCTGTCTCCTCACTCTGGGTTTTTTTATAATTACTAAATGCTAACTTTTAGTTTTTTACTATTTTGGCTACATCTGTGGAGTACCACAGTGGTTTCTTGAATTTTTTGCTTTTACTGACAAGCCTAATGCAATTTTCTGTTGCCTTCAGTAGTGCAACTTTTAAATAATCCCATTTCTTTTGGACTCCATTTAAATTGCTCCAGTCTGATAATGACTCCTTTACACATATTCTAATTTTGGAAAAGTCTGTTTTTCTAAAGTCTAAAACTTTTGTTTTTGTGTGGTGTGACTCGGTCACTGTTCTTATATTAAACCACACTGACTGATGATCACTGGATCCTAAACTTTCACCTACAGTAATATCTGATACCAAATCTGCATTTGTTAACACTAAATCTAGTATGGCCTCTTTACGAGTTGGCTCCTCAACGACTTGTTTTAGAGAGAATCCCAGTAGGGAGTTTAGAATATGTGTGCTCCTGGCACAAGTAGCTATTTTTGTTTTCCAATTTACATCAGGAAGATTAAAGTCACCCATAATGATAACTTCCCCCTTCATTGTCATTTTAGCTATTTCTTCAACTAGTAGATTATCTAACTCTTCAATTTGTCCTGGGGGCCTATAAATCACGCCTACACGAGTTACTGTGTGATTACCAAATTCTAACGTAACCCAAACTGACTCTATGTTCGCCTCACTAACCTTTATTAGGCTAGATTTTATGCTATTCTTTACATAGAGGGCCACCCCTCCCCCTTTCTTGCCTTCCCTGTCTTTTCTATATAAAGAGTACCCTGGTATTGCTATGTCCCAGTCATTTTTCTCATTATACCATGTCTCAGTAACAGCGACTAAATCTACACTATCAGTTGCCATTATTGCCACAAGTTCATGGATCTTATTCCCTAAACTGCGAGCATTTGTAGACATGACTCTAAGCTTATCATTTTTTAACACACTTGCTACAGGCACCTTCTGTCCTTGTATTGGGGGACAATTGGATTGATGTTTTATCACCCTTTTGCCCCCCCTCCTAGTTTAAATACATCCTAGCAAAACCTCTGAACTGCTCACTGAGAACACTTTTTTGTACAGTTTATTTCCATTCCAAACAGAGCTACCATGAGCAATAAAGCCAAATCCTTGCTCCCGACACCATTCACCAAACCACAAGTTAAAGTCCCTAATACGCATCCGCCTGTCATTCTGAGTGTTATGCACAGGCAGAACTTCAGAGAATAACAATGTGGAAGCAACCTGCCGTATATCATTGGCAAAAACACTAAAAACTTCCTTAACCTCTGAAACCTCATTGCAAGCCAAGTCATTTGTCCCTAAATGGACAAGTACATCCAATTCCCCTTCCTGCTTTGCTTTCTTAACAATATTACAGATACGTCTCCTGTCTCTGTGAGCAGTAGCTCCGGGAAGACACCTCACAAGACCACCATTGTCCATCTCCACACCTCTTATGATGGAATCCCCCACCAACAACTGCTTTCTATTAGGCCTCCCCATAGTCTTCAAGCCTCTCTGCACAACACCACTAGCCTCAGTGCCTCTCTGCACAACACCACTAGCCTCAATGCCTCTCTTCACAACACCACTAGCCTCAATGCCTCTCTTCACAACACCACTAGCCTCAATGCCTCTCTTCACAACACCACTAGCCTCAGTGCCTCTCTTCACAACACCACTAGCCTCAGTGCCTCTCTGCACAACACCACTAGCCTCAGTGCCTCTCTGCACAACACCACTAGCCTCAGTGCCTCTCTGCACAACACCACTAGCCTCAGTGCCTCTCTGCACAACACCACTAGCCTCAGTGCCTCTCTGCACAACACCACTAGCCTCAGTGCCTCTCTGCACAACACCACTAGCCTCAGTGCCTCTCTGCACAACACCACTAGCCTCAGTGCCTCTCTCCACGACACCACTACACTCTGAAAGTGCAGAAAATGAATTATGTAGAGCAACAGATATGCTTTTTATCCACAACTCCAAGTCTACCAGATCCTACAGTAATCCATCTGCCATTCCTAGTATGTCTCTGCGGCAGTGGCTTTGCAGCAGTTCCAGCCTGAGTTTGTTTACCAGATAATTTACAAATCTCAGACTTCAAAAATACAATCTCCTGCCGCAAAATAGAGAACTGTCTACAGATTAGACAACAACCAAACCTCCAAAAAGTGGAACGTGAAACAAATGCAAAGCAACTATTACACTGAACTAAGTCTGCCATTCCAATGAGGTGAATAATTTAAATCAAACAAACCTTAACTTTTTTATTTATCCTCCTGAATACCTCGGATTACCTCCAGCTTATCTCCAGAATATCTCCAACCACACACACACACTTAGAAGCAACACTTAGATGAAGCAACCAAGCTCTATTAGCCAAGCTAATGACAACTACCCTTATATACTCCTAAAATCACCACCCACTAGGAATGTTTAACATCTGGGTAGGCCTCTGCTTATTTGCACACAATAGCTAATTAAACAGCAATCAATATCAAGTAGCTTCCTAATCCAATCAAATGCCTTATAATTACCAACAGGAAATCAAACCTTGTGCAGTCAGTAACCTTTTCCTACAGATGAATCTTACCTATAACAGTAAAAAAGAACTCTTAGCACAACTCTTAGACAGTTGAAGATTCTTTAAACTCTCCAGAATATCTCCAACCACACACACACACTTAGAAGCAACACTTAGATGAAGCAACCACGCTCTATTCATCATTGATGATGACAAAACACTCTCTTTGGCTCTGTCTCTCCTCCTTGATGCAAAAATGCTATTTTTTTTCCAGTCTGTCCCTGGCTGCATAATACAAGATTAGACAAGGGATTAAATCTTAGGGTTCTTGTTGTTTAGTGGACTTAGCTTTATTGCAGAATCATCATTTATGAAACTATGGTGTCCAGTGTATGGTGTCGAGTGTGTGTGTGTCAAGGTGTTGCCATCTTGAAATTCAATGTATCACAGTGTGATCAAAAAGCTGTGTTCATTATCTAGTCAACAGTCCCTGTTTATTTAGTAGCAGCAGGCCTGGTTTAAGAGCTCATTGGGCCTTGTGCTGACAATTATGATGGGAATTGATTGAGAAAGCCACAGAACGGGGTGAAACACTTCTTGGCGGGACTAGAGCACATTTTTTATCTTTTATTTTATACATGATATATGTTGCACTTTTGTTTAATAAATGTATATTTTTTTTAACTTTAAGTCTGTGCTACTCCATTTGCACTGCTTACTGGACCAAAAAAGGGAAGTGTCCACGTTATAGAGACACATAAGCTGTTTATTCCAGAGCCAGGCCCAATTGGCTCTGAACCAGGAGAGCAATGTTTCTATTCACTTAAAATTTTTCAGACTTTTTAAAACTGTACTTCACCATCAGCTGCTTTTGTTATTTGTTCTATATCTCCCATTGAGCCACTACGAACAAAGACTGAAGAGGGCCTGTGTCCCCTGAGATCTGAGCCTGTCCTAATCTGGCTCCAACCCATGTGAGTGCATATCGATTTATATTTACACTCACTCGTTTAATCTAAAATACTACACTATATTGTGTTTCTTATTTATCTAGCAAACGGCTGTATATTCATTCCAATATTGCTGTATATTAATTACGTAAGTGAAGTTTTTTAGCACTCCACTAGTGATGTACCGAACTGTTCGCCGGCGAATAGTTCACCGCGGGCGAACACATGGGCGGTTCGATCCACCCCCTATTCGTCATCATTGAGCAAACTTTGACCCTGTGCCTCACGGTCAGCAGACACATTCCAGCAAATCAGCAGCAGACCCTCCCTTCCACACCCTCCCACCTCCCTCCCAGCATCCATTTTAGATTCATTTGGAAGCTGCATGCTTAGTGAGAGGAGGGAAAGGGTAGATGCTGCTCATTAGATAGGGAAATTGATAGCTAGGCTAGGGTATTCAGTGTCCACTACAGTCCTGAAGGACTCATCTGATCTCTGCTGTAAGGACAGCACCCCAAAAAGCCCTTTTTAGGGCTAGAACATCAGTCTGCTTTATTTTTCTTTTCTGTGTAATGTAATTGCAGTTGCCTGCCTGCCAGCTTCTGTGTCAGGTTCAGTGGATGCTGTGCCCATTTGCCCAGTCAGTGCCACCACTCATATCTGTTGTCACAATAGCTTAAGCTTTACATTTAAAATGTTTTTTTATTTTTCACTGTAATAGATTGAAGAGCAGTTAGTTGTCTGCAAGCGTCTGGGTGTCAGGCCTCCTTCAGCGTGTGCTCTGCTGACCCCTGCCTGTGTACTTTGACAGTTGCCACTCATATCTTGTGTCTCTTTTACAAAGAAAAAAAGGTTTCCAGTGTAAGCTAATGTCTTCAAGCGGGTATGTCAGGCCTACAGCCTGTGCTCTGCAGACCTGTGCCAGTGCACATTGCCACTCATATCTGGTGTCTCTATAGCGTGCTTTTACAAAGAAAAAAAGGTTTCCAGTGTAAGCTAATAGCACTCAGTGTCCTTAAAGCGGGTGTGTCAGGCCTTCAGCGTGTGCTCTACAGAACTGTGCCAGTGCACATTGCCACTCATATCTGGTGTCACAATAGCGTGCATTTAAAACCAAAAAACTTTTTTCACTGTTATACATTGAATAGCAGTTACTTGTCTTCAAGAGGGTGTGTCAGGCCTACAGCCTGTGCTCTGCAGACCTGTGCCAGTGCACATTGCCACTCATATCTGGTGTCTCTATAGCGTGCTTTTACAAAGAAAAAAAGGTTTCCAGTGTAAGCTAATGGAAGTCAGTGTCCTTAAAGCGGGTGTGTCAGGCCTTCAGCGTGTGCTCTGCAGACCTCTGCCAGTGCACATTGCTACTCATATCTGGTGTCACAATAGCGTGCATTTAAAACCCAAAAACTTTTTTCACTGTTCTAGATTGAATAGCAGTTACTTGTCTTCAAGCGGGTGTGTCAGGCCTACAGCCTGTGCTCTGCAGACCTGTGCCAGTGCACATTGCCACTCATATCTGGTGTCTCTATAGCGTGCTTTTACAAAGAAAAAAAGGTTTCCAGTGTAAGCTAATGGAAGTCAGTGTCCTTAAAGCGGGTGTGTCAGGCCTTCAGCGTGTGCTCTGCAGACCTCTGCCAGTGCACATTGCCACTCATATCTGGTGTCACAATAGCGTGCATTTAAAACCAAAATTTTTTTTTCACTGTTCTAGATTGAATAGCAGTTACTTGTCTTCAAGCGGGTGTGTCAGGCCTACAGCCTGTGCTCTGCAGACCTGTGCCAGTGCACATTGCCACTCATATCTGGTGTCTCTATAGCGTGCTTTTACAAAGAAAAAAAGGTTTCCAGTGTAAGCTAATGGAAGTCAGTGTCCTTAAAGCGGGTGTGTCAGGCCTTCAGCGTGTGCTCTGCAGACCTCTGCCAGTGCACATTGCTACTCATATCTGGTGTCACAATAGCGTGCATTTAAAACCAAAAAACTTTTTTCACTGTTCTAGATTGAATAGCAGTTACTTGTCTTCAAGCGGGTGTGTCAGGCCTACAGCCTGTGCTCTGCAGACCTGTGCCAGTGCACATTGCCACTCATATCTGGTGTCTCTATAGCGTGCTTTTACAAAGAAAAAAGGTTTCCAGTGTAAGCTAATGGAAGTCAGTGTCCTTAAAGCGGGTGTGTCAGGCCTTCAGCGTGTGCTCTGCAGACCTCTGCCAGTGCACATTGCCACTCATATCTGGTGTCACAATAGCGTGCATTTAAAACCAAAAATTTTTTTTCACTGTTCTAGATTGAATAGCAGTTACTTGTCTTCAAGCGGGTGTGTCAGGCCTACAGCCTGTGCTCTGCAGACCTGTGCCAGTGCACATTGCCACTCATATCTGGTGTCTCTATAGCGTGCTTTTACAAAGAAAAAAAGGTTTCCAGTGTAAGCTAATGGAAGTCAGTGTCCTTAAAGCGGGTGTGTCAGGCCTTCAGCGTGTGCTCTGCAGACCTCTGCCAGTGCACATTGCCACTCATATCTGGTGTCACAATAGCGTGCATTTAAAACCAAAAAACTTTTTTCACTGTTCTAGATTGAATAGCAGTTACTTGTCTTCAAGCGGGTGTGTCAGGCCTACAGCCTGTGCTCTGCAGACCTGTGCCAGTGCACATTGCCACTCATATCTGGTGTCTCTATAGCGTGCTTTTACAAAGAAAAAAAGGTTTCCAGTGTAAGCTAATAGCAGTCAATGTCCTTAAAGCGGGTGTGTCAGGCCTTCAGTGTGTGCTCTGCAGAACTGTGCCAGTGCACATTGCCACTCATATCTGGTGTCACAAAAGCGTGCATTTAAAACCAAAAAACTTTTTTCACTGTTATAGATTGAATAGCAGTTACTTGTCTTCAAGCGGGTGTGTCAGGCCTACAGCCTGTGCTCTGCAGACCTGTGCCAGTGCACATTGCCACTCATATCTGGTGTCTCTATAGCGTGCTTTTACAAAGAAAAAAAGGTTTCCAGTGTAAGCTAATGGAAGTCAGTGTCCTTAAAGCGGGTGTGTCAGGCCTTCAGCGTGTGCTCTGCAGACCTCTGCCAGCAGGGGTCAAGTCCTGGGGGGAAAAGTGTGGGAACTCCCCCTCCCCCAAAAAAACAAAACACTCGTATGCAAATATAAACGTGTGCACACACACACATTCAGACACACATATACACTCACAGACACACACAGTGGTGTATTTTAATTTTATGCTGCCCTAGGCATGACTATACCTGAGCACCACCCTTTCCTGTCAAGGGCGCACCGCTTCCTGATTAAGAACCCACCCCTTCCTCTTTAGTCTCCACCTTTTCCTGCTCCTTTTAAAGCAATACTATAGTACCAGGAAAACAAAGCTGTTTTCCTGGCACTATAATTCCCTATAGTGCCCCCCTCCCTCGTGTCCTACCCTCCACCACATGGACACTAAAGGGGTTAAAATCCTATGGGTATTTAGCAGATGCTGAATGTCCTCATGCACAGGGTAAGGACGTCCAGCATCAGTTAGGAGACTTTTGGTCACCTAACCACCCGAAAGTCCCTCTAGTGGCTCTAGGTGGTGTTACCCCTCAAGGTAATTGTTGTAGTTTCTGAGAAACTGCAATAATTACACTTGCAGGTTTAAGGGGACTGGGACACTGCACCCAGACCACTTCATGAGCTGAAGTTGTCTGGGTGCCTATAGTGTCCCTTTAAGCAAACTCTCTGACAGACACCCACACTGGCAGATCCACACTGACAGTAACACACACACTCAATGACAAACACACAGACGTCACTGATTTGACACACATACATTCACTGACACACACTCATTCATTGACAGAGAGACACAAACAAACACACTGACAGACACACACTAATAGTCACACACACACTAAATGACAAACAGACTCACTGATTTGACAGACACTTACAAACATACACTAACAGAAGCACATACACGCAAACATACACATGCATACACTAACAGAAGCACATACACTCATACACACACGTGCATACACTAACAGAAGCACATACACTCATACACACACGTGCATACACTAACAGAAGCACATACACATGCATACACTAACAGAAGCACATACACTCATACACACGTGCATACACTAACAGAAGCACATACACATGCATACACTAATAGAAGCACATACACTCACATATGCTAACAGACGTAAATACACTCATACACTGACACAAACACACACATACACTAACAGACATACACACACATACACTAACAGACATACACTAACAGACACACATACACTAACAGACACACACACACTAACAGACACACACACTAACAGACACACACACATACACACTAACAGACATACACACTAACAGACATACACACTAACAGACATACACACTAACATACATACACACACATACACCAACAGACATACACACACACTAACAGACATACACACACACACACTAACAGACATACACACACACTAACAGACATACACTAACAGACATACACACACACTAACAGACATACACACACACTAACAGACATACACACACACACACACACTAACAGACATACACACACACTAACAGACATACACACACACACACACACACTAACAGACATACACACACACTAACAGACATACACACACACTAACAGACATACACACACACACACACACACACTAACAGACATACACACACACTAACAGACATACATATCTACAAATTATTAATATTATTAAAATAAACATTCCCCACCCAGCCAGCCTCTCTACCTTTTATGAAAGCTGGCATGGATGGGTCCCTGGTGTCCAGTGGGGCTGCAGTGAGGCGGGCGGCTCTCTCCCTGTCACACGCGGTTAGGGAGCTGTGTCCTCTCTGCTCCCTCTCGCCGCGTGGGTTGTCTGCTCATGCAGGGAGCCGGATTATGACATCATATTCCGGCTCCCTGCATCAGAAAACGGCGCGCGGCAAGAGGGAGCAGAGAGGACACAGCTCCCTCACCGCGTGTGATAGGGAGAGAGCCGCCCGCCATCAGGTGCCCCCCCCCCCCCCCGCCCAAGAGGGAACACAGGGCATTTGAGTGCCTGCAGGGGGAACGGCGTTCCTGCCATGAAAAAAGTGCAGGAACGCCGTTCCCACGCGTTCCTGCAGGACTCGAGCCCTGTCTGCCAGTGCACATTGCCACTCATATCTGGTGTCACAATAGCGTGCATTTAAAACCAAAAAACTTTCTTCACTGTTATAGATTGAATAGCAGTTAGTTGTCTTCAAGCGGGTGTCAGGCCTACAGCGTGTACTCTGCCAACCTCTGCCAGTGCACATTGCCACTTATTTCTGGTGTCACAATAGCGTGCATTTAAAAACATAATTTTTTTTTCACTGTTATAGATTGAATAGCAGTTAGTTGTCTTCAAGCGGGTGTGTCAGGCCTACAGCGTGTACTCTGCAGACCTCTGCCATTGCACATTGCCACTCATATCTGGTCTCACAGTAGCTTGCACGCATAGTACCACTAATCCCCCAAAAAATGACAGGCAGAGGCAGGCCACCCCGCAGGTGCCATCGTGGTCGTGGTGCTGTGATTCCCTTTGGCCCTAGAATAATGCCCAGTTTTCAGAGGCCACGTACCCTGAACTTGAAAAGTTCTGAGGACATAGTTGACTGGCTAACACAGGACACCCAATCTTCTACAGCCTCCGCTCGGAACCTTGACGCACCATCCTCCTCCAGCTTAGCTTCAGGCACCTCTCAAGATACCACTCACCGGCCTGCCGCCACCACCAAAACTAGCACCACAGCCGCTTTACTTGGTATGTCAGAGGAGTTATTCACACATCCGTTTGAAGAAATGAGTGATGCGCAACCATTTTTGCCAGAGGATGTAGATAACAGGGATATGTCTCAGGCAGGCAGCATTACACACATGGACGTACGGTGTGATGATGATGATGTTGTACCCGCTGCTGCTTCCTTTGCTGAGTTTTCAGATACAAGTGAAGCGGTTGATGATGATGATGCGTCCATGGATGTCACGTGGGTGCCCGCTCGGCAAGAAGAAGAACAGGGCGAAAGTTCAGATGGGGAGACAGAGAGGAGGAGGAGACGAGTTGGAAGCAGGGGGGGTCGTCGCAAGGAGCTAGTGGCACAGTCAGACAGCATGCATTGGCACCCGGGGTCAGCCCGACAGCACGCCAATCAACACATGCTGTGTCCACCACCAGAATGCCGTCATTGCAGAGCTCAGCAGTGTGGAATTTTGTTTGTGTGTCTGCCTGTGACAACAGCGATGCCATTTGCAACCTGTGCCAAAAGAAACTGAGTCGTGGGAAGTCCAACACCCACCTAGGTACAACTGCTTTGCGTAGGCACATGATATCACATCACAAACGCCTATGGGATCAACACATGAGTACAAACAGCACGCCTACTCTAAGCCACCATCCTCCTCCTGGTCCAGCATCTTCAGCCACGTCAACCACTGCTGTCCTCCTTGCCCCCTCTCAACCGTCTGCCACTCCGTCTCCCGCCTTGAGCAGTTCCCGCTCATCTGCCCACAGTCATGTGTCTGTCAAGGACATGTTTGAGCGCAAGAAGCCAATGTCAGAAAGTCACCCCCTTGCCCAGCGTCTGACAGCTGGCTTGTCCGAACTATTAGCCCGCCAGCTTTTACCATACAAGCTGGTGGAGTCTGAGGCGTTCAAAAAATTTGTAGCTATTGGGACACAGCAGTGGAAGGTACCCGGCCGACATTTCTTTTCACAAAAGGCAATCCCCAACCTGTACTCGATTGTGCAAAATGAAGTAATGGCATGTCTGGCACACAGTGTTGGGGCAAGGGTCCATCTGACCACTGATACCTGGTCTGCAAAGCATGGTCAGGGCAGGTATATCACCTACACTGCGCATTGGGTAAACCTGCTGACGGCTGCCAAGCATGGAATGCATGGTTCTGCAGAGGAGTTGGTGACACCACCACGACCTGCAGGCAGTCCTGCTGCCACCTCCTCTACTCCTCCTACTCCATCCTCTTCCATAACCTCCTCGGCTGAGTCCTCTTCTGCTGCTGCGTCTTGTTCCACATCAACGGCACCCCCCCCAGCTCCCCAGGTACTATTCCACATCCCGGATACGGCAGTGTCACGCCGTCTTGGGTTTGACTTGCTTGAAAGCAGAGAGTCACACCGGACAAGCACTCCTGTCCACCCTGAACGCACAGGTGGAAAAGTGGCTGACTCTGCAGCAGCTGGATATCGGCAAAGTGGTTTGTGACAACAGACAAAATTTGTTAGCGGCATTGAAGTTGGGCAAGTTGACACATGTGCCGTGCATGGCACATGTGTGTAATCTGATCGTACAACGCTTTGTGCATAAGTACACAGGCTTACAGGACGTCCTGAAGCAGGCCAGGAAGGTGTGTGGCCATTTCAGGCGTTCCTACATGGCCATGGCTCACTTTGCCGATATCCAGCGGCGAAACAACATGCCAGTGAGGCGCTTGATTTGCGACAGCCCGACACGTTGGAATTCAACACTCCTAATGTTCGACCGCCTGCTCCAACAAGAAAAAGCTGTTAATGAATATTTGTATGACCGGGGTGCTAGGACAGCCTCTGGGGAGCTGGGAATTTTTTTGCCACGTTACTGGACGCTCATGCGCAATGCCTGTAGGCTCATGCGTCCTTTTGAGGAGGTGACAAACCTAGTCAGTCGCACCAAAGGCACCATCAGCGACATCATACCATTTGTTTTCTTCCTAGAGCGTGCCCTGCAAAGAGTGCTGGATCAGGCCATAAATGAGTGTGAAGAGGAAGAGTTGTGGTCACTATCACCACCAGAAACAGCCTTATCAGCATCGCTTGCTGGACCTGCGGCAACGCTGGAAGAGGATTGTGAGGAAGAGGAGTCAGAGGAGGAATGTGGCTTTGAGGAGGAGGAGGAGGAAGTCCAACCACAACAGGCATCCCAAGGTGCTCGTTGTCGCCTATCTGGTACCCGTGGTGTTGTACGTGGCTGGGGGGAAGAACATACCTTCATTGACATCAGTGAGGAGGAGGAACGGGAAATGAGTAGCTCGGCATCCAACCTTGTGCAAATGGGGTCTTTCATGCTGTCGTGCCTGTTGAGGGACCTTCGTATAAAAAGGCTGAAGGAGAACGACCTGTACTGGGTGTCCACGCTACTAGACTCCCGGTATAAGCAGAAAGTGGCGGAAATGTTACCGAATTACAACAAGTCGGAAAGGATGCAGCATTTGCAAAATAAATTAAAAAGTATGCTTTACACAGCATATAAGGGTGATGTCACAGCACAACGGGAATCTATCAGGGGGAGAGGTGGAAGTCATCCTCCTCCTCCCACGACCACGCGGCAAGGACAGGACGCTTTAAAGACGTGTTGTTGATGGAGGACATGCGGACCTTTTTAAGTCCTACGCATCGCCACAGCCCTTCGGGATCCACCCTCAGAGAGCTACTCGACCGACAGGTAGCAGACTACCTCGCCTTAACTGCAGATATCGACACTCTGAGGAGCGATGAACCCCTTGACTACTGGGTGTGCAGGCTTGACCTGAGGCCTGAGCTACCCCAATTTGCGATAGAACTTCTGGCCTGCCCCGCTTCCAGTGTCCTGTCAGAAAGGACCTTCAGTGCAGCAGGAGGTATTGTCACTGAGAAGAGAAGTCGCCTAGGTCAAAAAAGTCTAGATTACTTCACCTTTATTAAGATGAATGAGGGATGGATCCCGAAGGGACTGACACTGGGCAATACATTCGATTAAAAAAGGCCTGATGAGATGAGCTGCCTTGGGCTAAAAATGGTCCACACGCTGCTGTATTTTAGCTCGGAATGCCGGTTGACTTGCGTGACTTATCCGCCACCAACTAGGGTTCAAGCCGCCATGTTTTAGGGCACTTTCTGCCTGTGAAACAAACATCAATTTTTCTGCCCGCTGCTGCAGCAGCGGCTGCAACAATACCGAATTTTTCAGGCATGTGTACATGCCTAATTTTTAGGCCCTCTGGTGCTGCACTGTGGCTTCAAAAAACAAACCAAAAAAAAGGCACATAGTGACCCTATGTAGGGGGAACAGTCTCTATTCTGCTCTGTGTCAGTGTGTATCAGGGGCTTTGAGGACGGGGAACAGTCTCTATTTTGCTCTGTCAGTGTGTATCAGGGGCTTTGAGGACAGGGAACAGTCTCTATTCTGCTCTGTGTCAGTGTGTATCA
This sequence comes from Pelobates fuscus, assembly GCF_036172605.1. Classification (NCBI taxonomy): domain Eukaryota; kingdom Metazoa; phylum Chordata; class Amphibia; order Anura; family Pelobatidae; genus Pelobates; species Pelobates fuscus. The sequence goes on along the minus strand of NC_086320.1, from coordinate 291,238,738 downwards.
TGGTCTCTGAGGACGGGGAACAGTCTCTATTCTGCTCTGTGTCAGTGTGTATCATGGTCTCTGAGGACGGAGAACAGTCTCTATTCTGCTCTGTGTCAGTGTGTATCAGGGGCTTTGAGGACGGGGAGCAGTCTCTATTCTGCTCTGTGTCAGTGTGTATCATGGTCTCTGAGGACGGGGAACAGTCTCTATTCTGCTCTGTGTCAGTGTGTATCATGGTCTCTGAGGACGGGGAACAGTCTCTATTCTGCTCTGTGTCAGTGTGTATCATGGTCTCTGAGGACGGAGAACAGTCTCTATTCTGCTCTGTGTCAGTGTGTATCAGGGGCTTTGAGGACGGGGAACATTCTCTATTCTGCTCTGTGTCAGTGTGTATCAGGGGCTTTGAGGACAGGTGTCAATCCATATCTGCCAAGTGACCCTATGTAAGGTAAACAGTCCCTATAGAGTCCTTTGTAGACGTCGCAAGTACGCATTGGGTAATGGGATCTGTAGTGTTCTAGTCAGGTATTGGAATTTTCGGCAGCAGCAGTTTCCCCTTTTTTTTTAAGAATTTGCCAGGAATCTTTTTTTGAAGTTGTTCCCCTCCTCTTGACACGATCAATGACCTGAGAGTCTCCGTAAGCAGGGTTGACCTGTTAGTCCCGTTTTCCATTCAAGTTGTGCATGATGTCCAGGCTAGGTTTCCAGGGACAAATGTTGTAGCCTGTTGAACGAGGTGACCTTGCTCGGGTCCCAAGTGTGCGGTTCCTAAAATCGCTGCCATATACACGTCCACTGATAGGAGACGCAACAGGTATTAAACTGAATAGTACTAAACACACCACTCCTATCTGGTGGCACATTAGATTACCCGCGCAGTGCCCCAAATTTGAAGTATGAGGACCGACCAAGCATCTTCTTCCATCTCCCTGTTCAAAAAATCGCTGCCATATACACGTCCACTTATAGGAGACGCAACAGGAATAAAACTGATAAGAATAGTACTACTCTATTCTGTTCTGTGTCAGTGTGTATCAGGGGCTTTGAGGACAGGTGTCAATCCATATCTGCCAAGTGACCCTATGTAGGGGGAACAGTCTCTATTCTGCTCTTTGTCAGTGTGTATCAGGGGCTTTGAGGACGGGGAACAGTCTCTATTCTGCTCTGTGTCAGTGTGTATCATGGTCTCTGAGGATGGGGAACAGTCTCTATTCTGCTCTGTGTCAGTGTGTATCAGGGGCTTTGAGGACCGATGTCAATCTAAACCTGCCAAGTGACCCTATGTAAGGGGAACAGTCCCTATTCTGCTCTGTGTCCGTGTGCATCAGGGGCTCTGAGGACAGGTGTCAAGGTGTCAATATGTCATATGTCAGGTGTCAATCCATATTCATTGCGATTTAGGAATGTTAGGTGATTTCTGCCCTTTATGGATTAAAAGCAGACTCTGCATCAACTGTGCAATTTTCCATGGGAGTTTTGCCATGGATCCCCCTCCGGTATGCCACAGTCCAGGTGTTAGTCCCCTTGAAACAACTTTTCCATCACTTTTGTGGCCAGAAAGAGTCCCTGTGGGTTTTAAAATTCGCCTGCCCATTGAAGTCAATGGCGGTTTGCCCGGTTCGCCGGTTCGCAAACGTTTGCGGAAGTTCCCATTCGCCGACCGAAAATTTCGGGTTTGCGACATCACTACACTCCACTACTATCACTGGTGGTAACTGGTTTCTACTCAGTTTCTCTACATCCATTTACTCTATAGCGTGTGTTGTGAAGGAAATACTCACAGTTTGTGGTAGCTGCTAATCTTTAATATTTAAGTATATAAGTGCGTTTACACAGATCACTTTGTATTTTTTGTAAAACTCAAACAGTTATGTATCTGGTGGAGGCGGTGTTGGAGAGAAACTCACAGGATATAGCTATCAGAAAACACAAACCCTATGCTAATCTCTCGCTTTCATCTTTCAAGAAAATGCATACTCCCAAACAGCAGTGTCCAGTGAAGCAGGATTTCGGTGGGCAGGGGAAAAGGGTGGGCCACTGATGTGAATCACATAACCAGAACCGCCCAAAAGGGACAAACATGCCCAAGAGGGGGCGTGTCTGCACAAAGAATTAGATGGTCAGCCTGGCATGAATGCATGTTAGGCTGCCTGCCAATCATGCAGGATTACCAATGTAACTGACCTTTTTGCACACAGGAGGTTAAAAACCGTTTAGGCGATATTCCCCTTTTAGATGCACAGGCAGCTACTGCAAGCACCAATCTCTCGAACTGCAAACTATACGAATCCTCCAACTTCCGAACAGGAAACACACGAACACTGGAAACAGCCAAACAGGAAAAGCATACAATCAGCTCCTGGCAATCAGCATACAATCTAATTCCCCCAATAACGAGACGACACTTCGTTTTGAGGGTCAAGCAGAATCCGGTTTACTGGGGCTACCTGCCCAGCTTTTATGCAGGTCTCCCACCTGGTGGACACTCCCCTAGGGGACTAGATGGAAGACTGGGACACAAAGGGTAAAAGGACCAATCACAGACTTACACATTTCAACAATCCCACAATGCATCACAATCCCTCCTCTCTGGCCTGGAGACAGAGGCAAAACTCCATTACACACATGACAGACAAAGGACAATAAAAGACATAAAAATACATACTGTTACATTTATCACATAGAACATACACATTCTACCTATCAAAAGATAGAGGTTTGCAAGTGTTCAATGAGAGATAAGTGTGTGTGTAAGATACTCTAACGTCTGGGTGTGGTCCCCTCAGCCTTCACCAATAGTACATAACATAAACAAAGATTAGACGGAATATCTTACATATAAATAACAGTAGAAATTCAGATGGTGTAAGTATCGTTCTTTTTTCTTTCAGTCTTTTCGGAAGGACTTCTCTTTTTAAAGACCCGCAAGGAAATAGAATTGGTGTTGAAGGCACAGTTCCCTTGGAGCAAATATGGTCAGCGAGTTTTTCCGCATTGCCAGATTCTTCACCTTCTGAAAGTAATCCAATTTCAGCAACAAGAGCAGCTGTAGCTTTTCCGACCACATAGACTGGTTTTGAATTCCATTTGTCTTTCAGACAATGCTCCCACACAATATGACATGATTCATGAGAATCATGTCATATTGTGTGGGAGCATTGTCTGAAAGACAAATGGAATTCAAAACCAGTCTATGTGGTCGGAAAAGCTACAGCTGCTCTTGTTGCTGAAATTGGATTACTTTCAGAAGGTGAAGAATCTGGCAATGCGGAAAAACTCGCTGACCATATTTGCTCCAAGGGAACTGTGCCTTCAACACCAATTCTATTTCCTTGCGGGTCTTTAAAAAGAGAAGTCCTTCCGAAAAGACTGAAAGAAAAAAGAACGATACTTACACCATCTGAATTTCTACTGTTATTTATATGTAAGATATTCCGTCTAATCTTTGTTTACATTCTACCTATCCCCAGATAGCTTAGATCTGAGCGCAAATTATTACCGGATGGCGCTCAGATCACATACACAGAGTTCAATCGCCATGGAGCCAAAGTCTTTCATACAGTCTTTCAGTATACGGCTGGGCTCCATGGCATAGCTATCTGGGGTAGCATGGTTTAAACAGTAAAGTACCGAATAGACCGGTGTTCGGATAATTGACTGCAGGTAGGAGAAGGGAGGTCGGCGGCTCAGCAGTGTTCGTGACTTTAACAGTCCGCAGAAAGGCACGAACCAGCCTTTCTGCAGGGAAAAAGAACAGGGTTAAACATGGGGCCATAGTCTAGTGGCAGGAGGCGGGCGACCTGGCTCCTCCAGTGGCCAGTGGCGAGGTTGGTTCCGCCACAACCAACTAAGGGCATATTGTGCAGAAAGCATCCTGAGTTTGCCATACATGATGTGCTAACTCTCAGGGTTCAAGTCCTGGGGGTTAAAGTGTGGGAACTCACCCAAGATCCCCCCCCCCCCAAAAAAAAAAAACAATATACACTTGTATGCATATATAAACGCGTGCATATACACTGACAGGTGCACACACAGAAATACACACACAATCACAGAAATACACACACACACTCACAGAAGCACACAAATTATTATTTCTTAAAATGTAAAAAGTCTAACCAGCCTCCCTACCTGGAGAGCTGGTGTGGACCTGTCCCTGGGGTCCAGTGGGGCTTCAGTGCGGTGGGCGCCTGTCTCCATGTCAGACACATCGAGGGAGCTGGGTTCTCCCAGCTCTGCTCCCTCTTGCCACGTGGGCTGTCTACTGATGCTGGGAGACGGAATATGACATCAGCAAAAGGCGCGCGAGGGAGCAGAGGGAACACAGCTCCCAGGGGTGTCCATCAGGCCACCTCTTGCCCCCCCCCTGAAAGGGGAAACATGGGGGGCATTTGGGGGCAGCATTTTTTGCCGCCCCCTGAGTGCCTGCAGGAGCAACGGGAACGGCGTTCCTGCTGTGAAAAAAGTGCAGGAACGCCGTTCGCATGCGTTCCTGCAGGACTCGAGCCCTGCTAACTCTACACTTTCTAAGTACTGTTCCTTAGCACTCACTGGTCCACTACTCTCCTAACCTTCCTACTAGCATGCAGAAGCTCCTGTTATACAGTCCGGGACAGAGAAAAAGTGTATGTAGTGAGGGTAGGAGAAAGGGAACATGCACAGTGTTAGAGAGACTGAAGAAGCAAGAGCATTTGCATAATGTGCAAAGTCATTTATTTGTGAGCCAGTCCACACTAGTTTTGTTCCCCTACATCCCTCTTAAGTTTCCATGTAAAGAGATCAATCAATGGGCCTATTCCATACTACAGCTCCATCAGCCCTATGTTAATACAGCCCTGAGTAGCAGAGAGAGGTCTCTCCTATTCCTGTTGTCCTTATAAGTTGCCCTAATGAGTCAGTTAGAGCCAAATCAAGTTTATCAGCACACCAGGGACTAAACCTGTTGACTTTTACCCTGCAGTTCACATAAAGGCTAAAATTTTCTGCGATTAAGGTGATAGTATCTATACACCCTTTGCACCATAACCACTACATTGTGCTTTAATGAACAAGAAGCCACCATAGCAGTTACAGTATGTAACACAACAGGTAGCTGCAGTGGCAGAACTAATGAAGATAGGGCCCTGGTGCAAGACCGTTTTGGGGCTCCCTTCTAGTGCAAGGGTGCTCAAAAGGTAGATCTCCACCTGTCGTACAACTCCCATGATACTAAAACAGCTGGAGATTTACCATTTACCCATTCTTGCAGGGTTGTGTTTGTGGGTTTGAATGTAAGCATGTTTTTGCATGGAGTGCATATAGGGATGTATTTGTATGTACTGCTGTCGTTTGGAATGAGTGAAGTATATCATTTGTATAACATTTTGCAGTTTGAATGCAAGGGTGTGTATGTAATGATTGTGTTTGATTGCAGGGGTGTGTTTGCATGTAGTGTTGGCGTCTGTATGTGTGTATGTGAATACATTCCAGCATATTTACACAGATAAACATATACATTAACACACAGATACACACATATAAACACAAACACATTCAGAATACACTGAAACATACACATACACTCAGATACACACACTGGCGCATACGCACACCCTGACACTGATACACACACTGGAAAACACAAACCCTGACACAGATACACACTAAAACATCTTCATACACACTGACACATCTTTATACACATGCACACAAACTGATACACACATTGATACATACACAAACATTTCATAATGTTTATATTTGCTGGCTCTCTGCTTCCTTCTCCCCACTCCTGTGCCTCCTCTCAGTCCCGCATAGGCACTCTACTATAAACTGGGAGGGAGTGATCTGTACTCACTTCCTCCCGGCATCACCATACATCAATCATACAGGGGCCCGGTCGCATTATTAAAAGACTGCAGCATCCGACGGGCCCCTGTTCTGCAGCACCCATCGAGTGGCCCTAAATCCATGGCCTATTCAATGGGCCCCCTGAGCATTAGGGCCCGGTGTAGCCACACCACCAGCACTGGCGGTAGTTCCACTTCTGGGCAGCCCATAAAATCCAGATTTGTGGCACATTTTAAAGCCTGGTGCAGGTGTAGGCTTAGGTGTCTCTTCATCTGGAAGTTAAGCCCTTGGACTAATGCTGGAACTTTGCTGTTGACTAACACTGCTACCACATATGTTAAAGCTGAGTAATACAGTCTGCAAGCCTTAAGCCGGGTGGCAGAGATAGTAGGAATGTGCACTGGAATATCTCAGGTAGGCAGGGGTCAGGCTGATTACAGAGTCAGCAAAAAGGTAGTCCAGGAGCTGGTCAGAAAACTGAGAAAAGGCAAGTATGCTAGTAGTGGAATAAGGGTAAATTGGAGTCAACAACAGGAACATATAAATGGAGATCAGATATGAAGCTTAGTCCGGTAACTAAATCAGCAACCAGATTGGTCTCACAGAATAAAATCTACATAATTCATCAGATCTACATTTGTTATCTGTTTCGCTAACATCTATATAGATTAAGAAAGGTGTCAGAGTTCTGCAATTTTTAATGCCGGAGTATCTTTCAGAAATATAAGGTATTAAGGAAGACAATGACACACATGGCATTTATAGAATTGTGGATTTCCAATAATTAAAAAAAATATGTTAAAAATGTTCAAATCAATTTAATACATTTTAACACATTGAATGGACTGTATTCATGTGACAACTTTAATTATTTTTTTAATAATGAGTCAAAATTAACCTAATGTATTTTCTATTTATAGATTTAGTGAATTTACATATACCCATAGCTGCTTATTCCTGTGCACTTTTGTCAGCACTTGATATTCTGCAAGGTGCGAGAAAGTCTTAGCATGTTTTAACACATTTTAATAACAGCAAAGCCTATCATTAAAATAAAACTGTCCATGTAGCTTAAATATGAAGTAACATATGTTAGAATTTTAAAAAAATAATACAAGTTTCCATACATGGACAGAAAATAGTATTCTATGATTTTATAAATATTTATACTTTTTTGATCATTTTCTTATCATGTACTTCTACCTGCTAGTATTTATTTAAGCAAAAGTGTATTTACCTAATATGCAATTCAAAAAACAATGTGAGTTTGAAGGAACCTACAGTGCGAGTTTAAAGGAATCTCCAAACACCATAACTACTATGTTGGCATGTAGTGGTTATGGTGTCAGGAATGCCCTGGTGCTACTTCATTGGAAGCAGTCAAACTGGTTTAGAATGGCTTGATTTCTTATTTAGTTAAGGCTGTTGGTACAGGGCTTAGCTCATTGCCGGAAAGTAATCGGCTGACACTCTCAGCTAACAAAATCTCCTAGGCCTGAACTTACAGCTCTCTGTCAAATGTAGTGTAGGGGAACTTTGCCTGGCAGATCCCATGAAAGCAAGATTCGTAAAATGAAAGAGACATACAGATTAGATAGCTAGATAGCGAGATAGCTAGCGAGATAGATAGTGGAGTGGCCAAAAGGTAACACACTCATATTTAAAATTTTGAAGAGAAAGAAGACAGTATATTATAAAATTTAATACTGAAGGTACAGTTTAGATGAAAGGAGACAGATTTGGGTTGACTTTACATGTGGAGTAAAACAGTCACCAGAATCAGTAAGGATACCAACGTTGGAACCTTGCACTGTAGGAGTTATGGTAATATTGACTTGATGGGACACTGGGCTGGTAATGTGCTTGTGTATGCAGAAGGAAAGATTAGAATATTCTGTTTCAGAGACACTGACGGTTAACTCGTGACTGTGGAACAGTTAGGAATTAATCTGGGAGTTTCATTTAAAATTGCCAAGCTGAGTTGGATAATTTTATTCATTATGATTATTCTTTTTTGATATTTGAAACTCTCTGATTAATTCTTGTCAATTCACAGATAGGTAACCTTGTGTGTTTTAGAAAGAAGAGAAATGTCTGATTAGAGAGCAGAGCAATAGCAATATCTAAGTGAAATATTTACTGGCTGTCAATGACCTCCTCCCCCCAAAAAAGAAGAACATGTGTGAATCCCCATGTCCCAGTAACCAGGAGTTTCAGCAAGTAATCCCATTCCCCTTTTACTGCCTTTTAAAATGAATGTATTATTTATTTTTAAGCCACTTTGTTAAAAATAATTGCAAAATTGACCTGTTACCCAGTTACAAAACACACTCCGTTCTACATTCTGATCCTCCAAAAGTGAGTTTATTAATCATTAATTAGATACTTCTCTGTGAGAATAGTCTTAAAGGTAGCAAATGTTTTTGTAAATGAGCAGAATGAACAACACAAACACCTTCTGAGTTAACGACATTTGCATGCAATCTTATCAAATGGATACTAATGATTCCTCGTTAATCAATTAATAAACAAATAAGCTCTTTAGCAACGAGGGAACAGTGAAATCAACAACACAACAAATACACACGCGCATTATAATAACTCTTTTGAACATCCTTAAAGAAACACGTGTACACAAAGCAATGTCCATCTGGAACATAACAGGTTAATGAAAGACATGTCACCTATTCAGTAAGGATACAAAAATCTGGGCACAAGAGGGTCATTCCACACAGACTTTATTGGAAACAAAAAGGCAGCATTTCAACTCAATGAAAGACTCTTTATCAAGCCATCAACACGTGTCACCTATTGTTATCACTACTGCTGTTCTTACCTTTGGATGCAATCACACAGCCCACAAAATCGCCGGTTTGTCGTTAACCTTGCAATGTTAGCTTATTGCATTTGAAATCATGTGAATAACAACAAAGATATGAGTTAATCTCGAATTTTAACAAATGTTTTATTACTTTAGTGACATTACCAGCAGAAAAGTAACACTTTTTTTTGTTCTGATCACATTGATAAAAGTCACGCAATATATTTCAAAATTTAAAAAAAGCTTTTACTTGAACACCAAAGCTGGATTGCAATAGACACTTAAGTCTTTTAAACTCATAAAATGGGTGGGAGACATTTTTTATAAAACTTCCGGTTCTTGCTTAAAATAAAAAATATGTTCCCCACACAAGGGGGTTATTTTTGATTCCTGTTTCTGCCCTATTAGGCTTGTGAGAATTTGTGTAAACTATTATTGTTTATTATCTATGCTTTGTGCCTGTTTTTGTGTCACTTTATGTATTACTGTTATTTTTTGCTTGAACCTAGTATTGGTTTATTAAACCAGGTTAGTTATTACGTGTGATTTCTGGTGTGCATTCTCTTTCTTATTTTTCTACTAATTATATTGGTATTTGAGGGAGTACCAGTGATGATTAGCACCCAGGTGGCTATAGCCTTTATTAATTAGTTTCTCCATACTTCATTTATTGTATGACATTTATATCACCTGGCAGTGTAGCTGACAGGAGAAATGGCACAGATACTGTTACTGGAAATCAAGGATAGGTAAACAGTAAAACAAAATCGAATAAACATTAAGCAAAAAACATTAACCCCAGGAGAGTGTTCTATTGTATGATTGGTTAAGAACTAATGGTAGGATTATACGCCAGTCATCCGACCGGGTTGTGATTCTTGGTCGAGGGCCCATGCTTTGAAGGTATGGCAGTTTCATCCAATGCCCAGCCTGTGCAGGAGTGGTATAGCAGGATAGAATGTCTAAACTACATCGTTGGGCTAGAGGTGAGTGTGTGTAACACATTGCAGCTCAGCCCATGCCCACCGATGGTAGCTCGTCCACTCTTTGGAGCCACAGGCCGGTGAGTAGACCTGCTGCAGCACCATGACAGGACTCCCCTTCTGCCCCAGTCCTGTCTGGGAGTCTGCATCCATACTCCACCGGTTAGTAGCACAGGTGCCAAGGCTCCCCTCCCTTAGGGGCTGAAAGATGATCGGGACATTTTGCAGGCGATCTTCGACCTGTGCGGTCGATACCGAGGGATACGACCTTGTGTGACTCTCGGCCCAGGAGTGAGAACAACCAGGCAGGTGCGTTTTAGTGTAGTCGGTGCGCCCTGAAAGGGCCTGCTTGTCCCCTGGTTGATGTTGCTCCTCTGAGCTCCAAGCATCTCAGCCGCATTTAGCGACAGTGTTGCCCCAAGGTGTTCTTCCAGTTTTGTCCAAAAGCGCAAGAAGGTCTGGTCGAATCGCTGTAGTATTTGGTCCATGGCGCTACATTGGGTCTTCAAAGGGTATGTGGGCCTGTGTACACAGGGAAGAAGAGTGTCCCATCTTAGGGTTGCAGCTGCAGTCGTTGCTTGAGTGGTGTAAACCTAGTACTACCCGAGTGGCTGAGTGAAGCGAGCATTGGGGACTGGGATATCCCCCACTGGTCCAGAGGGGAGTAGGAGTGTGGCTGGTCTGAGCCGTGAGCAGTGAAGCTCTCAGCAGGCCTCAACAGGTTCGTCTGGGCTCCCGGTGGGGGTGTAGGTCATGAGAAGAATGCTTGCCCGGGAATCCCTGACCCAGGTAATGCCCATTGGACGTTTAAAATGTGAGTTAGTCCAGAATAGTGCCCCAATTACTGCCAAAGATGCAGGAGCACATGTGCCACAGGTCTGCACAGCTTGAAGGTCAGGCTCCACTCGCAATATCACAAATCTTTAACCCCTTAAGGACACATGACATGTGTGACATGTCATGATTCCCTTTTATTCCAGAAGTTTGGTCCTTAAGGGGTTAACTTGACTTGAGCATAATTTAACTCATTTTTGCAACCGAGTAAAGCAACCAGACTGGACATACATAGTAGCAAACCCGGTGCTCGATTGCACTGAAAAGATATAGCCAAAGTAAATCAGCACTCCCAGGATTTGTGCAAAAAAATAATAATTCTTTATTCCAACGGTCAACGTTTCCGTTCCACTAGGGAACTTTCATCAGGACAGAATACCAAGTTGAGGTCCCTGATGAAAGTTCCCTAGCGAAACTGAAACGTTGACCGTTGGAATAAAGAATTATTATTTTTTTTGCACAAATCCTGGGAGTGCTGATTTACTTTGGCTATATATATATATATATATATATATATATATATATATATATGTGTATATATATATTTTAAAGTATGAAAGACACAACATAATTTTATAACATGACAGGAGGCTTCATATTTGCTAAAGTCTCTATTTACTAGAACTCCACAGCAGCAAAAAACACAGAGAATAAACAACCAGAAATCAGAAAACAGCAAGGAGACCATATAACTCCCTTTCCAACATTCCATTTCCTCTGTCTTTGCTGCTCCGCATCAGTACAGGTCAGAGTACCACTGCCTCCTGCTTCTAGTGGGTGGCTTTGGGATTTTATTGCTTATATACAGTATTTTAAATTGCCCTTTGAGATGTTATTGATTATTCAGTATTTTATATATTGTCTTTGTGGGATTTTTATTGCTTATATACAGTAATTTATTCCCCTTGTGGGATGTTATTGCTTATGTTCAGTATTTTCCATTGCCCTTGTGGGATTTTTTTGTGCTTATACAGTAATTAATTTTTGGACTGGGGAATGTTGTTGCTCATTTTCAGTGCTTATTGTCCTTGGGGGATCTTATGACTATAGACTGTTTTTTTTCTATGGTCTTGGTGAGATTTTGTTTGTCTGTAACCTTGGGGCCCCTTCTGTCACATCTATTCCATTGGTTTTTGCCACCTGTCCAGTTCCTATATTACGGTTACCCTTCGCTGGTGTTTTTGTCGGCGCCCTTTCCCCTTACTCCGGGCAGGGCAAGTGCCGCTCCAGGAGGCTGTCATTGTCTGCCTCCTCCATCTCCCTGAGCTCCGGGTCCGCAGAGCTCATCTCCAGCAGTCCAGTGTGTTTTTTCCTATGGTCGCGCAAGTACTCGCGAGTGTGCAAAAGTACCCGGCGGCCGGATCCTTTCTCCACGTGGCCCCTGCCCGCGGCCCCCCCTGTTTTATGGACCACGTGTGTCCGACCAGGGGGGGAGGGGGGGTGTGCCCGCTCGTGACCCCTCCCCCATCTGTACCTTATTGGAGAAGGTCTGCGGATGGATTTTCTGGTCACCTCATATGTATAGATTCAGGTTATAACTGGATAAGGGTACTACTGCTTAGCAGAGGGCAAGATTGTGCACCTTTTTTCTAAGACAGAGGCTATGATTTCTATTTCCACGTGGTGACAGTTTTTCCCCTCTATGAGGGGATCTTCCCAGACCGCATCCTGGACCATCTGGTGGTCTGCTAGGACCGCCTCACCCTGCTTCAGGGTTAGACTAAACATCCTGGTAATTTTTTCCCTCACTAGGCTTTACTGGAGTTAGACTATAGGTAGATTTCTATGTATATATTTGTTTTGTGTTTTGTTTTTACTGTGTGGGAGAGCAGTCTGTAGGCAGTCTACCCTGCACTGCTCTGAGTTTTTCCTACTACTTGGATGCTCCTGTAGTTGATTGCAGGCATTAAGGGACTATCTGGTAGAAGTCCTAGAACTAACCACGTGCTCACTCAACAAGATGACCTCAGCCGAGACCAATCTTCATGCAAATTGCTGGTGTTGAGCATGACCCGTTCTTGTATGCAGAGCCAGACATGGATATAGACACCGATTCCGTTATTGACGGGTACGACCATCTCAGACTGTCAACCTGATAGTGGCATGGACACCGCTTATGTTATTAGAGAGTGCGGCTCTCTCATATTTGCAACCCGCTACGGTGTTTCTTTCAGATGCGCAGACCAGGAGGACTATTTTAACGTTCTCTCAGTTTTCGCTATGGAGGTGCTACCTGATGGGACATGGTACTGCATGTTTAAACTAACTGTCTCTATTTAATCTCCTATAATTGGTCTGCTGGATCGATGCCACTGTATCCTGTTCGGGATGTACTCACTGAGGTAGCATTGGGGAAGTTCCCCCACCTAATTTCCATCTCCATGAGACCCTATTGGACAGGGTATGGGCTTCGGAACTGGCTGTCTCGGGTGCAGCTCCCGATTGGTGCCCCGATACCTCCCTACTCGATATACTCCGGGAGGTTGTATTACTGTGGGGTGAACCCTAGTTATTGCAGGTATGTAGGTTTTGGTATACTCTGCATTGTATCGAATGAGTAACCATGCTCTGTTAGGTCTATACAAGCTATCCTAGACAGACCGCTCAGACTGTTTCTCCCCTATCAAGATAACATGAGATGTTGAGATTTTCATAGGGCAAACAGGCGATGCCTTACTCTGTTGACGGGAAGGGGAGAGTCCCACTCTCGGGTCTGCAGAAATGCCTTGGTCGCAGGGAAAGACCGGTGTTACCACATTCAGACACACACACTCAGACACACACACATACATACATTCAAAGACACTCACTCACAGACACACATACACACAGACACACACACTCGCAGGCTAGAGTTCACTCTCCACTGGACCACCAGGGATGGCACATGGCAGCAAGGATCCCCCCTCCCTATATAAGGTAGGGAGGGGGGATATTTACTAATCTGCCCCCACCTCCACAATCCCTCCAATCATACAGCCCACACGCTCACACACACAGTACACTAACCGCACCCTCACAAACACACAACACCCTCACACACAGCACACTAACAGCACCCTCACAAACACACACAAACAGCACACTCACAAATACACGACACCCACACACATCACACAAACGGCACCATCACATGCACACATCACACAAACAGCACCCTCACACACATAGCACCCTCACACACACAGCACCCTCACACAGCACAGTAACAGGACCCTAACAAACACACACACAAACACCCTCACCCACATAGCACACTACCAGCACCCTCACACAGCACACGAGCAGCACACACATACACAGCAGTGTATGTGTGTGTGTATATGTGTGTATGTATGTATGTATGTATGTATATATATATATATAAATATATATTACATATATACACATGCGCCGTGTGTTTGTGCTTTAGGGTGCACACCCTAATGCAATAGGCTGCGCACGCCTATGCTTCTATACACTAATTCCCTCTCACGAGCCGTCCTGGTCTTGATGTTCTCTCAACCACCTCTTCGGGTACCGACAACGATGGCATTTGGATTCTATGGGGAACCCCCGTTGACGGTGAGTCCTACACAGACGGCACGGAGTCGGAACGCAACCTACCGCTGGAGTATGCTCAGCTTTTGTATCAGGTTCGGACCGGGCTACCCGACGTTATCAACCCGGACAGACCATGATTCGGACGGTAGAGGCTATGCCCCATTTTCACTATAGCTATTATCTGGAGTCAGCTGTCACTTCTGAAGGGACCTTACGTTTATCTACGGATTAGAGGACACTATGAGATCACGGGGCTCGAGACAAGGATGGAATGCCTAGACTTCAGATCTCGAATTCAGATACCTAGATGACTCACGCTTTTATACCCTAACTTGGGTGTAACGGGCATACCATTACCCCCTCCATGAATTTTGACAGAGCTGGACAGGAGAGGGATCGTTCAAGCAGTTAATCAGCTTCTTGCACTCTCTACCTAATCAGCTGGCGGCCTCAAGGTCAGAAATCCTGGTCCACACCCACGCACCAAGACCGATTCGGGTTCATCCAGCCTGTGTACCCTTCGAACCACCTTTGACCCCTTTGCGGTAGACCACGCGACTACAACACGTGACGGCTCTTCTTCGTTTATGCTGGTCATAATTACCTCTTGGACCCAGACCACTCTTCACTCCTCTACGAGGATGCATCTGGATGTATATCTCGACCTCTGGTTTCGTTTCCTCATTTGGTTCTTCCAGGTTTCACAATCTCCCAGAGTAGTTGATCACCGTTCACTACACAAATTCAGTTTAGAATTCTGATCGGACGTCCCTTGGGAGTACTTTGCCTGCTACAGTCGCAGGTTCCACAATCCAATCCAAGAGTACGACGAGTTTGGCCCACACTCTTGCCAGCAGGATAGAATCTTTTTCAGAGAAGACCACTCGCATACTAGGTCATGAAGGTACGAAAAAAACCCTATTCGGGTCTGTCACGAAATTGGTGATGGACTCAGATGCGTAACTTGAGGTTGGAGTTGCCTGCAGAGCCACATCACCTGGTGACCCTGGCCTCGATCGGAGGAGCCATCTTCCACATCAAAGGTCGAGACCTGCTGACAGTTTCTGCGGTTCCAAGTCCGCATATGGATCGGCCTTGCATTTCATGGAAAGGGGTCGCAATCCCATGTACAGTGGATCTGTCAGCGGATTGAGTGTTTTTTTCCGTGATTGAGGGTACATCTACAAGCTGGTATCTTCATCGATCCATCTGCTGTCATTTCTCGCACTTGGAAGGCCATTTAGGATCACTCTGGTTATCTCTCGGAATGGGTACCAGCGAGACAAACATCGTTAGATTTGTTGACTGAGCGTTAAAACAGCAAATATGAAGCCTCCTGTCATGTTATAAAATTGTAGATTATGCTAGCTTTAGTGTACCTATAATCTTAATTTTATTAATGACAGGAGGCAAATATTTCCCACCCTTTTGTTTCCGACCCTTGTTTGTATTTATCTTATGTGTGGAGTATTATTAAGGAGGTATGTCACTTTTTCAGATGTTCTTATGGTTATTAGAACACCTCTCTGTCCTCATTACTATCTAGGTCGGGAATCTCTAGACTTGGTGGTGTTCACAATCAATTTTGCACTGGGTGGCTGCATGTTTTAGACGTACATTTCATTGGCTAATCACATTTTCGATTCTGTTTATCTCGTTTCAGTGTAAATTTCTAGGATGATTTCACGTTCAAATTTCCAATTCGGTTGAAGAATTCTATGAGAGTCGTTATTTCTGTCAGAGACGGACTGTTATTGTTATGTTGTGTTTTTTCTGACTGTGTTTATTATCGCAGCTTGAAAAAGGAAATGGAATGCTGGGAAGGGAGTTATATGGTCTCCTTGCTGTTTTCTAATTGGTTGTTTATTCTCTGTGTTTTTTGGTGCTATGGAGTTCTAGTAAAGAGAGACTTCAGCAAATATTCGCCTCCTGTCATTAATAAAATTAAGATTATACGTACACTAAAGCTAGCATAATCTACAATTAAATAACACACACACAATGTTGGGTGCAATAGTTAAACATATTATAGTAGTGACTATAATTACATAGCAACAAAGTAGTAACAACTACAAGAAAAAAGATAGAGACAAGTATCTCCACGAGAAACGCAAGTGCATCTACAGGAAAGCAAAAAAGGAAAAACAAAACAAACAAACCTTCTCTTTCTTATCTATTTTCTTTCTTTCTTCCTTTCTATTTACTTTCTTTTCCTTTTCTCTTTCTAAATTGAAATATGTTCATATAAGGGATCTAATGTTTTAATCCAGTAAATCCACATTTTAATAGTATTTGAGTTCCAATTCTTCATTCTTGCACACCCCCAATTGGATTTTGCATTGGCAAAAAATTTGTTGGTGTAAACCGTCAAGTTTCGGAATAATGAGAGATTTCCAATTCCTATCAATTCTTAGTTTAGCTGTTGTAAAAATGTGAAGGATTATAGAAAGAGTATTTGTATGTATTCTTTTCAAATTAAATAATTTAATGTAATAATGTAATGTAATAATGTAATAATTTAATGTAATAATACTAATTCCGGGCTCATATCCAGAGTTGTGTTTTAATGACTTCTGAGCTGCCGAATTCACGTGGGGTGCAACTAGCTCCTGGCACAAAATTAAAATCAACTCTGGATGTGCAATGTTTCAAGCTGTAACAGTGCACATACATACTCATACCACCATGACCACTTCAAATCACTAAAGTAGTCTTGGTGGCAGGAGTAACCCTGTAAAATCACTGGCATCACACACTCTCATTCTCCACAACACTTATATAAGATCACACATAACATATCCAACCTACTAACCATGTCCAGAATAAGTTTTCTAAGAACACATACTTGTTATTGTGATGGACTGTGGGGAAGAGTCAAGTCACACAAGTCAGGTGAAATGAACCCTCTCATTGGTTGAGCTACACTGAATGCATTCTAATTAGGAAGACATAACTAAGGGGTTACGCTGCCGAAATCATGCAAAATATTTGAACGAATAAAACCCCAAATATAAATCTCCCAGTTGCAAGGTATAGAGGGCCAAACAAGACATACATTAAAATATTTCAAGTTCTATATATTTGTTAGCCAATTTACACAGAAAGACTAATTGTTTTTCTTTTAATTAGAGATTTTAATGTGTTTTTTTCATTATGTTGCTCTTGATCCATTATAAGGCATTCATCGTGAAACCTGCACCAAATCAACATGGTGTAAACTGAGTATGGTTCTGTGGAAATAATGAAAATAATTAAATCAAGGCATGTTTGTCAGGATAAAAAAAAAAAACACGTATTTCTGATGTCTGGACAATAACACCACAGGGGAACAAATTTACCCCAGAAGTACAGCGTGTAAACTATGATTTGAATAAAATGATAGCGTAGTATCCAACTTTCCCTGTAGGGAGGCCCAGGCCTTGAGCTGTCAGAACAGATTGCGCAAATAGAGCAGACTGAAGGATGTGATCCTAATCATATTGATGAGACAATCATCGGAAAGAGTCATTCCAGCAGAGATTCTCCAGGAAAAAATCCCGAAGCACTTCAGCAGACCACATGTATCCAAGAAACCAAGATTTGATCTACAACTAATTTAAGTATGTTGGATGTTATACATTTACATTAATGCTTTATCTTTACTATTTATATTGTTAGAGCTACAAGGGAGCTATATCACAGTAAAACAGGTGCTATTCAGGAGCAAAGTGCTGAATAAAAAGTAATCGCCATGAAAACCAATAGAAAGTCTGTAAACATTTTTTAATTTTGCACCAGAAATAGCACGTTTTCTGGCTTACTTGCTTGCTTGCAGGATTTAAAGGACAACTGTTCCCTCCAAACAAAATTTTAATAAAGTAATCTTTTTGTCAAGTATTGCATTGAAGACCATAGAGACTAACTGTGGGTTTTCAAACACTGTCTGACCCAAGATGTATGTATATGGCTGAGAGATCCTGTCATACAATAAAAGTTAGGGAGGTTTCTCAAGTGAGCTCTTACAGCCCAGTTACTAGTAACATACAAGATCCAGCGCACTCGCTCATTCACTGAACAGAAATTTCAAGTTTCATTACAGAATATAATAGTTTTATTTAAAAACAGCTCACCTAGGCAAAACTAATGGGGATTTGGTTACAGTATATGATCATACATTGCCCAAGCCTGCCACAATGTCAATGTACCCCATTCTTAGTAGGTCCTTGTCTAACAACCTAATGTAAAGAAATACAAAAAAAAAAAAAATTCTAACAAACTAATGCCTGCTCTTATGAGATTAATCCACTTACTTTGGAAATGCTTCATGGGTCTCTCTGCAGGTCAAGGCTAAATAAGGTCCTGGAATGAGGCAACTGTGACAGGAAGGGATGCAAAACCAAGGAGTTGGCCTGGACTCCCAAATGTGTATGTATATATATATATATATATATATATATATATATATATGAAACCAAGAGGCTGCACTCATCTGAACATGCATACATTATAGGGTGCTGCCGGGGCCAATTCATACAACATATGACATGGATATTCAGTAAACTCTGTGATAAACTGTGATCCTCCTTGCTCCATTCCCTGCACAGAAGCAAGAAAAACCATAGAGACTAACCGTCAGTTTTCAAACACTGTCTGACGCAAGGTGTATGTATATGGCTGAAGGATCCATCACATACTAAAAGTATAAACACACAAAATCATTTTTTTTGCCTAAATAGTGGATATTTGTATAGATATTGTTTTATACTTTTATATACTTTTAAAGTGATAGCTTAATAAAATATTTTTACTGAGACACTATTTGGCATTTTTTTTTCCTGCTACAAGAAAGAAGGATTGTGGTCCTTAACCACATATGCTGTTCCATTGAGCCTATGCTGAAGGCTCTGGGTTTATTGAAAAAAAGAAGAATAAAGGTTCCCAAGAAGGGAGAGGGTCGCCTTTACGGACCCTACATGCGCAAGAACTGAGCTAAAATCTTTTGGCTCTAGAGAGTGTGAGTGGGAATAATCTTATGTATATATTTTACTGTGTATTTTACAGTTTTATACTATGATATATTTTGTGTGTTTATACTTTTAAGGAATCTTATATCAATGTTAAGGTTGCAAGAAAAGATTTTTATTCAGGTATATTCACATATTACAACATAACTACACATACAAACCCACAAGCAGCGCCCCCATACACAAATATACAAATAATTGTGCAGTATATCAAAAAAAGAGGGACCAAATAAATTAGTTTGCTTTGTGAGTTTTATAAGTGAAAATCCACTCACATTTTTTAGAGCCTTTTACAGATGTAAGGCTCTAAACTTCCTGGTGTCTGTGTCTTTTTGGGGTAGATCACCCAACCCTTCTCTCACGATATGTATGGGTACGTTTCTGTCCACATTAAACAGGAAAATACACCGATGATCCAATCTCAGTGTAGTATTTTAAATACTGATTATACCAATATAAACAAAATACAGAAGTGCTCACCTTGTTTAGAGCCTTTGGTAACTGACTCTAAGTATATAGGCCTAGTGTCAGTTTGTGGGGTGACACTACCCCTCCCTGGAATCACTTGAACTGCGCTCTGGCCTAAATCCCCATGTGCATTTAAACAAAATGGAGGCTCTTTTATTGTATTTTAGGGTCCCTACCCGCTACACACGGGTGGGGGCCGTGGGAGCATGGACATAGGTCCTCCCCCACTATTGTAACTTATTGCCCCACCCGCCACTCATGGGTGGGAGGGATGGGTGGGACAGGATAGTAGGTCCTTCCCCCCCTATTGTATCTTAGGGTCCCCATCCGCCGTTCATGGGTGGGGGCCGAGGGAGGACACTAGGTCCCCCGTTTAGTTCAGTGGCCCCCTATTCTTGGTGCATGAGTGGAGTTTGGGGGGGGACACTTTGTCTCCCAATTAATTTTTTCTATAGATGCCCCACTAAGTGGCACTTTATTAAAGTAGTGGGGGTCTTTTTTACAACAGTGAGCAGCCACTGGCGTTATAGCGAGAAGGGGCAGATTAATTACTAATACTAAGTAATCTTTACTTAGTATTAGTAAATTTGGCTGAAAGACCAATTTAGATCTTTCAGCTTTTTAGTAGATAGCTCCCTAATAACATAGGAATTAGAGAGCTATTTACTTAGCGGTTGCAAGATGCATTCAAATGAAATTCCAATCCGAACAAAAAGTCATGAATTTCGTCCTTACACGAAGGGACAAACTGTTCTCATTCTGTTAGGACGAAATTTGGTAGTTTCGCTGGCGTTCGAACACCTTCTGAAGCAGCAGGAGGAAGGTGAGAAATGTGGGAAAATTGCTTTGACCACAGGAAATGGAGCGGACTTTGCTCCTCCCCTGGGTCAAAGCTGGTCAAGCGTAGGAAGAATACATAAGGCAAAATAGTCCCTACTTGTCTTATGTTTTAAAGAAAACTAGAGCAGATAGGAAGAAATGAAGGACAGATCCTGAGAGAGGGAGAGAAGAGGAAGCTATTGTGGAAGGTAAGTTCGGCATGACAGTGCCTCTTTAAGATTAAGTGGTTTGGGGCCTTTAGTGGTTCTTTAACAGGTTAATTAAAAGTTTATTTGATTATAATGAGATTTTAAAGTTTACCTTATGATGCCTTAGTTATCCTTTTTGGTTGCTAGTAACATCCACAGTTTATCTGGTATCCATGACAACAGGTCATATCAGTTGTTTCTTTTAAATTATTGTTGTGGCACAATATGCCGATGATCTCAAAGTACATTAAATATCTTACTTGTTTGTTTTTTAATCATAAACAATGGAAGGGTAAGTTATATTATCACATTACATGGAGCAGAACACATTCACACTTTATTAAGTTTGGGCTATACTCGTTTATGTAAAATCGTATGATAAATTAAGTGATACTATGTAGATTACGAAGTGCCACAAACATAAAATGAGAGTAGAGTAAGACGGGGTAGAAAAACATTCTCACAGCAGTGTAACATTTTATTTAAAAAGTTTTGTTTATACAAAAAGCCAAAAGGATAAAGAAAAAAACAAAAAAAGAAAATAAATGTTTCTAAAGGGAGTGGTTAAGTATGAAGTTTTGTTTATACAGAATATTTTAGCATTATAAAACCCCAGGGCACATATTTAATTTGATTCACTCAAACTAGTAATATGGTTTGTTTGTATTTGCCATGGTCCACTCTTATATTTATATAATGTTCCTAATGATGGTTCACCAACATACATTGCATTTCCTATCCCTATCTTTCCATACTAGTGCTCATATCCTAATCTGTCCTATTTGTCCCATTTATTTATCCCATCCATGTCTTCATATAACTCCCTTCCAACCACTTGTGTGGCTTTGGTCTTATCTTTCCATTCCCCCACTTCTATCCTTTGCCCCATCATGTTGTCACTATTTATTTTTTAGTGCGCTTGCACCACATGAGAGTGTGAGCCCCTCCTGGGAGCGCTCACGTTCTGTCAGAACCCCTCATCTTTGACTCCAGGTGCTGTGCTGAGTGGGTATTTGTTCACAGCCCCCCAGTGCCAAACTGAAAAGTCTTAATACAATATGCATGCTCCCAGGTCTCCAATGCTAACTTTTCACTTGGCATGCTATACTAATATAGAACAAATATGGCCATGCACCCCTTCTCCGACTCTGTAGTGAACAAAAGACAGTCTGGTTTTGTGGGGAAGAATAACTGCCCTGGAAATATTTTTTTAAATTATATAATTTTTTTATATTTTAATATTTTGAATTTTTTTTAAAGTTTATACAAAAATATGAAATAATTTGAAATGCTTATCCCCCCAAAAATGTAATTGGCTCCAAGGTTTGCAATATTTTTAGTGAATACATTAAACATGTATTTTTATTTATTTATTAATATCATTTAAAATTTAATATTATTAATGGACTGCAACCTAAACACAAAATTGTTGTTTTATCCTTTATTTATTTGCTAGCTAATGCATCCCATGTTTTAAAACAATTATACAGAATTACACTGAAAAAGATCTTGGAACAAAATTGTACTTAAAAAAGTGAAGGGTTAACAAAGACCTACCATTAAATAGTTTTTTTCTTTTCTTTGAATTGAGACTCCAAACATATTTGTACTATGTACTATGTTCAGATTGTAATTTTGATTAAAAAAATACCGTAGTACGGTATATCAAAATGGCATAAGAAGCAACAACATGATATCTTTATATCATACTACAGAAATCCCTTTAGATAATACAATTGAAATCAGTGCCGTGAAATTAACAAGCTATAACGCTGTCAAAGTTCTTTTCCCTTGAGTTTTTCTTGTATCTATGTTTATTTATTTGATACCCTCATTTCTCTGAAGATGAAGAACTCAGGTTCATTGTTCATTGAAAGATGACAAACTATAAGCGCTCTGGGACATTACCCTATGCAAGACAGTTTGAAAATCCATTTCAACCACAAATTCTGCAGATGTACAAAAATAATAATAATAATAAACAATATATATATATATATATATATATATATATATATATATATATATATATATATATATATATAAAGATATTTGATCCAATTTTGTAGTTATTCATTAGAAAACAGACTTTGAGCAGCTATATAGCAATTATTTCAAATTAATGCTAATTTGTTGCATGTGCCTATTGGTTTTGTTTTTTTTTTTGCTCACTGCCCACAGAGTCATGCATTGTAATTATGTACATTGATATTGGTTTTAACATATATATATGTGAAATTAAAATATGGAAAAGTTATTATTGGAGCAGTTCATGAATCATGTGGGATATAAAAACTGTTTGCTAGTTTACTTTAACCCTCACCTCAATCCAGTCCAGGGAAGAATAGATATGGTTGAGTTGTGTTATCATTATTTGGGAGGATATACAAAACATATCCTCCTTTTCAAGTTTTAAAAGTAAGTGTCCTTCTCTCTACATATTTTATCACTTATGCACATTGCTTGAGAGGCACAAGACAAATTATATATTTACACTGTATAGTGTATTGGGATTGCACTTTTATATGATCTGTTTGCACTTTATGTATATAATTACACATATACAGATGTATATATGAAACACTATATAGGCACATCACATCTTTTTCTACCCAAAAATAGATATGTGTCCACAAGCAATCTATAATTATTATTATTATTATTATTATTGCCATTTACATAGTGCCAACAGATTCCATAGTGCTTTATAATATTGTAAGAGAAGGAATTTAGCTATAAATAGGACAATTACAAGAAAACTTACAGGAACAATAGGTTGAAGAGGAGCGCTGCTCAAACGAGCTTACATTCTATAGGAGGTGGGGTGTAAAACACAATAGGACAGGGAATAGCAATCAAAATAGGTGGGAGTGAAGCAGAGCTGGAGGAGAGAGTAGAGTGCTGCCCTTTAGGAGAGAACAAGAGACAGGTATGTGAGGTAGAGGTTACTCTGGGAGGCCAAAAGCTTTCTTAAAAAGATGGGTTTTAAGGCACTTCTTAAATGATTGAAGACTAGGGGAGAGTCTGATGGCGGTAGGCAGTCTGTTCCATAGGAAGGGAGACACCCGCGAGAAGTCCTGCAAGCGTGAGTTGGCTGTATGGGTGCAAGTAGCGGACATGAGAAGGTCACGGGCAGAGCGGAGAGACAGAGAAGGGGCATATCTATGGATCTGTGAAGAGATATAAGAGGGGCTAGAATTGATCAATCCTTTATAGGTATGGGTTAGCATTTTGAATTGACTCCTATAGGATACAGGAAACCAATGTAAGTACTGTCAAAGGATTGAGGTGTGAGAGGACCGGCTAGTGAGGAAAATCAGTCTGGCGGCAGCATTCATTACAGACTATATGTCAGGGTGGCGGTCCGATGCCCGGGACCCAGACACTGTCCGGGCGGCGGTGCAGGACCGGGACCCAGTATCCCTGATGTTCAAAGTAGGAGTCACAGCGTGGAGGTGGATTAGCAGGGTCTGGTGCAGGGTAACCGCACGCCCCCTGTTGTTGAGCACCAGCGTTTGTGCAGCCACATACCAAGACCCTGAATAAGCTTAAGCGGATACCAGGAACTAGGAGCTTGGAAATTAAGCAGACCTCCCAGGAGCTGAATAGGGAGGCTCTGCAGCAAGATTGTATCCAGTACTAGAAACAAGGCAAGACTAGAGATAGGCACCAAACAAGGAAACAAGACAAAACTAGGAGAACCCAGAACCAGAGAAGGATAGTAAGCTAAACCCAGAACATATACACAAGACATGAGGAAAACACGAACATAACATGGGCAAGACTGGACAGGACTGTACATGGACTGGGATACAAACTAAAACAAGACAGGATAACATAGGCAAAACAAGAGGAGATATAACTAAGTACTACATATGGAAATCATGGGGATTTAGTCACACTATATGATCATACATTGCATAAGCCTGCCAACAACGCCAATGTACCCCATATCTGGCAGGTCCTACACTGCCTAAAGTATGCTAAAACATCCCAAGACATATATAGCACTTACCTGCAAGAAAGGGCAGAAGCCTTGAGGAGCTGCCTGCAGGAACACTGAAACAGAGTGAATGATGGAAAACAAACGGGTGTGGCAACATAAAACAAACATTTAAATGAAACCTGGAGACTGGGAATCCCAGGGATGGATTACAGGAATGAACCCAGAAATCCCAGCATAAAGAAAACCAGACATAGAATAGAAACAAAAACCAAGAAACACTAAACAAGAATTGTAACAAGAGTACTGGATACTAGAAGCCAAGGCCAGACATCTCCACAGAACAGAGCAGGACGTGACACTGTAGCGGGGCAATACAGGTTTTTGGGAAGACCAATTAGGAGAGAGTTACAATAATGCTTGCAGGAAATTACTAGAGTATGGACAAGCTCTTTGGTACCATCTTGCGTAAGAAAGGGGCGGATGCGGGCTATGTTTTTAAGATGGAATCTACAGGATTTGGTAACATGCTGGATGTGAGGCTCAAAGGTGAGGCTAGACACCAAGACATATGACACCAAGACACCGTGCTTGCAAGGATGGACTGATGTGGATAGGTGTCCCATATGGTAAGGGAGTTCAGTATGGCTGGGCATGTCGTTCTCAGGATAGGCCTATCTTCTCTGCGTACCCACATGTGATACTGTGGGAGGTCGGTCCCTGTCATGAGTGACTCCAGGTCTACCCATGTTCTCACCTCTAGGGGAGCGTGCTACATTGCGACCTGTGCCAGTTGTGCCGCTAGGTAGTATGAGTAGAGGTGTGGCAGGCCCAACCCCCCTCTTTGCTTCTGTCTATATAATATATTCCTGGAGATCCTGTGTCTGCGGTTTTGCCATATAAAATCGCCTATTGCTTTTTGAATGTGCTCCAGGTCCAGGGCCGGTGCAAGGATTTTTGGATACATAGGCGAAGATGTATTTTTCCGCCCCCCCCACCCCCCCCATTCAAAAATAACATCTTCACCTATGTGCCTCTTAACCAGCCCCTCTCCCCGTCCATTATTGGTCCCCTCCCTTCCCTGTCCCTTAGTGTTCTTCTGACAGTCACACACACTCAATGACAAACACAGAGACTCACTGATCTGACACACACAAACTGATTGACACTCATTGACAGACACACTGATAGTCACACACAGACTCAATGACAAAGATACGCTCACTGATTTGACAGACACTCACAAACACACACTGACAGATACACACATACACTGACACACTCACATGCAACACTCATACAATCACTCACAGACACACATACACTCACTCACGCACACACTCCCAGTCACACATACACTCACTCACGCACACACTCACAGACACACATACACTCACTCACGCACACACTCACAGACACACATACACTCACTCATGCACACACATACACTCACTCACGCACACACATACACTCACTCACGCACACACTCACAGACACACATACACTCACTCACACACTCACACACAGTCACTCACAGTAACACATACACTCACTCACGCACACACACAGAGACACATACTCACAGACACTCACTCACACACACACACACTGACACTCACACACAGACACTCACACACAGACACACACTCACAGACACTCACTCACACAGAGACACATACACACTCAGACACACAGACACTCACTCACACAGAGACACATACACACTCACAGACACACAGACACTCACTCACACACAGACACTCACACACACAGACACTCACTCACAGACACACACTCACAGACACACAGACACTCTCACACAGATACACATACTCACTCACAGACACATACACACAGACACTCACTCACACACACACTCACACAGACACTCACACACTCACTCACAGACACACAGACACTCTCACACACACACACACACTCTAACACAGACACTCACACACACAGACACTCTCACACACAGACACTCACACACACAGACACTCTCACACACAGACACTCTCACACACAGACACATCACATACATTCACAAATTATTTTAATAAATAAATAATATCCACCCAGCCTCCCTATCTGGAGAGCTGGTGTGGATCATTCCCTGGGGTCCAGTGGGGCTGCTGGGCGGCGTGCAGCAGTGCTGCAATCAGGCGCTGCGAGGGAGCTCTAACCTCTCTGCTCTGCTCCCTCGCAGGCTGTCTGCTGATGCCGTGGGAGCCGGAATATAATGTCATCTTCCGGCTCCCGCGGCATCACTAGACAGCGCGCGAGGGAGCAGAGCAGAGAGGTTAGAGCTCCCTCGCAGCTCCTGATCGCAGCACTGCCGCACTGGGGGCGGAGATGGTGGCCGGCAGGAGGGAGAGCTTCCCTCCTGCCGGTCACTGAAATCTTGCGCCCCCGGAGCCGGTGCGCCCTAAGGCGGCCGCCTGTGCCGCCTTATGGACGCGCCAGGCCCTGGCCAGGTCAGATTTGAGCAACTTGACAGGCAACGCCTGAAAGAGAAATAGGATTCTTGGTAATATATTCATCTTTACTGTGTGGATGCGCCCTACCCAGGATATGGGTTTGTCGTGCCATTTTTCCATGTCGTGTATGAGGGTCCGGATCAGGGGGGTGTAATTCAAGAGGTGTCGTTTTTTCGGGTCTTCGGGTAGGCGTACCCCTAGGTATTTTAGATGGTCTCTTGCTAACGGAATGTTGTGGGTTTCCTGTAGAGTCGCTATGTCCTCTGCCGTCATGCCGATCGGGAGGGCGCTTGATTTTTCCAGATTCGCCTCGTATCCGGAGAAGGCACCGAACTGTGTTAATAGGCCTCTGAGCACTGCCATGGATTCTGTGGGTCTCGTGAGGGTCAACAGTATGTCATCTGCATAGGCGGAGGCGAGGAACTCCTGCCCGGCCACTTTTATCCCCGTGATCAGAGGGTGTTGTCGCATGGCTTGCATGAGTGGCTCTAGCGATAGGACAAACAAGAGGGGGGAGAGGGGGCAGCCTTGTCTGGTTCCATTCCTCAGAAAAAATGGTTGGGGCCCAGCTCCTGTAATCTTGACTTGTGCGGAAGCGTGGTTGTACATGGCCTTGATTGATGTTACGTATCTTTCTGGGAAGTTCAGGTGTTTCAGGAGGTCAAACAGGTATGGCCACTCAACTCTGTCGAAGGCCTTCTCAGCGTCTAGTGATACTAGTAGTGTCGGTGAGTTGGAGGTCTTTTGGCGCAATATGAGGTCTATATTCCTCCGGGTGTTCTCAAATAGCTGCCTGTCAGGCACAAATCCCACCTGCAGGGCCGGACTGGCCCACCGGGATACCGGGAAATTTCCCGGTGGGCCGCGGCTCCTGGGGGCTGCTCTGGCAATATGTGCCACCGGGTGGCCGGTCCGGTGGCACACACTTTGAGGGGGCCGGCCGGCAGGCGGCCGCATTGCACGTTGCAGCCTCACCGGTCCGGCGGCACACCTAATGCTGAGGGCTGAGGGAGGAGCATGTCTCTCTACCATGCTCCCTCGCGGTTCCCACAATCCCCAGCAGCATCCGTGCTGGGGATTGTGGGAACCGCGAGGGAGCATGGTAGAGATATGCTCCCTCCCCCTTCAGCCCTCAGCATTAACAGTGCTGCCGGACCGGCGAGGCTGCAGCGTGCAATGCGGCCGGCCTCCTGACTCCTCTCAGGTGGGTGGGGGGGATGGAAGTGGGGGGGGGATGGAAGTGGGGGGGGTGAAGAGAGAGACAGAGGTGGGGGGGATGAAGAGAGAGACAGAGGTGGGGGGGGATGAAGAGAGAGACAGAGGTGGGGGGGATGAAGAGAGAGACAGAGGTGGGGGGGATGAAGAGAGAGACAGAGGGGGGGATGAAGAGAGAGACAGAGGGGGGATGAAGAGAGAGACAGAGGGGGGATGAAGAGAGAGACAGAGGGGGGATGAAGAGAGAGACAGAGGAGGGGGATGAAGAGAGAGACAGAGGAGGGGGATGAAGAGAGAGACAGAGGGGGGATGAAGAGAGAGACAGGGGGGTGAAGAGAGAGACAGAGGGGGGGTGAAGAGAGAGACAGAGGGGGGGTGAAGAGAGAGACAGAGGGGGGGGTGAAGAGAGAGACAGGGGGGTGAAGAGAGAGGGGGGGTGAAGAGAGAGGGGGGGTGAAGAGAGAGAGAGGGGGTGAAGAGAGAGAGAGGGGGTGGAGAGAGAGAGACAGACAGAGGGGGGTGAAGAGAGAGAGACAGATGGGGGTGAAGAGAGAGAGAGACAGAGGGGGGTGAAGAGAGAGAGAGAGAGACAGAGGGGGGTGAAGAGAGAGAGAGAGAGACAGAGGGGGGTGAAGAGAGAGAGAGACAGAGGGGGATGAAGAGAGAGACAGAGGGGGGGATGAAGAGAGAGACAGAGGGGGGGAAGAGAGAGACATAGGGGGTTGAAGAGAGAGACTGAGGGGGGGTGAAGAGAGAGACAGGGGGGGTGAAGAGAGAGACAGAGGGGGGGTGAAGAGAGACAGAGGGGGGGGGGTGAATAGAGAGAGAGACAGAGGGGGGGTGAATAGAGAGAGAGACAGAGGGGGGGAGAGTGCCACAGGGAGAGGGGGGAGAGTGAGACACAAGGGGGGAGAGAGGGGTGAATAGAGAGAGACAGAGGGGGAGGGAGAGTGCCACAGGGAAAGGAGGGAGAAAGAGACAGATGGGGGAGAGTGAGACACACGGGGAGAAAGAGGGGTGAATAGAGAGAGACAGTGCCACAGGGAAAGGGGGGAGAAAGAGACAGAGGGGGGAGAGTGAGACACAAGGGGAGAAAGAGGCGTAAATAGAGAGAGACAGAGGGGGAGGGAGAGTGCCACAGGGAAAGGAGGGAGAAAGAGACAGAGGGGGGAGAGTGAGACACACGGGGAGAAAGAGGGGTGAAGAGAGAGAGACAGTGCCACAGGGAAAGGGGGGAGAAAGAGACAGAGGGGGGAGAGTGAGACACAAGGGGAGAAAAAGGCGTAAATAGAGAGAGACAGAGGGGGAGGGAGAGTGCCACAGGGAAAGGAGGGAGAAAGAGACAGAGGGGGGAGAGTGAGACACACGGGGAGAAAGAGGGGTGAATAGAGAGAGACAGTGCCACAGGGAAAGGGGGAGAGTGAGACACAAGGGGAGAAAGAGGGATGAATAGAGAGAGACAGAGGGGGAGGGAGAGTGCCACAGGGAAAGGAGGGAGAAAGAGACAGAGGGGGGAGAGTGAGACACACGGGGAGAAAGAGGGGTGAATAGAGAGAGACAGTGCCACAGGGAAAGGGGGGAGAAAGAGACAGAGGGGGGAGAGTGAGACACAAGGGGAGAAAAAGGCGTAAATAGAGAGAGACAGAGGGGGAGGGAGAGTGCCACAGGGAAAGGAGGGAGAAAGAGACAGAGGGGGGAGAGTGAGACACACGGGGAGAAAGAGGGGTGAATAGAGAGAGACAGTGCCACAGGGAAAGGGGGAGAGTGAGACACAAGGGGAGAAAGAGGGATGAATAGAGAGAGACAGAGGGGGAGGGAGAGTGCCACAGGGAAACTCTAGCCCTGGAGCTACGGGCTAGAGTTCACTCTCACCACTGCGACCACCAGGGATTCCTGGTGGTCCAAGTGGTGAGAGTGAACTCTAGCCCCATACAAACACTGCCCACACACACCATACACATTCACACACTGCCCCCCCATACACACACACAGACCCCCATACACACATTCCCCTACACACACAGCCACCCATACACACATTGCCCCACGCACCCTACACACTGAACCTTTCACACACATTGCACCCCTCACACATTGCACCACTGCTCCTATACCCTACTACAGCCCCATATCCCAGCAGACCCCAGGTAAGTTGTCAAACTGTACTTAAACGGTTTGACTACTTACTCTGGGAGCGGGTCCCGGCACTCCTGGCACCATACCCACTACACAGAGCAGTAGTGGTTATTGTGCATGGATTATTTCTTTAAATAATCTATAGGTGCCCCTCCTGAGATCAGGCTCATGATCCGCCACTGATTTATATTATATTATATTATATATATATATATATATATATATATATATATATAATTATGCCTATTATATTTACACATATATTAATGTACATTTATATATGCATAATACACTAAGAAATGTCATTGATATGTACAATATGTAATAAGCAGATATTGGCCCAGTCTTGTTGCTAGGTGCATAATCCAGCACAATAACATATTTAAAGTGAAGAGTGCACCCACAGGACCTCAAAATAAACAAGATAACGTAATTTTTTACAGTTGTGCCCTACATACATTCACCAGAGGCGGCTCTCTAATTAGGCGGCTTAGGCGGCCGCCTAAGGCCTCGCGCTGGCGGGGGCCTCGCGGCCGCCTAAACCGCCTGTTGGCAGAGTGTGTCAGGTCCTCGGTCACTGACCGAGGACCTGACACCAGGAGGGGGCCCGGCGGCTTGCCCGGTATGCCGCCGGGTGCGAGGCCCCTCCTGGCTGCCCGGCCACCATCGCAGACACTGGCCTGCAGCTCCGCAGTGTGCAGAGCTGCAGACCATGTGACTCGCGAGAATTGGCCAATCAGAGCGTTGCCGCGGGTTACCATGGCAACGCTCTTAAGTCTCGCGAGATTACACGGCCTGCAGCTCTGAGGAGCTGCAGACCGTGAGCAGTGGCCACCGGACCACCAGGGAGCCCACTGGACCACCAGGGAAAGGTAGGCTCTCCCTCCCCATCACCCCCCACCACCCTCAGGCTCACCCCCCACCACCATCACCCTCACCCCCAGCTTCACCACCCTCAGCCTCACCCCCCACCACCAACACCCCCCACCACCCTCAGGCTCACCCCCAGCTTCACCACCCACCACCCTCAGCCTCACCCCCCACCACCATCACCACCACCACCCTCACCACCACCATCACCCCCACCACCCTCAGCCTCACCCCCACTACCACCATCACCCCCACCACTCTCAGCCTCACCACCACCACCACCCACACCACCCTCAGCCTCACCCCCCACCACCACCATCACCCCCCTCAGCCTCACCCCCCACCACCACCATCACCCCCCACCACCCTCAGCTTCACCCCCCACCACCATCACCCCCACCACCCTCAGCCTCACTCCCCACCACCACCATCAACCCCCACCACCCTCAGCTTCACCCCACCACCATCACCCCCACCACCCTCAGCCTCACCCCACCACCATCACCCCCACCACCCTCAGCCTCACCCCCATCACCATCACCCCCACCACCCTCAGCCTCACCCCCATCACCATCACCCCTCCCCACCCTCAGCCTCACCCCCACCACCCCTCCCCTCCCTCACCATCACCCCCACCACTCTCAGCCTCACCCCCACACCCCCACACCACCATCACCCCCCACCACCCACCACCATCACCCCCACCACCCTCAGCCTCACCCCACCACCATCACCCCCACCACCCTCAGCCTCACCCCCCACCACCACCATCACCCCCCACCACCCTCAGCCTCACTCCCCACCACCATCACCCTCAGCTTCACGCCCCACCACCATCACCCCCACCACCCTCAGCCTCACCCCCACCCCCACCACCCCTCCTCAGCCTCACCCCCACCACCATCACCCCTCCCCACCCTCACCATCACCACCCACCACCCTCAGCCTCACCCCCACCATCACCCACCATCACCCCCCTCAGCCTCACCACCATTACCCCCCACCACCCTCACCATCACCCCTCCCCACCATCACCCCTCCCCACCATCACCCCTCCCCACCCTCACCCCCACCACCCTCAGCTTCACCCCCCACCACCCTCAGCCTCACCCCCCACCACCCTCAGCCTCACCCCCCACCACCATCACCCACCATCACCACCCGCAGCCTCACCCCCCACCACCCTCAGCTTCACCCACCACCATCACCCCTCACCACCCTCACCATCACCCCTCCCCACCATCACCCCCCTCAGCCTCACCCCCACCACCCTCAGCTACACCCACCACCACAGTCACCATCACCCCCACCACCCTCAGCTTCACCCCCACCACCATCACCCCTCCCCACCCTCACCATTACCCCTTCATCCTCAGCCTCACCCCCACCACCCTCAGCCTCACCATCCCCCATAACCCCCCACCACCCTCAGCCTCACCTCCCACCACCCACAGCATCACCCCTCACCACCCTCAGCTTCACCACCCACCACCACCCTCAACATCACCACCCACCACCACCCTCAACATCACCCCCCTCACCCCCCTCAGCATCACCCCCCTCAGCCTCACCCCCCACCACCCTCAGCATCACCCCTCAGCATCGCCCCTCACCACCCTCAGCATTACCCCCCACCACCCTCAGCATCACCACCCTCAGCATAACCCTCCGTCACCACCCTCAGCCTCCCCCACTCACCATCACCCCCTCCTTCTCACATCACCCCCCTCTCACTCTCACATTACCCCCCCACTCTCACATTACCCCCCCACTCTCACATTAGCCCCCCACTCTCACATTAGCCCCCCACTCTCACATTACCCCCCCACTCTCACATTAGCCCCCCACTCTAACATTAGCCTCCCACTCTCACATTAGCCCCCCACTCTCACATTAGCCCCCCAGTCTCACATTACCCCCTCTCACTCTCACATTACCCCCTCTCACTCTCACATTACCCCCTCTCACTCTCACGTTACCCCCTCTCACTCTCACATTACCCCCTCTCATTCTCACATTACCCCCTTTCACTCTCACATTACCCCCTCTCACATTACCCCCTCTCACTCTCACATTACCATCACCCCCCGCTCCCTCTCACATTACCATCACCCCCCGCTCCCTCTCACATTACCATCACCCCCTGCTCCCTCTCACATTACCATCACCCCCCGCTCCCTCTCACATTACCATCACCCCCCTCTCACTCTCACATTACCATCACCCCCCGCTCCCTCTCACATTACCATCACCCCCCCGCTCCCTCTCACATTACCATCACCCCCCGCTCCCTCTCACATTACCATCACCCCCCGCTCCCTCTCACATTACCATTAACCCCCCGCTCCCTTTCACCATCACCCCCCGCTCCCTCTCACCATCACACCCCCCGCTCCCTCTCACCATCACGCACCCCGCTCCCTCTCACCATCACACACCCCGCTCCCTCTCACCATCACACTCCCCGCTCCCTCTCACCATCACACTCCCCGCTCCCTCTCACCATCACACCCCCCGCTCCACCATCAGCTACCCCATACACATAGGGTCTCAGACAAAAACGCAAACATGCTCACAGAGACATACATTCGCACACACAAGGATACTCTCTGTCAGACCCACTCTCAGGCACATACACAGGTAGACAGTGCATCAATGTGTATATGTGACCCTTTTTTGTTAGTGGGGCCTCATGTTTGCATTTCGCCTAAGGCCTCATAAAGTCTAGAGCCGCCTCTGACATTCACCATTTCAGTCCCATTACCAAGCGTTCCTTAATATGTCATGGTAGTTGGACTGAAACATTGGTTATATGCAAAGGCACGTCTGCTTAAAATAAATCTGCACTCTTTTTTTTAAGCCTATATGTGCTTTTTTTCACATTGGAGTAATAATTTTAATTTTAAGTTATCTTTTCTAACTCTGTATCTGCACACTATGCTGGCGCGACGCATTATGGGGCTGGTAAATAATTTTTTTCCAGGGCTGCTTTTAATTCCCAGTCCGGCCCTGCCCACCTGGTCAGGGTGAATCAGAGTTTTTAGTGCGGGGTTCAGTCGGTCTGCAAGTATTTTCGCTAGTATCTTAACATCGTGATTAATCAGCGATATAGGTCTGTAATTATCAGGGAGTAGGGGGTCCCTGCCCGGTTTCTGGAGGAGTATTATGTTGGCTAGGGACATACTGCTTTCTGTGCTACCGCCCTCCATGAAGTCATTGAATAAACGTACCAGGCGCGGGGAGAGTTCCTCCCGAAAGGCCTTGTAGTATGCCCCGTCAAAGCCATCTGGTCCCGGCGCCCTGTAACCTTTCAGGCCTGCGATAGCCCTGTCCACTTCCTCCTTCGTTATCGCCTCGTCAAGAAGGTGTGCTGTTGCTGTCGGGAGTTTTGGTAAGTCCAGGTCCTGTAAAAAGTTCTGCATTTGCGTCATAGCCTCTTCTTGGGACGTTTGAGTTCTCGGCGTGTGGTTGTAGAGTTTCGTATAGTAGTCGGTGAAGACTTGCGCGACCTCTGCGGGGGTGCTTTTTATCATCCCGTCACTGTGTTTGATCGTGGTGATCGGGGCACGGTTTTGTCGCGGTCGTAGGGTTCTGGCCAATAGTGTATCCATTTTGTTTGATTGTTCATAGTATGTTCTCTTCGTCCAATTGAGTGCCTTTATGGTGTCATCCATTAGTATAGCGGTTATGGATCGTCTGATCCCCTGTACTTGCTCCATGAGTTGAGGATTTGGGGCAGTTTTATGTTTTTGCTCCGCTTTCCTCAGCTCTTCCAGAAGTCGTGTCACCTGTTTGGTCTTATGTGCCTTCTTCCTTGTTGCCAGTTTAATGCATGTGCCCCTGATCACTGCCTTGTGGGCCGCCCATACAGTGTTCGGGGCAATGTCATCCGTTTCGTTTTCGTCGAAGTAGTTTTGTATGTCGGCGCGTAGTTCTGCTTTGGTTCCCTCATCCCACAACAGGTGGGCGCTCATCTTCCAGTTCCATGGCGCCACCGTGCATAGGTGGTCTAGCGTCAGGGTGACGTCAGCATGGTCTGACCACGTAATAGAACCGATCATTGTCTCCTTTACCTTTGCCATGCTCGTGTTATTAACGAGGAAGTAATCGATCCTCGAGTAGGTACCGTGTGGTGCAGAGTAAAATGTATAGAAGAGTTCTCCGGGGTGTTGGGCCCGCCACACATCAATCAAGCCAGTGCTCTGGACAAAGCTGTGAAGTAGTCTATCTTGTACCCCCCTGCCCTGTGACCTCGGCGTACCTGCCTTGGCGCTTCTGTCAACTGCTGGGCACGGTGCGGCGTTAACGTCGCCCCCCATAAGTATCATACCGTGGGGTAGGGCCTTAATTTTTTCCGTATGTTGGGGGCGTATACATTTACTAAATGCACAGGGTGGGAATACAATGTCCCTGTCAGGATAATGTACCTGCCGTCGGTGTCTAGGTCCTTGGATCGTATTTGAATCGGGCATCTGCTGTGCACGAGGATAGCCACTCCGTTATTTTTCCGGTGTGATCTGGCTTCGTAGAATGTGGAGTATGTACGGTCCCTGATTTGGAGTGTCGTGTTCTTAGAGAGGTGTGTCTCCTGTATGAACGCTATGTCTGGGTTGAGTCTTTTGATCTCCCTGAGCATTAGGAGTCTTTTTCTAGGGGCGTTTAAGCCCTTGGCATTTATGGAGAGCAGTTTCAGGGCCATTCCCATCGTGGTGTTGGTCGCTCGTTACCGTCTAATGGTCTCCCTCCCCCACTGTCCCTGTTGCTGTCATGACTACTGAGTACTGATTTCGTAGAGTGCTCCTCCGCGCCTGAGCCCGTCGCATAGGATGGGGGGGATGGGTAGGGGGTAAGACAAGGAGAGAAAAGAGAGAAAAGATTAGATGAAGAGAAATGTAATGGCTGGACTTACTAATCGCCAGTCCTGTGTGGGGTGTCGTCCCCGCGTCCATATCCCGTATCGCGCCAGGTTCCATATGGAATACGGGTTACAGTGCCATGGTGGGACCGCACCGCGTTTGCCGCTATATGTCGTGCTGATACGTGTTCCTTGTGAATGTGTGTGTGCGTCCCAGGGTAGGACAAAGTTGTGTAACTCTGTGGAGTTAGGGTCGGTCGTGAGACTTTGCGGGTTCATCAGGACGAGGTCTTCCCTCTATGGGAAACCACTTCTCCGCTGGGGAGGGGTTAGGGTCGTGACTTCGATGTGGGAGATGGGGGGAGGGGGGAACGCCTGGTGTCCAGTAGGTGGAGCTCTTCCGTGAGGGCGGGGGGGGAGGGGGCGGTGCTCTCAACCACAGGCTCCATTGTGGCCTTAACTACAGTATGTGTACTTGTTCGTGGTGAGAGGAAGCGCATGCGTGGGAAATTAAACATTACCATTACATATTCACAATTGAGGTGTATTACATACATTACTTCCCATGGACCAGTCCCTTCTGTTTAGAGGGCCACTTTTCCTTGTACCTTTGGGCTATAGGCCTTGTTGGGGCCGGTGTGCCCGCCAACCGCCTCCATTGTGGCATGGCTGCATTATGCGTACTTGTTTGTGTCGAGGGGTAAGCGCATGTATGGGAAAAGTAGCCATCACTAGTATATATACATAATTGAGGTCTGTTACATACATTATTTCACATGGATCAGCCCCTTCTGGCTAGAGGGCTATTGTCCCCTGTTCCTGTAGGCTATAGGCCTGTCTGAGGCCGGTGCGTTCCACTACAGCCTCTATTGTGGCGGGGCTGCAGTACACGTACTTGTTTGTGGTGGGGGTAAGCGCATGTGTGGGAGGATATACATCACTAATACATGTTCATAGTTATGATGTAAAACATACATTACTTTCCCTTGGACTTGCCCCATCTGGCTAGGGGGCTATCATCCCCCATGCATTTAGGTTATAGGCCTTTCTGTGGCCGGCGTGTTCAGCCACCGCCTCTCTTGTATGTGGTGGGGCTAAGCACATGTGTGGGAAAATATACATCACATATACATATACACAATAGAGGTATGGTACATACATTGCTTCCCAAGAACCCGCCCCGTCCGGCCACATGGCACTTTTCCCCTGTACCCTTAGGTTATAGGCCTGTCCAAGGCATCAAGTTGCTTTGGCTCTCTCCCCGCACCCCCCTGCGATCCCATGTGTATATGGCAGCAGACCCGCTCAGTTATCCCCCACCTACACTCGAGCCTGTCTACCTTTATGCACCCAGGGTGGCTCGGACAGGCCTGCGCTTGCTCTTTCTGTCATGTAGGTGGTTAGGCCTGGCTCTGTGCTAGTTCAGGCCGAGTGGTTACTCGTACTGTCGGGCGCAGGTGTGGCGTGGGTTGTGAGGAGCTCGGTGGGAGAGCCCTTGAACCCTTAGGGGATGGCTATCGCCGGCTGTGACATCTTCATGTTAGTATGCTGGCGGAAAGGTTCCTAGGCCTATCTGTTGTGGGCATCGCCTGCGCTTGGTATGTGCTACGCCTCTTGTGACTGCCTCTCACGTTGTAATCCGGGGCCGGAGAATAGGGTTTAAAGAATGTAGCTATATATTTTTTTTGGGGGGGGGTGGGGGGGGAGGGGGAGGGGAGGTGGGGTATTCACCCCCAGGTGCGTACTTAGCTTTGCGCTGATACCCTACCATCTGGGATAGCTAAGTATCTGTATGATAGCTCCCCTACTTTAGGACTTGGGAGTGTTGCCAAATACCCCATACACCGGTACCCCAAATACCCCATTTCTAGGGCCAGCTCCGCTCCATGCACCCCATGCACCCCGGAGCACCGGTGTATGTAGGACACATTATAGGCACATTATAGGCCTTTTTGGGGGACATATTAGTATAGCCTATAATCCGGATACTCCTCCCTCCACACTCCTTAGGGCCCAACCTTCATCTTTTTTTTTTTTTTTTGAGAGTGACCATGGACCCCAGTGATCCCTCCCTTTCCCCCCACCCCCCTCCCAAAGAATGCTGTATGGTGTAGTCAAAGCTCAGTGTTCCCTCCTAGTTGGTGCAGTTGATCCCCCAGTCCCATTGCTGAAGCGGCTCTCCCAATCCCCTCCCAACGCTGGTCACCCCGGACCCCCCAGTGTCCCCCAGTGTATGTTATGTGGGCAAGTCACTGTCCCTTGATGGCACCTGTTCCCCTGTATCTTACTCTCCGACTGAATGCCATTCTCCTGGCAGGGGCTGCAGATCCTCGGAACCTGTCGCCGTGCCTGGAATTCCCTCAGGTGCCGGTAGCCCTAGGGCCGCAAAGAAGGAGAGTGCATCTGCTCCTGGGTGAAGGACGTGGGTTCTTCCCTCCTTGAACGCTAGGAGCTTAAAGGGGTAACCCCAGGCGTAGCGAATACTTGCGTCCCGCAGTGTCTCCGTGATGGGCCTCCATTCTCGCCTCCTCTGTAGGGTAGCTGGTGCCAGGTCCTGGAAGATGGATAAGTCGGCTCCCTGGAAGGTGATCCGGGCCTCTCGGCTTTTCTTGAGGAGAGCTTCTTTGGTTTGGAAGTGTAGGAACCTGATAACGATGTCCCTTGGGTAGTTGGCATCCGGTCTCTTTGCCCGCAGCGCCCTGTGCGCTCGTTCAATGTGCCATTGATGGTCAGGGATATCTGGTAGCAGTGGCTTTAATATGGTGGTCACTATGGCTGCCACTGGTCCCTCTCCCGCCTTTTCTGGGAGGCCCCTGAGGCGTACGTTATTGCGGCGTGATCTGTTTGCCATATCTTCAATGGCTAGTTCGGCTGCTGCCATTCTAGCCGTTAGCTAGTTTACTTGTGTGATAGCCGTATTGTGTGCCATTGTCGTGGCCTCCAGCCTCGTTTCCAGCCTCATGGTGCAGTCTCCCAGGGCTTGGATTTCTCCGCGGAGGAGCCTGGGGGAGCGATCAATCTCCCCTGCCAGGTATGATTTTACCTCTGCAAGGGTGGCTAGTATTTGGGCTGTGTCAGCCGTGTTCTGAAGTCCCGCGGCCCCATTCCTGTGTGCGGGCCCTTCTCCTCCATCTTCCCCGCTGCCGCCATCTTGCTGGTCTGTGGGTACTACACGTGGAGCCGCGAAAAACTCCGCCACGGAGGTACCTGTGTCGTGGCCCTTTTTGGGGTTCTTCTTGGGGGGCCTTTTGTCCATCCCTGGGAGCAGTTTGGCTACTCTTAGGTAGGATTAATTTGCTGTTTCGCGACACGGTCAGAGCGGAGCTCTAAGCAAACGCGTCCAGCTCGCTCCGTGTCCAAGCCACGCCCCCAGAAAATATTTTTTTAAAGAATTTTTGAGAGTATACGTTTGGAGAGTAAACATTAACAAGGGTGTAGCAAATGTCATTTATATTATATACCAATATCAAGTAACTTCCTTTGGGATCTATTAATTCTACAATCAGTTTAAATTTTAACCATTCTGCAAGGATAATTGCGACTCCTCTTTTCTTTTTATTTGGAAGACCCGAGGAGAAAACCCTAGGAAATCTGGTAAAACGTCATCGGTGTGCTCCACCAGTCTTCCAATGGGTCTCCTGCACAAAGCATAAATTGGATTTGTTTTTTACTATATAGTCATATAAATAGCCTCTTTCTTGAGGTGTATTGAGACCCTGTGCATTGATTGAAAAGACCTTTAATGTCATCTATGCAGAGCCCACAGAAATCCTCCCTGCCAACGCCTCACACAACTGGGACAAGACATACACATATACAGACAATCTTACATTCATCCTTACTGTCTTAAAACAATGTCTAAATAGACAGAATCCTAGCCTAAATTTCTATCTAGGCTAAACCACAGTTGATGACGGGATCGGGGTAATAGGTGGAGTCTAATGCATTCAATGCTCTTTCCCAATCTACCTCTCCCAGAGAAAAAAACAAAACAAAAATACTTCTCCCTTTGCAAATTTCTTAACTTTTATTAAGTAAAATCCCTCATACACTCTCTTTCACAAATATTACCTATAATAGATTTTTTTTCCTTCTTTAGATTTTGTGTGATAAACTCTAAACCATATAAAGTGCATTCCAAACATTCCTTCTAAGTAGTGATGTCGCGAACATTAAATTTTCCGTTCGCGAACGGCGAATGCGAACTTCTGCAAATGTTTGCGAACGGGCGAACCCGGCGAACCGCCATAGACTTCAATAGGCAGGCAAATTTTAAAACCCACAGGGACTCTTTCTAGCCACAATAGTGATGGAAAAGTTGTTTCAAGGGGACTAACACCT
Organism: Pelobates fuscus; assembly: GCF_036172605.1. Taxonomy (NCBI): domain Eukaryota; kingdom Metazoa; phylum Chordata; class Amphibia; order Anura; family Pelobatidae; genus Pelobates; species Pelobates fuscus. Next base: position 291,198,407 of record NC_086320.1, on the reverse strand, counting down.
GGACTGTGGCATGCCGGAGGGGGATCCATGGCAAAACTCCCATGGAAAATTACATACCGTATATACTCGAGTATAAGCCGAGTTTTTCAGCACATTTTTTGTGCTGAAAAACTCCAACTCGGCTTATACTCGAGTCAATTGTATGTATTATGGCAATTTGCATTGCCATAATACAGACTGGGGGCTGTGGGGGCGTTTACTTACCTCTCCTGCAGCTCCTGTCAGCTCCCACCGCCTCCGCGCCGGTCCGTTCAGCACCTCTGTCAGCTCCCAGTGTAAGTCTCGCGAGAGCCGCGGGGTAATAGTGCGGCCGCGAGAATTACACTGGGACTTACACTGGGAGCTGCACGGACCGGCGCGGAGGAGGAGGGAGCTGACAGGAGCTGCAGGAGAGGTAAGTAACAGCTCTGCCAGCCCCCTCCTACACAGTGCCCATCCACTGGACCACAAGGGAGTGAGAGCCCCCCTCCCTGCCATGTATCAAGCAGGGAGGGGGGACGAAAAAAATGAAATAATACAATAAAATAAAAAATAATACTAAAAATAATTAAATAAAATAAAAAATAATAAAAAAAAATTAAATAAAATAAAAAAAATTCAAAAAAAAATTAAATAAAATAAAAAAATAAATAAAATAAAAAAAATAATAAAATTGCCCACCCCCCACCAAGGCTCTGCAACACACACACACTGCACTCATACACACACACACTGCACTCATACACACACACTGCACTCATACACACACGCTGCACTCATACACACACACTGCACTCATACACACACACTGCACTCATACACACACGCTGCACTCATACACACACGCTGCACTCATACACACACGCTGCACTCATACACACACGCTGCACTCATACACATGATGCATTCATACACACACACACTGCATTCATTATATACACACACTGTAAATAAATATTCAATTAATATAATTTTTTTAGGATCTAATTTTATTTAGAAATTTACCAGTAGCTGCTGCATTTCCCACCCTAGTCTTATACTCGAGTCAATACGTTTTTCCAGTTTTTTGGGGTAAAATTAGGGGCCTCGGCTTATATTCGGGTCGGCTTATACTCGAGTATATACGGTAGTTGATGCAGAGTCTGGTTTAAATCCATAAAGGGCATAAATCACCTAACATTCCTAAATTGTTTGGAATAACGTGCTTTAAAACATTAGGTATGATGTTGTATCGATCAGGTAGTGTAAGGGTTATGCCCGCTTCACAGTGACAGACCAAACTCCCCGTTTAACGCACCGCAAACAACCGCAAACAGTCCATTTGCACAACCGCAAACTCCCATTTGCACAAGGTTGGATACCAAGCTAGCCATGTCCCGTTCCTTGTCCTCACTGATGTCATTGAAGGTATCTTCCTCCACCCAGCCACGTACAACACCAAGGGTCCCCGAAAGGTGACAACAAACCCCCTGTATTTTTTTTTTTTTAAATGTACACTACTGTTACACCAGATATGAGTTGCACTGGTGTGACACTGTGCCCTAGCAGGCCCTGAAACTCACACGTGTGAAGGAATCTGACTGCTATTATATTACAGTCAAAAAAGTTTTTTTTGTTTTTTTTAAATGCAAGCTATTGTGATACCAGATATGAGTGGTGGCACTGGAACCACCTTAAAAATATTGGATATCGCTAAAAATCATGATCACTATATACTTTCTCTACAAACCTCTAAAACGAACCAAACTACTCATCCATCCGCTATACCACTTTATCCCACCTAGAACTAGTGCCCAGTTAAAATACTTGACTCTTACTTACCCACACTCAGTCATGCCACACACATTTCACCACTACTCTCACTGAATCCCTCTGACTACGGCTAAATTCATCTTCTACATCAGAACACTACTCCTAAGATTGGGTTGTATCCATGTCTCGGGTCTTTCATTTAGAATAGGGGCAGCTTCGGTCTCCTTCAACACTGACACTCCAGTGCATATTATTAAAAGATTGGGCAGATGGAAATCCTCAGTCTACAACCGATATATTCTTCATCCCGAGAAAGAAATGAGGAAAGCTTTTAAAAGATTGGCTTTGTAAATTTGATGCAATAAGTGTGTTTTTCTTTAATACCTTTTCACCCTCTTTGCATGAACCCGATTTACATATATTACTAATATGTTTCTGAACATATATATTATATTATTCACTCATCATGCTGCCTCGGTCCAACAATAAATGACTATGGGGGATAATATATAATAAACACAGGTTACTGGCTATGGGGGGGTAATGTATAATAAACACAGGTTACTGGCTATGGGGGATAATGTATAATAAACACAGGTTACTGGCTATGGGGGGATAATGTATAATAAACACAGGTTACTGGTTGTGGGGGGATAATGTATAATAAACACAGGTTACTGGCTATGGAGGGATAATGTATAATAAATACAGGTTACTGGCTATGGGAGGGATAATGTATAATAAACACAGGTTACTGGCTGTGGAGGGATAATGTATAATAAACACAGGTTACTGGCTATGGGGGAGATAATGTATAATAAACACAGGTTACTGGCTATGGGGGGATAATGTATAATAAACACAGGTTACTGGCTATGGGAGGGATAATGTATAATAAACACAGGTTACTGGCTATGGGGGGATAATGTATAATAAACACAGGTTACTTGCTGTGGAGGGATAATGTATAAGAAACACAGGTTACTGGCTATGGGGGGGATAATGTATAATAAACACAGGTTACTGGCTATGGGAGGATAATGTATAATAAACACAGGTTACTAGCTATGGGGGGATAATGTATAATAAACACAGGTTACTGGCTATGGGGGATAATGTATAATAAACACAGGTTACTGGCTATGGGGGGATAATGTATAATAAACACAGGTTACTGGCTATGGGGGGGATAATGTATAATAAACACAGGTTACTTGCTGTGGAGGGATAATGTATAAGAAACACAGGTTACTGGCTATGGGGGGGATAATGTATAATAAACACAGGTTACTGGCTATGGGAGGATAATGTATAATAAACACAGGTTACTAGCTATGGGGGGATAATGTATAATAAACACAGGTTACTGGCTATGGAAGGATAATGTATAATACACACAGGTTACTGGCTATGGGAGGATAATGTATAATAAACACAGGTTACTGGCTATGGGGGGGGGATAATGTATAATAAACTCAGGTTACTGGCTATGGTGAGGTTAATGTATAATAAACACAGGTTACTGGCTATGGTGAGGTTAATGTATAATAAACACAGGTTACTGGCTATGGGGGATAATGTATAATAAACACAGGTTACTGGTTGTGGGGGATAATATATAATAAACATAGGTTACTGGTTGTGGGGGGATAATGTATAATAAACACAGGTTACTGGCTATGGGGGAGATAATGTATAATAAGCACAGGTTACTGGCTATGGGGGGATAATGTATAATAAACACAGGTTACTGGCTATGGAGGGATAATGTATAATAAACACAGGTTACTGGCTATGGGAGGATAATGTATAATAAACACAGGTTACTGGCTATGGGGGGATAATGTATAATAAACACAGGTTACTGGCTATGGGGAGGATAATGTATAATAAACACAGGTTACTGGCTATGGGGGAGATAATGTATAATAAGCACAGGTTACTGGCTATGGGGGGATAATGTATAATAAACACAGGTTACTGGCTATGGGAGGATAATGTATAATAAACGCAGGTTACTGGCTATGGGGGGATAATGTATAATAAACACAGGTTACTGGCTATGGGAGGATAATGTATAATAAACACAGGTTACTGGCTATGGTGAGGTTATTGTATAATAAACACAGGTTACTGGCTATGGGGGATAATGTATAATAAACACAGGTTACTGGTTGTGGGGGATAATGTATAATAAACACAGGTTACTGGTTGTGGGGGGATAATGTATAATAAACACAGGTTACTGGCTATGGGGGAGATAACGTATAATAAGCACAGGTTACTGGCTATGGGGGGATAATGTATAATAAACACAGGTTACTGGCTATGGGAGGATAATGTATAATAAACACAAGTTACTGGCTATGGGAGGATAATGTATAATAAACACAGGTTACTGGCTAAGGGGAGGATAATGTATAATAAACACAGGTTACTGGCTATGGGGGAGATAATGTATAATAAGCACAGGTTACTGGCTATGGGGGGATAATGTATAATAAACACAGGTTACTGGCTATGGGAGGATAATGTATAATAAACGCAGGTTACTGGCTATGGGGGGATAATGTATAATAAACACAGGTTACTGGCTATGGGAGGATAATGTATAATAAACACAGGTTACTGGCTATGGTGAGGTTATTGTATAATAAACACAGGTTACTGGCTATGGGGGATAATGTATAATAAACACAGGTTACTGGTTGTGGGGGATAATGTATAATAAACACAGGTTACTGGTTGTGGGGGGATAATGTATAATAAACACAGGTTACTGGCTATGGGGGAGATAATGTATAATAAGCACAGGTTACTGGCTATGGGGGGATAATGTATAATAAACACAGGTTACTGGCTATGGAGGGATAATGTATAATAAACACAGGTTACTGGCTATGGGAGGATAATGTATAATAAACACAGGTTACTGGCTATGGGGGGATAATGTATAATAAACACAGGTTACTGGCTATGGGGAGGATAATGTATAATAAACACAGGTTACTGGCTATGGGGGAGATAATGTATAATAAGCACAGGTTACTGGCTATGGGGGGATAATGTATAATAAACACAGGTTACTGGCTATGGGAGGATAATGTATAATAAACGCAGGTTACTGGCTATGGGGGGATAATGTATAATAAACACAGGTTACTGGCTATGGGAGGATAATGTATAATAAACACAGGTTACTGGCTATGGTGAGGTTATTGTATAATAAACACAGGTTACTGGCTATGGGGGATAATGTATAATAAACACAGGTTACTGGTTGTGGGGGATAATGTATAATAAACACAGGTTACTGGTTGTGGGGGGATAATGTATAATAAACACAGGTTACTGGCTATGGGGGAGATAACGTATAATAAGCACAGGTTACTGGCTATGGGGGGATAATGTATAATAAACACAGGTTACTGGCTATGGGGGGGATAATGTATAATAAACACAGGTTACTTGCTGTGGAGGGATAATGTATAAGAAACACAGGTTACTGGCTATGGGGGGGATAATGTATAATAAACACAGGTTACTGGCTATGGGAGGATAATGTATAATAAACACAGGTTACTGGCTATGGGGGGATAATGTATAATAAACACAGGTTACTGGCTATGGAAGGATAATGTATAATACACACAGGTTACTGGCTATGGGAGGATAATGTATAATAAACACAGGTTACTGGCTATGGGGGGGGGATAATGTATAATAAACACAGGTTACTGGCTATGGGGAGGATAATGTATAATAAACACAGGTTACTGGCTATGGTGAGGTTAATGTATAATAAACACAGGTTACTGGCTATGGGGGATAATGTATAATAAACACAGGTTACTGGTTGTGGGGGATAATATATAATAAACATAGGTTACTGGTTGTGGGGGGATAATGTATAATAAACACAGGTTACTGGCTATGGGGGAGATAATGTATAATAAGCACAGGTTACTGGCTATGGGGGGATAATGTATAATAAACACAGGTTACTGGCTATGGAGGGATAATGTATAATAAACACAGGTTACTGGCTATGGGAGGATAATGTATAATAAACACAGGTTACTGGCTATGGGGGGATAATGTATAATAAACACAGGTTACTGGCTATGGGGAGGATAATGTATAATAAACACAGGTTACTGGCTATGGGGGAGATAATGTATAATAAGCACAGGTTACTGGCTATGGGGGGATAATGTATAATAAACACAGGTTACTGGCTATGGGAGGATAATGTATAATAAACGCAGGTTACTGGCTATGGGGGGATAATGTATAATAAACACAGGTTACTGGCTATGGGAGGATAATGTATAATAAACACAGGTTACTGGCTATGGTGAGGTTATTGTATAATAAACACAGGTTACTGGCTATGGGGGATAATGTATAATAAACACAGGTTACTGGTTGTGGGGGATAATGTATAATAAACACAGGTTACTGGTTGTGGGGGGATAATGTATAATAAACACAGGTTACTGGCTATGGGGGAGATAACGTATAATAAGCACAGGTTACTGGCTATGGGGGGATAATGTATAATAAACACAGGTTACTGGCTATGGGAGGATAATGTATAATAAACACAAGTTACTGGCTATGGGAGGATAATGTATAATAAACACAGGTTACTGGCTAAGGGGAGGATAATGTATAATAAACACAGGTTACTGGCTATGGGGGAGATAATGTATAATAAGCACAGGTTACTGGCTATGGGGGGATAATGTATAATAAACACAGGTTACTGGCTATGGGAGGATAATGTATAATAAACGCAGGTTACTGGCTATGGGGGGATAATGTATAATAAACACAGGTTACTGGCTATGGGAGGATAATGTATAATAAACACAGGTTACTGGCTATGGTGAGGTTATTGTATAATAAACACAGGTTACTGGCTATGGGGGATAATGTATAATAAACACAGGTTACTGGTTGTGGGGGATAATGTATAATAAACACAGGTTACTGGTTGTGGGGGGATAATGTATAATAAACACAGGTTACTGGCTATGGGGGAGATAATGTATAATAAGCACAGGTTACTGGCTATGGGGGGATAATGTATAATAAACACAGGTTACTGGCTATGGAGGGATAATGTATAATAAACACAGGTTACTGGCTATGGGAGGATAATGTATAATAAACACAGGTTACTGGCTATGGGGGGATAATGTATAATAAACACAGGTTACTGGCTATGGGGAGGATAATGTATAATAAACACAGGTTACTGGCTATGGGGGAGATAATGTATAATAAGCACAGGTTACTGGCTATGGGGGGATAATGTATAATAAACACAGGTTACTGGCTATGGGAGGATAATGTATAATAAACGCAGGTTACTGGCTATGGGGGGATAATGTATAATAAACACAGGTTACTGGCTATGGGAGGATAATGTATAATAAACACAGGTTACTGGCTATGGTGAGGTTATTGTATAATAAACACAGGTTACTGGCTATGGGGGATAATGTATAATAAACACAGGTTACTGGTTGTGGGGGATAATGTATAATAAACACAGGTTACTGGTTGTGGGGGGATAATGTATAATAAACACAGGTTACTGGCTATGGGGGAGATAACGTATAATAAGCACAGGTTACTGGCTATGGGGGGATAATGTATAATAAACACAGGTTACTGGCTATGGGGGGGATAATGTATAATAAACACAGGTTACTTGCTGTGGAGGGATAATGTATAAGAAACACAGGTTACTGGCTATGGGGGGGATAATGTATAATAAACACAGGTTACTGGCTATGGGAGGATAATGTATAATAAACACAGGTTACTGGCTATGGGGGGATAATGTATAATAAACACAGGTTACTGGCTATGGAAGGATAATGTATAATACACACAGGTTACTGGCTATGGGAGGATAATGTATAATAAACACAGGTTACTGGCTATGGGGGGGGGATAATGTATAATAAACACAGGTTACTGGCTATGGGGAGGATAATGTATAATAAACACAGGTTACTGGCTATGGTGAGGTTAATGTATAATAAACACAGGTTACTGGCTATGGGGGATAATGTATAATAAACACAGGTTACTGGTTGTGGGGGATAATATATAATAAACATAGGTTACTGGTTGTGGGGGGATAATGTATAATAAACACAGGTTACTGGCTATGGGGGAGATAATGTATAATAAGCACAGGTTACTGGCTATGGGGGGATAATGTATAATAAACACAGGTTACTGGCTATGGAGGGATAATGTATAATAAACACAGGTTACTGGCTATGGGAGGATAATGTATAATAAACACAGGTTACTGGCTATGGGGGGATAATGTATAATAAACACAGGTTACTGGCTATGGGGAGGATAATGTATAATAAACACAGGTTACTGGCTATGGGGGAGATAATGTATAATAAGCACAGGTTACTGGCTATGGGGGGATAATGTATAATAAACACAGGTTACTGGCTATGGGAGGATAATGTATAATAAACGCAGGTTACTGGCTATGGGGGGATAATGTATAATAAACACAGGTTACTGGCTATGGGAGGATAATGTATAATAAACACAGGTTACTGGCTATGGTGAGGTTATTGTATAATAAACACAGGTTACTGGCTATGGGGGATAATGTATAATAAACACAGGTTACTGGTTGTGGGGGATAATGTATAATAAACACAGGTTACTGGTTGTGGGGGGATAATGTATAATAAACACAGGTTACTGGCTATGGGGGAGATAACGTATAATAAGCACAGGTTACTGGCTATGGGGGGATAATGTATAATAAACACAGGTTACTGGCTATGGGAGGATAATGTATAATAAACACAAGTTACTGGCTATGGGAGGATAATGTATAATAAACACAGGTTACTGGCTAAGGGGAGGATAATGTATAATAAACACAGGTTACTGGCTTTGGGAGGATAATGTATAATAAACACAGGTTACTGGCTATGGGGGATAATGTATAATAAACACAGGTTACTGGCTACAGGGGGATAATGTATAATAAACACAGATTACTGGCTATGGGGGATAATGTATAATAAACACAGGTTACTGGCTATGGAGGATAATGTATAATAAACACAAAAAAAAAGAATGCAGCTTCAGAATTAATCTAAATTGTATGCTGTCTAGGAGGTGGTAGGGTCTGGGAGGGAGGGTCTGCTGCTGATTGGCTGGAATGTGTCTGCTGACTGTGAGGTACAGGGTCAAAGTTTACTCAATGATGACGAATAGGGGGCGGACCGAACATCGCATATGTTCGCCATCCGTGGCGAATGCGAACATGCGATGTTCGCCAGGAACTATTCGCCAGCGAACCGTTCGGGACATCACTACTTCTAAGTACTAAATTTAAATACGTGTTAAGTTCTGATTCATTAATCAAAGAACCCATCCTCCTTTTACAATTATTTATTTTATAATTATTGTTTCTTAAGTAGAAAGTCCCTCATATTCTCTGACCAATATTTACTATAATCAACAATTTATTATCCTTTAAATTATTATGTGTGATACATTATTTGCCATATAAAGTGCATTTCTAAACTATCATTCTAAGTGCTAAATTTAAATGCTCAATGCTAATTTAGTCATCATGCAAAAAGTGCCATTCTCTATTTCGTTTTCCTTCTTTACATTATTATTTACGCTTACAAAAATAATTTTAAGGTAGTTTCCTTCTGAGTAATAGGTTTGTATACCCATGCAAGGTGCTGGTTTTGTGCACCAATTCAATATTCCAATTCTACATATTTCTTTTCTATTAGTCTGTTTGCCCATTTCACAAAAAGAACAGATAGAGAATTATTTAGTTGCAGTGACAGATTTCCTCTAGAGCTCTACCTATCTATCACACCAGACTTCTAACCATATGCGTTAAAAAAACCAAGTGCTTAAAGAAAGGAGATGAAGAATGTAAGAAAAGCTTACAACTGCTTCTCTACAGATGACTTGATGTTATAAGTCAAGCGGGTACATTAACACCTTGGATCTTTCCAGTGGCCACAGGCAGTACAATTTTTCTTCATATAGGGGGGAAACCAGACAATACTTTTTGGATGTCACAGATAATTATTTGTCAACAGACTTCTGCCCAGTGGCTCCACATATGCACCTGCAGATCATAGAAGTTGCTGCAGAAATCGCTTGCTTTGTCTCCTTGAATCACATTTGTTCCAGCACTCAATAAAACCCCTTAGGAAATAAAGCAGAGAGGAATCCAGATCTTTAATATTTTTGTAATCAGAGGAAACGGTGCATGTATCTGGATACATGGATAGATAGACCGATTTCACAAGTACATTGTTTATATATATATATATATATATATATATATATATATATATTTGCTAATTTAAAAAATTACCAGAATTCAATGCATTTATGCTCTAATATGTGGAAATAAATATGGATATAGTTATAGTAATAATAATATTAATAATAAAATAAAAATACCAAGACTGTTAATAATTATAGTTAGAATTTAAATGGAATTATCACCATTTCAGATAATAGCAAATAGTTTCCTAAAAATGGTTACTAAATTTGTATAACAATGAACAACAAAATGAAAGTACATACTTTTCCCGAATGAAATAAACAAAAAGTACTCGACTGGTACATCATGCAATTTTATTCATTGTAGAGATGCTTATTTCTCATCTAATGCAACGTGCAACAGGACTTGGTCATCAACTGTTTGTTTCCTTTCTACACACCATTAACACACACTCCACCTGGTGGTTGCCTTATACTAGTTCAGTGCGATATTTTAAATCATATTTAATGTTACTGGTGTGACATAGAGCATTGTTTTTGTTATATCTCACAACACGTCTATAGTCTAAATAATGAACGCAAACCATATTTATAATGAATAGAGCTAGCTACCCAACCTAGGAAAGGAGCAGAGGAAAAAATCTAAATAGGAAAGACGTGAAAGGGAAAAGGATAAGAGATGGAAAAGGCTGCGGTAAATTAAATGAAGAAAGCTCATGGACATAAAATAGAGACGAATAGAAAGAATGAGTGGTGAGAAGGGATAGGAAAGGGCAGAAAAGAAGCATGGTGAACAGGAGGGTCAAGAGTAGTGGTAAAAAAAAGAGATAAGAGACAATCCTGGGTTTAGATCCTTGATTCCAACAAACATAGAGTTCTCAAGGACCTCTAACCTCTAACAAAACACATGCTTGCTTCATGATGTATTGTGTAGACACATGAGTCAGGAGGTACAACTTTAATTTTCTGTCACTGCTACTACATCACATAGAAATTTAAAAAGTACGTTAAAGTCTATCTTTTGCAGCCAAAGGAGGTGACCCTAGTAGACCAGTATCCTTAGACAGCTGCCTACACTGGCTATTGAAAAGGATAAGCTCTGGCAAGAGTCTGTGCAAGTGATATGTACAGAGGGTACAGTAAAACTCAACCATTTCGAGGTCATTGCCCCTACAGGCATCTAAAGCAGGAGTTCCAAATTTTTCACATGGAACCCTTTGACACAGTGTACCAACATTGTGGAATACCCCCAAAAAATTTGCTCCGTAGCACAAACCTTTTAATAAGCAGAGTGTAATGTGTTTTTTTGTGGCAAATTTAGTTTTTTTATATATGTACGCTAATTTCTACAGATAGTAGTACTTAGGAACAGGTGTGCATCTGTGTGTAAAGTTAGTGTTTGTACATAAATTTAGCATTTTAATAGAGGTATGTGTTTGTATGTAATGTTTGCGTGCAGTGTTGTCTTTGGATGTAGTGTTCTACATTTCTGTGTAGTATTGGTGTTTGAGTGAAGGGTGTGTTTGAGTGTCTGTATATAATTTTGGAACTGGAGTTCAGAGGTGTCTTTGTATGTCATGTTTTTGTTTGCAGGGGTGTGTTTGCATGTTGTTTTGCCACATACATACTTACACAGATATACATATACACACTGACAGATACACACACTGACACACAGATACACACATTGGCACAGACACACAGAGATACACAATGGCACAAAGATATGCACACTGACACATACACACACAAACAGATACACACACTGGCACGCACAGACAGATACACACACTGACAGATACACTGATGCACAGATACACACTGGCACATACACACAGATACACACACTGACATACAGATACATTGTCAGGGTTTCTCTGCTGTTTTAAACAGCAACCCTTCCCTACTCTGTGTCTGAGCTATTCAGCTACTATTAATGATCAGCTCCTTCATTACTCACCTGGTTGTTAGTAGCCAGCCATTGTGCTAATCAGTGCAGCCTATTTAAGCAGCAAGTGTCAGTACCTCCTTGTCCTTGCATGGTTTCCTGTTTTCTGTGTATTCCTGGTTCCTGACTCTGCTGCTATCCGTTCTCCTGATTCCAGCTCGTCTGACTACCCGCTTTGGTGCCTGACCCTTGCTAGCCGCCTGGACTTTGCTTTTGGATTTTTATTTTTCCTATTTTATTAATAAAGGTGTTTTGCATCTACATTCTTTCTCTGTCTGGTTCTTGGTCACTAACATACACACACTGACACATACACACACCTTGACACACAGCTACACATACTGGCACATACACACACTGACACACAGATACACACTGACACACAGGTACAAATACACACACACACCCATAATGTTTATAGTTGCAGCCACCTTCCAGTTAGCTGACCTTTTTTTCTGCAGGAGGGTGGCTTGCTTGGAGTGCTGCTGGCTGAGGCTCTCCCCAATCCTGCCTTCTCTCTGACCAACTTGGCGCACTCTATCTTGAGGTAGTGACAGGCCGCCACTACCTCCCAGCAACAGGAGCCAGGTCACCCTCTTAAACGCCTGCAACTTTTAAACAGGCCCCTGTTCAGGAATACCAATCGGGAGGCCCTAAGCGAATGGGTCACCCAATGGGCAAATCATAGTGGAACCCCAGTTTTGTTCTTGCAGAGTCCTAGGGTTCCGCGGAACACCAATTAAGAAACGCTGATCTAAAGTAATTTTGTTGTAGAGTGTTTGAACATGGCGTAGAATACAATCTAGGGGTTTGGATAATAGAAAGAAGAAAGGGTTCAATTCAAAGTTTCTGTGAAAAACATCAGGTAAAAGTCTCGTAATATTATGCCAAAATGGGATCATTATGTGTGGAGCTATGTACTTTTTAACAACAGCAAATTTGGCTTCCATTATCCTTTATATGCGGAAGACACGCAAATCTACCTGTCCTCTCCTGATCTCACTCCGCCCATCTTGACTGGTGTCTCTGATTGCCTTTTTGCGATTTCCAACTGGCTGGCTGCTCACTTCCTTAAACTCAACATGTCCAAAACAGAAGTTCTAGTCTTTCCTCTCTCACGTGTAATTACTCCTGTGTCTGTCTCCCTCCAAGTCTATGGCGTACCATCACCTCTAACTTGCAGGCTCGTTGCCTTGGTGCTCTCTTTGACTCCGACCTCTCATTCACCCCTCATTTCCAGTCGATCGCCAAATCCTGCCATTTCCATCTCAAAAACATAGTGGTCATTCGCCCCTATTTAACGCCAGACGCGGCTAAGCACTATGGGATTTGCTGGCACTTTATAAATAATAAAATAATAATATGCTGAAACTACATACTTGCCCCCTGAATTGCCAAATCCCTCTATATTCAATGGAGCCTAATAAATTTAGGAGAGAATCTAAGGACAGAGCAAAGGGAGACATGGGTCATATCTGTGGTATGGCATCCTGCAACAAAAATTGAGTGCAAGCTGACCTTGTTTTAATATAAATAAATGGTAATATCTGAGCCCGAGGACTGAAGTATAGAGAATGTGTAAATTCCCCAGGGAATATCAGTAATCCAGATATATCTATAGGATACTGTCAAATGACTTCTTCACATTCAGGTTGAGGGGCGATTGAGTCACAAATACCCACCAGATCATGTCAGCATTGCTATGGGTGTTTTCGTATAGTAGTCTAGGAGGCATTAATGACACCTGGAGAGTGACAACGGGGGAGACGAGAGTGACAAGGGAGGGGGGAGAAGAGATGGACAAGCAGGGGAGAAGAGAGTGACAAGGGAGGGGGGAGAAGAGAGAGACAAGGGGGGGGAGAAGAGAGTGACAAGGGAGGGAGAGGGGGAGAAGAGAGTGACAAGGGAGGGGAGAGAGATTGACATCCATCACACACACACAATGCACCCCTTACACACAAAGACAATGCACCCCTTGCACACAGAAAAACACACAATGCATTACACACATAGACACACACACACACACACACAAGCAATGCACCCCTTACACACAATGCACCCCTTACACACACTCAATGCACCCCTTACAGACGCACACACTGCATCCCGTACATACACAGAAACACACCTTGCAGCCCTTACACATACAAACACAGATTCACACAATGCATTCCTTACACATATCAGGACATCCCCTACTCCACCTCCTGTGAACAAACTCATTGGTGGAACATGAAGGTGGACCCTGGGACCCAGATCTTGAGCTGTGTCAAGGGCGTTAAAAAAATGGAGCTGCTTCCCGTTCTCCCAGAACATTGATTTTTGTGACCACAGTTACAAACAGCCTCCAGAGAGCCTGTTCTACACCAGACCAGTGGAGCCAGACTACAGCTAGAGCCCATCATCATCCTAATCTGGTTGTAAGTAGGCAATCTAGTATATTATTCGTGGCACTAATCTCTAATTTACCTCACATTAAAGAAACACTATAGTCCCCAGAACCACTTCAGCTTAATGTAGTGGTTCTGGTGTCTATAGCCTGTCCCTGCAGGCCTTTTAATGTAAACACAGCAGCACTGCAGCACTTGCGTTAGTTAACGGCAGATCATATGGGTTGGGCATTGTGATGTCATATGGGGGGGGGGCGGCAAACTTTACTTTTGCCTAGGGCGGCAAAAATCCTTGCACCGGCCCTGTGGGTTCCTGTCTCTTCGAACACCACATCCATAACTTAGGGGAGAGAAGAAAGACTCAACTCTAACATCTACAGAAAAATTCAAGCACTCCAGGGCCTGCAAAGCCATGAAAAATCTCAGCGAACAGTGTAAAACCTATTATGATACCAAACGACAGCATATTATCCAGGATAACAAGTGCAAGTATCACAAAACATATATTAATATAATTTATCAAATACAAAGTGAGTATAGAGACATGTTTAAAAACAACCAGCTATCCCAAAAAACACAGCAACTACCTAGAGAAATTTACTCAGAGGCTAGAACCCATGACAAAAACTGGTAGAATTACCACATCGAAACATTAAAAAACATGATGGTCAGAGTAAGTACCCAAAATACAACTAATTTCAGGTAGGTATCAAGAAGGCAGGAAGAAAACCCTATTTAACTGAACCACCCTGCTCAACCACAACCACCCCAAATAAACTAGCCTCCAATGCCTAGCAGTAGCAGCACAGTAGAGCGAGATGATGTGTAGAAAAACTATCTGACAGGTAGGCTCCTCTCATCATCTTGTCACGGGAACTAGGTCAATCATAGGCTTCCTCCCACAGCAATCCACTCCTGAGGCAGTTGCAGAAGATCTAGCAAGGTGGTTTTTGGCAAAGTACAATATCAGTAAATTTATATCACAGATATGTTGTATTGGAAAACCATTAATAGTGAAAAAAACACCTGGAAGCACAAATCTTATCTTTACTTTTAGTTTGCTTTTAGTTTTATATTATCTTTATCTTTATATTATCTTTACATTATCAGTTAGTGCTTATGGATGGTACTGCACACTTTAGAAAATATTTTCAGTGTATATGTTTGTCCACTAGAGGTCTCTCTTGTCCAATTGTTATATTTCCACATACAACTAGAGACGCAACGTTTACTGTACTGTACACAGATACATAGGATAGTAATGACTTATAATAGAAGTTCTAATGAGAGATTTGGTTAATGGATCATTTAAAATCTCAATAACTACATACCTTGTATTTTAATGTAATTGTAAATGATTGCATTAAAGGTCTGATTAACATGACTGGATGTAGGGAACAAAACAAACAACCACATAATTCTAGTTACACATACTTGCATACACATACCGATACATAGATCCAGACACATATTCATGCAACATATAGAGATGCATACACCCAGACACTCATGAATGAATACATAGACATAGACATAGACATTTGTCACTGGTCTATCACTTTTATATATAAAAAAAAAATATATTTCATTTTTTTAATTGTGCTTAAGAATTATGAACATTTTCTTTTGCATTTTGCAATTCAAAATGAAACTTAGTCCATGCATGGAGAAGGAAGAGGGTTATAAAGAAACTAGTATAAAGTGTTATGGCCAATTTTAAAAAACAAGTTTTAAACTTCCTACTAGATCTGCACTTATTGCAAGTCAAACTTTCATAAATCCCCAAAGAAACTATGCAAAAAGAATTACATGTATATCTACTAAACTATATAAAAAAAAAACATTTTTATAGACTATTCCTTTAATGTACCACTAATAATCATTTTCTTATACAAACATTTTATAAAAATAAATAAATAGGGGGCGGGCCTGACAGCCAACCGAGCAGGACGCACATAGCTGGAGCTCCTCAGCCTAAGCCTGAAAAAGGCACTAATTAATCTGATAAATCACACAGCATCTAGCTTAACGAACCCTCATAATCTTGCAGAAAACTAAGCTGGAGCTCTGGTTTGAAGACTCCAATAAAGCTTTTGTTTTTTTTTGTTATCTTTACACTTACTGTTGAGATTGGACTGGGTCCTTCTCCTATTGGCTATCATCTAGTAAGGTAGCTTTTTGGGTATTATTTTCTACTTTATAAATTTCTTGGGTTACCCCCTATTACCCAGTCTAGATGACCTTATTAACTTGAGAGACGGGAGGTGGGTACGTTTTTTCTCCCTACCTTCCGGCCTCTTGTGTTCTCCATACTTATTATTAACTTCATCGGTGTTATTCACCCTGGTCACCACCATTATTGCCTATCAGTTTTTTTGTCCCTTTTCTCTATAATGGCCGGATTTCTGTCTAATAAACCCAATGCAAGCACCTGGTGTGCGGACGTTGATTCCGTCTTTAGCACAGAAAGTACAATAGAAACACTGTCTCCTCCTAACATTCATACTAGTTTTAATAAATTGACTAAACTCTTCAAACAGCAGATAAAGACAAGCTGGGAAGTCTCTACCCTCGAAAAATATATCTCTAAAAACATTATACCTAGAGGACTGAGAGTACAGATTTCCCCAGCAAGACAAGTGGAGATGGAAGCGTTCTATAAGGAATGGGATGAGGCAGCATCAAAGTGTTTGAATACCTTTATGAATATCATTTGTAAATACGAGTCTATTAAATTAGCTAATGTTCAACTAGAATTGGATGGAGAGATTGAGCTGGTTCAGGGTTTCAAAGTAGAATCACAATTCGAGACCCTAGAGATAAAACTTAAATCCAATCTAGATAAATTCTCACATATAATAAAAGTGAGGAAACATCAGAAATATATGAGAGACATAAAGGATTTCGAACAAGGCAGAGTCTACCGCTCATTTAAAAGGAGGAATAAAGTAGACTCTGACCAATTCAGTACATCTGAGTATGAATCGACGGATACTGAATCAGAAAAATCCCAAACCATGATTCCTAAAAATCCATCAAAAAGCATCCTTAAGAAAGGGGTGGATTTTTTAGGCTTAAGACAAGCGGATCTAACTCAGGGTCCGCACACCAGATACAGAGGCAGAGGTCAGAGACGACACAGAGAATAAATAAGTCTTCTCTGCGCGTCATTAACCTTTCAAGGACTACCCTTGGTCCGACCGAGCTTAGTGTGTTGGAGAAAGGGCTTTCGTTTGTACCTATTCCAACATTTAGCAAGTTCAACTGGACTAAGGATGTAAATTTATTTGGGAGAAAGTTGACCTTACATAAGTACCATGCAGTGCGTAAAGAAGTAAAGGCACAGAGTTTGGGTTTATCACCAAAAGATCTGAAGTGTCTGGATACTCTTGTGGAATTACTTGCTGTTATTTCCCGCATGGATTATTGTAACCCTCTCCTGATTGGTCTTCCCAATAGCCGTACTGCACCCCTACAGTCCGTAATGAACGCTGCTGCTAGATTGATTTTCCTCTCTAGTCGTTTCTCTCACACCTCACCCCTCTGCCAGTCCTTACATTGGCTTCCTGTATGCTATAGGAGTCAATTCAAGGTACTAACTCACACCTATAAAGCACTGAACAACTCTAGCCCCTCTTATATCTCCTCACAGATCCATAGGTATGTCCCTTCTCGGTCTCTCCGCTCTGCCTGTGACCACCTCCTGTCCGTTGTCCACACTCGTACGGCCAACTCGCGCTTGCAGGACTTCTCGCGGGCGGCTCCCTTCCTATGGAATAGCCTGTCTACCGCCATCAGACTCTCCCCTAGTCTTGCATCTTTTAAGAATATAAATGGCAATAATAATAATAATAATACTTAATTCAGGGGATGGTACTATACATAATGATATTCCATACACAAATTTGAAACCTAAGAGTAAGTTTACTCCCCATTTCCAGGATTACAAAAATTTGGAGGTATTCCTTGAAATGGTGACTAGGGAAATCAAAAGTGTAAATGTGGATGACTTTCACCTATCCCCTAGAGGGAATCTAAACACACAAGAACTAATGGCTTTAAAAAAACTTCAGAGCTATATGGATTTGATCTTTAAACCCTCTGACAAGGGGGAAATGTGGTGATACTCGATAAAGACCACTATATCCGTATAGCAGAAAGCTTATTATCTGATGGTAACACTTACCGCATATTAACAAAAGATCCTACCAAACAATTCCAAATTGAGTTAAGAAATTTACTTACAAAGGCTGTGAATTATCAACTCATTAATCAAGATGAGTTTGAATTTATGTGTACAAAACAACCATGCCTATCTACTTTTTATTGCTTGCCTAAAGTGCATAAATCACTAACTGACCCAACCGGAAGGCTAATTGTCTCCGGCTGTTGTAATTTAACTCAAAATGTGAGTATTTATGTAGACTGAATTCTGTCCCCAGTGGTACAGAAGTTACCATCATTTCTTAGAGACACCAAACAGATGTTGCATCTACTGACTAATCTCACCTTACCCACAAATGCCATCTTATGCAGCCTAGATGTGAAAGCCCTCTACAGTTCCATTCCCCACAATCTAGGCATTAAACATACTCGTGAGCTTCTTCAACTTGAAACCAATCTACCTGAACATTATGTGAATTTTGTGACGGAATTATTAGAATTCATCCTAACTCGGAATATTTTCCTTTTTAATGGAAACATTTTCCATCAGATTACTGGTACAACTATGGGAACATCCTGTGCACCCTCATATGCCAACCTTCATTTAGGCTGGTGGGAGAGGTGCATTAAGACAGACCCCAAGCTAAAATCATACATTGACCAGATTTTTTATTGGAAAAGATATATCGACGACGTCTTCCTTATATGGCTAGACACATCAGACAAATTCAATGAATTTGTACATCTGCTGACCATCAATGATCTCAATTTACGGTTCACAAGCGAGGTAGGGGGTCAATGTCTTTGTTTTTTAGATCTAACACTACAGATTACTATAGGAGGCAAAATAGACACAACGTTGTATAGAAAAAAGACAGCCTCCAATAATCTATTGTGTTGGACAAGTCATCACCCTACATAATTGAAATCAAGAATTCCGATAGGCCAATACCTGAGACTTCGCCAAAATTGTTCGACCATGGATGAGTTCAAACTAAAAGCGGATGAAATGTGTCACATGTTTAAGGCTAAGGGTAATCCCAATAGGGTTTTGAAGAGGGCTTATTTGAGGGCAGTCCCCACAGAATGTGAAAATGATGCAGGATGGGACACTATGAAGAATGTTTTTCATAAGTTTTGGCCTATTCTACAATCCGATAAGCATCTTAAGGAAATATTGCCATCTTTCCCTTCGATTACGGCACGGATGGGGTAGGAATTTGAGAGACCTTTTAGCACCTAGTCATCTCTCGACTACCCCTCCATCCGGTTATTTCCAAAAATACTTACCAATGGGTACGTTTCAATGTGGTCGTTGTAGTGCCTGCCCATTTATTAGTAGACATTCCAAGATGTTTTCCGACAGTAGTGATATGGAGAAATTTAAACCTCGTTCCTTTTTCAATTGTCATACAACTGGAGTAGTTTACTTATTGACTTGCTCCTGTGGTTTAAAATATGTGGGCAAGACCTTCCGTAATTTTAGACTTAGGATACGAGAACATGTAAATTCAGTCAGGAGACATTTGGAGACACCAGTCTCAAGACACTTACATTTACATCATAATCATTCCTCAGCAGGTATCCGCTTTATGGGTCTTGAACACATACCACAACCACCGCGAAAAGGCAATTGGGACTTAAGGTTAAAACAAAGAGAGGCCTTTTAGATCTACCGTCTTAAAACGGTGTCCCCATCTGGGCTGAATGAAGGCTTCTCTTATTCTCCGTTTATTTAATTTACTGATTAAATACTGTTCGCATAATGGTATCTCTTGTTACGTTTGTATATATGTATATAATTCTTTATTAGTCTTTATTTATTATTTCTTTTGGTTATCCCTTGATTTTATACCCATTACATATTTGGTTTGTGATATATATATTTATCTTTTTTACCTAGTGTGCCTGAAACATAGTCCTACCATACACACTATTAAATTTGCCCAAGATTATCATCTGTATGTATGAGTATACATTGTAAAGCTGAGTACTCACATACAGGTGTATTGGCAACATTATGTGTCAAATTTTCGATACACTATAGTGGTAATTTAGTATTCTGATATGATATGGCCCTTTAGTTGTTCCCTCGATGCATATTGCCAAGCTGACTATTTAATTACTGACTTTCGTTTAGCAGTTATAATCTGCATGAATTCATTTTTTCTTGTATGTGTCAGATTTAATGAATCTTTCCCTTTGAATATTAGAATATTAAGCCTGATACTGGTAATGCTTATCCATATAGCCATCTTGGAACACTAAGGGTTAACTTCTCTGAACCCGGTCAAATCATATCAGTTAATTACAGCCGCTCACGATTATGCTCTATGGGCAGGGACCGTGGAGTTTCATACCACGCCCCCACAATACTATTGGCTAGACGACCGGAATAGCTGAACGCACCTATTGGCTATCACACAGGTGAATGTAATTCACAACGGGTATATATTATACTGCCGGGATAGCCTCATTTGCGATACCCTTGAGGACGGTGTGCGGTTATGCCGAAACGCACGTCGGGATTATTTTGTCAGCACTTATGAGCACTCTGCACTTATGATATTTTAGTATCATCTACCTGGGGCTACAGACATTTAGGTCGAGTTACTAGATCAGAACACCCATGAAGGTATTAAATAGGAGATAGAAGGTTAGCTTAGAGAGATGGTTGTCTTTTGGGATTTTTTCGGTTTGGGAAGAGGTTTCTACTTATGGGTTTAGTACTGCTGTTTGTATCCCTTTACGGATTTTGGGGTTTAATTACTCCTCTTTGGGTTACTGCAGATTTGTACCTACCAATTAACCCTCCCTCCCTTCCCTCCTTCTATTTGTCTTTTGCTCTTATCCCCTGAGGTGTGCACTGTTTAGTATACTGTCCTTAAGTACAAACATAAGTGATGAAAGCAATTAAAAACAGTGTTAATATGAACAGAAAGAGCCTTCTTTGTTCTCTTTGTAGTCTGAGTGCGCTGCAACTATTTATTCTCTCATACATGAAGTTTTGGTCACAGCGGCAGCACCTTTCATACAAAAGTAGGTCTCGGGAGTGCCCCCTATCCTCTCTCTGTTCATATTATATTTGCAATCCAGACCAGATTCCTAGGGGATAAGCACCCCGCCCAGGCCCCCCCCAGCTTCAGAGTCTCCTTTAGAGGTTGCCACATGTGTGTATATATAGGAGGAGTTTATCAATAGTCAGTTCACTTTTATTATTTTTTTCCAGCTAGCACAGTCATTTGCAATAGTGAGTATACCCATTTTAGCACAAACACATTAACTATTTAGTTTTAACACTGTTTTTAATTGCTTTCATCACACATGTTTGTATACTCACTATGCTCTTACCAGTATTACATTTTACACTTTTATTTTTAACACTATTACTATTTATTTGCCCCCCACATTTTAGTGTAGGACCCACCAATAATGGGGTACTTTGAAAGTAGTGGTGGGCTTAACAACATACGGCCATATGGTGGATCCAAATCCCCATATTTATACTTAGATAGGCATTTTAGTAGCCTTCTTTGTTCTCTTTGTAGTCTGAGTGCGCCGCAACTATTTATTCTTTCATTATTAGTTTAAGTAGACTGTGATTGTCTATTGTTGTGACTTAGATGATGATCAGATCACATTTTATGACCAATTTGTGCAGAAATCCATATCATTCCAAAGGGTTCACATACTTTTTCTTGCAACTGTAATTAATATAACACTTGAAAAAAGTTTTATGTTTAAACTAAAACTTCGACTATATGTGACTTACCTGCTTGTTGAGAATAAAGCATTTGAACTATTCACTACAAATCCCCAGCGTTTTCCTCTCCTTCTTTAATATATGTAATATTTATATTATGTATGTATTTTGTAGTACACTAATTGGCCCTTTTTTCGCGTCCTCTTGGCTTGTCTAATTTGTTTTGCTGAATCTTTGTTTGCGGACAAACTACTGACAAGTCGAACCACCACATGAACATAATTTGTCCATCCTGTGTGTAATTAATGGTCAAGACAGAAGTTATGCCCAGTTTATTGTCAATAATGGTGGCATTATCTGCAGAAAAGTTGCAGACTATTTAAACTGTGATTCTGTTGAATCCAGATGAAAGTCAAAAAATGTAATCTATCGAATACTGACAATGGATTGTAATTTATTTCTATCGTTTTTGTGGCTAACCTAGAAAAAATGGATAACTTTTTCTATGCTAAAAGTCTCAATTGCTGTTATTCAGAGTACAGGATGTCAATTCTAGTTAACCTTTGTCCAATGGATGTTATGTCACATTTACACTGATAATGTTTGTTTGATTGATTTGTAAAAAAACAGCATGTAATGTTTGCTTTTTAATTTAGGCATGGTACTTTCATGAAAATAGCTTGCATAATATTGCACACCTAGATATTATCTTACATTTATGGCACTAATAGAAAAGCATTAGGCATATGATAATTTGCATAAACAATAATTTTGCTTTTTTACTTTACTTTTTGGCTATAACACACTGGTATACAGTAACATATAAGTAATTTATCCTACATAATTCTCATTTATATTATTTCCACATGAAATAATTGTAGTAAATATTCTACCAGTACTGGTGATGTTGATGGTGGTGGTGTTGGTAACATTGACCGTGGGTGAGATACTGATGTCACAACTGTCTTCATTGATTCTAAAGCTGATACAGATGGACTTGGACACTGTTCCCTTTAAGGTGTGTGCACGTGCACGCCCACACACCTTTTTTGAGCGAGCACACAGAGGATATGAAGCTGCGCATAGCTCCTTGCAGCGCCCGCCAGCAGGTGGGGGGGGCGTCGTGAGAAGCTAGTCAATGGCCTGTCACAGGGGACCTAGGAGGTGATTGGACAGAGAAAGAGAATAGGCAGGTGGCGGGGGCCAAAGAGGGAGGAAGAGACTGGATCCAGGGGGAACATCCCTACTGGACCCCAAGAAGAACATCCCCGCTGGGCCCCAGGGCTAGGACCCACACCAGTTCTAAAAGTAGACATAAAAAAACGAAAAGAAAGAAAATGTATTTGCCATTGAATGTGTCTTTCAGTGTGTATGTGTGTTTGTCAGTGAGTGTGTCTGTCATTGAGGTTGTTTGTTTCTGTGTTTAATGTATATGTCACCATTTATTGGGCAAAGAGTCTTTTGAAAAATCTATGGGTGACATTTCTCATTATAAGTTTTGTATTTGTGTCTGATGAATTGGCTTGTTTGTTTTTCCTGTGTGATTTGGACATATCCCATCATATTCATAATCATAAGACTATTTTTTTTAAAGCATTAATGTATATCTCACCATTTATTGGGCAAATAACTACTTTTGCACAATCTATGGTGATGTGACATCTCTCATCATCTCCATATAATGTTTGCTATAATTGTGTCAGCTGTGTTTGATTTATGTGTAAGGAACATTTATTATGGATATATCCCCATTTATTGGACTGCATTCACTGTTCCTGCCCAAGTTCGTGAATTAACATGCTTAACCAAATACAGTCAACAAGCTACCAATATTATCTTTTGGCTGAATGAAAAGTCAGAAGGTTTTATGGATTACATTTCTATTTACTGTGGTGAAGGTAGAGCTGAAGCTTCGTGGTGAAGTAAATCGGCAACAAACGTGAAACTTTTTATCGAAAACAATTAAATGTATGTACCCTTGTCTGCACAGTTGCCCCCTATTGCTTTCCATGGACTGTCTGACAGACCAAAATGAGCATTAACAGAGAGGCTTGTCTGTCTGAATGGCTGAAATTACAATTATACTGTTGTGTAACGAATAATACTACATTATCATGTAGTAATACCAGGGCCGTCTATAATATGAATAGGACCCTGGGCAAAGCATTTTCTTGGGCCCCCTGGGCAATGTCCCTGCACCCCCCCTCCCCATTACGCCCAACTCCCAATCACATTGACAGACATACTGACACATACACACACAGACAGACATATTAAAACATTTGCAGGTACATACTGACACACACATACACTGACACACAAATATATACTGGCAAACATATTGACACACATTCAGACATACTGATACACACACAGACACATACATACATACATACACACACACACACACACACACACACACACACACAGACACATACACTGACAGATATACTGACACACACAGACACATACACTGACAGATATACTGACACACACAGACACATACACTGACAGATATACTGAAACACACACAGACACATACACTGACAGAAATACTGAAACACACAGACATACTGACATACACACACACACTGGCACACTGAGACATACTGACATACACACACAGACACAGGGGCGGACTGAGCACTCGGGCAAATCGGTCATGGACCGAGGGCCCGAGGCTCTAGGGGGCCCGCCCGCCTGCCTGCCATGCAGTAAAGTAATAGCTGGGCTGGGGAGTTAAACAATCTCCCCAGCCTGCATGCAGTCAGTCAGGGGCCCGCACGGCACTCCGCGGGCCCCTGTTACAAAATACATATCCCCCATGTTCGGGCAGGCACAGTCAGAGACAGCTAAAGGGCCCTCCTAAAGACCCACTATGCTGTCTCTCACTGTGCCTGACTGGTGAGCAGAGCAGGAGAGCTGTCTGTAGTGCTGATCAGGCAGCTCCGTGCGGCTCCTGATAGAGGAAATGACATCATGTGTCAAAAGGTCAGGGAGCCGTGCAGAGCTGCCTGATCTGTGTTAGAGGCAGCACTTCAGGGAGAGACAGCATGCTCCAGTGCTGCTGGGAGAAGGATTAACCCATCTGGCCAAAGGTAAGGCTCCTCTTCATCCAGCAGCTCCTACCCCTACAGCCCCTCTACCCTCTGCTGCCCCTTTGCCCCCTACTCCCTGCTGCCCCTCTACCCCCCTAGACCCTCTGCTGCTTCTCACCCCATACTGCCCCTCTACCCCCTGCTGTCTCCCACCCCTCTGTCTCCCTACTGCCCCTCTACCCCCAGTAGACCCTATGCTGTCCCCCTGCTGCTCCTCACCCCATACTGCCCCTCTACCCCCTACTGCCCCCCACCCCTCTACCTCCTGTTGCCTCCCTACTGCCTCTCTACCCCCAGTAGACCCTCTGCTGCCCCCCACCCCTCTACCCCCTGCTCCCCCATCCCTCTACCCCCTGCTGCCTCCCTACTGCCCCTCTACCCCCAGTAGACCCTCTGCTGTCCCCATGCTGCTGCTCCTCACCCCATACTGCCCCTCTACCCTCTGCTGCCCCCCAACCCTCTACCTCCTGCTGCCTCCCTACTGCCCCTCTATCCCCTGCTACTCCTCTACCCCCAGCAGCCCACTACAACCCCTATACCTACCACAGCCCCTACCCCTACAGCACCTATACCCTCTACTGCCCCTTTGCCCCATACTCCCTGCTGTCCCTCTAGCTCCTGCTGCCCCCCCTATCCCCTGCTGCCCCTCTACCCTCTGCTACTCATCTACCCCAGCAGCCCCTTTGCCCCCTGCTGCCCCTCCACCTCATGCTGGCCCCCTGCTGCCCCTCTACCTTATACTGGCACCCCTACTCCCTGCTACCCCTTTACCCCCTGCTGCCCCTTTGCCTACTACTCCCTGCTGGCCCCCTTACCTCCTGCTGGCCCCTTTGCTCCCTGCTGGCTGCCCCCTACTCCCTGCTGGCACCCCCCTGCTGGCAACCCCTACCCCCTGCTGTCCCATCTACCTCCTTCTGCCCCTCTTCCCACTTACTCCCTGCTGCCCCTCTACTCCCCGCTGCCCCTCAACCCCCTGCTGCTCCTCTACCCCCAGCAGCTCTTCTACCTACTACAACCCCTATACCCACCCCAGCCCCTACCCCTTACAGCCCCTCTACCCTCTGCTGCCCCAGCAGACCCCCTGTCGACCCTCTAGCCCCAAAAGACCAGCCACTGTCCCTCTACCCCCTGCTGCCCCTCTAGCCCCAGCACACCCCCTACTCCCTGCTACCCCTTCTGCCCCTTTGCTCCCTATTCCCTGCTGGCCCCCTTACCTGGTGCTGCCCACCCTACCTCCTGCTTGTCCCCCTACCTCCTGCTGGCCCCTCTACGCACTTACTCTGCTGGCCCCCTACTCCCTGCTGCCCCCCATACTCCCTGCTACTCCTCTATCCCCAGCAGCCCTTACCCCTGCGGCCCTTCTACCTACTACAACCCCTATACCCACCACACCCCTCTACCCTCTGCTGCACCAGCAGACCCCCTGCTGACCCTCTAGCCCCAGCAGACCCCCTGCTGTCCCCCTACCCCCTGCTGCCCCTCTAGCCCCAGCAAACCCCCTGCTGCTCTCCTACACCATGCTGCCCCTCTACTGCCCTGCTGCCCCCCTACTCCCTTTTTCCCCCTACTCCCTACTCCCTGCAAACTCTACAGACCCTGTACCCCATGCAGTCCCTATACCCACTACAGCCCCTTTACCGCATGCACAAACCGCATGCCTATATATTCCTTACAGCCCTTATCCATTATTATATTATTTATATAGCGCCATCAGATTCCGTAGCGCTCTACAATACCCCACTACACCTCCTATAGTCCCTATACCCACTACATTCTCTATATACCATGCACCCACTACAGCCCCTATATCCCATAAAACCACTAGAACCCCTGCAGCCTCTACACCCACTACAGCTGATATACCAACTACAACCCTATATCCATGAAAGCTCCCATGCCCACTACTGCCCTTTTTCCCTGCACCCACTACTGCCTTTATTGCTGTCTGCACTTACTACAGCCCCTATCCCCCTAAAACAACCACAGTCCCTATGCCTCCCCTGCAACTACCACAGTCCCTATCACTCCCCTGCACCCACTGTAGCTTCTATTACCCCTTGTCTCCACTGTAGCTTCTATTACCTCTATTACCCCCTGCCCCCTCTATAGTCACTATTTCGCCTTACCCCCACTATAGCCCCTATTATTCGCTGCCCCCACTATAACCTCTATACCCAATACAGCCTCTGCCCCCACTACAGCCCCTATAACCACTACAGTTTCTATGCCCCAGCACCCACTTCAGCCTTTATTCCCCTGCCCCCACGGCAGCCCCATGTCCCCTACACCGACTACAACACCCCACAGTTTTTATCTACTTAAAGGGAAACTATAGTGCCAGGAAACATGTTTTATTTTTCCCTAGCACTATAGCTTCCTAATGTGCCCCCCTCTTTTACAGGGTTAAGGGACCTGGGACACTGTACCTAGACCACTTCAATGAGCGGAAGTGGTCTGGGTTCCTATAGTGTCCCTTCATAGATACTCTGTATTTCGTGTTAGGATATGAGGATTCAAAGGCATACATATATTCACTTACAGTAAATATACACAGAAACATACATTCACTTTACATGCACATACAATCAAATATATTTTGAATCCTAATATCCCAACACGACTTACAGTAAGTATACACAGAAACATACATTCACTTTACATGCACATACAATCAAATATATTGTGAATCCTAATACCTCACACAAAGACATACATATATTCACTTACAGTGAATATACACAGAAACATACATTCACTTTACATGCAAATACAAGGTACATCTGCAACAGTATATATATATGTATATATATATATATATATATATATATATATATATATCTGGAGGGGGCCCAGGTCCTAATTTTGCCCGAGGGCCCAGGACTCTCTCAGTCCGCCCCTGCACAGACATATACACACATACTGACATACACACCCACAGACATACTGACACACACATACAGAAATACTGACACACACCGCCCACACACACACCGACACCGCCCATACTAACACACACAGACATACTAACACACACACATACACACACAGACATACTGACACACACACACAGACATACTGACATACACACACAGACATACTAACACACAGACATACTAACACACAGACATACTGACACACACACACAGACATACTGACACACACATACAGAAATACTGACACACACCGCCCACACACACACCGACACCGCCCATACTAACACACACACACACAGACATACTAACACACACACATACACACACAGACATACTGACACACACACACAGACATACTGACATACACACATAGACATACTAACACACAGACATACTAACACACAGACATACTGACACACACACACAGACATACTGACACACACAGACATACTGACACACACACACACACACAGACATACATTTAGCCACCCTCCAGGTTCTTACCTTTTTATGGAGGGTGGTTTCCCTGGTGTCCAGTGACAGGCTGAGGCAGATGGGAGTTATCTTGAAGAACTCTTGAAGAACCCTCCTCCATGCCTTCCTCCTCCCGCGCGGCTATTATCTCCGGTGGGAGGAAGTGACAAGCAGCACTCACTTCCTCCCAGCCGGTACAGAAAGGGGCCCGGTCGTGCTGTTTAAGCGTCACAGCACCCGACCGGGCCCCTGCTGACACATGGTCACCGGGTGGCCCTTAGTGCATGGGCCACCCGGGGGGCCTCCTTAGTTGGCGGGCCTCCTTAGTTGGCGGGCCGGTGCGGCTCTGGGCAGCCGCACCGCCGGGTACATGGGGGCGGCTGAAATCGCAGGGCCCACGGGGCAGCTGCTCTGGGGCCCCCCAGGAGCAACTGGACCCGGGGCAGCTGCCCCGTTTGCCCCGCGTTAAAGACGGCCCTGAGTAATACTGTAATGTAATATACATGTGTTATAAACCATGAGAAAGAGAATGGCTGTACCAAATCTAACAATAAAATATTTCAGGTTTACATTTGCACAAACATTCAGTGTGCACAAAATTTTAAATCAGGAAAAGAATTTGCACATGAACAAAAAATCCTCCACACACCAAATAAGAAAGATTAGAGGAAACAGTGGACTTGGAGATGGTAGAAAAGATGCAGGAGGCGAGTGCACACTAGTAGCGTAAGAAAATAGTGGGCTGCTGCCTATTCTCTCCACACCTAATTACTTTAGTTCCTCATACTCAGCATCAAGTAGCTTGTGTGCCAGAGGTAAAAGTGCTATGTCTGCAGTGATAATGAATACAGAATTTTCATCACTGGATTCATCACCACCACCAACATACGTTGGGGACATTTTAAAAGAGCGATCACATGGCCACAATAGGTGTCCACAGTGCAGCCAGCAGGAGAGTGCCTGAACTGATCGGCAGTCCCCCTGCTGGTGAAAATGTTTTTGAAAGTTTAAAAATGTTTAAAAAAAAAAAAAAATTAAAATAAAGTTAAGAAATTAACAAATATAAATATATATATATATATATCTATAAATATGTATATATGAAATATATATATATATACATATATTATATCTATATATAATATGTATATATATATATATATATATCTTATATATAACGTCATACTAAGTGTATTTTTTATTAATATATACATATATTAATATAAAAATACACTTAGAGTAAAATTACACATGTATGTATATATATATATATATATATATATATAATATAATATATATATATAATAACTACCATATTTTCCGGCGTATAAGACGACTTTTTAACCCTGGAAAATCTTCTCAAAAGTCGGGGGTCGTCTTAGACGCCGGGTATAGGGCTTCCTAAAAGTTGGGGGTCGTCTATATGGCTGCCTATGGCGCCATATAGGAGGGGGCGCCCTGCACCCCCATCGCCGGCCCTTCTAATGCTGCAGCCGCCTGAGCGTTCTATAGAGAGCCTCAGGCGGCTGCAGCACTGCCTCTCTCCTCACCTCCCCTTCCCTGTGTAGCATGGGTGGCCGAGCTCCTCTTTGTCCTGTCAGTCCGGCCGGGTACCACGCGGTACAGGAGATTCAGTTACCTGTTCCCGGCCGAACTGAAAGGAAGTGAGCACTCAGCGTGCGCGGTACCCGGCCGGACTGACAGGAGGAAGAGGAGCTCGGCCACCCACGCTACACAGGGAAGGGGAGGTGAGAAGATCATAGGGAGGATTGGGGGGGGGAGTAAAAAGAACATAGGGAGGGAGGGGGAGTAAAAAGAACGGAAGGGGGGAGTAAAAAGAACGGGGGGAGTAAAAAGAAAGTAAAAAGAACGGAGGGGTGAGTAAAAAGAACATAGGGAGGGAGGGGGAGTAAGAAGGACACAGGGAGGGAGGGAGAGTAGTAAGAAGAACATTCTGTATAGTGTAGGCTCCATGCCACACATCATGAGTGCACTTTCCACAATGCCAACAAGCTGGTATAGTGTTTTCCCCATGCCACCCCAGTCTGAGTACAGTTTGCCCCATTTCGCCCAGCCTTGGTAGTGTTTACCCCATGCGCCCCATAAATTCCCCAAATCCAGGTAGCCGAGTCCAGCCAGGTTTAAAATACGGTAGTCACAGCAGAATAAAGGGTTAAGAATTGGCAGTATGCCTCCTGTGTGCTAGACCAGCAGGCATGGATTATATGCCCAAACAGCGTGGCACATACCTGGGCTTTAAATGCTATTTCAGATTATCATTCTTTAATGTCTTGCTGTGTAGCTCTGTCTGCTCACTGTACATCATGGCTAATTTTTATTTGGTGTGCGTTGGAAGAGGGGTAGTCTTATACGGCGAGTATATCCCAAACTCTATATTTTAACTGGAAAAGTTGGGGGTCGTCTTATACGCCGGAAAATACGGTATATATATATTTTATATTTATATATATATATATATATCCCCTTAAGAAAAAACGGTTGTTAAGGACCGCGGACTTACCTAGTACATCTGTGGCAAATAGGAGCCCTGGACTTACCTGGACCGGCGATCCGCGGCGATCACGATCGGGAGGGACTGCCGGAGATTGCAGCAGTCCTCCTGCAGCAGCTCCATCCACCCCGGCCCTCGCCGCAATATAACTCTAGGAGCTGCCAGCTGGGGGACTGTCTGAGCTGTTTTACAACGGCTCGCACTTACGACCAGGCATAGGTGAGTGCCGTCGTGGGGATTTTCTGCTCTGGTGCACATGTCTATGTTCGGGAAAATAAAATGCTTTAATTATAATATATTTTACATATATAGGAAATAAAAGTGTGTGTGTTTGCATGTGTATATATATATATATATATATATTTTAAAAAAAGCAAAAATCCCCTGCACTCACGCTTTAGCTGCTTCAATGCCGGGCGCATGAACCAGAGCTCCAAATGAAACAATATCCAGAAAGTGTTGTCCTGCTATTTGCTATTTTGACCCTGAAGAAAGTCCCGAACGGGGACTTAAACGTTGGTCACTGTTTTTTAACTCAATTAAATACATTTTCATTTTTTAAGACCGGTGAGCAGCCATTCCTTTCTGGATATTATATATATATATATATATATATATATATATACACACACATACATATTATATGTATATGTGTGTGTATATATATATATATATATATATATATATATACACTGCTCAAAAAAATAAAGGGAACACTTAAATAACACAATGTAACTCCAAGTCAATCACACTTCTGTGAAATCAAACTGTCCACTTAGGAAGCAACTCTGAGTGACAATCGATTTCACATGCTGTTGTGCAAATGGGATAGACAACAGGTGGAAATTATAGGCAAATAGCAAGACACCCCCAATAAAGGAGTGGTTCTGCAGGTGGTGACCACAGACCACTTCTCAGTTCCTATGCTTCCTGGCTGATGTTTTGGTCACTTTTGAATGCTGGCGGTGCTTTCACTTTAGTGGTAGCATGAGACGGAGTCTACAACCCACAAAAACCTTGGCAAGAAGGTTTGCTGTTTCTGTCAGTGTAGTGTCCAGAGCATGGAGGTGCTACAAGAAGACAGGCCAGTACATCAGGAGACGTGGAGGAGGCCGTAGGAGGGCAACAACCCAGCAGCAGGACCGCTACCTCCGCCTTTGTGCAAGGAGGAACAGGAGGAGCATTGCCAGAGCCTTGCAAAATGACCTCCAGCAGGCCACAAATGTGCATGTGTCTGCTCAAATGGTCAGAAACAGACTCCATGAGGGTGGTATGAGTGCCTGACGTCCACAGTTGGGGGTTGTGCTTACAGCCCAACACCATGCAGGACGTTTGGCATTTGCCAGAGAACACCAAGATTGGCAAATTCGCCACTGGCACCCTGTGCTCTTCACAGATGTAAGCAGGTTCACACTGAGCACATGTGACAGACGTGACAGAGTCTGGAGACGCCGTGGAGAACATTCTGCTGCCTGCAACAACCTCCAGCATGACCGTTTTGGCAGTGGGTCAGTAATGTGGGGGTGGCATTTCTTTGGGGGGCCGCACAGCCCTCCATGTGCTCGCCAGAGGTAGCCTGACTGCCATTATGTACCGAGATGAGATCCTCAGACCCCTTGTGAGACCATATGCTGGTACGGTTGGCTCTGTGTTCCTCCTAATGCAAGACAATGCTATACCTCATGTGGCTGTAGTGTTTCAGCAGTTCCTGCAAGACGAAGGCATTGATGCTATGGACTGGCCCGTCCGTTCCCCAGACCTGAATCCAATTGAGCACATTTGGGACATCATGTCTCGCTCCATCCACCAACTTCACGTTGCACCACAGACTGTCCAGGAGTTGGCAGATGCTTTAATCCAGGTCTGGGAGGAGATCCCTCAGGAGACCATCCGCCACCTCATCAGGAGCATGCACAGGCATTGTAGGGAGGTCATACAGGCACGTGGAGGCCACACACACTACTGAGCCTCATTTTGACTTGTTTTAAGGACATTACATCAAAGTTGGATCAGCCTGTAGTGTGTTTTTCCACTTTAATTTTGAGTGTGACTCCAAATCCAGACCTCCATGGGTTGAAAAATTGGATTTCCATTTTTTAATTTTTGTGTGATTTTGTTGTCAGCACATTCAACTAAGTAAAGAACAAAGTATTTCAGAAGAATATTTAATTCATTCCGATCTAGGATGTGTTATTTTTGTGTTCCCTTTATTTTTTTGAGCTGTGTATATACTCATACATACACACATATTATGTGTGTGTGCATATATATACACACACACACACATAATATATATATATATATATATATATATATTGTGAGAGAAAATGTGGAATGGTTGTTGAGTGAAGATATATTAGCCTGCTTTACTAAACAGCAGCCTGAGGTTTCTCATTTAAATGTCCCAGGGAGAGATGTTAGGTTTGCAAGATACATTGCTGGTTCTCTGCAAACCAGGCTAAGGGTCCCTGGGGCGGAGCATTTGGAGAGCAGGGTGGGCCAGAGCTCCAATAGCACTAGTTGCTCTGTAACAGCCAGGACTTGTATATACCTTAGAAGTTCCAGAGATGTGAACTAATTGATACTCACCTGTAGCTGGTCAATTAGCAGGCAGGCTTTTAAAAGAAGGGATCAGCCTGCTGCAGAGTAAGGGAGAAAGAGCCAGAGGAATGGTGTGTCTTGCATGTGTATTTTGTTATTGTAAACTGGTAAGTGGGAAGCCACCCAATTGTGAGAGAAAAATAACACAAAATAATGACTACCGGAAAGTTTGACAAAGACTGGTGGTAGAATTAGTGCATGGAAAGTGTTAACATACCCCAATTTGAAATACTCTAGGGTGTTTAATTTTAAAAAAGATATAGTTTGATGGGGGTAAATTACGCTGGCCGGCTTAAAAAATGTCCCAAATAGGACATGAGTGCATGATGACCAGCGGAGAAAATCCCAAATTGGAAAGCTCGAATGCACACCCTCCAAATAAAGTCTTTTAGCCCACAAAGTACCCGACACACCTATAAATGGGGGGTATCACTGTACTCAGGAGATGTTGCTGAACACATATTGGGGTGTTCTTTGGCAGTAACCCTTTAAGATCTCCGTACATGTATTCTTAAATTGCTAACACTAATCATTATTTTTTTATTTGGCATAGATTGGTGGTAAAATGGTTGTATGAAAAAAGTAGAAATACCCCAAGTTTAATACCTTAGGTTGTCTTCTTTTAAAAAATATATACATGTGAAGGGTTATTCAGGGATTCCTGACAGATATCAGTGTTCCAATGTAACTTGCATTAATTTAATTTTGAAAAAATAAATGGTTTGGAAATAGCAAAGTGCTACGTGTACTTATAGCCTTATAACTTTCCCCCCCCAAAAAAGAACATGTTAACATTGTGCATTTCTAAACCCAGGACAAAATTTAGAAACTATTTAGCACGGGTGTTTTTGGCGATTGTAGATGCGTAACAGATTTTGGGGGTCAAAGTTAGAAAAAGTGTGGTTTTTTTTTACATTTGTTCATCATATTTTGTAATTTTTTTTATAGTAAATTATATGATGATATGATGAAAATAATGGTATCTTTAGAAAGACTATTTAATGGCGAGAAAATGGTATATAATATATGTGGGTACAGTAAATGAGTAAGAGGAAAATTACAGCTTAACACAAACACCACAGAAATGTAAAAAGAGCCCTGGTCCTTAACGGTAAGAAAACTGAAAAATGTTCTGGTCACTAAGGGGTTAAAGTAAGTTAACATCTGAATAAAAATTAAACCATTTTATTTTCATGCAGGTTGTGTCAATAGCAGCCAGGGGAGTCATGGCTAAGGCTGTATGGACATAAACAAAAGTGATTTAACTCCTAAATGGCAGTGAATTGAGCTGTGAGACTGCAGGGTTATGAGCTATACACAAAAACTGCTTAAGCTAAAGTTGTTTTGGTGGCTATAGTGTTCTTTTAAGCACCACTGACTGCTAGGTATATAGATACCTTAACCCTAACAAACGTTCTCCCATCTCCAACTCAAAGTCCCATACAAAGTTGTTGTAAATGAACATTTTACACTATTAAAGTGCTTTTAGTTGCTGAACTGCAATTATGTGTAAAGAGTGTATTTTTTTCATTTTACAAAAAGTATAGATTGTAATAGAAATTTTTATAGATGAACCTGTTTGTACAAGACAATACTACTATACAACATTGTGTATTATTATTTTTTTCATAATTTTTTTATAATCGCACCTTTTAACTCAAATTGCTTCTTACTTGACAACCGAGTTCGGTTCCTTCGAAGGCCCTCTTTTTGAATTTACTCTAATCTAATACACCACCTAATCTAATGCACATTCATATCTTAGAAACTTTATTTTGCCAATAAAAGTGTGCATTAGATTTGAGTAAATACAGTATTTTACAGCAATTACTTTTTTACCCTCTATTTGTCATTTGTCACATGATCTGTGAATAAAATCAATATTTACTGGTTGTCCCCTAACCATCATTTTTTTGTTTTCCTCCTCCTGATAAGACAGGAGATACAACCCAAATGATTGAGCAGAACTCTTGTCCATTTTGTCAAACTAAGCTGCTTACTTGCCTCACCAAAAAAAACAACCTTTTCTCCGTCACCCCTTTTTTTTTTGGTGCCAGAAACAGCACCCTAAATCAAGAATGAAAAAAATTGTGTTCAAGCTTGCACACTTTGGTTCCCCCAAGATTCTGGGTTGTGGCAGCTTAGAAGTCGAAATTTTGAATGATCAACTGATTACCCAAAATTCGGCCAAATTGCAGTTTGACACAAAACAAATCTCAAAGTCGAATCTTTATTAAAAATATGGAGTGAACTAATCACAAAGAAAAAAAAAACAGATAAAATTATATAAAAATAGGGGGGGGGGGGGCGGGGCCGGACCGCCAAGCCAGATGGCCGCAAGACAGACCAGCTCCAGCAAAACTTAAACCATTCAGCCACAAAACTAAAATTTCTGCCCAATATGCCGACCGGCAACAGCGGCCCTCGATGGACAGGGTGCACTGGACCCAGGGCGAGGCTGGCTCAACGAGCCCGCTATCCTGTCACAGTGTCCAGCTAGGGGCCCAGACCCTCGAGGAACCGGCTCTGTTCCCCCCCCCTTCTGGACCGGCGGGGGTGATCCCGGTCCACACCCCGGTGCCCCAGCGGCTACAACAGGGACTGAGTCTAAGGCCTAGCAGCACGGTCAAACTGATACGCAACCTTAGCGATGAATCTAAGATGGCGGAGGCTTCGCACAACAGCACCAAGAACGGCGTGCATGAAAGCTGCCCCTCCACATCCAACGCGGACCAGAAGCACCAACGGTTCCGACAAACACAAAGCCCAGCTGCACGCGCACATACTAACCCCATAACGGGGCACTTACCTCTGTAGACCCTCCTCTAGCTCTCGGCTCCGTTCAGGAGATAGACCAGCAGCAATCAAGGGCACAGCCAACCACCGCTTACACAGCAGGGACCATCAGCCCTCAACACGGGACACGCTAGTCTCCAAATCCATCGAGCCGGATGCCACATATTGCCCCCGGACTGTCGTGAAGCACATGTCAATCAACCTCGCAAGAGCCGCAACACAGGCGGATCGCCGAACAACAGCGGGAAAATGCTGAGCCCACAGAGGGCAAACGCTTAACAGACACAAGGGGACTTTCGGCACCCAATATTGAACGGCAATGCAATATTGAACTACACCTGTCATAATGTACCAGCCTTGCTATCATCACTCAGGGGTGGGTGGGGGGGAACATGGGGGATGTTAACTCTCAAATTTAAGCAAGCGAATCGCAAACAGAAAATAACACATGCATGTACCTTTATCTTGTAACTATTAACAAAATAAAATGTGCAATGCTTAGCAACTACCCTAATTGTTAGACAAGTTAAGTAGCTCGAGGATTGCTGTTGGGGTACCTGGGGCCCGTTTGTAACTGTTATTTGCACTGCAAAAACAAAGAATAAAAAAAAAATATATAAAAATATACGAATTTGTATTTAAATCATCTGTATTGTAAAATAAAATAAATAATTTCAAATGTAATAAACAGATAATTAAAAAATATATTTCTGTTTCAATTAATTATATTATTAAATGATTTTTAAAAATGTAAATTAATAGCATGGTTTATTTTAAAAAATAACTGTGCTAAAAAAAAATAGATCTAAGAACGTAGAAGACCATTCGGAATCTGATGTGTCATGCTGAGACTATTGTTTTACTTTTTCTACAATGAAATAGTTAAGTTGAGGACATACTCTAATTTTTAACTAGTGCCCCACAGTCAGAATGTCTCTTTTCATCTGTCAAACAAAGCTGTCATGGAGAGAGAAATATTTGTCATTTCATTGCAACACTGAAATATGTCACTGTGATTGTAATTAGAAAACTTTGTTTGTTGAACCTGCTTTAAACAGGTCATAGATAGCTTGTTAGACATCATAGTGCAACAGAGAAGTACGTACTGTATATTCACCTACAGGTTTCATGTATAATTTATATAGCCATGTCTACAAAATACTGATTCAATCTAAAAGCATATCAAACATAGCAAAAGAATAAGCATGACATTTATATAGACATACACAGAAATTGATTAATTCACAATTTAACATTAGCATTATTTTTATATTAAAAATAGTTCTGTAAAAATGAATTTATGTATTTGTAATTAATAATTTCAAATGAATGTTCCCAAGGTTTGAACATTGGCAAAATATTTGTACATTTTAGAAAAGCATTATGTGCACTAGTGATGATATTGATTTTAAACTAGTATTCCAAATGTTTTCCAAAATGATAGTATATCATGTGAAAATATTTCTTATCCTAATCTATGTTTATGATACCAAGTATGTGACTGTGGTACTTTGCACCATGGCTCCAGCCTCCCTATTAGCACACTGCCAAAAGATACCAATTGTGATACAGTACTATCACCGAGAAACACGTGCTCCCAGCATTATAAAGGTTAATAAACTGCCACTGCCATACGCAGACAATGCAGATATTAAGACAATAAAGTATATATAAATATATGATAAAAAAATGTGATTCTATGTTAAACTAATTTGCTTATGCCCAACCAGAATCCTTTGCGGTAGTAACATCACTGCAGATTTGTGATTTCTGTGGGAAAAGCAAGTCTTATGGCTCGACTGGTGTGCAGATTTTTGTTTAACATTGTTTAACATTGTATTAACTCTATATACTCTATTGACATATAAAGTCAAGAGTAATATACAGTCAAGAGTAAATAGACATTAACAGTAATTCACATTCATTGTAGATAACATACCCCCTATCAGATTTAACCACTTACTCACCTACCGTGGCGATCCCGATTGTGGGGACTACCTGACAACCCAAGTAGTACCCCTGCAGCCAGTCTTGCCCTTCCGGGCCATATGATCTCTATGTCATGGCAATGATATGTCCAGATCAGCAATTAACACAACTGCCTGCAGGGGATGTGCCTTGGTTGTCATTCAGATCCCACAAGTTACAACCCTGAGTTGCCTACTTTTGCAAATAGTATGTCAAGATGGGGGTAATTCTCATTCCTGGTCTGCCATGTGGTCTCAAAGGCAATATAGGTCTATAGGCCCTATATCTGGAAATTGTAACTTTACAAAACCCTATAAAACCTGTACATGGAGGGTACTATTGTAGTTGTGAGACATTGCTGAACACAAATGAGTGTTTTATTGCAGTTAAACATATAGTGACGATGATATCATCAGTGAAAGTGTAGTTTTTGAGTAAAAAAATGCAAAAAAACAAACATTAACACTGCGTATGGCCAGGATTTGTGACTAACTACTAATAAAGACTGGATATACCCTATTTTGAATACCTCGGGTTGTCTTTGTTTGCAAATGTATGCCATGATGGGGGTAATTTTCATTCCTGGGCTGCCATAGAGACTCATGGGCAACCAAGGCCAAGCAAACCAATCAGGCAAATTTCAATTTAAAGGAAATAATATAAATAAAACAGATTATTTTAAATACCTTACTGCTGTTAAATAAACATGGATATATGTAACTTAATCTGAACAGATAATCTTTTTTTAATCCCATACTGCATGGTAGGTAAACAGAATGTTATGCATGGGGGCCCCTAATCTCTGCGCAGCACAAGGAAATGAGAGGAAAATTCAAAATGTATGCATAATGTTACAATATTATAGTACGCTGAGTGTTCCAAAATATTATCATGGATGAAGTTTGTTTGAACCAAAAGGCACATGAATGACATTTTGTAAGCCTGGAAAAAAATGTTTTCTTATATAAATTACATTTGTTATATTTTATACAAAAAAGATTACACCTTCCCAATAAACTGCTTAAAATGGGATTACAGTTTTTCAGACATTGAGAATGATATTCTGCTGTAATCTAAGGGTTTAATAACCTCCCCACATTAGTCTTTTTAAACGAATTGGCAAATGTCTTGTTAGGATCTTGCATAAAGGGACACTCTGCACCCCATGAAACAGCACTCTAATGCCAAACTTTCCTTTGTCCTGTTGTTTCCTCTTCTCTAGACTACTTTGTCTTGTGTATTTTTCATATAGTTGACTTTCTTTGACCAAAGGAGGTCAGCTTATTTCCTGTGTCAATAAGAAGGGTAAGTACTTTCTCTGACACAGGAAATGAAGCGGACTTAAGCGCCTCCTTTGGTCAAAAAAAGTAAACTATATTAAAAAATACATAAGACCAATAGTCCCTACTAAAATTAGATCATAAATAAAGAAAAGAAGAACACATTCTGAGAGAGGGAGAGATAAGAGAAAGGTATGTTTCGCATGAGTGCCGCTTTAAGCACAAGGCGTAGTAGTGGGCTTAACACGATATGGCCATTTAGTGGAACTGAATCCCCCTCTTTGTTTGCTGCGATGGATGATTTTAAATAGCCTTGTTATATTTCAAACTGTGCTTTGTGCTCTGCTCCTTGTGTATGTTATATAAAAGCCTACATCAAACCTCCCACGGTCCTACTTTTGGTGGGACAGTCCCTTTTTTGAGAGACCTGTCCCGCTGTGCAGATTTTGTTCACTGGTGTTCTGCATTCACAAAACCTATTCAAACTCGTCATCAAGAGTAATCACTGATATATTAACTTAAAAGTGAATTACATTTCATATATTCATTGTGCTAGCTGAATTGCTAGCAAATGTATAGATTGGGAAAAAAAAACTATTTAAAAATAGGTTTCTCACCCAACTTGTCAATCACTCTTTTAACTTAGAGTCAGCATTAGCTGAAGAATTGACAGACAGGGGAGAGCAGGAGAACCTCTGACAGTCAGCTCTCCGGTCCTCTGAGACTATGATTAATCCTTAGTCAGCACTTCTGCTGGCTAGAAGAGTATTGGAATAGAGTGTCACTCTGCTCTAATGCTGAACACTGGCAATGAAGCCAGCATGGTGGAGTCATGGAGAAGAGGTCATCAAGCAGGACCAATCCTTTCGAGGGTGGAACGAAAGCAGGACTGGAGGTTGGTGTTACAATAACACTTGTAAATGTATGCTCACGGCAGTGTGATACTGAAGGTGTAGCATCAATATTTAAACACTTGCCACTGAGTATATTGTTTATAATTAAGATAAGTGATATATTGATTGCCTATGGGGAGATTTCAATGTCATGACAGGTTCAATTTAATTGACTTGTACCTTAATTCACGAAGAGTAAAAAGATGGAGCACAGAAGCTTCCAAGGAAAATACTGTAATATTTTGCATCCTATGCACCAAACAGAAAATAAAGTGATTTAACCTTCAGAACAGAAATGAATCTAAGTCTCTTGCATAAGTTGATTTAACTTCTGCCCCAATTGAATTGACATTTTATCGTTTAATGTACTCATTATATTTTACCCAGCGGAATAAAATGTTAACCTTTTTTATGATCCTTCATATCACAACATTAGGCTCAATATCTGCAATTGGATTTCTTTTACTAATGAACAAAAAGCTAAAGTACACTTGGCTTCAAAGAACAAGCTATTATCATAGTGTGATAGGAGCCACACCTTTACAAATTGTTTAATAATTAGGGCATGGACGCAAAACATTTTTTAATATGCCAGTGCAGCAACTTTCATTTATGACACGGTTTAAGTACATGTTATTACCATCTAAAAAATAGATGGTAATAACATGAACTTATCCAGAGTGCTCCAGAGTCAGATAAATATAAATTTAACACTCAATGGATAATTATTTGTATTGGTGCATCGTAGAACATTATATGAAGTAAAACAAAATAACATGCTGCAGATAAATCTTACTTAAATGATTATTTAAGAAATCACCCAGTATAAGATTATAAATGATTATTTAAGAAATGATTATAAATGATTATTTAAGAAATCACCCAGTATAGTTCAACTCACATTTATCAGTCTTTTACAAGCCCAGCTGTTTTTTTTGAGTGGGATCAAAGAAGAAAAGAAAACATACATTTAACCCCTTAAGGACCAAACTTCTGGAATAAAAGGGAATCATGACATGTCACACATGTCATGTGTCCTTAAGGGGTTAAATATTCTCCAGCTCCCTTTTAAAAAGAAATATGGAAGAAGATAAACTAGATGAAGGGGGATACTGCACAGGAGAAAAAACGTGAATATGTCCAGACTCCAGTGTTTAACCTCTCAAAAAAAAAAATGTTGACTAAGGCCTAATTAAACGCATTAAGGAATTGAAATATTGATTATTTTTCGGTATACGTGGGTTTAAATAAGTTTATTAGGAAGTTATGTTGTGATATATCATACAAGAAAGAATATGAATATTTAGTAGTTGTATATCCCAGAATTAATTTTTTATTTTTTACATAATCTGTAGAAGAACCCCAATAAGCCTCCAGATAGACCCAATGCCAGATATTATGGGCCTATCTCACTAATTCTTTTGTTGATTTAATTAACTTTCAAAATCATTTAATAATGTTATACATTTTCATATATTTTAATGGGAAGTTTGGTAGAAAAATAATTTGGAAAGTTTCCTAAAATTATTTAATAGTTTGGAAAGCGTATTAAATCGAGGCCTTTGTCACAATATATAGGCCAATTTATACAGCCCCTGTTGAAGCAAGTCTATCATATTTATGAGATACTTCCTGTTACAAAACGCCTTTTGTATCTGTTCCTTTAAATGACAAATTGCCCTGCTTCCCTGGATTATGGAGGACCGGGTGTGTATGGCCCTTTAAGAATATTTGGGGCTTATGGACTTTTTATGGGACTGGAGCTGGCCTTTTAAGCACAGTTTTGGGGAATAGGGAAAATTGGGACACTGCCCCTTTAAGACGGTGTCCTAAGACGTGTTTGGGACACTGCCCCTTTAAGCCTGTGTCCGCAGACTTGGTTAAAACCCTTTGTTCCTGGCTATTTCCCACTTGGTTCAGTAAATGGGGCTTACTGAACCAAGTACCACACAGGCGGACCACCCATCAGTGGAAGTGTGCAGGCAATTTACCTCTCTCCTCTTCCTCTTCCCTATATTTGCGTACACACACCCCTTACCACTATATACCTACATATATATTTACATATTAAGATACGTATGATGTATATCATTGTTATCTTTGGTTTGCTAGACCGGCTTAAATCTGATCTGATCCTGTCATTAGCGACACCTGTTATTGAGGGGAGCTAAGGAGAATGACAGTATAGAAATGATATGTGTTCGTAAGGGGCCTATTACCATGAGCTAAAGGAGGCATGCTGTGATGCTATGTTTAGATGAAAAGCTAAATTGTACTAGTTGTGAAAATCGCCCCGAATGAACATAGCCGCTTCCATGTATGAGGGGGGAAGTGGCTCAATCTGAATATTATCATAAGAAGATATATCCCATCTATCTGCGTGGAATGCATGTAATCTGGATCCTAATTTACTTATGATGTAGACAGATAGTCAAAATCCCATTGGATATCTTGAACGTACAGAAACATGCACTGAATATTGAGTTATGTAACATATGCTCGAATGCGTATGGAAGACTCTGCGAGGGTCAGCATAAGGAGACAGACCCTTGTAAAAGTCGGAGTTTGAATGTATGTACGAGACATAAAGGAGAAAGGAGTGAGGTCTTGAATTTATATGAATGTGAATGAAATGTAATGTTGAATACCTGAAACCCAATTACATAGGGCAACAAAGATATATATATCCTAATGTATCTAACCTGCTAACGGCCTCTACCTGACTGGTATTTGCAAATATGAACCTATACCTGTTATTGATAACCAAAGCTACTGTGTGTACCTAATATAGTTCATCACGTGATGTTCTAATCCAGTGTAATTGGACAGAGGGAACTTTAGTCGCTTCCCTACTAAAAGCCTGGTTAGCGGTACCTATATATATGAAAAATATGTATGTATGTGGTTTGATAATTTGGTTTATATAGCTGTGTTGGTACCTTATGTGCCATTCAAAAGAGGCTCCATCTATGCGTTGGCGCGAGGGGATTACATGACCACCGAACTTGTGGCGAGGTGTCAGTCTCTCAGTGATTTATAAAGCATAAGATAGAATGGGAGTGACAGGTGAGGCCTTCTCTATGCCACCATGCGAGGTGACTAACTATGAGTTGGACCGATGGGTGTAATACCTCCATATATGAGGATGGATACTGGCCTCGCGGGACCCTGCCAGACAGTAATGAAACTAATTAAGGGAGGCAGGATAAGGTATCGAATGAGTACGTGTAATTTGACATATCTGAGAACGAGTATTCAGAAATGCGGTATGACTTGGCGCAGACCTACAGCGGTAACGAAATATAGTAGGAATTATGGTATGTCATGTAAAAGTA
This sequence comes from Pelobates fuscus, assembly GCF_036172605.1. Classification (NCBI taxonomy): domain Eukaryota; kingdom Metazoa; phylum Chordata; class Amphibia; order Anura; family Pelobatidae; genus Pelobates; species Pelobates fuscus. The sequence continues at coordinate 291,154,256 of NC_086320.1, read as the reverse complement.
GATATCCAGTTCTGCCTAACAGGATATGTACAGAAGTAACGGTCAGCCATAAGTAGGAGGTTGTGCAGTAAATCGTGGATACCTAGAACCTAACGATACAATGATGTAACGTACATGAGTGAGATTTAAGGCCAGCTTGTGGATTCAACTGAATAATCTATAAAAGATCTACCTAACGAATATAAGGGGTATAATGAGTACTGTCGCCCTAAAAGCCTGAGTATTCCGTAACTTGTAATAAACATACTAATAGTAATGCCCATGATACAAATATATTCTAACCCCTGACCCCTATGGAAGAAAATGGATACAAGTGAAGGCAGCAGTCCTCATTAATAGACCTAAAGATGTAATGGGATATGTGAGGAGTATGTGCGTGGCCCTGCCCAGGACCTCCTCGAGGGTAGAACCCGACTTAAGATAAAACGGTAGTGCTGTTAAGGGACATAAAACGTGGTAACATAGTCAAGCGACTATACTATACATTTGAGTCGAATTTAGGCAAGCAGTGAAGGAAGCCACCATAACAAGTGAAGTAAAATAATTGTAAATATACACCTAGGCAATATTCAGGTAACTTACTAAACAGTACTAGTGAGAGCCGGTCTCCCTATGGATTGAATAAAGGGAAATTTCAATTAACCTGAATAACCCAATTAAGTCACCTAAAAATAAAAACAAGCGCAACGTCAGCATTTACTGATAAAGCGTGAACATAATTAACGGGCAAGCTCTTGTTTGACCTGAATTAATTTTTACTTAAATATCAGGCAACAGCAAGTATAGCCTGTGCAACATCAAAATTGACCAGTAGAGGTCAGCCTTAAACATGCAGTATGACCTCAACATACCGGTATTGAATTGACAGGTCTAATAAGTAACAAAATACTCCAACGTAGTGACAACCATAAGCACTAACAACTGAATTTATACAAATGATCCCTATGCCAACAAAACTTAAAAACGTGACCTAAATAGGTATAATAAAGCAGGAATTCATATATACTTAAAAACCCTATCACTCCATACCACCATAATAGTTATGAACCATTTAAATTTCATATAAATTAAAACCTATTTAGCGAGCATCTACTTTAACCAATTGATACATCCATTGATAGACATGAGAATTGAGTGGTTCGTGTAGTTTGTCCAGTTTGTTTCTGCTAATCAGTACTTAAAGTACTAGCGTTAGTGAGGTAGCTCAGCTGACTTTGAACGAATCGAGAAGGATAGTTTGAAACGTGGGCGTTCGTATGTTTAATCGTATGTGAGTTGCAGAGTCTCATTGCGGTTTGTGTGGCTTTCGTTTAAATTCATGCGTTAGTTCGTGAGAATTAGGTAAAGTATTTTGTGGGGTTAGATAATGGAATAAGTAATACTTGCGTATGAAAATATTAATGCCGAACAAAGCGCACAAGGCCTGAAAGGATAGGTTACTCACGATTGTCAGTCTCCTGCTGGCAGGCTCTGAGGGGTCCAATCGTGGGACGAACGACAATACTTACAGCAGTCAGCTTGTTTGAATTAAATCGTTCGTGAGGATCAAACCGTTCGAGAAAAAAGCAGGAACTTCTCCTGAGGTTGGCTTCCTTTCCGCCTTGACCCAGGTGTTGACCACTGAGACTACGGCTCTCTTCGAGAATACAGCTACAGGTAGGGGAGGACCAGGTAAGCGTTCCCCCGTGTAGAAGGTAAGTAAAATGGCGATTTGCACCGACCGAAAGTCACGGTATGCAAATCGCCAGACTGAAACGATAATGGGCAGCAGTCTGGCGGCCCTTAAGAAGGGAAACCAAGCCCCTCCCAAAACTACAGGACCAGCTTTACATATATAATATAAAATAAATAAATCTATAAATACGTTCAAAATAAAAAAATAATACAAAATAAATAATGTAAAAACATATATATATATATATATATATATATATATATATATATACAGGAAGTGAAGAGAGCACTCCAGAGGACTTGTTTGAAGAGTTTTATTACGTGTGGAAAATCGACGTTTCGACCCTTAGGTCTTTATCAAGATATTAAACAAAGTGCAAAATGTGCCATTATATACCCTAACAAATTAAGAAGTAATCACTTACCCTAAGAAAGCTGTGCGCCCCAGACCCATGTGTGAACGCTTGTGGGTGATTGCAGAAACTGCCGTGGCGATCCCGTCTGTGAATGATGACGTCACCGGAGGTGCGACTAGAAACGAGCGTGATCATGTGTCTAGGTAACCAGGGAAACCAAGTGTGGGCAGACTGACGGGATGTGTGCATTTGCAAAATTTGCAAATATAAAAAACATATTAAAGAAGTATGGGACTGGACTAAATTTATAAGTTAGACTAGGTACTGAATTGGACAAGTATTGTCTGGGTGAAGTGGGGCTCCTGATAGTATAACAGCCTTGAGAACGGCATAATGTATATGGATGAACTGGATAACGATGTACTAAACAAAGTTAGTATACTACTGAATAGTTGGACGTAAAGGGCATGAAAGTGAAGGTAAAAATAGGGAATACTAGGATATATGAAAAATAGAAAATGGAAGAGATGGGTCGTGTAGGGACAGAATGTATAGAGAGGGTGAGTGAAAAACGTGACCAAACTGGAAAACAACTAACAACATATTAAGAGTGAAAACCAGTGGAGAGTGACCCTAAGATAGTGTGGATGTTTAACAATATGGCCGCAAGGTAGTGAAAAAGGAGTGGTGACATGCCTGGGATCGTGTATCAGATGGGCGCAAGAATAGGGATGACTGATGAATGTGAGTGAGAGAGTGGATGAAAAAGGGTGAATAGAGCCCAGAACGCAACTATAGAATGGGGATAGACAGTGCCCAGATATGTGCAGATAGTTACATGCAGATAGACAGGATAAAGTCCAAAAGTACCTAGATGGCGTGTACCAATGCCTAAAGTGGTAAAAATCATCATATTGCAGAATTATGCAGAAGAATGAACAGGTAGACCTTCTTGGTCAAGAGCATAATAAGGAAAATCATCATGATAAACAAATAAAGCTAAATATAAGTAAAAAGGAAATGAAAATAAAAATAAGAGTAAACATAAAAATGAAAATAACAATAAGAATAGAAGAATACTGAAGAATAAAAAAGAATGAAAAAATGATAACAATATTGCCGACGGCCAAAACTAGAGGTGTCCAAGTATTAGTAGTCCTGACACTTGATGGGTTATTTGAAAAAATTCCAAAAGAGTGCAAAAGGAGTCAGCGAATATCCAAGAAAGCATGGAGGGAAACGTATTCATTCAGGCCCCTGGGATGTAAGGTGTCCAGTGTCTTGATCCAATAGGCCTCCCGTTGGAGCAGGATCCTAGAACGGTCACCCCCCCTGGACAGGGGGGGGATGTGGTCAATGGCTATAAATTTAAGCGTGGGTAGACGGTGGTTCATCTCCAAGAATTGCTTGGCCACCGGTTTGTCTGTCTTGCTGTCCCTATAGGCCGTCATGATGCCTGAACGGTGGCCCCGCATTCTGTCTCTTAATGTGAGATCAGTTTTACCCACGTAGTATAGTCCACAGGGACACGATATCAAATATACTACGTGGGTGGTGAGACAGGTGATGTGGTGTTTAATAGGGTAGCGTTTCCCTGAGTGTGGATGGGCAAAGGACGAGCCTGTGAGCATATGGCCACACGTGACGCAGTTGGTGCATTTAAAGCAGCCTGTTTTACTGTGCGTTTTTAGTGTCGCATATTGTTCAGGGCAGTCATTGTGGACCAAAATGTCCCTGAGGTTCCGATTCCGTTTGAAGGCAATGCGGGGGGGGTGTACAAAGGCAGAGTGAAGTGTAGGATCGGTGGATAATAGGTCCCATCTCCTGCGGATAGCCTTGGCGATTTGATCACTGGCCGTGTGGTATAATATGTTTTTTATATTTGCAAATTTTGCAAATGCACACATCCCGTCAGTCTGCCCACACTTGGTTTCCCTGGTTACCTAGACACATGATCACGCTCGTTTCTAGTCGCACCTCCGGTGACGTCATCATTCACAGACGGGATCGCCACGGCAGTTTCTGCAATCACCCACAAGCGTTCACACATGGGTCTGGGGCGCACAGCTTTCTTAGGGTAAGTGATTACTTCTTAATTTGTTAGGGTATATAATGGCACATTTTGCACTTTGTTTAATATCTTGATAAAGACCTAAGGGTCGAAACGTCGATTTTCCACACGTAATAAAACTCTTCAAACAAGTCCTCTGGAGTGCTCTCTTCACTTCCTGTATACATACCTCCGCTTGCAGCACCGAGGCTTTTTTTGGGATTCATTCAAAGGGTGGTAAACCAGATTTGTTGTGGATCTCATAGGCTCTGTCTAATGCGCGTTTCAATGTTGGATATAGGTATCCTCTTTTCAGAAATGCTTGTTGCATCGAGGAAATCTGTGTCCTGGTGTTGTCCAGGTCTGAGTTGTTCCTCAGAACTCTGAGGAACTGTGAGATCGGGAGAGATCTCTTGAGTGCACTCTGCCTTTGTACACCCCCCCCGCATTGCCTTCAAACGGAATCGGAACCTCAGGGACATTTTGGTCCACAATGACTGCCCTGAACAATATGCGACACTAAAAACGCACAGTAAAACAGGCTGCTTTAAATGCACCAACTGCGTCACGTGTGGCCATATGCTCACAGGCTCGTCCTTTGCCCATCCACACTCAGGGAAACGCTACCCTATTAAACACCACATCACCTGTCTCACCACCCACGTAGTATATTTGATATCGTGTCCCTGTGGACTATACTACGTGGGTAAAACTGATCTCACATTAAGAGACAGAATGCGGGGCCACCGTTCAGGCATCATGACGGCCTATAGGGACAGCAAGACAGACAAACCGGTGGCCAAGCATTTCTTGGAGATGAACCACCGTCTACCCACGCTTAAATTTATAGCCATTGACCACATCCCCCCCCTGTCCAGGGGGGGTGACCGTTCTAGGATCCTGCTCCAACGGGAGGCCTATTGGATCAAGACACTGGACACCTTACATCCCAGGGGCCTGAATGAATACGTTTCCCTCCATGCTTTCTTGGATATTCGCTGACTCCTTTTGCACTCTTTTGGAATTTTTTCAAATAACCCATCAAGTGTCAGGACTACTAATACTTGGACACCTCTAGTTTTGGCCGTCGGCAATATTGTTATCATTTTTTCATTCTTTTTTATTCTTCAGTATTCTTCTATTCTTATTGTTATTTTCATTTTTATGTTTACTCTTATTTTTATTTTCATTTCCTTTTTACTTATATTTAGCTTTATTTGTTTATCATGATGATTTTCCTTATTATGCTCTTGACCAAGAAGGTCTACCTGTTCATTCTTCTGCATAATTCTGCAATATGATGATTTTTACCACTTTAGGCGTTGGTACACGCCATCTAGGTACTTTTGGACTTTATCCTGTCTATCTGCATGTAACTATCTGCACATATCTGGGCACTGTCTATCCCCATTCTATAGTTGCGTTCTGGGCTCTATTCACCCTTTTTCATCCACTCTCTCACTCACATTCATCAGTCATCCCTATTCTTGCGCCCATCTGATACACGATCCCAGGCATGTCACCACTCCTTTTTCACTACCTTGCGGCCATATTGTTAAACATCCACACTATCTTAGGGTCACTCTCCACTGGTTTTCACTCTTAATATATTGTTAGTTGTTTTCCAGTTTGGTCACGTTTTTCACTCACCCTCTCTATACATTCTGTCCCTACACGACCCATCTCTTCCATTTTCTATTTTTCATATATCCTAGTATTCCCTATTTTTACCTTCACTTTCATGCCCTTTACGTCCAACTATTCAGTAGTATACTAACTTTGTTTAGTACATCGTTATCCAGTTCATCCATATACATTATGCCGTTCTCAAGGCTGTTATACTATCAGGAGCCCCACTTCACCCAGACAATACTTGTCCAATTCAGTACCTAGTCTAACTTATAAATTTAGTCCAGTCCCATACTTCTTTAATATGTTTTTTATATTTGCAAATTTTGCAAATGCACACATCCCGTCAGTCTGCCCACACTTGGTTTCCCTGGTTACCTAGACACATGATCACGCTCGTTTCTAGTCGCACCTCCGGTGACGTCATCATTCACAGACGGGATCGCCACGGCAGTTTCTGCAATCACCCACAAGCGTTCACACATGGGTCTGGGGCGCACAGCTTTCTTAGGGTAAGTGATTACTTCTTAATTTGTTAGGGTATATAATGGCACATTTTGCACTTTGTTTAATATCTTGATAAAGACCTAAGGGTCGAAACGTCGATTTTCCACACGTAATAAAACTCTTCAAACAAGTCCTCTGGAGTGCTCTCTTCACTTCCTGTATACATACCTCCGCTTGCAGCACCGAGGCTTTTTTTGGGATTCATTCAAAGGTAGAGTGCCAGATTTTGAATATTTTGTATATATATATATATATATGTCGTTCTAACTGTCCCATTGCTTTGTTTGTTTGCCCTTTTCATATATATAAATACATATTTTAATTCTACGTATATATTTATGTAATATTTTTACATAATTAAGTAATTTTTTTGATTGCAATTTGAGGGACCTGCCTGAAAACCCAGGCCAAAAGTCCAGATAATTTAATTTGCTAGCACTGTATTTAACCCTGTAACTTTCTATGACATTCTAAAACCTGTGTATGGGGTGTACTGTTTTACTCGGGAGACTTCGCTGAACACAAATATTAGTGTTTCAAAACAGTAAAGCATTTTACAGTGATGACATTGTCAGTGAAAGTAAAGTTTTTTTGCATTTTTCACACACAAACTGCACTTTCATTCATGATGTAATTGTTGTGATATGTTTTACTGTTTTGAACACTAATATTTGTGTTCAGCAAAGTCTCCTGAGTATAACAGTACCCCCATGTACAAGTTTTATAGTGTTTTTGAAAGTTACAGGATCAAATATAAGGGTCGCATTTTTTTACATTGAAAATTGCAAGGTTGGTTATGTTGCATTTGAGAGCGTATGGTAGCCCAGGAATGAGAATTACCCCCAGGATGGCACTTCATTTCCAAAAGAAGACAATGTAAGGTATTGCAAATGGGGTATGTTCATTCTTTTTTAATAGCCACTTAGTCACAAACATTGTTCAAAGTTAGTGTTCATAATTGTTTTTATTTTGCATTTTTAACACACAAACAAATATAAATGCTAACTTTGGCCAGTGTCTGTGACTAAGTGGCTACTAAAAAAGACTGGACATACCCCATATTGAATACCCTAGCTTGTCTACTTTAATAAAATATGTACATGTGAGGTGTGATTCAGAGATTTATGACACATAACAGTGTTACAATGTCACTATTGATAAATTTAAAAAAAATATATTTTAAAACAGCATTGTCCTACTTGTACATATAGCCATGTGGTGGAATCTCGGTAAAAATAAATTTAGTAGGCCGAGATTACCACGTGGCATGTGTACGTGCATATGCTGACGTATCGATCAGTTGGTTGCACGAGGCAAGATACGATCAGTAGTGTACGGAGCATGTGCAAGAATACAGGATATAGTATTCCCCTCCTCCATTGTGCTGGACAAGCCATGCGGTCAAACAGGAAGTTAATTCTTATTTGTGTTGATTGGTTAAGAGAATGTGCGGGTGGAGCTTAATATGGGAGGAGTTATATGCCTATATAAGGAGCCTGCACTATTGTCCGGGGCTCAGAACTTGTGGTATTTTGGTGACGCTAGTCCCTCTGAGTCCCGATCGGTGATCCAATAAAGAATCTCTTCCTTCCTGAAGAAACCTGTGTCCATCTCTCTGTGCTTGGCTTCCGTCAGTTTCTCCGGTATCATTTGGTGCATTGGCCGGGAAACTCATCGTTCAACGGTAGCTGAGAGGCAGAGGCGTGAGACGGTCTATCTTTGCCCACGTTCTCTACGGCTGCACCCCTGAACTTCTGCGTGGACCTCCCTTCGTCTCGGCGCCACTGGTCTGTTGTCCAGGAGATCATCGGCCTCTATGTGAGAAGTGCTGGGGTGTCCCCGTCGATGAGTGTGAACTCAGGTTCAGGAACGAGGAGGTAAGACAACTGCTGTTTTAGACGGCAGGACCCACTAGGGGTATACCGATTGTGCGGTAGGCCCAAAGGGGTTTTGAATCTGTGTATCTGCCCCCTCTGTCGGAGGGAAGGAGCGAAGGCGCACCGCTCGATCGAACGCTCTTTAGTCAGACCGTTTGATTTGGTTAGTCAGGCGGGGTCCTGGTGTAAATAGCCCTAGCCGGACACCGGTGTCTTGTCTAGACTAGCGTTCTAGGGTGTATATTACGTTCGCTAGGTCGGAGGGACCGGGAGACTAAGCGGCGCCTGTGTAAATTCGGTTCGCTAGTTCTCATCCTATCTGGGCTAAGTGGGAAGGCGTGTAAATTTGGAACCCACTAGACTTTTGATAGTGCGACTAAGAGGCGCCTGTGTAAATTCGGTTCTCTAGCTCGCTATATATGTGGTGATTGGGCAGTGTGGCTAACCAAAACGGGTGTATATAGTTTTAGGTAGTCCATTCAAGGTACTGGCCAATAGTTTAGTTGGGAATTGTAAATGTGTTAACGATTGTTTTAGTAAAGTGTATATCTTGTTAGATAGCGCGAGCTCAGCCGTCTAGCGAGAGTGTTAATAGTATGTTGCTGTATTATAGTGCACGGTACCATAACCCTGTATATTTACTGACACTGTATATAAGTACTAATCATTGTTGTCCATTGCATGTTTAACACCATAACCACTAATAATTGTATTGTGACCTTAACTTGTGCTTTGACCTATGCTAACCGTACTGTAACCGCTATTTGTAAAAGACGATGTTACTGGGGTGTGTTATAGACGGGTAATTCGTATATAGAGAATTATAGCGTGGGTGACTGTATAGTTACGCCAAAGGGCATAATATTGATTATATAGTGACTGGTGTAGCAGCTGTGTGTGTACGGGAATTCCCTGAGTGTTTATTGTTATTGTGTACGTTTCACTTGGTAACCGTACCACGTGGTGCTGTTGCCAGAGGAAACGGGTGTGACTGTTGAATAGTACGCGTGTATAGTATTCGTTGTCGACGACGTTCCATTGTTAAGTATGGGTGCGTCGCAGTCAACGATTCCGGATCCCTTAGGTTGTATGGTGAAGAATTTTAAAAAGGGATTCAAAATTTGTGATTTTGGGGTTAAGATGTCTCCTGTGCGTTTAGTTACTTTGTGCACTAGGGAGTGGCCTACTTTGGTTGCGGCATGGCCGCCACGTGGCAGTTTGGATCTAACTCTGGTACAGCGCTTACACGTGGCTGTATCAGGTAGGCCTGAACTTTACGGCCAGTTTCCTTATATTGACTGTTGGAGACAGGCCGTAAATGACTCGCCAAAATGGCTCCAGACATGCCACGAGGAGCAGTGTCGCCTCATGGTAGCTAGGACTTGTTCGTCCACTAGGACTGGTGTTAGGCCCATTTTGGACACGCCCCCTGAGTCCGAGATCCCTTTGCCGCCCCCTTACTTTCCGTTAAGAGGAAGTGACGCAAACGCAGGAAGTCCTGCAGCCCTCCCCTCATTACCCCCATCCACTTCCGCTTCCTCCTCCAGTACAGGATCCACCCCCCCTCGTACTAAATCTCCCCTTCCGGAACCAGAACCCACCCCCATTAGAAACGAATATCCTGATTTGGCGCCACTTCAGACTTCCGGTCAAGCTTCATCTAGCTCGGCTCGAAGTGTTTTATTTACGACCTTTTCCCAAAACCAACCTCCCACATCCCCATACCCTATCTCTCCCCGACCGGAACCCATGACTGACGCCTCTCTACGTAGCCCCATCCAAACCCGACAGTTGACTGGTGCCCAACAATTAAAGCACTATCAGATGCCTCTTCGTCTGAATCCCGGGTCAGCTTATATCGATGCCGCAGGTCAAATGGCACACGCTGACCCAGTCTTCGTATATGTCCCATTTACCACAACCGATCTTTTAAACTGGAAGACCCATAATTCCTCGTATACTGAGAAACCACAAGCTATGACTGATCTGTTCACCTCAATAGTACAGACGCATAATCCGACATGGGCTGATTGCCAGCAGTTACTAATGACTTTATTTAACAATGAGGAAAGGACAAGAATAAATCAAGCAGCCATAAAAGCACTAGAGGATAGAGCCCGTGTTTTGAACCAAGCTAATCCAGCAGCATGGGCCGCAACACATTATCCCAACACTGATCCCGATTGGAACGTAAATGGTGCTGATATGGTTCAACTCAGAGCCTATAGAGACGCTATAATTGCTGGCATGAAAGCCGGAGGAAAGAAAGCTATTAACATGTCGAAGACAGTTGAGGTGATCCAGAAAAGCGATGAAGCGCCCAGTGTCTTTTATGACCGATTATTGGAGGCATACCGCTTGTATACCCCCTTTAATCCGGAAGACGCAGACAATTCCCGAATGGTTAACTCCGCCTTTGTCAGCCAAGCATACGGAGATATTAAGCGCAAGCTACAAAAGTTAGAAGGGTTTGCAGGTATGTCCATCACCCAACTAATGGAGGTAGCAAATAAGGTCTATATGAACAGGGATACAGAAAGTAAGAAAGAGGAAGAGCGCAAGATGCGTAAAAAGGCTGATATGCTAGCGGTAGCGATCGCAGGCGTAGATAAACGGGGCCCAGATAGAGGCAATAATAGATGGAGTAGGGAGCCTTTGAGTAGGGATCAATGCGCGTATTGCAAGGAAGAAGGGCATTGGAGGAACGAATGTCCGCAAAGAGAGCAGTACGAGAGAGACCAACCCAGGGCAGGCTACGGAAACTTTAGAGGCAGAGCGAGAGGTAGAGGAGGCCCCGGAGGGAGTAATGGTAATAGAGGGAGCAATGGGAACAGAGGAAGTGTTAGGGAAGACAGGTATATTCCAGCAGCGCAAAGGTCCCGCGATAGAGAAGGTAGGGACTTTGTAGGATTGGCTGACACGGTCATGGAGGACTATTGATACCGACCGGGCTCCATCCCCCTTGGTCGAGCGGAGCCTATGGTCGATGTATCAATAGGGGGAAAAAGGAGTGCGTTCATGATCGACACTGGTGCTGAACATTCAGTGGTGACTAATCTAGTTGCTCCTCCATCTGGAAGGACTATTACTGTGATAGGAGCAACTGGAAGAAGTGCTGAAAAAACGGTTCTTAAAAGTCGACTCTGTACATTGGGAGGCCACGTAGTAAAACACCAATTCCTTTATATGCCTGAATGTCCAGTCCAATTGCTGGGACGTGATATGCTATCAAAATTACAAGCGCAGATTACGTTCCTACCAAATGGAACAACATCCTTAAAGTTTAATGGACCTTCAGGTATTATGACTTTATCCGTACCAAAGGAAGAAGAGTGGCGACTTTATACAGTGTTGACTAGCCAAAACCCTAGGAGTGATGAGACATTGTTTAACATACCAGGAGTTTGGGCAGAGAACAACCCACCAGGACTGGCCCGCAATATTCCACCTATAAAAATTGAACTGAAACTTGGGGTTTATCCAGTGAGCCTAAGACAATACCACATCCCACAGAAGGCTAAGAAGAACATCCAATCCTATCTGGATAAGTTCATACGGTATGGTATCCTAAAATTCTGTACTTCCCCCTGGAACACCCCATTGCTGCCTGTTCAAAAGCCCGGTACAGATGAGTATCGACCTGTGCAGGACTTGAGAGCAGTCAATGATGCGGTTGTTAGTATACATCCAGTTGTACCCAATCCATATAACCTGCTTGCTTTAATTCCGGGCGGGGCTACTTACTTCACAGTCTTAGATCTCAAAGATGCCTTCTTTTGCCTCCGAATTGCCGCAGAAAGTCAATGTATTTTCGCTTTCCAATGGGAGAACGCTGTAACGGGCTCAAAACGCCAAATGACTTGGACAAGACTGCCCCAAGGGTTTAAAAATTCACCTACCCTATTTGGTTCAGCTCTAAGTCAAGATCTACTGGATTTCGAGTCTATCCCAGGAGAATGTGTATTGTTACAATATGTAGATGACTTGTTGATAGCAGCAGTTACAAAAGAAAAATGTCAGCAAGCAACGCACGATCTACTACATATTCTCTGGAAGGCAGGATACAAGGTGTCCAGGAAGAAGGCTCAGTTGTGTTTGCCAACTGTCAAGTATCTGGGATTCCATATCTCTGAAGGTCAAAGGATTATGGGGCCAGAGAGAAAAGAAGCTGTCTGCCAAATACCAATACCCAAGAATAGAAGACAAGTGCGAGAATTCTTGGGGGCAGCAGGCTTCTGTAGGATATGGATTCCCAGCTATGCGATACTGGCAAAACCTCTGTACGCAGCCATCAAAGGTACAGAGCACGACCCCTTCTTATGGACCCAAGAACAGCAAACGGCATTTGAAGATGTGAAAAAGGCTTTGATGAGTGCCCCAGCATTAGGTCTACCTGATCACACACGACCATTCTACTTATATGTACACGAGCAAAGAAGAATGGCTGTGGGAGTATTGACACAGTACTTGGGATCATGGCAAAGACCTGTTGCCTACATGTCTAAGCAACTGGATGCAGTGGCCAGCGGACTTCCACCTTGTCTAAGAGCCGTAGCTGCAGCCGCCCTGCTAGTAGCTGAAGCCGATAAACTCACTCTGGGTCAAGAACTTTATGTACGAGTCCCACATGCAGTACAGACGTTGTTGGATTACAAAGGAAATCATTGGTTTAGTAACAGCCGTATGACCAAGTATCAAGCAATGTTGTGTGAAAACCCAAGAGTGCATTTAGAGACTGTAAACACCTTAAATCCAGCTACCCTTTTGCCGCAACCTACTGAAAGTCAACATGATTGTTTGGAAGTAATGGATGAAGTATTTTCAAGTAGACCAGATCTTCGTGATTTTCCCATCCAGAACCCCGATGTTCAATATTATACCGACGGCAGTAGTTATGTGAAAGAAGGGATCCGCTATGCAGGATATGCAGTAACAACAATAGACAAGGTGATAGAAGCTCGGCCACTGGCGAAAGGAACATCAGCACAAAAGGCAGAATTAATAGCACTAACACGAGCGTTACAATTGGCTGAAGGTTTAAGAGTGAATATCTATACGGACTCTAAGTATGCGTTCTTAACCACTCATGCCCACGGAGCTTTGTATAAAGAAAGAGGACTACTGAATTCAGAAGGCAAAGAAATCAAATACGCAGCCGAAATCCTACAACTATTGGAAGCAGTGTGGGAGCCGAAAGAAGTCGGTATCATACATTGTCGAGCGCATCTGAGAGGAGATGGTGATGTAACCAAGGGAAATCGGATGGCAGATAGTGCAGCTAAGCGTGCTGCTGAATCAGGAAGACAGGAGTATGTGGGGCATATAGCTGCTCTTATACCAACTCCACTGTCCCAATGGACTCCAGTTTATACAGCTCAAGAAGAGGAGTGGTTAAAGACTGAACCGGGAAAGTATTTGGAGAACAAGTGGTATCAGCTAGAAGATGGAAGAATAGTCATACCAGCATCACTAGCGGTAGAAATTGTCCAAAATTATCACAACGGGACACATTCTGGGAGAGACAGTACTGAAGAATCTCTCAGGAAACATTTCTACATACCAAGATTGTCCAACTTGACTCAGGCCATTGTACGCAGATGTGTAACGTGTGCTAAGAATAATGCAAGACAAGGACCAGTAAAGCCACCAGGAGTCCAGTTTATGGGGGGACTCCCCATGTCCGATCTACAAATAGACTTTACAGTAATGCCTAAATCGGGTGGACATCGTTACCTGTTGGTAATTGTGTGCACCTATTCAGGCTGGGTAGAAGCATGTCCTACTCGTACAGAGAAAGCAGGAGAAGTTGTAAGATTCCTGCTACGAGAAATAATACCCCGATATGGACTACCCTGTTCTATAGGATCGGACAATGGTCCAGCTTTTGTTCACCAGTGCCTACAACAACTGACTCATATGCTTGGTATAAAGTGGAGGCTTCATACTGCATATAGACCCCAGAGTTCTGGTAAGGTAGAGAGAATGAATAGAACTATTAAGAACCAGTTGGCTAAAATGTGTCAGGAAACCCAACTTAAGTGGAACGTTCTCTTACCCATAGCTCTATTGCGAATCCGCAGTACCCCTACCAGAAGGATGGGCCTCTCTCCTTTTGAAATTATGTATGGGCGACCACCTCCCGTACTTGGTAACTTAAGGGGGGATTTGAGTCAGTTGGGAGAAGGAATTACCCGGCAGCAGGTTGTAGAGTTGGGTAAGACTATGGAGGAGGTACAGAAATGGGTACAAGATAGATTACCTGTGAATATTTATCCCCCTGTTCATAGTTATCATCCAGGAGATCAAGTGTGGATTAAAGAGTGGAATAATGTACCGTTAGGGCCCAAGTGGAGAGGTCCTTATGTTGTTCTTTTGTCTACCCCTACAGCGATAAAAGTAGCCGAAGTAACTCCGTGGATACATCACTCCAGGGTTAAACCAGCAGCAGTCGATTCTTGGCAAGTTACAGCAGATCCAGAGAATCCCTGCAAGATCCGGTTGAAACGCACTACTCAGTCGGAGTAACGAGGAATTATTGTGGATTACAAATTTTATTGTTACAGGTGTGAGTGAGAAGGCCATAATAAAGCCTGTCCGCTTACCAACACATAGTGTATAAGCCAGGAAAGTCTCGAAGGGACACCTGTGAAGACGAGCAGAACTCCATTCCCTGCAGCCCTCACATCCTGGAAGCTGAGGTTCCATCGCACGGACGAAGACTGAGGATGACGGCGAAAGATGTGCTTTTGATTGTGTTTATTTACATGTGTTTTTATATTCAGGAAGGTAGAGGTACCGACACTCCTAGCTGTGAGGTATGCATTAAGACTACGAGAACAGGTAACCATATTTCCCAAACCCTAATTTGGCATTCACAATACGAATGTAAAGGAGAGGTATCAAGATGTAGATACCTAAATATAGACTATAGTGTGTGCCATTTAGGAGTAGGAGAACCTAAGTGCTTCAGTCCAGAGTATCAACCTCGTACAATTTGGTTGACTCTCAGGAATGGAGATCCTCAGGGGACCCTAATTAATAAGACGGTGTTAGAATCCGTATATTCTTCGGGTGTTCTGCTATTTGATGCATGTAAGGCGATATCAAGTGGTAGAAAACCGTGGAATGTATGTGGGGATCTTAGATGGGAGAGGACGTATGGGTCTAATGATAAATATATTTGTCCCAGTAGTAAAAATAAATATGTAAGTCCAAGATGCCCAAATAAAGACTATAACTTTTGCCCATATTGGTCTTGTGTGGGGTGGGCGACTTGGGGACAGACAGTAGATAAAGACATGATAGTGACTAAGTTGCCGACTAGCCCTTATTGTAAGTCTATGGAATGCAACCCAGTCCATATACTTATTAATAACCCCGACAAGTTCCTAGATAAGTATGGAAATTTATTTGGGTTTCAGATATACGGGACGGGTTTAGATCCTGGGACATTATTGTTTATAGGAATAGAGACTGATACGGTATCCTCCCAGACTCATCAAGTATACCATTCCTTTTATGAAGAGATGAGTATAGATAATAAGATCCCCCATAACGCTAAAAACCTGTTCATTGACCTAGCTGAAAGTATTGCCGGTAGTCTTAATGTTACCAACTGCTATGTGTGTGGAGGTACTAACATGGGAGACCAATGGCCTTGGGAAGCAAAGGAGGTAATGTCCGGTTCTGAGGCAGTTGACCAACTAATATCTACACAAGCCAATTATCATTTGAGTGTTAGAGGTAAATCTGAGTGGAGATTAAAGACCTCCATCATAGGTTATGTTTGCATAGCAAGGAAAGGAATAATGTATAATACTTCTGTAGGAGAATTAACTTGTCTAGGGCAAAAAGCTTATGATGATGATACTAAAAATACAACTTGGTGGTCGGCTTCAAATGTCTCAGAACCATCTAACCCGTTTGCTAGATATGCCAGTTTAAAGGATGTGTGGTTTGATTTATCCATCACATCTACCTGGAGAGCCCCAGCAAATTTGTACTGGATCTGTGGTAAGAAAGCCTATTCGGAGTTGCCACAGGACTGGGAAGGGGAATGTGTGTTGGGTATGCTCAAACCATCCTTCTTCTTGTTACCGATTGAAACAGGTGAGACTTTAGGTGTTAAAGTGTATGATGTGAATCATAGGAAGAAAAGGGGGCCCTTAGAGATAGGCACCTGGGAAGATAATGAATGGCCTCCCCAGCGTATCATAGATTATTATGGGCCAGCCACGTGGGCAGAAGATGGTACCTTTGGTTATAGAACCCCTATTTATATGCTCAACCGCATTATAAGATTACAGGCGGTGGTTGAGATTATCACTAATGAAACATCACAAGCGCTCAATCTCCTAGTGAAACATAATACCAGGATGAGGACAGCAGTATACCAGAATAGATTAGCCTTGGATTACCTTTTGGCAGTAGAGGGAGGTGTATGTGGGAAGTTTAACCTAAGCAATTGCTGTCTTCAAATAGATGACGAAGGGCAAGCAATAGCTGAGCTTACTAGCCATATGGTTAAACTAGCGCATGTGCCTACTCAGGTATGGAAAGGGTACAATCCAAGTAGTTGGTTTGGTAGCTGGTATGAGTGGTTTGGAGGGCTTAAGGCAGTGGTAGGTGGAGTCCTACTGATTTTACTGTTGTGTCTACTCCTACCGTGTCTTATACCCTTAGTAGTTAGGTCTGTGCAAAGCCTGATAGGAAGTATAGCAGAGAGGAAGGCTGCTGCACAGATAATGGCGATATATAAGTATAAGGCTCTAGATCAAGGAGAACCAATGCAGGAAGATGAGTGTTAAAAGATTCACATCATAAGATAAGTCTGGTCTGGTTCAAGGTAACTTGCGGTGTAAGCAAAACTAAGGTTATGTGATGCCTCAAGTAATTGTAAAATATCAAGAGGCATCAAAGGGGGGAATGTGGTGGAATCTCGGTAAAAATAAATTTAGTAGGCCGAGATTACCACGTGGCATGTGTACGTGCATATGCTGACGTATCGATCAGTTGGTTGCACGAGGCAAGATACGATCAGTAGTGTACGGAGCATGTGCAAGAATACAGGATATAGTATTCCCCTCCTCCATTGTGCTGGACAAGCCATGCGGTCAAACAGGAAGTTAATTCTTATTTGTGTTGATTGGTTAAGAGAATGTGCGGGTGGAGCTTAATATGGGAGGAGTTATATGCCTATATAAGGAGCCTGCACTATTGTCCGGGGCTCAGAACTTGTGGTATTTTGGTGACGCTAGTCCCTCTGAGTCCCGATCGGTGATCCAATAAAGAATCTCTTCCTTCCTGAAGAAACCTGTGTCCATCTCTCTGTGCTTGGCTTCCGTCAGTTTCTCCGGTATCAGCCATATAACTAGCAAAAAAGCAAGTAAACACTGGGTGTTTTTAAACTCAGGACAACATTTTGAATCTATTTAGCAGTTTTTTCATTAGTTTTTGTAGATAAGTAAAATATTTTTCAAGTAAAAGTCAAAAAACATGTTTTGTTTTCAATTTTTCATCATGGTATGTAAAGAAAGCCCTTCTTGTCCTGAAAAAAACAATATATAATTTGTAAGGGAACCGTAAATGAGAGAGAGGAAAATTACAGTTAAACACAAACACCACAAAAGTGTTAAAACAGCCCTGGTCCTTAATGTCCAACATCACAAAAACAGTCCGGTCCTTAAGGGGTTAAAGGTGCTACAGTCTTATTGGGTGTGTTGACATTTGCATCAAGGGTGATACCAAGGGGGGAGTATTTTCTAGGAAATTGGGTATGGCAATGGCAAACATTAAGTCTCCCTTTGCACAGGTTAGAGTAAAAAGGGAAGTAAAACAGGATCTGAAAGTGTGGAAGATGGTTTTGGAAAATTTTAAAGGAAGGTCGCTGTGGCAAAGTTCACAGATTTTGCCAGTCTGGAGCTGTTCACAGATGCAGCAGGTGCTATTGGTTTCGGTATATATTGGAGTGGACAGTGGTGTGCGCAAGAATGGCCAGAGTCCTGGGCGCAAGAAGGGTTAAAGGGACACTCCAGGCACCCAGACCACTTTTGCTCATTGGAGTGGTCTGGGTGCCAACTCCCACTACCCTTAACCCTGCAAGTGTAATGATTGCAGTTTTTTTTTAAACTGCAATAATTACCTTGCAGGGTTAAGTCCTCCCCTAGTGGCTGTCTATTAGACAGCCACTAGAGGACACTTTCTGCTCTATAGCACAGGTTTTCTGTGCTAGAGCGTCACTGGACGTCCTCACGCTGTGTGAGGACCTCCAGCGTCGCTCTATTCCCCATAGAGAAGCATTGAAATTCATTTTCAATGCTTTCCTATGGGGTGCGCTAATGCGCATGCGCGGCATTGCCGCGCATGCGCATTAGGTCTCCTCGGCCGGCGGGCGAGATCAGTCTCGCCCACCGGCCGATGTAAGCAGAAGGAGGAGCGGCGGGGGAGGAGGAAGCAGCGACGTGGGACCTGTCGCTGCCTCTGGTAAGTCACTGAAGGGGTTTTCACCCCTTCAGCAACTGGGGATTGGGGGGTGGGAGGGAGAGGGACGCTCCAGTGCCAGGAAAACGGATCGTTTTCCTGGCACTGGAGTTTCCCTTTAACAAAGAATTTAACATTGTTGGAACCGTTTCCTATAGTAGCAGCTATATATCTATGGGGGGGAAGAGTGGAGAGATAGGCATTTGATTGCCACATGTGAAAATTTAAGTGTAGTCATGGTGATTAATTCATTGCAGTCTAAGTGTAAAGAGGTAATCAATATGCTCAGGCATTTGGTCGTAAGGTGGTTAAAATTAAACATTTGGCTAAAAGCCAGACACATACTTGGTAAATTGAATAAACTGGCTGATGCTTTTTCACGATTACAGTTACAGGAGTTCTAGGAAATGGCACCTCGAGCAGCTGTGAAAGGAATCCAGTTTCCTTCAGACATTTGGGAATTGAATGGGGACAGTTAAGTGTCTTTTTAAGGAATTCAGTGGCCGCTTTTACTTAGCTAGCTTCAGTGGTGTCACTAAGGTTGGTGTCACCCGGTGCGGTTATTCACGGTGTCACCTCAACCCCCTCCATGTCCCTTAGTGTTCCTCTCCCCTCCCTCCCCTGTTCCTTAGTGTTCCTCTCACGAAGTATTTGCCCTACATTGAAAAATGATATCCTTGAATATTCTGTTTTTGCAAGTATGCATCTAGCTGCTGTTTGAATATCTGTATGGACTCTGATAAAACCACGTCTTCAGGAAGAATTCCACATCCTTATTGTTCTTACAGTAAAAAAAAAAAACTTTTCTTTGCCTTACACAAAATCTTATTTCTTCCAGTCTAAACGCATGACCTCGTGTCCTATGTAAAGTCCGGTTTGTGAATAGATTTCCACAAAAGGGATTGTATTGGCCCTAGATATATTTGTATAATGTTATCATATCCCTCTCAGGCAAAGTTTTTCTAAACTAAAGAGGTTTCAATTTGTTAACCTTTCTTCATAGCCGATATGTTCCATTCCTTTTATTAATTTTGTAGCCCGCCTCTGCACTTTTTCTAGTGCCATAATATTCTTCTTTAGAACAGGTGCCCAAAATTGCACAGCATATTCAATATGTGGTCTTACCAGTGATTTATTAAGAGGCAAAATGATATTCTCATCCCGAGAATGAATGCCCTTTTTCATGCATACCTTACTGGCCTTAGCCACTGCTGATTGACATTGCACATTGTTCCATAGTTTCTATAACAATTCCCAAGTCCTTTTTTGTGTGTTGTTATCCCTAATTCGATTCCATTAAGGGTATACGTTGCTTTTGCATTCTTTACGCCGAAGTGCATAACTTCGCCGAAGTGCATTTTTTTAACATTAAATTTCATCTGCCATTTGAGTGCCCAGTACCCCAGTCTATCTAAATTCCTCTGCAGCAAAGTAATATCTTGCTCACATTGATTTACTTTACAGAGTTTTGTGTCACGTGCAAACACTGAAACATGACTTTAAATGCTTTTTTCAAGATCATTTATAAACATGTTAAATAGAAGGGGTCCCAGAACAGAACCCTAAGGGACACCACTTGCCACCTCTTTCCTCCCCCCTCCCCTGTCCCATAGTATTCTCCCCTCACCCCCGTCCCATAGTATTTTATTCCATAGTATTCTTTCCTTCCTCCCCCCGCTCCATAGTGTTTCTTCCACCCATGGACCCGGTGAGACGGGCGGCGCAGACCGCGGTACAGGAGCTTCAGTTTCCTGTACGCGGTGGGACTGACAGGAAGTGCTCTCTCAGTGAGCACTTCCTTTCAGTCCGGCTGGGTACAGGAAACAGAAGTTCCTGTACCGCTGTCCAAGCTGCCTGGCCACGCTACACTGAGTGACTGGCAGGAGGGAATGCTGTGTGCCCACCTCCCGCTGGTCACTCTGATCTGGCGCCCCCTGGCCTGGTGTGCCCTAAGTCAAACGCTTGTGCCACCTTATGGACGCATCGGCCCTGTGTGGTGTCACCCCCTTCCCCTTGTGATGCACCCTGGTGCGGTCCGCACCCCCAGCACTCCCTTGTGACGCCTCTGGCTAGCTTATGTCAGGGCATGGAACGAGTGGTTTAAATTTAACAAGACGATTGGGAGTAAGTTATTATTTATTTATAAAATATTTTACCAGGAAAGATACATTGAGATTTCTCTCGTTTTCAATTATGTCCTGGGTCAACAAAATATTGCATTGTAACATTAGCGTACAATAAAATACAAATACAATACAAATACAAAATACAAAAACAATATTAATACACAATATATACAAAATTTACCATAGAACAGGTAGGAAATATATAATCACCCATGACATGTGCATTCTGTTTTGAGGTATGTAGAGAGGGATCTCTTAAAGGAATCTAGGCTTGGGGAATATTTTAAAGTGTGCGGGAGGTCGTTCCACAATTGCAGCGCTCTGTAGGAGAAGGAGGATCGGGCCGCTTTCTTTTTGTATTGAGGTAGACTAAATAAAGTGCTGGTACTGGATCGGAGGTTATAGGAGGTGGGAAAAGCCGGGGAGAGCATTTTGCTCAGGTAGGGTGGGAGTTTCCCAGAAAAGCTCTTAAACACAAGGCTGGAAAGATGAAGGGTGTCTCTGGATTCCAGCAACAGCCAGTTTAGTTCTTTTAGCATGTCACAATCGTGGGTCCTGTAATGACATTGTAGCACAAATCGGCAGAACGAGTTATGCAATGTATTGAGTTTATTAATGTGGGATTGCGGTGCAGATGCATATACTACATCCCCATAATCAATGATTGGCATCAGCATTTGCTGTACAATTTTTTCCTTTACTGTAGGGCTTAGGCAGGATTTGTTTCTGTACAGGGCACCTAGTTTTGGATAAAGTTTAGATGCAAGTTTTTCTATGTGGAGGCCAAAAGATAGATTGGGGTCTAACATCATACCCAAGTATTTGAAAGAGTGGACTGCATCAATGTGCCATTTGAATTTGTTTTGATGGATAAGTGGGAATTGTGTAATTTGTGTAGATATGGACACATATTGCCAGCGATCCGATACATACGATTGAAACCAGATTAGCGAACAATCACCAATACCTGAGTTTTTAAGTTTGTGCAGTAGAATGTCGTGGTCTACTGTGTCAAAGGCCTTGGCAAAATCAAGGAAAATAGCTCCAGTTAGGTTTCCTGGTCCCATGCCAGTTTGCATGTCATTACAAACTTTTAAGAGGGCAGTTGTAGTGGAGTGATTCTGGCAAAAGCCCGATTGATCAGGGGTCAGATAGTTTGATTGTTGGTAATACTCACAATGCTGCTTTATTGTGCAGAATACAAAAAATGTCGACGTTTCAGTCAATGCTGACAAACTAGGAAAAAATTCCTTCTTGACCCCAAAATAGCAGTCAGATGTCTCCTTGGATCAAGCAGCTATTACCCCACTAATTATAAATTATATCCCTGTATGTTATGTTTTTGTAAGTATTTATCCAATTGCAGTTTACACATCTGCAGTGACTATGACAAAACCACCTCTTCAGGCAGAGAATTCCATATCCTTATTGCTCTTACTGTATAAAAACCTTTTCTTTGCCTTTGATGAAATCTCCTTTCTTCCAGCCTAAATGTGTGACCTCGTGTCCTATGTATCGCCCTGTTTATGAATAGATTTACAGATAAAGGTTTGTACTGGCCCCGAATATATTTGTATAAAGTTATCATATCCCCTCTCAGGCGCCATTTTTCCAAACTAAACAGATTACATTTTTTTAACCTTTCTTCATAACTAAAATGCTCCATTCCTTTTATCAATTTTGTAGCTCGTCTCTGGACTTTTTCTAGTGCCATGATATCTTTCTTTAGAACAGGCGCCCAAAATTGCACAGCATATTCAAGTTGTGGTCTTACCAGCGATTTATAAAGAGGCAAAATTATATTTTCATCCCGAGAATTTATGCCCCTATTTATGCATGACAAAACCTTACTGGCTTTAGCAACTGCAGATTGACATTGCATATTGCCTAATTGGTTGTCTATAACAATTCCAAAATCCTTCTCGTGTGTGGTAATCCCTAATTCACTACCATTTAGTGTGTAAGTTGCTTGTGCATTCTTAACCCTGAAGTGCATAACTTTGCATTTCTCTACGTTAAATTTAATCTGCCATTTTAGTGCCCAGTCCCCCAATCTATCCAAATCCCTCTGCAGCAAGGCAATATTCTGCTCATATTTTATTACTTTACAAAGTTTTGTGTCATCTGCAAACACTGATACATGGCTTTCAATGCCCATTTCAAGATCATTTATAAATATGTTAAATAGAAGTGGTCCCAAAACAGAACCCTGAGGGACACCACTTACCACTTTTGTCCAGCCTGAAAATTTACCATTAATTACAACTTGTTGTACTCTATCCTTAAGCCAATGTTCTACCCAAGAACAAGAATATTCATCTAGACCAATTTTATTTTAGTTTGAAGAATGTTGCCTTTGAGACCGTATGGTAGCCCAGGAATGAGAATTAGACGCATTATTGCATACCATTTGCAAAAGTAGACAACCCAAGGTATTGCAAATGGGGTATGTCCAGTCATTTTTAGTAGCCACTTAGTCACAAACACTGGACAAATATTAGTTGTTTTGCTTTTTTCATACAAAAATAAATATGAATGCTAACTTTGGCCAGTGTTTCTGACTAAGTGACTACTAAAAAAGACTGGACATACCCCACTTGCAATACCTTGAGTTGTGTACTTTTGCAAGTGGTATGCCATCATGGGGGGTAATTCTCATTCCTGGGCTACCACACTGTCTCAAAGGTAACATTACTAATCTGGCAAATTTTAATGTGAAAAAAATGCAAAATGGAATGTGCTATATTTGACCCTGTAACTTTCCAAAACACCTGAAATCCTGTTAATGGGAGGTACTGTTTTACTCGTGAGACATTGTTGAATACAATGTGCATTTTATTGCTGCAATAAGCGAACAGTATCATGACATTTACAGCTAAAATGTCAGGCGGAACTACAATTTTTTTTTCAAATCTTAATTTCTCACCTTTTTTTTTTTTACATTTTATTCATAATAAGTTATTTCATATATGAATAGTTCGTGAGAAATGAAAGCCCTGATTCTCCTGAACAAAATGATATATTATAAGTGTGCGTGAACTTAATATGAAAGAGGTGAATTACGGGTGAACAGACATATAGCAAATTCCAGGTTTTATTTACATTTTGTTTTGATCAGAACGTGTACTATTGACTCAGTCCTGAAGGGGTTAAAGGAAGAAGTGGTTGTGTTTTATCTATACTATGTATCATTAAGAATGCTACATTCAAACCCCATGCTCCCTTCCCCTAAACTGTGGTGTACACTTCTTTTCCAAGCATCATTAGAGCATTGGACACAGCAGGGTACCTGGAACTGTCATAGTTCTTAGTATTATTTATGTGAGCAACATTCTAGAGTCCCTACAATGAACAGAGCCATTTTAACATTTAGATAATGTCCTCTTTTATCAGCTAGAAAAATGAGTTAATTGTACTGTCCACCAGGAGGTAGTGGCATTGCTGAATACTGTCTTAGAAAAAAAAATGGAACCACAAAATGTTAGCCAAAATAGCTGCATTTCAGAAGTTACCCAATTCAGCTGATTTTGCAACTTGGCTGTTTTAGCCTACATTTTTTAGGTGCGTTTATTGAATAAAACGTCTTATAAAGCACGCTGGAAGAGAATGCTAAATTAAAAAAAATAGGAGGGGAGGCTGTGAAATATGGGTGCTAGCTGGACATACGCTCATTTTCCCCATTTAGTGTTTAGTCCTAATGACAGGATTCTTCTCCCAGTGAAATAAAAGCAATAAAAATGTTTCATATAAGCGCGGGGACAGGGGCAGGAGACCCCACTAGCCCCTCCTTAAGGGACGGTCTTGCTGGAGAGACTGAGCAGCAGAGGGTTTGGGAGGAGCTGGCTATAGAAGACATGAAATAGGCCAAGCAGAAAGGAAGGGGACACCGGGGAGGAGGAGGAGGGCCGGCTCAGGGGGAGGAACAGAGGCGGAGAAATTAACGACAAAGCTCCCTTTCCGATAAAGATTCTGCTGCTAGAACACCGGGGATTGTGTGAAGACATTGCTAATCCCATGCTGGCATTATTGGTGCTCTGGTTATAGAGGGGCCCACGTGCTGCTCTGACCTGATCCCCATCCAGCTCCCAACCGCCCCAGTCTACCCTCACCCGGCCGGCATCAGGGGCAGAGCAGAGGACCGCCATGGATGAAGATCGTGCAGGGGAGCAAATGAGACCTCTGCTTACCACGGTATGTAAATGTGGGGGGCAGTTAGCATGGCACCCCTCACACATACTAGTAGTAGAAAGAGGGTGGTGGGGGCTAATGGGTCATATAGGAGTCTGCCTGGCTGTGTAGTGACCCCAGGAGTGCAGGCTGATGCCTACTATATGAGCAGACAAAAGATATGGCTCATTGTCTGTTAGCCAGCTACTCATCACCATCACCACTTCCACTCTTACCCACCATGTTTAAAAGACTTGGCAGAGGTGAAGGATGGTAAAGTATGGCTAAGAAGTTCACTCATTATTATCATCCCGGATGTTATCACCCCCCCCCCCCAAAAAAAAAAACTATTTAACCCCTTGAGTGCCAGGTAACTGCACAATATCTTGGGCACATCTCTAGCACCCTCAAAGGGTTAATATATATGTGGGCACTAACGATTGCTTGCTTGTGGCTCAGAGTTGTGATGCTACTACCCCTTGTTACCATTTGTGGCTGAAGGTTTATAGTTCTGTTGCATGATATGTGCCACGTGAATGGGGGGGACGGGGACAACTTGACCCAGAGTTATCTTGCAGTTTGAGGTGGGATTAACCAAATTCGTTGCTGAATTGGGGAATGGTAGCCGGACATCTGGGGCTGAAACTTCCATTGATTCTCTGAGCCATTTGTTCTCGAAATTCTATGAAATTTCATGATGATGTTACAGGTGTCTTCACTGCCATGCCGCCCCCCCCAGCCCATGACCAGTGATCCTCAGGGGGGCATCCCTTAAATTCCTACTCTAGTGTCTGAAAGAGGATCCCTTGCTTGCAGTGCTGGAGGGAGTCTGTCCAGCACATGTGATGGGGGTTTCCTCCTAGCTGCTAGTGCACTTGATGGCTTCTCATCCTACGTGAACAGCTTTTTGGTGGAAATGACTCACACGGAAGTTGCATCCCCTGTCTGTGTCCCTCCCCTGCAAGTATGACAGAATGAAAGCGGGGGGAGGAAAGTGTCAATGTTCCAATCTCATAGTTAGGAGAATTTCACATCAACTTCCCTGTCCTTACTCTTTTATCCTCTCACATACCTAGCCATTGAGTGTCTGAGCCATTCATGTGGTCATCAAATAGCATTTTCTACATGTACATACACTATAACTCCCTTCTCTAAATTTTACATTTTACAAGTTCAGTAAGAAGTGATTGTGGCAATCCTCTTTCCTCTTACTAATGAATGTTTTGGAAAGAGAAGTATAGTTGAATTTTCTTCTTAGTATATATTTCTTTATCTACGTAAGATAAACTTATTTAGTTTTGCCTATTCCAGAGTCTCATTTTTGATGTTTCTTCTTCTTATTTTTTTTTTTAAATATAAAATTAACTGCATTCATATAAATATATTAGATCTTCCTTTTTCTTGTTTTGGCTAACAGTTTTTGCTGATGTATTAATTTGGTAACTTTTTATGTATTTGTTATAAATGGAAAATGCACAAACTAATTAGCAACATTTAATGAGAGATAGAAAAGGGATTTTGGCATCCATGTCAAATGTGTTGACATAAATAAATCAATATAAAAGGGTTTTGACTGTATGTCTGTTGTCATATGTCTTGCAATTTAAGTGTTTATTTTCATCTATAATTTTTGATTTCAAGAGGGATATTACATTTTTAATATTTTCGTTACATCCTTGTAGGGTTCTTTTTGATAATGCCTAAAAAAAATTGCAGATTAGTTAGTAAACTGATGCTTAGCACTCTGTTAAATAATTACAATTTCAAATGCTGGTCCATTGAGTTGTGTAATAACATCTAAACCCTAGACAAGCAGACACTGTTTCTTGTAGAGTCTTCACATCTCTTGTAAGTGACTCTGAAGGGAACGCACATGGTAGTGCCCTAGGGCAGGCATAGGCAACCTTCGGCTCTGCAGATGTTTTGGACTACACCTCCCATAATGCTTTGCCAGCATTATGTGTGTAAGAGCATTATGGGGGATGTAGTCCACAACATCTGGAGAGCCAAAGGTTGCCTATCCCTGCCCTAGGGAATGGGATATATGTTTACCTGAAGCTCTTCTTCCTCTGTTTTGCCATCTTACATCCTCAAGCATCTTCATGAGAACATAATAGATAGGATACATATTTAGCTGCATCTTACATAGATATTCTTGATTAATAAATGCCACAAACTGATGCCTGTTCTCCATCACCCCTCAACATTAGTCGGGTGCCAGAGGGATGCCCTATTTTTCTGACACCAATAATTATCAAATCCAAAGTAGGCAACAGTAGACAATGTCTTTCTTCTGCCCAATGGACTAGCCTTGGTACAATGCAGAGAAAACCTTCCTGAAAAACACAACGTGCCCCTATAGGCTGCAGGACACCTAGACATAGTAATAGAATAATCCCCCATGTAGCCTAACTTTTAAGAAGCCTACTTTTTATGCAATGTTGCTCTCATTTGGCTATGTCTTTCGCTGTGAGACCAAAGACACCGGAGTCAAATGTTTTTTACTGGTGCCTATTTTTTCACCAGGTTTTGTTTCCACGGTAACTCAAGCATGCCCTGTGCTAGGTGTACAATGTTTTGCGAACGCCTGAGCCACTCTGTTCAGCTTCCACTGTTATTTCTGTATTAGATTTAAAGGCACAGTGACGCCAAACAATAGTGTGTGAAATTAAACACCATGCTGTAATACTACAAAGCAAGCTAATGCGGTCAGCTGTGTAAGTGTTACTCCATGTGCGACTCCACCTGTTTCTGAACATGTCTACTGTCTGTACTGATACATACTGGTGGTGATTCAGCCCATTGTTGAGCATGACTCCATTCTGCTCCTACCCCTTTAATGAGTGATACTGTTGATGACCTGAATTGTTCCCGATTGTGTCTTCAGTCTGTCCTCATCCTGTTCTCAAATAAGACCTGATACTATGTGGATAGTTACTGGCCAGGTATCCATCTACCTGTATCCTGGTCTGCACCTTAACACAAGTTTTTCTTTATCACTTTATTTCCCATTGCGGTTCTAGCCTATGTAGTTGCCTTGGTCCAGTCTGGCTCTACCCTATGTAGCAGGTGTGCTGATCATTAACTAAGTCTTACTGGCCACGGAAGTCAAAGTATGCAAAGCAGCAATTAATTACCACTTCACCTGATGTGAGCAAACTTTGTATAAGTACATTTGTGCTAATATGTGGAAAAATAAATAAAACAAAAACAAAATCACTCATATACCCTTAGCTTAGTTTGATATTTAATCTTTAAATGAAGATATGCTGATCTTCAGTATTCAGTATGTTTCTGTTCATAGAGATTTCACGGCTAATGCTCACTTTAAAACCAGATTACACTAAGGATATTATATTACAACAGTGCCATACCTCGCTAAATATTTACTGCAAAAACCCATGTTTCAAGCTCATTTGCTTAAAGGAACACTATAGGTACCCAGACCACTTAATGTTAATCAAGTGATATGGGTGCAATGTCTCCCCCATCCCCCATTCCCATTTTAACTGCTGGCAATGTTTTCTTTGCAGGGTTAACCTGACTCTAGTGGTTGTCAATATAACAGCCTTTAGAGGCGCTTCTGTGAAATAGCAGAGTAAAACTATTAGAGAGACCTTCTGATTTGCTGCACATGCACATTAGTCTTCCAATGCTTTCCAATGGGAAATCTCGATGATCTCAGCCAAAGAGACGAAGCTCGGAGGACCCCAGTGCTGCGAGGGCTGAAAGCCCTGCAGCGCTGGCACTGTCACTTTAACGGCAACTAGGGTACTATAGTGTTAAGAATACATATTTGTATTCCCAAGGATATAGTGTTCCTTTAAGAACAAAAGCAGTGGACGAGCACAGATGGATATCCCCCCCATTAATATCAACCCACAGAGAGTGTATCAGTATTCAGTATGAGACTTCATTGATTTCAAATTACCGGTATGTAGTTTAACGTTTCCTTGCACAGGTATTCAGTCATTGTATTATTATTTTGTGAGATTTCTTTGTTTATGGTTGAGCTGAAATAGAACACCATAGAGTTCTGGAGATTCCAAAAGGCTTATAGTTCATTGTATATAAAAGTGCTCACAGCTATTTATGTTAAAGGTTGTAAGGGCTATTGTTCACTGTCTGGCAGGGAAGATTCCAAATGTTCTCCTATGTAACTGTGAGACACTGTTCCTAATTGGCATTGGTGACCTGAAGATGTTTTATTTACAAAAAAAAAGCGGTCATTCGTTTGTTTGCCTGTTACTGTGAGCAGTATGACTTTCAACATACACGGGGAAACCTTTTACCATCATTGCACCCTGTTAGTAGTCTGGTACCCAATCTGAATTTAGAAAACATTGTCAATCTGTCCTGTGGGTGCATCATTACAGACACGTAACTAATATTATTCAGACACTGTAAAGTATTATAAAAGATGCCAATTGTTGTGGATCTTTGCTTCCTGCTGTCCTTGCTGCTACCATGATTCATATAGTTAGTATAGGAATCAGTACCCATGATGCAATGCAGGCCCAGGCAATAAGGAATTGTACGTCTTGCTAAATCATTGATAAGTGACACATATAGTGACTAATCTAAAACAATGTTAGAGCTTACATTTAAATGATTTTTTTTTAATGGCTGCTTGAGTTTTGTAATCTGTTGCCCATATAATATGTGCATTGTGTAGGAAAAAAATAAAACTAGCACAAAAACAACAACAGTAATACTTGTTTTGACTGGAATATCTAATAAAAAAAAGGAGTTTGTATTAAACCTTTAAGTTAGTTTACATAAACTGGGTTCCTTTATTCCGAGAAAAATGTAGCTCGTTAGCATACATTTAGAGCAAATACAGTAAAATACAGCAGTAAAATTTGGCCTTGGGTGCATTATATTCTGCTTTGTTTTGCTAAAATGAGGTCACAAAGACATTAAGAAGGATAATCTTAGGTGGACTAGGATTATGGTTTTTGTTGGGCATTTTACGATGTCGCCATTGAGATTGTCACACACATAAAATACCTTAAAGGGATTAGTTGCTTGTTTAGTGACCTTTTGATTGGAAGAATTTGTAAAAGCATAGCCGTGACTTTACAGTTAGTAAACACTAAACATTTTACACTTCTTTTCAATGTCGTCCTGTGATGAAATCATTGAACTCTGTAATATGAACTCAAGATTTTCACTAGATATCACAGAAATAGAACCCAAGTTATTGATGCTCTTTCTATGCTCTATGCCACTATGCCACAAATTAAATTAAATGAGACCCCCTCTAATAGAACAACATGTACCATATATAATACATTGGAGAAGTCCGTTAGGTGTTGGTTAGTTACTTGTATGTCATATTTATGAGTTCCTGAGAGCTCCAGTACTTTTTAGTCCAAATTATCAGTTCTACTGAAACTTGAGAGCTTTCTACAAGTCTTTCTCCTTACACTGTTTCAACCGAATAATCAAGAACCTATTGTTAAAAACTAAACTCGTAAAACGTTATTTGCTATTACATATATTAAAGAAACACTCTGGTGGTCTGAATAAATACATTTATTTATGTATTTATTCAGACTCATAAACTCAGTACAGGCATACCCCACTTTTAAGTACACAATGGGACCAGAGCATGTATGTAAAACGAAAATGTACTTAAAGTGAAGCAATACCTTTTTTCACTTCCCAATGCATGTACGGCATTACAATAGTAATTTACAGGCATAACTGATACGGCAACTGCAGATTTCCAGTGATTTTATTTCCAGTGATTTCAAGTGGGCTTTATTCAGTTAAAACAAACAGTAAAAAGAAAAATTTCATTCCAGATTGTACCATTTATCTTTAATGTTTTACTCATCTGACAACCTTAAACTGGGAGGAAAAGTAAAATAAAGCTGCCCACTGGGCCATTTTCTGTCAATACAGTGCCAATTTGTATTTGTTAGCAGCTTAGTTGCACACTTTGTTTAGCAACACCTCTTCAAGCTACTAAGTCATAGAAAATGGCAGGGTAAACCCTTTCACTGGATGGTATCCAATTGCAGAATATGGACAATGTAGGGGCAGAAAAAAAAATATATATATTCAGCTAGGAGTAGGCATTATAAATTTGAGATGATTAACCTGTGCCATGTCAGAAGGTGTGAATAGTTCTTGCCCAAAAGACACTGAACTGAGCTGCTCCGGGGAGAATAGAACCTTCCATTTCCTGTTCGCTCGCGGACAGAAGAGGCGCGGGAATATCTGTACTCTCGATTGTACTTAAAGCGGGGTATGCCTCTATGCTAGAGTGTTCCATTCTGGTTTGCGTTTCTGGGCCCCCTGTTCCTATGTAAACAAAAAAAAAACAATTACTTCTAACTCAGCTTGCGAAGGCCTGTCTCCTTGTTGCATCTCCATTCTGCTCCACAACATAATCACTACTGGTGATCTCCCAGACAGTTCTTAAAGGATAGCATTAGTAGTCAGGGCCCATAATTTCGTGATTCGCTGGTAGTGCTTCTGATAGAGAACATTGAATCCAATGTTTTGTTATTATTAGAAGTCTGACATTTCCTTTAGGCAAGCGCTCAGTATGTTGAAGAGCGCCCCCGCAGTTGTCTGACATCTGAGGGTACCACCTACAACTTATCTTGAATTTGGCACTTTTATAAATAAGGTAGATGAGGCACTGTCAATCCCCAAAGTACGGCATCATATCATCATAGGAGCATGGAGTTTTCCTTTAAGCAAGTAGTGTTTTTTTGTTTGTTAGAAAATTATGTCTATGAGCCTTAAGGGATTCAAACATTTGCTTCTAATCAAATAAAGAAAATACTGAAAACATGACAATATTTTAGTAGCCAAACTATTTTATAACTAGTAATAGTGGAATATTGAACCACAATTGACATATATGTGATGCAGTTTTTTCCCTTAAACCCCCTTCTTACTTATCCATTCTCACTCTTTCACATTCTCTCCTTTTCTTTTTTTAATCCTCATTTTGTGTTTTTTTTCCCCTCTGTTTTTATTTTAAGCACTGCCCCTTTAATTGGGGACGACGTAAGCCGTAATTAAGTTTTTCTGTGGCTCGAAAAGGAAATGAGGTAGTGATATTTGCTTTGAAGTTACCATGCCATGGCTTAGTATAAAGAACACTTATCATAAGAACAAGTATCGCTTGAAAACATTCTCGCTTCTTTCTCTAACAAAATAAAAACGCACCCAAAATACTAGAACTTCTTGTAATATATCCTTTAGCAAAATCGTTATGAAATGTTATAGCTATTAAATGTATTTATTTCAACAGTGTTGAGCTGTTTAGCACTTGAAATAAGTTGTATTTGTTTTGTTTACTTTATGCTCCCGTTTTGTATTTGTTGCTAGCCATATGGCTAATGTACGCGTCCTGTTTCGTCCCATATAATTACTACTGTTGGATAAAGGTCAACAAGTAAGATTGCGACTCCTTTACCAAATCTATGAATACATACTAGACTCATTGTGTTAATTATTTTATTAAATCATATCTGTTTAAAATATATTTGGATTTACTATAAAGCAATATATTTCCTGACACGTTTGAATAAATAAAATGGCAATACCTTCAAGATACAGTTGCTAATTTGTTCTAAGGGCAGTCATTAAAATTACCTTAGGATCATGTCCTCTTCACAGTAATGCAAAATCTCAGTTTACCTAAACTACTTTACTTTGGTACATACATCAGTTCCTTGGTTTATAATGTGGGTAAGTGGACACCCTGGACAGTTTAGTCCAAGCGCACACATAAAAAGCCAATCGTTCTGTTACTTATTATTTCTTTAAGAAACCCTGAGAACCACACTAATACTGGGCTGCATAACTCATGATTAAATCATATCTTTAGTCATCTACTATTAGTCCACCGAAATAGTTGATGCAAAAATAGTCCAGTTTTCTCAGCAAACCTGCTGAATTAAGCAGTGATGGAACTGCTCCAAAATGTTCCTTTTAGACCCATACTGCATGGGAAACAACAGGCTCTGTCTTTCTTTCGATTTTTTTTAGGTGCCTCCCGATGGCATTCCATCTCTTAAACAAGAACATTTATAGTCCTTTTCAGTTAGTCAGGTTATAGGAAATAAATTAGAAACCAAGAAACCACCCTATTTCATGTCCTAATTGATTTTGTCATGGCATCTGACAAGGTCGATTATTCCAATCCAGCCCATTTGTAAATTAACTCTACATTTGACACCATTGACAGATTTTAATACTGCGTTTTAACACCAACACAAGCTTTTTGGCACAGTTATTCATTAGTGAAAATCACTCCTGTTATCAGATCAGAGATTGTCATCTAAAATATCCTTAATTTCTTCAAAACTGTTAACTTGCATAGGGCACATTTTGTATTATTTTAAATATATATGTTAACCACTGTAGAATTATCTATCTTGCTGCTATGCAGATTATATATATATATACATATATATATATATATTTAATTCTCTTTCACTAGGAACTGTGGATATTGGGAACACATGCATACCTTCATGGCGTCTGATGTCCGTCACTAGTAGGGCCCCTAAAATGGGCCAGTTCACAGGAAAGTAGGCAAATCCACCCACTGAAGTGGTGTGTGAGCCTCGCTTGATGTCAAGCTCGCCAGGCTCACCTCCTGATGACCAGCCTCGCTTGATGTCAAGCTCACCAGGCTCCCCTCCTGATGACCAGCCCCCTGCATAGACGACCAAGCATAAAGCATTTCTTAAGCGCTCTGTGCATGGTCCTAATGCCCACAGCATTGTATGTTGCCTGGTGTACCAAAATGTGGGACACCAGGGGACTAAAACAAGACAGGACCCCGAGATTGGGACTATCCCGACGAGAGGCATGCACAAGTCACCATACTGACACAGAAATGTGCCTGACCTTAAAGCTACAAGAGAACAGGTTTTCTTTTTTTATGTTGCATTTGGCAGAGCCAGCTTCAACATCTGTGTGACATTGCGAGGGCCGGAGCTGGAAACAACTTTGTAACATTACATTGTCCAGTAGTTTGAATATGACTACAAACCCGTATTCCTAATGCTATACTGTCCTAGTGGCCGATTAGTTTTACACGTGATGAAGTGCTATTTTAGTTGAAAGTCTACTTTGGATTGACCATTAAGTGCCCAGACTTTTCTGTTTGTTCTTATAGTTAATGTCCACAGACAAAGGAGAAAAAAAAAACTTCTTATGCTCATTCACAATACTTGCCCATGATTGTGATGTAATTTGTTAATCTTTAATATATATTTAAAATAAAACAGAGCATCATATGAGAGAAAGTTGAAAGGGACACTATAATTGCCAAAACGGATCAATTCCCTGCCATTAGGAGTTAAATAACGATTGTTTCCGTTTATGCAGCCCTAGCCATACTTCCCCTTGCTGTGACTCACACATTATGCAAGAAATAATAATTTCATTTTCTATCAGATGCTAACTTGCTTAAGAAGTTTTTACTTCCTGCTCTGTAAATTGAACTTTATGCACACACAGGAGGCCCCTGCAAGGTCTAGCAGGCTATCAACAGTGCAGGCCATAATACATTCTAATTAAACATACTGTGCAATAAAGGTTTGAACATTAGATTTCTCTTTACAGGAAGTGTTTAGGAAGGCTGTGCAAGTCACATGCAGGGAGGTGTGACTAAGGTGCATAAACAAAGTGATTTAATTCCTAAATGGCAGATAATTGAGTAGTGAAACTCCAGGGCCATTATCTATACACCAAAACAGCTTAATTAAACTAAAGTTGTTTTGGTGACTAGAGTGTTTTAAACTCAAATTATAGGTATTTTTCAAGGTTTTATTTAGTGGGGTAATTTCTAGAGAGAAATTACAGTTTCCCTTTAATGGACTAGTTGATCAGAACATACCAACAATCACTGCTAATTTGAACAACATAGCGGCAGTGTAGTATCCATGGGATCGAATTGAAGTTATCAACCTCTGTCAAACAGTACTTTGGTTTAAGTATCTGTACTCTTAATTTCGCACTCGGTATGACACACATGTCCATTGAGTAGCAAGAGTAGCAACTGACTAATCCTGCCAAACAACCCTAACATTATCCCTAAGTAACCTCACCTTAAATGGTAAAGGTGTTTTAACCTGTTTACATGTACTGTCACTTATATGAAAATTACACCATTGGATAAAAAAAATGGAAATTACCTATAACTTACCTATGTTAATTTTTTTCTTATAAAACTCTGTTTTCTTCCAAGTGTTATATCAAAACACAATTGACATTACAAGAAAGCTCAGTCCTGGCACGGCCAGAGGGCTCATTGCTTTTAAAGTGTTTCTCCAAGGACAATAACTACTTCAGTGATTTGAACAGGTCATACTGTCTGAAGTCTGTATGTGCAATATTTTGCTTTGAAATACTGCACTTGCAGATATTAACTCCTCTGCTACTGGATGTGTAACTCCGCCTCCAGTAGGTCATAGGAGTGTCATCAACCAGCCCAGAACTAAAATTCCAGTCTGTTTAGTGTAATTTCTGTGCAACTTTCGTTGCTCATAATGAATTGGCTGAGAGCGCTCTGCTGATAGTCTCAGCCAATGAATGCAGACTGGCACTCTGTAGAAGCGGAAAGCATGTCACCAAGCCACCAGGGAGTATTGGAGCCTGGCGAGACAAAGGTAAGGAGGCATACCGTTATTAAACAGTTTGCCCTGTTACCAGGGAACTTGGGTCAGGGTACTCCTAGTATCATAACCACTACAGCGGACTGTACGGTGGATGTATACACATCAATGCATCTCTATGGGGAACGTTCAGCACCTCCATGCAGAGCGTGGAGACGCTGAATGTAGGTGCTGCAAACGGTGGAAAGTAGGAATCAATGTAAACACTGCCTTTTCTCTGAAACGTCTGCAGGGACAGGCTATAGACACCAGAACCACTACATTAAGCTGTATTTTGACGTTGAATATAAAGCTTTGTAAGTTGAAAAAAAAACTGGCTCCTAATTTTTTTTAGCTGGCTCCTAAATTCAAAGCAAATTTGTAAAGCCCTGCCCTAGACACTTTACTGTAAAACTAAAAGATGATGCAAATAACTAAGCAGGTTATAACTGAGTATATATGGATATTGGGTAGCAGTTGGCATGATTTACAGAAGTGAACTTAAAGGGACATTTAAATGTTAACATTTTATATATTTATTTTTAATGCTGGAGGGTTTCTTTTTAATTTAGCTTTAGAACCCCCTGTTTTTATTAAATTAATTTTTAATTCTTAGTAAAAGTAAATTTCCTTATAATCCATCACCGATACTATCTCCATGTTGTAGCTTCAATCTCTTATTGATTGAATTGATGATCTCTCTGCTAATCCACAGCTTGTCATAGAGAAGCTTTGGGGTCTTACAGTGCATGTACTGCATTCTCCTCCGTCCACCTGAATAGTGGTTCTCATATAGAAGATTTGAAACCAGTGCTTTTCTATGGGAAGCGCTCACTACTGATTTGATCAGTTTCAGAGCTGTTACTGATACCATTTATAAAATTGCAAATTTCTCTGGAAATTAGAATTTTTATAAAATAGAACAGAAGGGACCTTTAATGAATCCCTAAAGCATTTCAGCAAGCCAAAATGCATTACTAGACTTGAGCACATCTTTAACCGAGCAATTGTTGACCAATTCTAGATAGAATTTCTCAAATAAGTCTTGAGTTTTAAAACTAACTTTTTCGGTATCTATTAGCAGAACAAACCACCAGAGTCTTGTAAGAGACATTACGTGATATTATATTTACTCAGTGTTGTTTACATTTCTAGTGCCTTCTCTGATTGGCCGGTTTCTCTTCACCATGTTTATTTCCTGCCCTCTGCCAGCCTTTAATTGGCTGCCCGTCTTTTACCTGCTTTTTATGAGAATATTTGTTTGTGCCTTTTTTTAATGGCAGTCTCCAACACAGTGGGTAGATTTGTGATACCTTCAATGTCTATCACGATATTTGACAGAAAGTAGTTGGTAGAAAGGGGGGAGGTCTGTTTCTCTGCTGGGTTTCGATTAAGAACATTGAATACAGTTTTATAACTGAAGCCCCTTTTTACACTGCTGCTTACATGAATTCATTTGTAATTAATGTGTTTACCCAATAGGAAAAATAAACATGGTTAGTAACATAGTAATAAGATAGCTTTAATTTTTGTTTTTTATTTATTTCTTTTGTGGAGGTGGGCAGGACAAATATAATTCTTCAAAGCCCCATTAAAAATTAGTCTCAGAAAAGAAGTTGTAGCAAAATGTATGTCTTCATGGCTTTTGCGGTTTGTCACAATTACAGTCATACACATATTCAATTAAAGCATTTATTTTTGTTAAATATTCCACTTTGGGTTAACACAATGCAGTGTTTCAATGTCTTTGTTAAGGAACACAATATACCTATTTTGTTTCTGTTATAGGCAGCAGTCCAGGGTTTGTAAATATGTGATCCCTTGTATTGTACAGGGATCACTCATTACCTACCACTTACCATGTGAATTGTCTGATCCACTCACATTTTGATTAATCCTGGCCCAGTACTCTATTGTAGGATTGTTGGCCTCTTTCTAAGAACTGCCTAGTTTGAGGTAAGGACTCTATTGATAGACATTCCCTGCTGGCATTATTTAGTTTCACAAACATTTTGCCACCATTGTCTTCAATCTTGAAACTTACATTATCAATAACGAATCCAACATCTTTCAGTGCCCAGTAAATAATTACTTTCATATCTGTCTAGCTATCTAATACTGATATTATATTTTTATATAACGAAGAGCAATATTTTTAACAAGTAGGAAAAATCAAGATTGTTCAAACTCTGGCACTCACTAGCTTATAGGGGAGATTGTTTCAAATGATTTGTACTATTACCTCTTAAAAACTGTACAGTGAAGGTTTAAACATGGATTATTATAAACAATGTATCAATTATATTGAAGGTAAAAAAAATCTCTCATCGTATAATATTGAATATGCTTTTCCTATTCTACCACTGGTTTCTGCAATGAGGCAGCATTGCTAAGGAGGCAGGGTTATGGCGCAACTTTTTGTAAAACATTTTGTAACAGATGAAGATATTTGTATTATTCCATATTTTTAATATAACAGAGGTTTCTAAGGATTGAAAATTACCGGTATATGCTGATTACGACCTAGATAAATACCACTGGAAACAAAAAATAAGTAGATATGTTTCAAGTTAGACTAGTATTCACCCAGTTCTGCAAACCACTGATTGCCATTAACACCTGCCTTTTAAAATCTGTCTGATCCATACGAAGCTCCATTTAATCTGGTGGTTTATAAAAAATGCAGCACACAGGGAGAAACTTGCTGATTTGCAATCATCAGCCCAGAGCTAGCTTCTGAATTCCCTAATCAGTGCTTAACTTGGAGCTTTGAAGTGTGGGAGAGTGCAGAGAGTCTGTTCTCTGACAGATTGCTGACCCACCTTTTGCTTTGAGTCATTTTGTATATGGGGATTAGATTACTAAAACCAAGGTAATGTAAATCCTGTGTTTAAAGTCATGTAACTTTTTAAACCTGGAGATCAAATCAGTCTTTGTGATGTCTACGTGTCTACGTGTTTACACTTCTCTTAAACCTTATGTGTTCTTTTCTTTTTGAAACTAGGGATTGTCTGCTCTGTCTGTTTGAGTACTAGATTAATTATATTAATATCCGATTATGGATGTATATTCTATTTTAGATCAGAATCGCCTAGCAGCAGCTGATTTATTTCTCTACAGTGTTCATTCCAGTTGCCTTGTGGGTAACTTGCTGTCAGGAATGCAAGACCTATCCGTGAGAAAAAGTACAGTCAGCTACTGTCTAGTAACTTGTACTTTTTAGGGATGAATTATCTGTACATTTTTTTAATTCCCCATTGGTAAATCTGACTATGCTATGTGGTATGTTTCTCTCAACTGTCTCCAACCTGAGCTATTATAAACACCACCTTTGTCTTCTGCAGGTTAACAGTATGCTCAGGATACTCAGCTGGGGCAAAGTTTCACCTGAATAACAAGGTTTTTCCAGATCTGTTACACAAGAGTATCACGCAATTCCTATTTTTCATCTACCCTTGTTGATGTCAAATTTTCAGGATTACGTGTGAACCTAGCATACAGAGCATAGTTTTGTCTTATTTCCAGGAAATGGATATAAAAGAAACAAAAGAGGATAGTATCGTGCCGGACCACTATAGACGTTAAGTATTGCCTATAGTGAGGTGAAATAACACACGCATGATCAGGTTAGAGAACTATCTGACGAACCAAGGTTTGGGGATACTAAGAGTCATGTAAATGAGAGCAAGCCAAAATGTGAAGAATACCAGTAATCAGAATTAATGTAAGAAATGGCAAATCTCAATGTACTAGAAATCTGAATTAATGAAATAACTTGCCTGTTCAATAGGTTTATAAGTGTTACGTGTTGATGGTGACACATTGATGAAACATTGGAATGTGCGTCTCCAATTCATAGGAGTAGCAATCGATTGGTGCTAGACATGACACCAGAGCAACACACACTGAGTAACTGTAGCGTAAATTGTAGTGTTTTCGTTGAACACAATATTTTTTTCCAGTAGTTATACATCATCACAAGACCTGCATAGGCCATATGTATGGTCTCCTTCCTTCCCCTCCCTCCCACCCCCCAATCTCATGTTGCTAACGGGGTTAAAACCCCTTCAGTGACTTACCTGAATCCAGCGCCGATGTCCCTTGGCGGTGGATGAGGCTGCCATATTTTATCCATGTTACTTTATTTATTTATTGTATGTGGCGTTTCATCTCCAAAACATAAATTATGTTTTCACTCATTAAAGTGAACTTGCCATGAGAAGTTGTGACATCATTTTTGTGTGCACTAAAACCGAGTATGTTTAAGTTTACACAGGTGTGTACACATATCATATCAAGCTTCATATAACATGTTTTCATAGTGATCTTTTTCATTGATAATCCATACAAACCACACTTCCCAGTTATTCTATTAGAGGCCACCAGTGTTCCAGGATTTGTGGGCTAAAAATCCAAAAATCTCAGTGAGAGTGTTTCATTTAACCCTCTTTAAGCCACATGAAACTATTTGTATTAAATGTGCAGTTGTTTCTGCCCAGAAAAGTTTCTGCAATTGGCTGACGTGCCAACTCACTCTACAGTAAGCCTTCCACGTAACCTCTCACATTTGGGTGTTGATCATAGAGGGCAAGTAATTGTTTTCAGGCTTGCCTTAAATAGCTTTATTTTTTATTTTTTTCATATTAGTATTAATTCATTCTATGCACTATGGGGTGACAGAGACATCTGATGCACACCACGTGAGAACACAGCTGATGAGAAATGGCAACATGTGGTGACAGTAGTTGTTTGAAGCTTTTCCCATTCCCACATTTTACTATGATTCTTCACTTAGTCACTTTTATGTCTCAGTTATGTCTTCATTCAAATGCCAGCATTCAAATGCCAGCATATGCCAGAGTCTATGTTTATGAAATATGAAAGCCCCAATTTAAAGAGGGTTAAAGATGGTGGTTCCTCCAATTTTTGCATACCTTCATAATCAGTGGTTATGCAAATTCATTAATAGCATAACAAGTCATCTGTCACGATGGGGTAAAACAAATTAAAGGGATCCTATAGTGCCAGGAAATAAAACCAGTTTTCCTGGCACTACAGGCTCCTGGAGTGCCCCTCTTCCTCGGGGCCCCCACAGGGCTGAAGGGGTTAAAACCCATTCAGCCACTTACCTGAATCCAGCGCCGATGTCCCTTGGTGCTGGGTTAGGCTCCGCCATTCTCCTCCCCTGCCAACGGGGGAGACCTAATGCGCATGCGCAGCAATTGCCGTGCGCATTCGATCTCCCCATAGAAAAGCATTATTCAATGCTTTCCTATGGGGAAAATCTGACGTTGGAGGTCTGTGAGGACGTCCAGCGTCAGATAACTGACCAAAAGTCTGTTTAGATTCCGGAAGCCCTCTGGTGGCTGTCTGGTAGACTGCCTCAGAGGGCAGACTTAGATCTGCAATGTTTTACATTGCAGCACTAAGTACAAAATGGTCACAGCACCCAGACTACTTCAATTAGCTGAAGTGGTCTAGGTGCCTACAGTGTCCCTTTAATGATTTCTGTGAATACAAAATTATAGTTTTTCTTTCCAGAGAAGCAAATGTAACGTTTTAAGCACATGTAGGCAGCTGTTTCACTCAATGTTTTGTTTTCACAAATCCCAGCACATTAATATTCTGTTCACCTAAGTAAACTATTGTATATCTTGCTGTTATTGCATCTTGAAGATCTGGTATTTGTCCTGTGGTCCTCTTGGAAATTCATCACAGTCTTCAAACCTTCAGTGACCAATATCTAAAACTGTACTATTTCACGGAATTATACAATACTGTATAAATGACTGATAAGCAGAACAGCTTGGCTTCTAGATTCTGCGCTAGATTACCAACACTGGCTTTGATCTTTGTGTATTTTGCTTGACGTGCCTGGAGGAATATGAATTCAGTGTTGCAGCGTACAGCTTTCACACATTCAGTGTCTGGTGTTATATCTTCTCATTATAAAGCCATCACTATAGAGACCATAAACAAATATGTGCTTACAGAGAAACAAGAGTGTAGTACTGTAACTGGGCTCTTGTGACTGAATGTTAGATATAAAGCACAAAAGGTGATAATTTTGTTTAAATTTCACTTAATACAGACCTATAATGCAAATCCCTAGGTAGTTGCTATAAAAAGGTGCCTAAACAGGGCACTCAAAATCACAAGACCATAACCACTACAGCTTATTATAATTATGATATTACTGGGATGCTACATTTATGATCAATCTAGGTTTTGTTAAACTATTTTTAAATGGTTTGACAAAAAAACAGGAGGTTCTTCTGTACATTAAGTTACCCTTTCTGGAGAATTCAAAATGACAATTAAATGAAGGTTTCTCATTAGGTGTGCTGGACAGTTTCATTTATACGTTATCATGAATGAAACTACTCTCAACTGATGAGCTGCATATGCTAATTAGCTTTTGGAATGTGCACAGAGCTATCTTTGAAGATGACTGGATGATGAGGATTTGCCTCTATTTTACTGAACCCTATCGAGTTTAGACAAAGGAAAATAAGAGGTGACTTTCATTTTATTTATTGTGACTTGTTTGGAATCGTTGACAGTAAGAAGATTGAGAAAAGGGTTAATTTGTAACATCATGGACTGATCAGCCTTATATGTTGTACTATCTCTCTTTCAAATGTCATTAATTTGTCCTATGGTTTCTGTAGTGTGAGATGTAAAATCTTGGTTTGCCTGCAGAGATTTACTGTATGAAGATGGGCCTCTAGGGGAAATGTGCTGTTTTTCCTCTACTCCAAATTCCTATGGGTGAAGTAACATGGCAGGGATATGATGAATGTTTTTACAGAGCTATGCTGTTTTCACCTGCAAACAGGATCATTTTATTGCTATGAACCTAATACTCATGGTATGTCAGAACCAAAGCAAACACTCCTCAACGGTAATAAAAAAAAAAAAAAAAAGTATCCGAGCTTGACACATAAGGCTGTGATGATCTGCAACTATCTGTAACTTGACTGGGTGTAGTGCAAGGTGTCAAACTCAATCCTTAGGGCTTGTAATTTTGCAAAATGTCTCAAACGTCATCAAACAATTAAACAAATGCTATAGTGTTAGGAGTAGCCTTATTACTTACTCTTTAGCCCTCCATGCACAGTTTCTATGTGCAGCTGCTCCAGCTCTCAGGCTGAGATCATAGTTACATAGTTACATAGCTGAAAAGAGACTTGCGTCCATCAAGTTCAGCCTTCCTCACATATGTTTATGCTGTTGACACAATCTTTATGCGCTCAGCCAATCCAATGATTCCTCAAAGGTGTACTGCCCCAATCAGCATCTTCTCATAGAGATGCATAGTTTAGATTCTTCTCAAGACACAAACAAGCTGAGCAGAAATTGCCATGATCTGCCAGCAATGGTTCTCATTGTACACACTTCTACTTTAATCTACAGTTGGCTGTAGTTTTGAGTATACAATCCAAACAAAATGGAATAAAAACAAACAAACTGCAAGGAGTAGTTGGTTTTTAATGATGAATCATCTTTCTGCCAAGTGTCAAATCACAGGTCTCGTAATTTTATCACTGATTGGTTACGGACTAAGGAAAGACAAAGATGGAATCAAAAACAAAAGAAACTTAACCCGACATTCAAAAATCATATAAGAAAGAGAGTGTTGAAAACGGTAGTTTAGTTTTTTGTTGCCTTCTTGTCAACTCCAGGAGAGCATAACTGTGTTGTAGTTTGAAGCTTGCTGAGTGTGCGTCATGACAAGCTGTTTGTGGAGAAGTGTATGCACTATGCAGGTACTAGCATGTCTTATGTCTTTGGTTACTAAATAGTTTTTTTGAAGTTATGGGATTCTGAATTATTTTAGGACTGCATTATTGACTTTTCTATATATAATTATCTTATTTGAATAGCTCCATAATATATTGTTTTACTTTTGATTTAATTACCTGCTCGTGAGAATTATCAGAAAGGAGAAAACAGGGCAATAAATGCAGAACTCTGAGAAGAAAGAGATTGTT
Source organism: Pelobates fuscus (assembly GCF_036172605.1). Taxonomy (NCBI): domain Eukaryota; kingdom Metazoa; phylum Chordata; class Amphibia; order Anura; family Pelobatidae; genus Pelobates; species Pelobates fuscus. Next base: position 291,110,763 of record NC_086320.1, on the reverse strand, counting down.
CCTCAGATGAGTGACTTGCATTAGAGCAGAACAAGATTAACCATAAGGAAGTTGCCTAAAACCCAGAAGTTTCTCAAAGAGCCCCTAAAACCATGAATTTGCTTGGCTCAATTACAATCTCTATGTGAAAGAATGAAGGGTAGGGGGCAAACTGGTAACTTACTTAGGTCCCAGTGGAATCATAATCTTTCTCTGCATTAGAGAGACATATATTAGAAGTGGAATGCAGTGATGGGATGTTCCTAGTCTGTCACATGTCCTCCTTTGCCCCATTGTATACACCACAAACGTTTTAGGTTCAAGGCTCCTTAATATTTCAATATTTTTCAAAGGCACCACAAGTCAAAATGTCTAGGTTGTATATCTGTACAGCGCTGCGGCATTTACTGGCGCTGTAGTGTAATGAACAATTTGAAGGGGGCCTTGTGTGTTTGTATGTAATGTTTGCGTTTGATTGCAGGGGTGTGTTTGAATGTAATGTTAACTTTTAAATGCACACGTACATTTGTGTGAAGTATTTGTGTTTGATTGAAGGGGTGTGTTTGTATATCCTTTTGGAGTTTGAATGCAGGGGTGTGTTTGTATGTAATATATTGTAAGTATTGTTAGATTGCAGGAGTGTTTGTATGTGGTGCTGGTGTATGGCTGCTTGGATGTATGCAAATAAACTACCACATACATACATACTTACACAGATATACATACACACAAATTCATAGACATCGACACATACACACAGATAGATACACACCGACACATACAAACACACTGACACATACACACACCTTAACACAGACATACATCGACATATACACACACAATGAAACACAGATGCACATACACAGATGCATATCCTGGCACACATAGACACACACACTGACACAAAAGCACACTGACATATATATACACACACACACACACAGATGCACACACTGACACACACACACTCATACATACATACACACTCATACATACGCACACATACACACACACTCACTCATACATACACACACACACACGTGATATTTTTAATATCTCCAACCACCCTCCTGTTATCTTACCTTGTGTGTCCAGGAGGGTGGCTGTCTCCCGGCATGACTTCCTCCCAGCCGGCCGACATTACAGGGGCCTGGTCGCGGTCTTAAAGGACTCGATTGGGCCCCTGTTCAGCAGTAATGTTTCTCCGGTGCTATAATCAGTCTTGGATTCAAAAATAGAACTTGGACTTTACTCCATTTATGAATTTATGCACTTGTGTTGTTTCGGGGCTCTGTCGTCATTTTCCATGTCTCTCTGAATTTAGTTGCAAGATTCCTAGACATTTTCCATACGCATGCTCAAGCTTCAAATCATGGCCAGAAAAGATGAAGACTCTAAGGAGCAATTCATCTGGGAGATGGCTAGAAAAAATAGTGATGAGTGGAATTTTCAACCTTCCTGATTGTCGATGCTGCCTCATTGCTGTCATATACTTTGTGATTTAAATACAGCATGACCAGAAACAGTGCAACATTCGTACTCAAAGAATGTTTTACGTCTGATTCTGTTGAAATCATTGTTCTTCTGCCCCTTTTTTGCTTCCTAGGAAAATGTCATCTGGCACAAGATTACTTAAATTATTATGCAAATGCAAAAGGAGTAGGACGTACAGTTTAGTAGAGGGCAGTGGACTCAAATTCCTTTCACAGCAACTTTTAGAAACATTTTCACCAGACAATATTTTTTTCTCTGTGATATAATAAGATGGATGAGGAAATTATAATGCTTAGAACTTTAATTAAATATATTGGGAATACAAAGCACTTTGCTAGGTAGTGTATCTCAAAGTATGTATAAATTAAATTGCAGAGGGCTATGTTATCGTGGGTCTCCTGGTTATCGGTGAATGTTAAACTTTCTTTGTTCAAGAGGTCCATCAACTAGGCTGGTGTGTAAGAATACTGAGGTTCATCCTTTAAAGGGACATGCATCACTTGTCAATTATTTTTTTAAACTAGTAAGTGGACACTTTTAAACACATATACTAAAGCAAGAAAAACTTTAAATAGTATGTGATAAACATATATAAACTTTGTCAGATTGCATTAATGGTCACACCTCACCGCTAGGGGAGTTTCTTCAGCCTCCCCTCCCACTTACCCACCATTCTCAATTTCACTAATGACAGGAACAGGGCATCACTGGGCAGCAGAACAGAGACACCCGACACCAGAACCTCCTTTGTGTGAATCACACTAAGTAGACTCCCTCTTTTCTCCCTTTATCAGGGTATGGCAAATTGAAGAGATCTTCCAGTGCAATCTGTCAGGCATGCCCAGTGCACATTTTCAGCATTCCTAGAGATAGCACACTGATTGATTAGATCAGTGCTGTCGTAATACCGGTACGATCAAGGAAGTGATGTCTCTTCTGTGTTCTGATGCACACCCACTCATCCCTAGCTTCCTGGTTACTCATTCTGATATTAAAAATGAGATAGAACCCTCCCATTGATCACCTTTTATAATGTCAGTCTTTGTGATGCTTTTTGATGATGTGTACACACGTGTGACATCATGGCTCTCTGTAACCAATCACAACCCAGTACAGGGTATATGCACTTCCTGGTTGTCCTTGTATCCATGCACTGTTGTGGTTTCCTTTAACCTGAGAATGTGTTTTATATTACTTATTATGCCATTTTCTGAACTTTGCTTATCTGACCATTCCTTATCTCTGTAACCCTGACCATGGCTTGTTTCTAGTTTCTGTGTACCTCTGTACTTCCTGACCTTAGTTTGTTAACATTTATTCTGTGTCTGCTTGCAGAGTTTCTGACTATAATCTCAGTGATAGCTTGGGTAGTCTAAGGACTGCTACTCATTGCTTGCATATACCTAGGTTTGTGTGTTAGGCTCAGGCCAATCCTAGGTATCTTGTTCGCAAACACCACACTTCTTGATGCACCTCTTGAATAGGTTATCATTATCCCAGTAAAATAGTTTTAAAGTCTGCAATTGAATCTTAAAACAGCGTCTTGACAGGACGACATCAGCTTACATCAAACTCTTATCCCAGAGTTTTAGTACTCATTTAGTACTTGTTGTCTATTAATAGGGCAAAGCAAGTTCTTTAAACCTGTTATAGGGATAGTGCATTCATTGTATAGGAGTAATATGTTTTTTTGCTGTATTTAAACTTACCGGTTACCAATAGCTTAGCTGAGAGTCTGCACTGATAGGAAACTGGAGAGATAATTTTATATAGCATTTGAAAGGTGTCTTGTACAGTGTTTTACCAGCTGTGCCGTTAATCCCTGTATTACGTCACTTTAAAAGCACTGTCTGTTTATGAAGGATATTGAAGAATCCTTAAAAACACACTACCACAGAAATATGAAAGCATAAAAAAAGAACTTCATCAACTCACACAGAAGGTAAATAGAAACCTTCCAAGTCTAAATGTATTTAAAGGGCCAGTGATATAGTAATGAATTGATGTGCAATATCTGTCTGCAAAACAGTTATAACCACAATATTTTATAAAAAAAAAAGAAAGTAATAAAAGTTACAAGGAGAGACCAAACATTCTGGAAAACTAGCTGTCCCATTTGAAATTAAATATTTTTTTTGACTAGGAGTTTAGTAATTTTCATCCAACCAATAAACTGTTTAAAGGACCACTATAGTGACAGGAAAAAAAAAAACTAATTTTCCTGGCACTATAGGGTCTTTAGGTCCTCCCCACCCTCAGGGTCCCACTTCCACCGGGCTGAAGGGGGAGGAAGGGGTTAAATCCTTACCTTTCTCCAGCGCCGGGCTACCTTGACGCCGGGGACTCTCCTCCCTCTTCCGACGTCATCTGCCGAATGCGCATGCGCGTGCATTCAATCAGTCCATAGGAAAGCATTTCTCAATGCTTTCCTATGGACGGCAGCGTTTTCACAGTGAGAAGCGCGGAAGCGCCTCTAGCGGCTGTCAATGAGACAGCCACTAGAGGCTGGATTAACCCTATTGTAAACATAGCAGTTTCTCTGAAACTGCTATGTTTACAGCTGCAGGGTTAACACTAGATGGACCTGGCACCCAGACCAAGTGGTCTGGGTGCCGATAGTGGTCCTTTAACCCCTTAAGGACCAAGCTTCTGGAATAAAAGGGAATCATGACATGTCACACATGTCATGTGTCCTTAAGGGGTTAAACAAAATTATTTTATAATTGCTGTCTACTATGAAATGCAGACTCACTGTAGCAAAAAAAAAAGGGCAACAATAGACCTGTATCTAAGCTTCTCTATTTGTACCTTTTGATATAAATTAAGCATAAGTTGAATTTGTTTGTTTTACTTTGAAAGCAGAACCTTCTCTTTCTGGGAAGTGACAGATTCATATTCCCCACCCCAGTTAATGCTAGCCATTGGATCATGCACTTGTTCTATTGTGGACTCTGGTACCTACAGAAACATTCTATATGATCTTTCCCTGTGTTGTTGATGAACATGTGCAATGCGTACAGCAATGTGTGGGTTAATTTCCATGCCATTTCCCCAAAAATGTGAAGTTTAAACAATAAATACCCAAAGCCATAGCATTTGGTTTGGTTTACCACTGACATTTCCCCTTTAAAGTGGTTTCATTGACCCTGCATTGTACAAGTAGTCCTATTGTGGACTTTTCTACATTATCGTGAAAGGAACACTACAGTGTCAAGAACACAAACATATTCTGATACTATAGTGTTAAACCCACTGTTTAGATCACATGTCCCCCTGTCAGAGCAACGAAAAGGTGTTTTTACTCACCATTTCCTAACGCCGTAGCAGTCTTGCTTCAGTCCCCCCCCCCCCCCCCCATCTCTCCCCTGCTCCGTCTCCATGGCTGAGATCATCAAACTTCATGATCTCAGCCAATCCAACCAATCCAATACTTTCCCATAGGAAACATTGGGAGGCTACTACGCATATGCAGCTAAACACTGTGCTGTGTCAATCAGCACCTCCTCACAGAGATGCATTGAATCAATTTATCTCTATGGGGAATGTTCAGCATCTCCATGCGGAATGTAGAGATGCTGAACATAGGTGCAACGCACTGACACAGGAGTCACGGCAAGGGTGCATAATTTATTATTGCACTATGGAATATTGTCCTTTAATGTAATTTGTGTAGTGCATAGATACTCTGCTTGCCTGGTAGAGATGGAGTATTGTCAATTTCAAAAGGGGTTAATTTGATTGTATGAAAGGTCAGATGACAGAAGGGGTAATGTAAATTGCATAGGAATGTGAAAAGTGTTTTATCCTATGAATGGATCCTGTGATTACTCAAAGGCTCTGCAAGGTGTGAGATTATACACTGGAATAGCCTGAATGTCTGGCTCAGCCATATGGCCTGTACTTCTTAATTGATGGGTCAATCTCTTTGATATGTTAATGCCATTAGCCTTGTTCCAGTATCATATCCAAAAGGAAAAAACATTCATATTTACCCACATAATAATAATTAAGCCTAATTTTTGTTATATTTGGAATCTGACAAGTGCCATCTTCCAGACAAGCCCAGACTTGATTGGCATAACTTAACCGTAGGGGATGGAATTGTGATGTCCGCCATATTGGGTCGCTAGTAAGGTGTGGACATATGTATAGAATGGGAAAATAATAACAAATTCGTAGATGCAATTATTATTTCTGCGGCAGATACATAAGAGAAGATAGAACCAAATGTTTCTATTTGGATTGATGTTGGTCTGGAACACAAGGCGGTGGTTACTCTATAAATACGGCTTAACTTCACCTCTAGACCAAGCGTGGTGATCCACGGGGCAAAAATCTAATTTTGAGTAAGTTGCCATCTTCCTTGCCGGAGACCCCCTGGGCAGAAGTTTTACTGTTGGTGTAAATAATTAGTTTTTTCTTCTATTTTTTGTATGTACTGTGACTATAAGTTCTGCCTTTGTCTGGTTAAGAATCATGCTACCTGAGACTAATTAGTATTTTGCAATACCTTAAAGGACCACTCTAGGCACCCAGACCACTTCAGCTTAATGAAGTGGTCTGAGTGCCAGGTCCAGCTAGAGTTAACTAATTGTTTTATAAACATAGCAGTTTCAGAGAAACTGCTATGTTTATCAATTAGTTAAGCCTTCCCCTATTTCCTCTAGTGGCTGTCTCACTGACAGCCGCTAGAGGCGCTTGCGTGATTCTCACTGTGAAAATCACAGTGAGAGCACGCAAGCGTTCATAGGAAAGCATTATGAATGCTTTCCTATGTGACCGGCTGAATGCGCGCGCAGCTCTTGCCGCGCGTGCGCATTCAGCCGACGGGGAGGAACGGAGGCGGAAAGGAGGAGGAGAGCTCCCCGCCCAGCGCTGGAAAAAGGTAAGTTTTTACCCCTTTCCCCTTTCCAGAGCCGGGCGGGAGGGGGTCCCTGAGGGTGGGGGGCACCCTCAGGGCACTCTAGTGCCAGGAAAACGAGTATGCTTTCCTGGCACTAGAGTGGTCCTTTAAATATTGTGCTAAGTTGTATTTGGTGGATTTTTATTATTGTTTTACTAAGGCAACCCATTTATAAATTGTCTTGGTGGTGGCAGCGTTAAAATAGTAATAGTTATATTATTATAAAAAAAAAGAAAAAAAGTTACCAGCGCTCTTCCCAAATCCCTATGCATATTTAAGGGGACACTATAGTCACCAGAACAACTACAGCTTATTGTATTTGTTCTGGTGTGTAGAATCATTACCTTTAGGCTTTTTGCTGTAAACACTGTCTTTTCAGAGAAAATGCAGTGTTTACATTACAGCCTAGTGATAACTTCAGATGCCACTCCTTAGATGGCTGTCAGAGATCCTTCCTGGGTCATGGCTGCCTAAAATGCTTCCAAACATTCAGTATCTCCTCCCTCTGCATGCAGACACTGAACTTTCCTCATAGAGATTCATTGATTCAATTCATCTCTATGAGGAGATGCTGATTGGCCAGGGCTGTGTTTGAATCATGCTGGCTTTGCTCCTGATCTGCCTCTTTGTCAGTCTCAGCCAATCCTATGGGGACGCACTGTGATTTGAACTGGCCACCACTTCTAATGATATCATCAGACTGCTTGTTTTTCTGAGTCTAACAGCATGCAGAGTTACAGCTTCATGCTTGAATACAGTAAGATTTTTACTATATTTATGGAGGCATGAGGGTCCCAGGGGGGGCTAGATGGTGGTGTTAGCACTATAGGGTCAGGAATACATGTTTGTGTTCCTGACCCTATAGTGATCCTTTAACCCCTTAAGGACACATGACATGTATAACATGTCATGATTCCCTTTTATTCCAGAAGTTTGGTCCTTGAGGGGTTAAACAAATGGAGGTTATTTTGTTTCTCCAATGGTCATGAGAGACTTTAGCCCACCTGCCATGTCAAGGCAAACCTCTCAGGTGGGCCCTACACTAACCTTTCACCTTGCTTCCTTGAGCTTCTGGCAAAGATATCTCTAATGAGACAGGTATATTATTATGCTTAAGGGTGGATGGTGTTAATGGGGATTTTGTCATTATTTCCGGTCTAGTGCAGACAAATAGTAAACTTTAACCCTTTCACCACCACAACTGCGTCACACACACTCTTGAAGTAGGGTGCATTTGCGTCAAGTGCCACTAGAGGTTTTACTAGGCAGTAATGTAAACACTGCATTTACTCTGAAACTGCAATCTTTACATTACAATTTGTGCAAGGACAGACTATAGACACCAGAACAATTTCATTACGCTGTAGTGGTTCTGGTGACATAGTGTCCCTTTAATATGACTGAAATTTAATGCTTGATCTGAAATCTTTACTTTAGCTGGGACATTAGTATTTTCCACAATTTGGGTTTAAATTTACAGTGCAAGTTTGTTTTCTGTTCAACGAGCCTTATCTCTACACTTTTGTGAGCTCTTTCTCAGAATATGCAAAATAACCATCTGTGAATGCATCGCAGTTGTGTGGGTTAATGCGGCTTGTTATTCAAATTCTGCATTCTGAATACAGACGTATAACCTATAATAGTTGTTTTCAAATGTCTAGCACGCAGGCATTTCATTCTGTTTTTCATTATTTCCAAGTCGTGCCAGAAGACATGTAATCTATACATTTTAAATCCTTACAGAAAATACAGCGATGTCATGCATACTGAAGGTTTACGTAGTTAGCATTTCAACTCTAAAGCTGAAGCAGGTGTTTGCTTTAATCAGAAAGCCACCTGTATAAGCTAGTTCAAGCACTGTGGGGGGTTTACTTATTAAATTGGAAATTTTGGAGAACTGACAAGATCATTTTACAATTTAGGCCAAAGTGACCATTTTACAATTTAGGCAAAAGTGACCAATTGGCCTTGCCAGCGCAGTGCCGTTCCCCTTTTGTCTATTCTGGTCTGAAATGTGAAATTTTCCGTTCATGTTTTCTAAAATCCCTGCCTGAACGTATCTATTTTTATAATGTATTTATGCATGTGTTGGCTCCGTTTTCTCAAAATCTATGAAAAAGAATTGCTTCATGGAAAGATTACAAATCTGTTGATGAGATCAGAAAATAACATAGAAGCCAATGACAAGAACAGTGATTTCCAGGAAAATTACTTCAACGGTAACTCAAATTATAGCTGTCAAGACTCTCCGTTTTTTTTCTTTTTTTTGTTTATTCTGTAACTGACCTCTGATTTGTTTTGTTCCGTAGAAAGGTTCCTGAAAAAATTGCTTAACTTTTTTTTTTATTATTTAATAAAAGTGTAACATTTTTAGTTCCTTACTAATTTTCCTTTATATGTGACAAACTTAACACCAACTTCTCCTGCATGTAGGGATCCCAGAAATATAGGGTACTATATTTATAATTTTAAATAGGAACCATCGCCTCTATGGAAATTACAGCACTGAACAAAACAGTGAAAATCGCCTGCAATGGGTGTTAACTTTTTTGTTCTTCGTGTGATGCTCCATTGTCTTTTAAAATGTGTGTTAAAGGGTACCTCCAGGAACCATAACAACTTTATCAGAATTAAATTGTTATGGTGCAAGAAGATCACTGGTGCTGGCTTACCTTTAGGGATGAGACTGTCTTGATTCCAGCACAGTTTAGCTCTATCCCTGGTATTTTGCTGCTCTCTGAAGGGCTTGAGAAATATACTTTTGTTTTTTAAGCCGATTTTATGCATGGGAATTTATTGATTGGCATAGAGCATCAACTGATGCTTTTAGCCATACATCGGCGCCCCTGTCTGAAGAAAAGGAGAGCATTGTAAAATGGCAAGGGCAGAGCTAACAGCACCAGATTCAAGACTTAAGGGTTAAAGTAAAGTCTTGTGAGGGGTTTAACCTCTAAAGGTAAGTCGGTGCCAGGGACAATCTGGCACCATAACAACTTTATTTCAATTACATTGTTATGCTCCCTGTTATCCTGTGACCCACACAACAAAACCACTTGGCTTGGTGCCCTCCTAGGAATCATTGCTCATTCCACCCTCTTTGCAACTATCTAACTAAAGTTGAGAACACTTTATATTGTGTTATGTTTTCTAAATGAAATACAGACACTCCTCACTTACTGACCGTGTACCGTTCCTATGACCCAGTCGTAGAACACATTGGTTGGTAAGTGAGGAGTTAAAGAATACCCTGCTCTGGTGCGTTTGTCTATGTTTGGAGAAACGTCCCTGAACATAGACAAACGCACCAGAGCAGGGAACCCCTCTAATCTTTGTCCGGGGAAGTTTCCCCGAACTTAGACATGCGCATCAGAGCAGGGAATCCCCACGACGGCTCGCACTTATGCCTGGTCGTAAGTGCGAGCCGTCGTAAAACAGGTAAGGCGCCAAATGAGGACCACCTGTATTAAAAACAACTTAAACTGAAAGGACTTTGGTAAATGCTACTTTGAATATTTTTCTGTTTGCTGGTAGACTAATACTATGTTAAAAGGACACTATAGGCACTGAGACAACTTAATCTCATTGAAGTGCCCGGGAACAGTGTTTTTGTTCCCTAAACCCTGCAATTTAAAATATTGCAGTGTTACATAAACTGCAGTGTTTACGTTGCAGGTTAAGACGGCCTCTATTGGCTGTCTATCAGACAACCACTAAAGCCACTTCCTGCAGTTTCCAGCATGTTGAAAAACTCTGTAGGAAAGCATTAGATTCTTGGCTCTCGCTGATGTCGGTAGAGAAGGATCGGTGCTGGAATCAGGTAAGTGTTTAAAGGGTTTTTTAATCTTTACATGGTCAGGGAGAGGGAGAGGGAGGAGCGGGGGCAGAGGGCACTGTAGTGTTAGGAATACAAATGTGTATTTCTGATCCCATATCCCATATGAAATCACTATTTACCCCCCCCCCCCCCCATGTTTCCTGTGAAGTACGGGTCTGTCCGTGTTGGTCCGCCCCAATTCGTATCCTGGGCTGACATCATCAAAAAGTCATAATTGATGTATTAGTAGTAAAACGCTGTCCTGGCCAATTAGCATTTCCTCATTGAATCAATGCCTCTCTATGGGGAACATTCAGCGTTCTGCATACGCTTTACGTTAGTGCAGCACACTTTGCCGCACTGACCCAGGAAGCACCTCTAGTGGCTGTCCGAGCAGTGGCCACTAGAGGTGTTCCTAGGCAGCAATGTAAACACGGCCTTTTCTATGAAAACCCAGAGGTGCAGGGCTTAGTACATTGGCTGAGAGTGATCAGCCTTTGCGCTAAACCAGTGAGCTAGCCGTGCATTGCAGGACTTAAGTCAGGAGAGCAAACAGAAGCTTAGGAACTTCTGACTCTCCAGAAAATAGTTTGGGGGAGGGGAGTCACGGCACTCTCCTGGCATCATAACCACTACAGTGTAACTGGAATGTTTCTTGAGGACTCACATCACGAGGGTTAATAATAAAAACAAAAAAGCATTCTCTAACGTTGTGTACGTTTTATATTGTTGGTGACATTATATATCCAAAATCCTAACATTTAAAAAAAATAAAAATATATTTTTAGTTCAGAACATACATAGCGTAGTGAATAAACCTCAGATTCTCTAAAATACATGTGGACTCAAAATATTTTTCTGTTGCTATTGGAAATTTATGTTTGGCATCTTATGATTTCTAATGAGTATTTTTTTTATACTCCTATTTATTTTTACATTCAATCATACTATTGTCTTAGGAACTCAGTTTATTCCCTTTCTGAAGATTTTGTTTTGCAAGGAAAGTAATACCTGTATTAAAAGATTATCACAACATTTGGTTTGTTTGAAAGTTTGGCATCAAATAATGTCTTAAGTTTGTTTTTAAAACAATGGTTTTGAGGGACCACACAGATGGTTAGAGGAAAAGTGTGATGAAGTAATGTGTGTGTGTGTGTGTGTTTCTTTCAGATTATTCGTGAGAGTCTGTAAATTTAATGGACATCACTTTATGGACTTTCCTCCCTCAATTGTTGCTACTCCTGTGTCTCCCTCTCTCCAAGTCAACGGTGCTACCATCAGCTCCACCACGCAGGCTCACTGCCTAAGTGTTCTCTTTGATTCCAACCTCTCCTTCGTGCCTCATGTTCAGTCTATCGCCAAATCCTGCTGCTTCCATCTCAAAAACGTTTTTGTGGGAACACTGTAGCTCTACAGCTGAACCCTGATACTCTTCTAGCATCATAAACCTAGAGCAGGGTAGGCAACCTATGGCACTCAAATCTAGATGTTGTAGATGACATCTCACCTGATGCTTTACCAGCATTGTAGCTGAAAGAGCATTATGGAAGATGTGGTCCACAACAGCTAGAGTGCCGAAGGTTGCCTGCACGTGACCTAGGGAGATCAGATGATAGATGGCTTGATAAATGGTCCCATGTATCTCTCTTCTTGCCCTGGAGTGAGATACGTAGGACCATTTGTAATTGTTTGGTTTGAATATTGGAAGCATAGTGGTTGGGCCGTTTGCAATCCTGGCATGTCCGTTCAGATGAGTATTTTGTACATCTAGGAGAAACACACAGATATGGTTTGTACTTAGTAAACTGCTGAGAAAGTGATTCTGGAAGTTGATATGTACGTCACACGAACACAAATGCTTCCTCTAATTTCAACAGCTAAGTTTTACTATATGAATACAGATCAGTTAACAGGAAAATACTAAGTAAAATCAGCATTCATTGTGCCACATTGTTAAATATTTTGAAAGAAGATCAAATCTATAAAATTTAACCTTTCCATGAACCACTAGAAACACTGATCCAGGAAAAGGCAGAATCAACAAACACTGTACTGTTTTTGAGTTTCTACTCAAAGATATTAATTCTTATTTATAAAATGGTCTGGTTAGTTAGTCTCTGCTGCCAAATCATTTCACATGATAAATTTACATAGTGAATGTTCTGACCTAATGATGAATAATGCTTAGAGGACCACTAAAGTCACCCAGACTACGTCATCTCAATAAAGTGGTCTGGGTGCAATGGTCCTTTTTATTGTATAACATTGCAATTTAGTAAAAAAACGCAATATTTACATTGCAAGGACATCTCTACTAGCTGTCACTAAAGATACTTCCTCCTCCAGAACCTTCCTCTCAGTCCAATATGTAAAGCATTGGACTGGATGATATAGGTGAGTTATCTTCGACCTTACGTTTACTGAGTAAAATGAAATGGACAGTGATCCCATTGCTATAAGGCAGTGGTTCCCAACCCAGTCCTCAAGTACCCCCTAACAGTCCAGGATTTAGGAATTACCAGTGGTGTTTAAGGTGTTTTGAGAAAAAGAAAAGAAAAAAAACACTTTATATACAACAGGGTAATCCCTAAATCTTGGACTGGTAGGGGGTACTTGAGGACTGGTTTGGAAACCACTGCTATAAGGGAACCTATAGTCCCAAAATAATGATTGATCCCTAAAGGTTCTCTTTAATGAATTTTGCACTGGATGCAATACATTAAAGGGAAACTTTAGGATACATATATAAAGGTGTATTCTTTTCATGCAGTTAAACTCCGGGAAACGCCACTAGAGGCAGTCTTAGTACTGCAATATAAACATTGTAGTCTCTCTAAACTGCAATGTTTTACGTTGCAGGACTAACAGGTACAGGGTCACTGCACCCAGACCGCAGGAATGAAATTAAGTGGTCTGGGTGCCTATAGTGTCACTTTAAATATGAGCTATGTACAGTGGCGTACACACAATCCATGGGGCCCCGGTGCGAAACTGATCCGTGGGCCCCTCCCCTCTCTCCCCTCCCCTCTCTCCCCCGATCCGTGCCCCCCCACCCCCCGACACATGCATACATACAGACACGCACACAAACATACACACAGACAGACACACACACACATCCCTCGACAGACACACACACATCCCTCGACAGACACACACATATATACACACAGACACATACATACAGAGAGACAGGCACACACACATACACATACACACACAGAGACACACACACATACATAGACACACACACATACATACGGGCCCCATGGATTGTGTGTACGCCACTGCATACATAGACACACACACGTACATACAGAGACACGCACACGTACATACAGAGACACAGACACACATACAGAGAGACACACATACATAGACGCACATACATACAGAGAAACAGACACATACAGAGACAGACATACACACACAGAGACACAGACACACACATACAGAAACACACACACACATACATACAGAGAAACACACACACACACATACAATATGTTTCCTACCTTGTTACTTTCCCTGGGGTCCAGTGGGGGCTCAGCCTGATGGGAGTCAGTTCCCACTCTGACTCCCTCCTCCTCCTCCTTCCTCCGGCGCGGGCTGATAGCTGGGAGGAGTGACCGGGAATCACTTCCTCCCAGCTCTGATGTAATCCAAGGGGCCCGGTCGCGCTTTTAAAGCGCCCAGCGCAGACCGGGCCCCCTGACAGCATGGGCAACCCGATGGACCCCTCCATATGCGGCCGGCCGGGGCCGCAAAATGTGGCAGCAGGCCTGGTACTCGGTCACAGGGGTCCGCAGGGCGGCCGAGCTCCCTGGAGTGCCAGGCCCCCCTGCGACCGTGGTATGTATGCCGCTGGCTATGTAGTTTTGCTATACTTTTTAGCAGTTGCAGTATTTGTCAGTGCAATAATTATTTAGAATTAGAACTTTCTCCTGCAAGGCATGGTGGTATGTGGTTACATCCACTTATCCTTTAAAGTGTACCTGTCATGGTTTAGTTAAAAGGAAAGACTGTAAAATGTCACTTTGGCATTGTGCTAACAGAATTTCTAGCAAATATAAATGTAAAGTTTTAGTCCCTCCCCAACCTGGCAATCCATATTCAGCATAGAAGGCAATGCTGAAGGCATAGACCTCTGTGCCATTCATTGAGGAATGAGGAGAGCTGGAGAACCCTCCTACCCTCGTACAGAACGTTCACCTGCTCTAAGGTGTGGCAGAGACAGCTTGTGATTTGTAGTTGCCATGATTACTCCTCTTGCAGTCATGTCTGGCACTTGCTACACGAGTATAAGAATGACAGATGCCACTCTTATTTTGGTGCTGATACTTTGGCTTTAAACCAGAGTGAGTGAGAGTATTGCTTTTCTTTGGGAACTGTTCTTACAAAGGGTTATTAGTATCCCTCATAGCGTGTGTGGACTGGGTGCAATGTGTGTGCTGGGTGTAGTGTGTGGTGTGTGCTAGCGTTCTGTAATGTGTGTGCTGGCTGTATGTAATGTATATATGGTGCATGCTGGCTGTATGTAGTGCGTGTATGATATGTGCTGTTTGCAGTGTGTGCTGGCTGTATGTTATGTGTGTAGTGTGTGTTGTGCATGTGGCTTCATGTAGCATGTGGTGCTCTGATCCCAACACACAACTTATCTTTCTTTGTGAAAAGTCCTGGATTTCTGGTGGTCCTGTGGAGGGTTATATTCCCTGGAGGACTAGTATGGGAGCATGTGGTCTGCACCTGTCGCAGGTGCAAACTACAGCAATCGCTTCTGGTCCGACACAAAACTGGTGGATTACCAGCTTGCATTCTGACACATTAGAAAGTGTTGCACTGTGGCAGAGTAATTACTGTGGTCTGCACCTGCCAGATGTGCAGACCACACTCTCAATGAACCACTCTAGACTTGTCTGCGTCAAGGTTAAAAATAAACTGGATCTACATGTCCCAAAATTCCGCATCACGGTGCTGCCATCGCTACGAAGCTATGACCCTAAGAGCTTCTAAAGCAACTAATTCAGTTGATAGATAATTTGTATCTTTTTAGAACTCATAAATGTCCACTGGCACTTGCTTATTTTTTGTTTGCACCATAAAAAATTACATTGAGATCCACTTCAAACATTTAAACTGATATGGACTATTTTTTTTTTATTGATAAACGATTATGACCGTGAAGGAAGAAAATTCTTAATATTTCAGACCTTCTTCCCTTTAAATGTAAAACACTATATCTAGCAACCACAGCTGAGAACTTTCAAAATGCAATTAGTTATAACGTACAATTCAGTTGACACAGGGAGTGATTTGTGCTGGCAATCACTCGGTACCTGCATTTATTTTTGTGTATCCTAGTAGCTATTACTATTGGTGACTAGGGTCAACTATTAATCAAGAAAAGCTAGGTGGAACACAACAAATAAGCTAAATTTGAACTCTTGAAGGAATAGTCGCAATCAAAAGAAAATAGAAAGGAGTACAACAATGTACTATAATAACAATATAAATGGGTAAGACTGAGATACATTAAAAAAAAATTCATTTACAGGTTAAACATTCTTTTATATATAACCAAAAATATATTGCAGAATTAAAAAATACAATGAAAACAGTATCAAAAACACTTTGAATCAAATTAATTTACTAGCAGGTTGGGCAATATTAGACAGCATGGTTACAACAGAAAGGCCGCACTGTCATCCCGTGCCACTCCCTAACTAGTTGTTACATTGCAACATAGAATAAAAGACTACGTGTAACAGATCACCTATGTATTGTTTTACAATGTATATATATATATATATATATATATATATATATATATATATATATAATACCTATTTCCTGTGCATCTTCTGGTTTACCCTTGCAGGCATCCTTAAAGGAACACTCAAAAATACTAGAACATTTACGCTTGCTGAAATGCTTTAGGGGTTAACAGTGTCCCTTCTTTCTTTCATCATAAAAAAAAAAAAAATGATTGACAGCCAGAAGGGTAGTTTTCCTCAAACTTCTCTGGCACTCTGTGAGAAGCTGGTGCAGCCAGCCAATTGATGAGCATGCACGCTGCCGCCTAGTGCTTCTCTGTGAGAAGTAATAGATTAGCTTCCATATCACCAGTGATCAGGTGGAGCAGAGCTGCAGAGAGGACAACCACAGGGCCCAGAAAACACTCTACCATTATAAAAAATGATGTGTATTTATCACACTGGAGTGTTCTTTTAAAAATATCTATTATAATAATAATAATAATTAAACTTTTATTTTAACTAAAAATTTAAAAAGTCATGCCAGTTTACTTTAACACAAGCTACCAATACTGTTTTCATGCACTAAATTGAATTCATATTTTTCTGAACTATGATGAAAGGAACACTGTAGCGTTTAGAATACATGTATTCTTAATGCTACAGTATTCATGTTCCTACTTGGTTTACGTGCCCCCCAACTCCCTCCCCCCATTCCCACCCCTGCAGCCTGAATAAGAAATACAAAAGATTTAAAGTGAAAATTAATTATTTACTGTCCTTCTTCCTGTCCCGAGTCTCTCTCACCACTGCCACAGCCTCCTCCTAGTGTGATTCTATATGGCAGAATCGTAAGAGCACCGTGGAGAGTACCATGCATGCGCCTACGATTCTGCCATATGGAATCATTGCAGTGGAAGACGATGACTGCATGCACATGTTTGTGTGATGTCATGGTATGTTAGGGTATTAGAGTTAGGAAGCACAGTCCCAGATTACCTTTGCAGTCATCCTTAAAGATGCTTGTAGGCATGGCTTCAAGGTGCCCTTCCAAGCCTTCTAATTATTCAAATATTTACATTTGGGAACATTGGGGAGGGGGCGAACAAGTGTAGGCACAATAACAACTTCCTCTAGATAAAGTTGTATAGTGAGTACTGTGCTCCTTGAAGTATATGACAGCTAAAGGAACACGTCACGCACCGTAGGTTATGGTGCCAGTAGAACACAGGCTCCCACAGTTTGTAATCAAATGTTTTAGAATGGTATTACAACGTATCTGGGGTCTGCTGGGTGCCATCCTCTATTTCCTCTGGATCCAGTAGCTCTGCAGGAAGGCGCACATTGGCTGAAAGATTTTTGCTGATCCCATAATAACATAAAATGGCCAAAAAAATCCTATTTCAATGCATGTGCACAAACTCTGGGAAATATGCACTTTTAACTGGTGCCTCTTAATTGAATTTAAAGGTGAATTAAAAACTATTTGTATCTGTTGAGATAAATGTTGAGAAAACTTTGAGCTGGCTTTTTTAATGTTGATGCCTAAATCACGCTACCTACATAGAATGGGTTAACTGAATAGAGAAATGAGACTGTATAATATATGAAGGGAGGAAATAAGAAAGGAAGAGATTACATTTTATTGCAGGAGCCATACCCTAATCTCAGACAATGCATGTGCACTTGTTAAACTGCTAAGGGCCACAGCCCTTCCTAAATCTGAGTACTTGTTTCTTAGTTAATCATTGGCATGATTTCTTACGTTCTTGGCACCGGTATGAATGAAATGGACTCAAGACCCTCTGTTCTGATATATTGCAAAAAAACTAGGTATCTATCACAGCTTGAGATAGAGCTTTTCCTAAACACGTATACTAGATTGGACTGAAAACTCCAGGGCTCTTTAATCACAATTTAAGTATACTAAAGACACAGTAGAGTTATTCTCCATGTTGATATATAGGAAACTCAATATCTGCTCTAATTGCATCAGATTGTGATATCACATGGACACGACATATAAAGTAAATACATAAAACAAGAGCCTCACCTAGCCATTGGCTAGCACCTTGTAATAGGGTTTGGCCAGAAGGGGTTCTAGCCTTGGCTATTGTCAGTAGATATCAGTAGCCCCTTTCAAAATTCTACAGATTGATTCACGTTACTCGGTGTATGGCCCTAATGAGACAGACACTGCCTTTTCATTAATTCTCTAGCATTTGTCCAGCGTGATTATTCAATGAATGAGAAAGAGCTGAACAGCTGTTTTTTTTTTGTCTTCCATTTATTGTCCATTGACTAATGAGGAGTACTCTGCAGGAATAATTCTGAATGGGGGGGACCTCTACAGACATCTCTAGTAGAATGTAAAACTCTCTTTATCGCAACAGCTCACACTCAGCATCTTGTGTATTGTGTATTGGTGAGCGTTTCCTCCACCGCTCAAACTAAAGATTTTGCTAGACTAGAAAATAAAGACAACATTAGCTATCATTGTTCCCTGTGTAGTAAGATATATATTATTAAAAAAAAATGTTGCTTCGTATTCCTGGCAATAATGAAATATCCCCTCCTTTGAGAACTAGTCATGTGAGCCAATCCGTCAGGAAGATTGTCCCCAAATTCTTTTTTGGAAAAAGCTTTTAAGAAAACAAGAATCTAGATTGTGGATCTATCCTGTGAATATTATTGTCAGATATATATAGTCTGATGCTTTGGTGATTTTCATTCCTAATGAAGCAGTGACATAAACAGGGTTATTCACTAAAAACATTTAGTCAATTAAATATGAAATGTCAACACTAAGGCTAAAAATTAAGTTGGAGAATTTCCTTTTTTATATTTGTTATTTTAGCCTCAATTTTTCCTTTTTTATTATTAAGTCACTGTAATTTGGAATTTAGTGAATACATTTTAGAAGTTTCTTTTTGTCCATTGTTGCTTTCATGTAACCTACTCTAAAAATAGTAATATTGCATAATCCTGCCTATTTCCATAAAGTTAACACATACTTATGCATTATTTTTTTAAAACTATAAAAATTAGCGCTTGTAGTTGTTATATGACTTTATCATGAACATGGAGAGCCATCACAAAATATTTTACAGTGATACCTATGTGTCGTTGTTGTTTTCATTGCTACTAGCTCTTTTTTTATCTGCTTAGTTTTATCTAAAAAATGTTAGGCACTATGTTAATGAAAGCTCCAAAAAAAAAAAATATCACAGAATAAAATAGATAAAATAGAGATATCTGGGATCACAAGCAGTCCTGTTCATTTTCCTGGGACATATGCCAGACAGCCATGCCATTATTTCTGCTCTGACTGCACTGACAGACGAGAATCAAGCAAAGCACTACAAATTTCCAACCACTAAAAGAAAGAGACATTAAGACACATGAAGTGGATTTCTAAAAATGTAACCAGAATGGAGGTCAGTTTCTTGACCTCTACTATATCTAACCCATGCAATACCTCTGATATGTCCTTGGGGGTATTTCAGTAACTATTTCAATTTGAGCAAATGCCAAGAGGCAGCAGTTATCAGAGGTACTTGCAAAACAAATGGCTTATATCATCTGTGCTTGGCAAAGTAAAGATTTTAGGAACCCTCAATTAGATAGGTTAGTTGGCACAGGAGCGCTTTGATTCTCAACGGGGTCAACACAGCCTTCTATCTTTCACCATCGAGTTACAGTAATGGTTTATAATGTGGTCAATTCTGATAGCATGTGGGGAGGCAAAGCACAATGTATTATTATTTTTTACATTATTGGGTTGACCTCTACTATTATGTTTTATTCCGTAATATGCAGACATAATTTTAAGATGTGGGGAGGCAAAGCACAATATATTATAATTTTTTACATTATTGGGTTGACCTCTACTATTATGTTTTATTCCGTAATATGCAGACATAATTTTAAGATTTTTAAGGATAAGCATAAATTTGACCTAATTGGATGTATTAAAATTGGTCTGGTTCATTGACAATTCTGTCTTAACTTTAAATTTGAAATTCACTATTAATTGCTGACAGTTCTCACACATTAAAGTGTTTTTGGAACTAACTGATATTGTTTAAAGTACCACTGTCACAGTTTGCAAAGGCCCCAGGTAGTGACATCACCACTTGGGGTCTGGTAGGGGCAGACAAATGTGAGTTTTAATTACCTGAATCGGTTCCTGGTGGGAGCCTTCTTCTTCAACACAGTCAATATGAGTATTTTATAAACAACATTATATTTTTATGAAATACTAAGTTTTCAAGGGATGTGTGTGTGTGTGTTGGGGATGACAGTGCCACTTTAAGAACGTAAACATATCATAAAAACAAGTGGTATTTGGCTAGTTCTTTATTAAAACTATCAATTGAGTTTGAAAATGTAGTTAGCATGCTTATAATTTAAAAGTACAGAAAACACCTATTTTCCTATTCCTTGGGAGTTTGATCCGAACTAAACATTTAAATATATATACAGGAAAAAAGGGGAGAAAAGGCTGCGCCAAGAGATACAATAAAATAAGTCCCAATAAAAATATAAAAAGGATATATATAAATATATATAAAAGTCAATATAAAAAGGAGGATAAATGTCTATGTTGCGCTGGTGTTCTCTCTTCTTATGATGCTTTGGATCCTCCCGTGATATGTAAAATATAAAAGGGAAAAGGACCAATGGTGCAGATTGTGGGGTACGTGGAAAATGAAGAATAAAGATGTAATAAACTCACATTTGTATGAGCTATAACCAGCTCAGGTGGAATGGGCGTTCTGCAGTATAATCCCTGCTAGTAGGATATCAGGAAATTCTGATCCACTGGTGCTGTCCAATTCTCAGGAGAAGGGAGAAAAATATATAACAGATAGTGCTCTCTGAAGATAAGATGTGGTATATACAAAACAAAATAAATATACTCACAGTATACAGTGCAGATGACACTGCACTTGAGATATGGCGTGGGTGGTAAGATGTTATTCCATTTTGATAAAACCCTTGAGGTGAAACGCGTTAATGGATTTTATTGTATACTTTTAATAATAAATTACGTTTGGCTTTATCTCTGTGCCATTCATATTTTTATTATATATATTTTTATCACTCCAATTTTATATTATCCTTTCCTGGCATTTTATATATCCTAAGGTGGGGATTATACCACCCACGCCATATCTCAAGTGCAGTGTCATCTGCACTGTATACTGTGAGTATATTTATTTTGTTTTGTATATACCACATCTTATCTTCAGAGAGCACTATCTGTTATATATTTTTCTCCCTTCTCCTGAGAATTGGACAGCACCAGTGGATCAGAATTTCCTGATATCCTACTAGCAGGGATTATACTGCAGAACGCCCATTCCACCTGAGCTGGTTATAGCTCATACAAATGTGAGTTTATTACATCTTTATTCTTCATTTTCCACGTACCCCACAATCTGCACCATTGGTCCTTTTCCCTTTTATATTTTACATATCACGGGAGGATCCAAAGCATCATAAGAAGAGAGAACACCAGCGCAACATAGACATTTATCCTCCTTTTTATATTGACTTTTATATATATTTATATATATCCTTTTTATATTTTTATTGGGACTTATTTTATTGTATCTCTTGGCGCAGCCTTTTCTCCCCTTTTTTCCTGTACATCCTTATCCCAGAGGGTTAGAGGGTGACCCTCTGTAAGGTTGCTGCCTCCTTTGTATATTATTAGCGCTAACCTACTCTACACTTTTTCTTGCATTTAAATATATATATATATATATATATATATATATATATATATATATATATATATATACACACTTTATAGTGGTTCTAAGATAAAATCTCACACAAATGTCGCTTTCTTTGATACAGTGCCCTAGCCTGTCTAACAAGCTTTTTATGCACCATGTGGTTGGGTAAGGTGTCCTCGTGCTGACCCAAGCCTTTATAAAGATTGCATTGGCAATGCAAGAAAATGCCTACTGTGTATTGACACACTCTGCACTGGATATTCCTAATGGCTGATTCACGCAGCAAACAGTGACCTCAGAGGAAGCACAAGCAATGATTTCAGTCACTGACTCCACAAATTTAAATAAAATACCCATAATGCCTCAGAAAGTGCCATATTGTTCACTTACCCACCATAATTGTCATTATTGAGTCCTGCACGCTATGGCTAGTGACAAGTAATCAAAGCAGCTTATCACTGTGCGTTTAAAATGGAAGCGTTAAAGGTCACATCCAGATTGTCTTTGAAGCGGAATAACAAATGTATAAATAAACAAGCACAAATAACAACTTGTTGCTAATTGATTGTTACATACTTGTAATTAATGGTACATATTTACTCTTTTTAAAATAGCAATGCAGGCTGGAATTGACCTATTCCGAATTTTAATGCACAGTAAAGATATTAAACATACAATTAGGTAGTTATTGATATTGTGACAATACTATTAATATGTGACATAAAATATTTTGTATATCTTAAAATATGCACTGCCTCTTTAAGAACTTTGTTTGTAGTCTTATGAAGTGAGTGCAAAAAACAAAAAAACATGTGTCATACTTCTTTCAAAACATGCTGTGCAGCCCCAGAGACAAACACACAATTGCTTGTCATGTAATACTTAAAGGAACCCTATAGTGTCAGGAATACAAAGATAAGATGCATTCATGCCACTGTAGTTCTCGTGTTGCTTTGTAAAGGGGATTTTACTCCCCTTTTTTCTCACGCTGGCGCTGGCCCACCTAATCCTGCCTCCTTGGCTGAGATCAGCAGTTTTGATAAATTCAACCAAGCAAATGCTTTCCCATAGGAAAGCATTTGGAGGCGATTGCACGTGTGACAAATCGCATGCACTGCGCCAGTCAGCGTCTCCTCATACAGATGTGCATTTCTATGGGGAATGTTCAGTGCCTCCATGGAAAATGTGGAGCTGCTGAACATCGTGCAGCACTGACCCAGGAAGCACCTCTAGTGGCCATCTGAATGACTGCCACAGGAGGTGTCCATAGGCAGAAATGTAAACATTTAGCCTTTTCTCTCTTAATTTAAGTATAATTTTGGATATCAATGAGAACAGTGATACAAAAACCAAAACCCTTTCAAAAACATTGGCATATTTTAAAGAAAGATAAGGATTTAAATCAAATACATTTTGTTTTGCTAATGAGAACCTCTCATTTTTGTTTGTGGCATCTTAACTGCTAACAACTGGGGTTTCTGGGACATGTAGTTTAGTTATAAGCTGCCTACTTAGGAAGGCTGTTTATTGAACTACAACAACCCGAAAGCTTTTCTGTGCTTCCTGCCAACCTATATATACAAAGCTGTTATTGGATGCTGAAGTTTAGGAGGGAGAGAAAATAAGGGAGCTGTATGCAGCTACAGTAGTCAGAAAGAAGGAAAGTATTTTAAAATTGGGAAATGGGAGAAGGTGGGACACGAGGCAGAGTTCAGTTGTGGAATGTTACAAAACAGTCACTTTTTGTAAAAAAAAAAAATCTTTATTTAAGAAAAGACAGCTGAGCAGAATAGTTGTCCCAGAGACATCAGAGATATTGCAATACAGGAAATTGCATGTAAATGTCTGTGTTTTTACAATGGGGAAGAAAGGGAAATCACTTCAAAACAGAAGTAAAAAGAATTATAGAAGAATAAAAAAAACATTAGAAAAATAAATAAAAAGATAAAACAAGATAATGCTGCAGCTGGCAGGGAGGTCAGGAGCCCTCAGCAGGTTTCTCTGTTGGCCCAGGTAAGATTCCCATGGCCACCAAGATTTATAGAAAGTAGAAGGGGCATTTCATACCCATGCTGATAATTTAACAAAGTTATTTTTTAATGCAAAAATTATACAAAATTGGGTATGCAACTAGCTATTAAAAAAAAATGATGAAGTACATAAACATTGTGTTACAACCTGGAATGACCCTCTTAACTCCTTAAGGACTGAGCCAAATGTACACGTGAATAGAACAAAACGTAAACAAAACCTGGCATTTACGCTATATGTCTGTCCAACCGTAGTTCGCCTCTTTCATATTAAATGCACCCCCCTTATTATATATCATTTTATTCAGGGGAAACAGGGCTTTCATTTAATATCAAATATTTAGCTATGAAACATAATTTAATATGAAACAAATGGGAGAAAATAAGACATTTTGTTATTTTTTTAGTTCTACATAACATTTTAACTGTCAATGTCATAATACTGTTTGCTTTTACTGCAATAAAATACACATATTTGTATTCAGCAAAGTCTCACATGAAAAACAGTACCCCCTATGTACAGGTTTTATGGTGTTTTGGGAAGTTACAGGGTCAAATATAGCGTGTTACATTTGAAATTGAAATTCGCCAGATTGGTTACGTTGCCTTTGAGACTGTATAGTAGCCCAGGAAATAAATTTACACCCATAATGGCATACCATTTACAATAGTAGACAACCCAAGGTATTGTAAATGGGGTATGTCCAGTCTTTTTTAGTAGCCATTTGGTCACAAACACTGGCCAAAGTTATGACAACCCATGCCTCACTCTCACATGGCCGGGGTGTCGGAAGAGGGCGGATGTGCCGCGGGGGGCTCCCTGGGAGTCCCCCCAACCGCAATCGCCGGCGTGGGATCGCCGGCGACCGGGTAAGTAAGAAAAGACCAGAGGGTGTACAATTACGCCCGGCGGCGTTTAGAGCCGCTTAAAATAGAGCGTAATTGTACGCCCTCCGGTCTTAAGGGGTTAAACGATAGAAATATTTATTTTTTAGATATGTTGTCGTACATAAATGTTTCAGGGATTATATTGTCTATTGTTGCTTCTTTTTACAATATATATGATGTACAAAATGATTGTTGCCTACAGTATCAGTTTCTATTTGAAAGTTTAAAGGAACACTAAGGTCACCATAACAACTTCATCAAAATTAAGTTATTATAGTGCTAGTAAGCTCCCAGGCACTTTCTTACCTGAAGGGGTTAATCCGTTCTCAAACGGTTGAACCCCAAAGGCTGCTTCCAGCGCAGGATCTGCAGTTCCCCAGTGGAATCTGCCTTCTGAAATTGGGTTTCAGTAAGGGCTGAGTACTGCTGGGCAGGAGCACAGCTGATTGGCTAGAGCGGCCAGCTGATGTTTTAAGCTAATCAGTGGCTCCTCATTCGTAAAAATGGCACAGTAACAATTTAATTTTGATGAGATTCTTATGGTGACCGGAGTGTGCCTTTAAAATAATTTTTAGTATTATTATTGAAAGCTAAACCTGATACTCCTATTGTGATGGTCTGTTTTGTAAATTTGCTATAGATTGTAATCCAAACTAAACACATCTAGCAAAATAAGTTAGAACCGAGATGCTGAATACGCTGCGCTTTCTTTGAGCAGCTCAACTTTCACATTCCTTGAAATTCAATTCTCCCCCATTATGTTATGCCTTCACTCAGTTTTCTAAGTACTGATCCTTTATGAAATAGTGCTGTGTTCTTCCTTTTTCTTTATGCATCCCATAAAAAAAAAATATATAATTCCATTAGATAAAGAACTATTATATGAAGTTAAACGCAGGACCCAACAGTACTTTAGTTTCAAATAACCTTTTGAAGTATCCGTACATTACAAACTTCATCTGCTCAGGATTTCCTGTCACGAGCCTTCACTTTAAGTTTCATCGTGTGCTTAGCATACTCATTGCTGTTGACATGAGTTTACAGTGAACAGTAAAACAGGAGCAGTATGTAACTACGTAGTTGTAGAATTCATTTACATTTTTTCTGTCTATTTCATGACGTGAATCTCTGCTCTCAGTAGAGCCTTATTGTTTAAGCAGTAACAGTTTGTGTGTCAAAATGGCCTCTCCGGGGGGTGGGGGTAGACACACAAGGCCTTGAGATACTTTCAATCTATGTTTCCCTCTGTGTTTATGCACCCAGCAGCTTGCTGAACAGTCTGTTTATGGATTTCAAGGCAGCTATTTAATTGCTTCTGGAGTCTGCATCCTTGATATTCTGACACATGTAATTATAGCAAATAATACACATCAGACCACCATGCCTTCTGGTGAAAGAAAAAAAATGTTTATGTGTTTTGAAACTATTACCAATCCTTGACAAGAACACAGCATGTTGTTTACTCTAATAAATTGATTTTGCCTTGACACAACAAAATTTCAAAATTAAATTGAAATCATTGCAAGTTACAGTTTCAACTATTAGTAGTTAATATAATGTTAGGGGAAGTTGATAGGCATGGCAGCTTTTCCATCACTAGTAAAAGCATAAATTAAGACTGAATTTGCAGTCCCGCAAGACACCCACCTGATGATTCTATGAGCTGGTGGAAGCATACGACTCAGATATTGTAAAAACAAGAATTTTTGAAACCATTAAAATTACAAACAAAAACAAAGTGTATTGGCTATGAAGTATACTTCCACAAACTTACATATTTTGCAGTTGTAAACACATAAAGGGACACTCTACTGCCCCAAAACACAAAAATAATTCATTATGTAGTAGATATACCCCAAATGAAAACATGCATGCATTTAATTATGTATTTTTTAATTGGGGTATATCTAAAACAGCCTGCAAAAGCTGCAGATTTGAAGCCTTTAACCCCTTAAGGACACATGACGTGAGATATGTCATGATTCCCTTTTATTCCAGAAGTTTGGTCCTTAAGGGATTAAGCCTTTGCAAACCCTCTCCTTCTTTAAAAAAAAAATCACCAGTCCACCACTGAGGGCTGGTTAGTACTGTGATCACAGTCATCATTGACATCTAGATTAATATTAACTATATGGAAAAGTAAATTCTGCATTATAAATGCTGTAAAGGGGAGGGGGGAGGGGTTCGGACATGTGTACGGAGAGATCCTAAGTTTTAAAATTCTGAGAGAGAAAAAACAAACAAAGTGGAATGGTTCCCCTTAGAATCTCTGTAGACATAATTACAACACTGAGCTGTTCTGGTGCTCAATGTCCAATTTAATGCAGATGAGTGGGAACTAATGAATGAGAAGTTTCAGCCAGAGCAGTCTGATTTCTGTACTCCGCTTTTATAAACTGACACGGCCTTTCCATGATGATGGATATCTGTGCATTGTTCTGTGAAAAAAGAATTCAACATTGTAATGGAGGAGGAAACCATTGTGCTAGCTAGCAGTTTTTACTCTTAAAAAAAGGTGTGTTTCTTGCAGAGAACTGACGGTTCCTCTTTTTTTAAAGGGATCTATAGAGCTAAACCTTGTAGCTTGCATTGAACACCTTTTGTTCTGAAGAAAACTGTAGGGGGTTATTATTGTGTAGATATAACTTTAACTGTTTCAGCACTGGATTGCTCATAAAATGTGCTTTAAAAACATGCATGCAGTTTTTTTGTGTGCGAAATGTAGTGCTTATCTCACTTTTCTGACATTATACCTTTGCTAAATGAATCTTGCAAATTATGAAAGCCAGCTTAAAGGGAAACCACCACTTCTCTGAAAATGACACCAGAGTATACAATATTTACAATGACCTATAATTTGTGTTAAAGGTATACTGTAGGGCCAGTAATAGAAAGCTGTATTCTTGGCACCACTGCTCCCCCTGCCTCCCCTCTAAATAAAGCTTTAAAAAACCCTTTATTTAGTTAGCTTA
Source organism: Pelobates fuscus (assembly GCF_036172605.1). Classification (NCBI taxonomy): domain Eukaryota; kingdom Metazoa; phylum Chordata; class Amphibia; order Anura; family Pelobatidae; genus Pelobates; species Pelobates fuscus. The sequence continues at coordinate 291,083,183 of NC_086320.1, read as the reverse complement.
TCCCAGCACTGATGTCCCTCGGCGGCTGGGTCGTGTCTCCGTCCCCTCCTCTGTCTCGTGACGAGCAGGGTCTAATGCGCATGTGCGGCAACTGCCGTGAGCGCACTAGATCTCTCCATAGGAAAGCATTGAATCAATGCCTTCCTATGGGGAAAAATTTGACACTAAAGGACCTCATGCAGAGCATGAGGAGTCAGATACCGGACCAAAGGTTCGTTTCAAAACAGGAAGCCCTCTAGTGGCTGTCTGGTAGACAGTCACTAGAGGCTGACTGAGAGCTGCAATGTAAACATTGCAGTTTCTATGGAACTGCAATGTTTTACATTAGAACACTAAGAGCAATAGGGACAGTGCACCCAGACCACTTCAGTTAGCTGAAGTGGTCTGGGTGCCTATAGTGTCGCTGTAACGTTTTTTCATGAGATGCTCTGTTTTTTTTTAAATGTATAATAACATTTTAGCAATTAATATCCCAAACCAGTTAAGTCCTGGCACAACCTGGGCACATGTTGCATTGAAAAATGTGTCTGTGTCTCTCCCTCTCTTCATTCTCTCTCTGTCCTCACTGACAGATGCAAAGTGCAGAATGTATAACAATAATTGAAAAGAGCCAAGATGGAGGCAATCAGTATCTACAGTTCAGATTTGTGTATTTCTATAACTAATGCTATTTTTCAGATATTTCTTCAATCACATATGCTACACATAATTAAATATAGAGACCTTGTAAACATAATAGTAAAATTCTGGGAAGAATGTTAACAAACGGGTGAAGCATGCAATAAAAGAGGTGAACAATTTAATAGTTATAATAAAATCCTGCACATGCGTTTATGTCAGCCATCATTTCCCAATGATTCTGTGCTTTAGCATTGGAGAAATCTGGGCCTATCTTTTTTTTATTAGCAGTGTTATTTATCTATTATGTAATAATAGACTTGACTCTGCTGTATGATTGTGTAAGTGTATACATGTCTGTCACATGCTGGAAGAGTGGCAGAGTCCACACAAACATGAATTCCTGATACTATAGTCCTGAAGTGACTATTTCAGTGACCGGCCCCCCTCTGGGAATTTTACCTTTTCTTCCATGCTGCGTCCGTCTCAATGCGGCTGGCCCCTCATGGCTCTGCATTCAGGGCTGAGATCGTCAATATTGATAATCTCATCCATTCCAATGTTTTCTAATAGAAATAGATTGGGAGGCTATTGCGCATGCGCAGCAAAACACTGCGCTTCCACAATTATCATCTCCTATGCTCTCTATGGGGAATGTTCATAGTCTCCATTCAGATTGTGCTGCAGTGCTGTCCACTGTGACCATCTGAGGGACTGCACCTAGAGGTGTAACTAGGCAGCATTGTAAACACTACACTGCCTTTTCACTGAAAAGTCAGCGTTTACATTGAAAAGCCTGCAGGATATAGACACCAGCGCCACTACATTAAGCTGTCGTTGTTCTGGTGACTATAGTGTCCCTTTAACTATTTGCTGTTACTCTCTATTTATTACACACATTTTTCGTACACTTTTGCACTTTTAATATAGTTCTCAATCATGGGCTCCTTTCCTTTAGAAAAAAAAAATATCTAAAATAACATAATTTGCAAAAAGAAGTACATATTCGAAGATTTTCTTTCGGCTGTTTATAGAGCTTGGAAAGGTCATGTCCCCGTAATATCTGATTCCTTTTTTGGTATTTGCGGGCATATCTAAGTAAAAACATGGCACATACCACAAACCTGCAATTTCTCTAGTGCAGATTACGTGACTGTAGATTGGATGGAAGCTGAAGGGTTCATCTTCGAGAGAGCACAGTTCTAAAGCCGTCACGTACTCTGCTCCAGAGATCTGAATGTGTTGTATTGCATTACACGACTTCAGTCAAGGACATGCACTCTCCCTGACCAAGCAGCATGGAAAGAAAGTTTCCTCGCAAGGATATGATATCTGTAAGTGTTGTACTTTTCTGAATCCCAAAGCACACAACGAGGGGTGTTGTGTTTTGTATTATAAATCCCTAGTCCTGCTTATGACTTAATACCTCGTTTTCTCACTTGCATAGTCCTTACTACTCTCGAGTCTTGTGGATGTTTGTCATGCTTTTCTTTAAAAGGAGCATACAATCACAATAGGTTGTATGGATATAAAGATAATTTCTGGAACTAAGTTCTAAAACAAATGCAATCATTCTTAATATTCTTCTGGTTTTCGCAGTGATTTTTCTGTATACCTTGTTTAGTATAATCCAGTTTTATCACAACCCAGTTAATTTGTTAATTTCACATACATTCAGAATTAAGAAATAATATAGAAAATGTGTGTATGTTTTTACTTTCCTTTGGACCTGTTGGTAAAAGGATTCAGCTTGGGTGACATAATAAGGGAACAAATCAGTTTGGGCAGGCTGTAGACTTAAAACCATTTAAATCATCACAAATCCATCGCTTTATTTCCTGCCTTCTTTAGTACTCTGTGTTTCTGTATTGATTATACAAAAACAGGCAAAAATACAATATAGTGATATGCGGGCAGTGCATGTAAAAGTACTACGTAATGACACTGATCCGCTTTAACCTCAAGCGCAAAATCAGCTTAGCTTAAACCTAATCAGTTTACAGATCTGTATTGTATGCCCTGCATGCATCGTAGCTGCCAATTATTCCACAGGCTATGTAAACCTTATTTTTAGGCATTTGTGTCCAACAGCCACATGTTTAGCCTTTTTAACACTTCTTTTTTCTATTTTGTTTAAAAAAAAGGGAAGATCGGATTTGTCTGTAACTGCAGGAACATGTATTGTGATGTCAATATACATTTTTTTTTCTATTGGGTCTACTTGGTATATATTGACTATTTTGAAAGTGATAAATGAAACACACAGTACGGTCCGTCGCTTTAGTAGTATTTTATTTCTAAGTTGTAGCATAGATTGTCTTTTCAATATATAAAACTGCAACTAAAGATGATTTGTTTATAATGTTCAAACAGTTGCGCAGTACGATGGGCGATGTTTTACAACTAGTTTATTACATTGCATGGTGGATTTGCTTGAGCAGTTTCTCACACTGGTAGTGATATCCTTAGATAATTGTATCAAACACCATCATCACACAAAGGAAAGGCTATAACAATATCTTCAAACTTTTTCATACACTAATATTTCCTGTGCTTATGCTATCTCAGTGACTCTGCTATATTCAGCTTGATAATCTGACTTGGCTTTAGGTGGGAGGGTGAAAAACGGGGCTGCAGTGTGAGAAAATAGTACTTTAAAAAAAAAAAAATGGACGTACACTACTCCAGCTAACATTTCAAACTTCCAAATAGGGCTGATTTTCTCTTAGCGGGTGTGGCGCTGGCCAGGGGAAGGGTTATTTCAGGGCAATTTAGGGGATGCTATGCCTTATTGCTAACCATTTGTGCAACTGAAAATATAACTTGGTACAGGGCTAAAATGTATTATTTATACAGACTAATCTCTGAAAACATATTGTGGGTTTTGTAGGTGTGAAGCTGTTACACACTCGCATCCCAGAACAAATTTGTAACATAACAAAAAGGGACATTAGTATGTAAAAGAAGGGCATTAGAATGTGGGATTATCCATCCTATTTCGGGACACTTGTTAATTGTGAGTGAAACGGATGCAGTGGAAGTTGTTATTGTAAATATAAAGACAGGTTCAAGAGCAACTTTAATGTGAATAAAACCACTCCGAAGAACAAATAAAGGAAATGTTTTCTGGCGCTAGCCAATAGGTAACTAAAAGCAGTGAGATGTACAGTTTGTTCTTTTAATGTTAGTTAATGCTAATTAATTTAACCCACCTGGTACCATACAAGGAGACACATACACAAATGTGGTTCTATAAATGGAATGACGGTGTATGCCTGCGCTCGTTTGACATTTCTCTCCAAATGACCGAGCATGCACAGGATCTCCTGCAGTGCTATAGAATGATGTCCACCTGGATTTGAAAATGCTGCAGAGGTAGGTATGTTTTTTTACTTACCTCTGCTGCACTGGTCATCCCAATTAGCCCATCACTATGCTAAGGGTATGCAAACCTGTCACTTCCAGAGAGTTGCTTTAAATTAAAGAACTGTATAGACACCCAGACCACTTCATCTCAATGAAGTTGTCTGGTAGCCATGCCCCCAATCAAAGTTTTAAACCTTGCAGAGGAAAACTTTGCCATTTTGCAGGGACAGCAACTTTTTCATTGCAGGGGTAACCTGCCTGTAGAGGCGCTTCTGACAAAATTGAGTAGTAAAATGCTATTCCAAGTAGATGGTCTCTGATAGACCATCTGATTGGTACATCGCTGTGCGCTAGCTGCCAACTATATTTCTATGGGAAAGTATTGGATTGGTTGAGATCATTGATTTCCCTTTTTTGACCCTGGCAGCGGGGGTCCAGTCTCTTACACAGTGACTAGAACACTATACTATACAGATTTGTATTTATAATGCTATAGTGTTCCTTTAAGTAGATGTGTAGAAACTCTGGTGAGAAATAAGAAGTGCATTTTTTTAGATCTGTATAATCCATCATGGTGTTCCTTAAAACTGAGGCAATTTGAATTCATTTTTTTCTTGTTTTTCAAGTGGCTCTCTGCTAGGCCTTCCCAGACATCTTTCAAGATTTTCTTAATTGTTTTTCAAGTCATTCACTACTAGGTTCTCCCAGATTCATTAGAGAATTTGCCATAACTTTTCTTTTTACTTTAGATGATTTTCGTCTTTTTCCATGTAGTCCAAATTCTGAGTTTCTTCAGATATGCTAAGTTTGAGATTCTGCATTACTGTGAGTTACATTTTTCAGTACTTTTTCAGTTTGTCTGAGTAATGTAATATTGATTTTCTTTTTTTTTTTCCATTCTGGAGATTTCTTAAAAATACGCCATAATCAAGCCCTGTCTGTTTCTCAGCATTTATAATTTCAATGAGTTTTACCAGATTCTTGTACTGTTGGCTAAACACACTGCAAACATTGACAGAGGCACCAACCTGATTCACAGAAGGATGCAGAAATGTATCAGTATGCTTTATGCGTGAAGAGTGAGCCTTTTAACAAAAAATTACAAAAGATACAGATTTCAATAAAAATGGGCACTTCTATAAATGAACCTTGTTACACCCCTGGCTATCAATCAGACAACCTGTCTTGTTACTTCCTGGTTTGTTTAGCTAAGTGATGCTAAACTCAAGAGGCAGCAGAGCACCTGCATGTTTCCCATTGAGCTGAATTGAGAAGTCTGTGATGAGACAGAAGTGGGGGCGGAGGGCTTGCAAACGCAGCAGACAAAAGATCTGCAGCTTTTGCAAGTTGTTTTTATATATACCCACAGTTAAATATATGCATAAGTAAATGCATGCATGTCTTTGTCGGGGTATAGCTACTAAACAGTGATTTAGTAAAGCAGTGAAATAGCTTAATTTCATTTTATTATTTGGGCTGTGGAGTGTCACTTTAGATTTTCTTCTTACATGCTGATGACTTTGCGAACTAAAAATATTAAAACATATTTCATAGTTTTTTGTGTTCATTAGCTTGAATTCATACTTCAGTATTTTGATACTGAAATCTTGTATGCTTGCTGAACTTTTAGCACTTATAAACGTATCAGTAATATTTTGCCAGTGCAGAAAGATCTTAACTGAACACTCAACAAAATGGTCACCATAATTCAGAGTAGATTTTTGCAACTGTTTCCTTAGCTGCAACAAAAACTCTAGACACTTATTGTCACAGTTGTTAAAACGTCCCTAACATTCCACAGTGTCTGGCTCAACTCCTCTTTGTCTCTCTTTGTCTCTCAGAGCTGCTGCAGTAACTCTACCTAATGGGCCTTCAGGGCTCCTGTGCAGTGTGGCAAAGGGTGACTGCATGTAAATACTATGTCAGCCTGAGGTTGCTGGGATGGATGTGTCATGGGACACTTGGTTTAAGAGCAGAACAAAAAGTATTGTGGGAACCTTAGGAAAGGTCCATTTAAAAAACAAAACAACTATTTATGGTTTGCAAAACAAAACCAACCACTTCTTCTACGTAGTTGAGGTGGATGTCTTTCTTGCATACAAGATTTAAAAAAAAGGAAGGAGCTGATAGAACCACGTGAGGACTGGAATTTGCCAAAAATGACAGGGTAGCTTTGAAGGAAGACAGGAATCTTGCACTGTGGTTGCTATGGAAACTCCCTAGCTGGTGCTTCTAGGCTGACTAGGGAGTATAGGAACAACGTGACGTGATATCATTCCGTTGCAGTGCTGGCAACAAAGCCAGCATGCCAACTTCACAGGCAGAGCATCTCAAAGAAGACGTCAGGAGGAGCAGAGGACAGCCTTGAGGTGGATGTTACACGAAGAGTAACATCCACGAAGCAACACATTGAATACACCATACATATTTGTGATATATGGTGTAGTCAATGTATATAAAGGCGATTTCAGATGAGTTCATTTTTTCACAACAGATTCACTTTAACAAAGCAAGGACATCATGTGGAAATATTTCTAGAAACCAATGTTTAAAGAAAAAAATTATAATAAACAAACGGAGCTAAACACTAAATTGAACAAAACCAAATTGCACAATTAGGCAGCAATAACTGATTTTGGAGAAATTCTCAATTTCACAACTCCATAATTTTTTTTTCACAACTCCATAATTTTAGCCTAAATGTTGCTATTTAGTTTTCACTTCACTACAATTTAGTGTTTGGTGAATAAACCGACTCAGTTTCATATTGAACAATGATCTAAAATACTATGGGGTTGGGAAGGAAGGAACACAAGAGCTTCTCCCTTGCAGGCTCTAACATCTGCAGGTACATCTGTCGGCAGCATGTAGTGCACGCTGTTGACATATATAAATTATGCAGAGAATTGGAACAGTGTTCTGGGCTGCGGAAGTCATATGTGCTGGGGGTTCAGCTTGCCCCAGCACACAATTAAAATATCTCTGGATGTGCAGTGGTTTAAGCTGAAACACATGACACAGCAAATACAAACTCCTACCACCATGACCACTTCAAAAATCATAAGTGGTTGTGGTGGTTATAATAACCCTTTAATCAATACTTAAATATTAAATATATTATAATGTTAAAGTACATCACAATAGAACTTTCAATGCCCATGGGCGTATGACAATATTGACATAATGCATAATTTAGAAGTCTTGAATAGATCACAATTTTTTAGGAGTATCTGTAAAATTAAGTATATATATATATATATATATGTTAAAAGGCCTGAACTTGTGGAGGCCTGAATTTGTGGGAGGAGTAAGTCCCCTACTTAAACTCCCAGCCCCTACTCACCTCTGCCTTTCAGCTGATTGTTTTGTCCCCATAGCAACCAGCACTTCCTGTCCAGCTTCCCTCCAGAATTTTTTCCTGTTTCCAGCAGTCAGACGTCCTGACCAGTCCTCTGTCCGTTTGAGGCCTTCCACTCGGTTCCCAGTCAAGGTACCCGGTTTCCGGTCACGAGACCGGCACGTTCACGTAAGTTAGGCGTAGGAAATAGCGCCCCGCTATTTCCCGCCGTTCAGGCCTAAAAACGTAGGGGTAGGCTCCCTCTATCATATTCGTACAAATACACGCTTTTTTAACCGATTTCAGTGTTCACGCCAAAACAGACGAACGCTCGGCACTTTATCACTGCTTTTACATATTCGTACGGAAACTACCTAATCTATTATTATTTATATACACAGTAATATTATTACGGGCATTCTCTTATTTCCGTTTGGTCACCCAGGACCAATCTATTTCGTACGATTAAAACACAAACACCTTGCTCTAAATCCATATTCGGCTAGTTCTTATTCAAATAGGCTACAGTATGCACTAAGTTCTATTTCACGAATTCTACTTTTCTTTACGTATATTCCCTGTTCGGTCATATTGCTACTGATACCTTTTTTTGTCAGTTTGGGGATATAATTAGCTTGTTTAAAAATCTGCCTTGTGATTTTTCTTTCTATGTTAACCAGTTAATTTGTTTTACTACTTTTTAAAATATCCACGTCTATCATAAACGTACGGTTTCTATACACTGTGGCAGGATGGCCAGGCTCGTCACAAACTTCAAATGCAACAGTCAGGATAAAATAGTACTGCAGTTTATTGTCACTTTCCACAATATATACAAGGTTGTGCTCTCCCACAAAATAAAACAAAAAGAAAATAAATCCTACTCCAACTTGGAGACTTACTAAACAGTATTACTAACTATCCAACTGGCCAGCTAATCTAGTTCCCAGTTTTAAACAAAATGAAATACAGCACTTTAAGCAGGTTTCACACAGTACCTTTGTCTCAGGCTTAACTGCCTCCTCTCTCCCAGCTGTTAGACTCTCTGATGTCTTCAGAGGCTAACCTTTTAAAACCCTAGTGCTGGTTAATTACATTCACCTGGTATATAACATTCAAGGGGTGACTCCCACCAATTAACCCCATCATGCTGGGAATAGAGAGCACTCCAATCTATTACTAACATAGAAAGCCTCTCTGACCTTGCCACAACACATATTTACCTATTAAACACTTCATTTTGTCACATATACTAATAAATACTGTTTATAAACACAATATCCGGCACATAAACGTCTGTACTATTCATTTTCCATATAATCACGCTGTCACATATTTTTGGCTTTACAGACTGCATCGGTTTCTCGCTTTTTCTGCGCTAAAGTTGTTTATTTCAAGGTCTTTTATTACAGGAACAGGTATTGTATTTTATCACTTTGCATTATAAAGCCATAGGCCTAAAATGTTTACATATTGGTTTTTTTTACTTACCTCCACACCTGTCGTTAACTATGGAATTTTTCTTCGGTTAACCCTTAGCTCCAGTATTATTCTAGGCTTCCCCCGGTTCTACACAGTTAAACCGTTTCACATAACGTAATTTCTTTATGTCAAACCAAGGTATAGTTCACAACTCGTTTGTTACTACACCTCATATAAAACCTATCACGGTCTCAAGTTCATTACTACTTTTCCACAGGCTTACGCCCACGGTACGTTAATTCTTTACTATTATTTCTACTCAGACATACGGTCATACAGCCATCAGGCTCCGGAAAACACCAAAACCTGACCCGGTACTCAGCCATACCTTCAGGTACTTACGACTATACCCAAATACGTCCAATCGTCACCCCAAGGCCTCATCCAGCCTTCTCACAAATATCTATTTCAGCTCAGTCACACACTTAAACCTTCCAGATCCCTCAATGCAGGATCTCACGTTGCGCCCCTAACAAACAACCTACTCCCAATTCAAATCATACGCCACCACGATACGCATAAATACGTCAACATCTGTCTTAAAGCCTCAGGACTCTTCCTCAAGGACAGCATAAGACGAGACTTACCACACTTATTACCACCAGAAGGTTCCAGATACCATTAGCAAGAAGTCAAGGTTAGTATCTACACAACATTCCAGTCCTCTCACCTTATCCTTAAATATACAATCGAACTGGCTACAGGGTCTAGGCTAATGCCTTAGCGCACCCTATCAGAAAACCCGTCCCAGCGAGGCCTTCCATCCCCCCCCACCTCAACACGGAGGTACGGCCCCACGCCCAAATCATAGTTACAAGCCTCGCATGCCCTACTACAGGGCGCTAGTCAGGGCCTCACCTGTCACGGCCACACGTTTTGATTTCTCTCTACTGTCACCGAGAGGCCAACATCCCGCCACCACGTCTGTGGCAACTACGTCATAAGCCAAATCATAGGTAGAGCCTCTCACCGCCACTTGGCATTAGCAGGGCCTCACCTATCCAAACATTCAACAGTTAAGTTTTTCGCTTTGGCATCTAGCATTACAGTCCAGTTCTTCCATATACACCACCCCACATACCCTGCCTACTTACCTTATGCCCCTTCTAATATATCTTTCACATAATCATTCCTTTTAGAATGTCCCAAGAACCTATTCCAACCAAAGAATTGACAGAAGAAACTCCATTCACGCCTACCAGACCCGGGTCTCCAGGCGAATCACTCACTCTTTCAAACCCCACGTCCTTGAGAGCATGGACTATTCCCAAAATTACGTCCGAGCTTAGGCTCAGGGGAATCCCCTTTCCGGCCACAGCTAGGAAGGCTGAACTTTATAGGCTACTTACTCACCAAGCCCCCGAGCCCAGGCCAGGGACTAGCTCTCAAGGACAACCACCAAGCAACAGCACGGCCACCCAGGATACCCTGGCAGAGATCTTGGCCAATCTACAGACCCTCAATAGCAGGCTATCTAAGGTGGAAAGCGCCATCTCCTCCCCAGGTACTACCACGGTAGTCCCAGTCGCTTTCACGGCTGTACCTACTATACCAACATGCCCTCCTATACTCCCCCCTCCAGCACCAGGCACAGCCATTACACCATTTGAGTCACCAGCACACTCCGTCCCTGACTCTATCAGGAAAGATATCCTAGACGGGAAGGATGTGTGTCTGGTGTCCTTGCTCATAGCCTCACAGGATGTACTTGAGAACAAGGCATTCAATTACGGTGATATCTCTGTGGTGCTCAAGACAAGGGATCCCAGGCTTAATCATCTGGTGGATTATCTCACCACAGGGTTCACTAAAGGGTTTCTCACGGGTATTGTAGCCATTCCCCCAGGTACACTAGAATGCCCTAATCTCCAGTCAGCACGTTTAGACCCAGTCTCCATAGACACTCTCATTGCCTCTGAAATCACCAACGGTTTCATGATCGGCCCCTTCACCTCTTCACCATTCTCCTCCTGGCGCACTAACCCCATTGGTATTGCTATTCACAAATATTCTAAAAAAAAAAAAACCAAAAAAAAAAGTCTAATTATTGATTTATCGGCACCGCACTCCTCTTTTGTTCCAAGCATAAACGCACTCATTCCAGCAGACAAATTCTCACTTCAGTACGTAACCATCGACGACGCCATACAGTCCATCATATCATCTGGTAATCGACCCTGGCTTAGCAAAACGGACATCACAAACGCGTTTAAATTACTACCCATGCACCCCTCACTCTGGCACTTACACGGTGTTAAATGGCGAGGGAAATATTACTTCTCTACACGACTCACTTTCGGTTCTCGAAGCAGCCCCAAACTGTTCGACATTTTCGCAGAGTCACTATGCTGGCTGCTTCTGAACGTCACCAGGTGTCACTCCGTTATCCACTACCTCGACGACTTTTTACTAATAGAGCCAGGGTCACCTTCACCCACAGCAATCAGAAGCACTACTGCACTATTTTCCACACTTGGAGTCCCTTTGTCCACAGCCAAAACTATAGGCCCCACAACTAAATTGACCTTTCTGGGGATAGAACTGGACTCGGTTAACCTCAGAGCTAGCCTCCCCCACGACAAACTGTCACGTTTGAGAGGGGAGATGACTTGTTCCTGCGGAATGATGTTTGCACTAGAAAATAACTTCAGTCCCTTCTCGGATCCCTGAACTTTGCGATGCGCATCATTCCGCAGGGAAGGTCTTTCATATCCAGACTCCTTTGCCTGCTGCACGGAGTTCCGGACTCTGGCACAGTTTCTTTGGACCCCCACGCCAAGGCTGACTTGGGGGAAGTTTTTGAAGGACTGGAATGGAATCTCCATGTTTATTCCCCCTCTCTCCACCTCTTCACCCATCATCCACACAGACGCAGCAGCCAATACCGGTTTTGCAGCCATTTTTGGGAACCACTGGTTCAGGGGCCATTGGCCCACTGATACGGATGCCTTGCCAGGATTCAGAGAGACCTCAGCACTATTTGAAATTTATCCCATTGTGGCGGCCGCACACACCTGGGGTCATCTCTGGTCTGGCAAGGCAGTCAAATGCTACTCTGATAACTCGGCAGCTTGCGAAATCGTGAACAAAGGGCGATCATCTTCCCTGACCATCATGCGGCTGATTCGCAAGCTGACCTGGTTGGCAGCATCCGGCCAGTTTCACTTAGTTTGTTTTCACATCCCGGGTATTCACAACACGGCCGCTGACGCTCTTTCTCGTTCTCAATTTCAGGCATTTTCTCAGGCACTCCCAACGGCTCACCTACAACCATCCAGGACACCATGGTTCCACGATCTAATCCTGGATTAAGCACACTCTTGAACCACGCTAGAGCACTCACTCACCAAGCATTATCACCAAACACGGCTATCACTTACAATAGGGCTCTTAATATATTTAATAAATTCACAGCAGAGTTCGGTTTACAAGGTGACTTCTCTATTCAAACCATGGTGGCTTTTGCCTCTTTTTTCCACCTACACCTTAAACTATCTCACAACACCATTAAACTATATCTCACGGGGGTCCAGCACCACAGCCTCACCTTTTTTTCCTAACAACACACCTTTCCTGTCTTCATACCCCGTCAAAAAGGTTTTGAAAGGAATATCAAAGGTTTCACCTCCACTCTCTACCATTAGATTACCTATAGATGGGCCTATCTTCAGGTCACTTGGCAATCTCCTTGACACAGCCCCATTCGACATCGGCACAAATACGGTGATCAAATCTGCTTTATATCTCGCTTTCTACGGTTTTCTCAGACCTAGAGAGTTCACCGTAATTTGTCAAGGAGATACGAAGCTAAGACTTAAAATATCACACCTCACTAAAATAGAGGATCACTACCAACTTTCGATCCCTACAACTAAAACCAACCGGTCACTACACCCTACTATAATTCCTCTCTTCCCTACTGATAATGCCTGGTGTCCGGTAAAAGTACTAGACCACCTACGGTCAACTCTGCACGGTCACCTACTGGACTCTCCGCTCTTAACACTACAAGGGCACCCGTTAACCACAGCAAAATTGATGGTTCATATCAGAATTCTGTTATCTAAGCTCGGACACAACCCGATTGCATTCTCTAGGCACTCCTTCCGTATAGGAGCAGCCTCTAGCACTAACACACCGGTCCATATCATCAAGAGACTGGGGCGGTGGAAATCCTCCATATATACTGCATATATTCCACAGCCGGAGAAAGAGCTTCGCCAAGCTTTCAGCAACTTGGTTTTGTAAAAAATGCAATAAAGTGTGTATTTCTCTAATTTATCTTTTTGCCCTCTTTTATTTACAGGCCCACTCGTACGTTGGTTTCGGCACACCACAACCAACTTTGCTCACAGTTACTATCCATTACGTATTTAAATTCCGAGCACAAGTTAAAAGGCCTGAACTTGTGGAGGCCTGAATTTGTGGGAGGAGTAAGTCCCCTACTTAAACTCCCAGCCCCTACTCACCTCTGCCTTTCAGCTGATTGTTCCCACCCACCTACACCCTGTTATAATTACATTCTCCTTGGTGGGCCCTCTTTTATTTACAGGCCCACTCGTACGTTGGTTTCGGCACACCACAACCAACTTTGCTCACAGTTACTATCCATTACGTATTTAAATTCCGAGCACAAGTTAAAAGGCCTGAACTTGTGGAGGCCTGAATTTGTGGGAGGAGTAAGTCCCCTACTTAAACTCCCAGCCCCTACTCACCTCTGCCTTTCAGCTGATTGTTCCCACCCACCTACACCCTGTTATAATTACATTCTCCTTGGTGGGCCCTCTTTTATTTACAGGCCCACTCGTACGTTGGTTTCGGCACACTACAACCAACTTTGCTCACAGTTACTATCCATTACGTATTTAAATTCCGAGCACAAATATATATATATATATATATATATATATAGTTTCCCCTATAGTTCACCATTAATCTTAATGGAGGCTTCTATAAATAAGTACCTCCAGAGCTTACTTAGTCTTGGCTGATGCAAGCCTGTAATAGGTTTTATAATGGCAATGTATTGAGGAAACGGAAGAAAACTACAAAGGAATCATAAACAAATCACACAGGTATAGCTTTAATGAGGATAAAGCAGTAGTGTAATCAGTTTAATTGTACATTTCTAATTTTTGTCCATTTTAGCCTACAATTTACAGATTGCCTTGTCATTTCTCCAGACTTCCAACTATAGTGAATAAACCTCCTTAATGTATGTAACTATACCTGATTGATCACTGCTAAAGAAAATACATTTGAGGATATGGAAGGTGCAGAAAGTCAATGTAAAAAAATTATCTGTGTATTATATTAGGTGATGATGGTGGTAATACACAAAAATAGAATATTATCCTTTTACACCTATTGGTTGTGGTGCTGGAAAAAATGATAATGTAGGTAAATAATGCAGTTCCCCAACATTAAAACAGATTCATATGTAACAGGAAGAGTAGGCCTCATAGGAGTGTTTTGCTTCTTTTAAAATACACCTGTAGTAAATAAATAAATATATTTATTTATAATGCTGGATTGTTTTTTGGCCCCTTTACATCATGTCGTGCCTCCCTCAACTTAAAGGAACACTCCACTCTAGATAAATCAAGATAAATAAATAAAAAAACACTGTTTAGTAGATATATCCCTAATGAAAAGTTGCATGCTTTTAATTATACATTTATAAATTGGGTTTATATCTAAAAACTGTTTGTAAACTCTGCATTTCGCTTGTCTGCTGCCTTTGCAAACCCTCCCCTTCTAACCCCACCAACACTTTCTGTGGCTGTCCAATCACAGACTCCCTAATCTTGCTCAATGAGAAAACTTTACAAGGAAGATGCTATAAGCAATTCATGTCTCTTGAGTATAACTCCACTGAGCTAACTAAGTACCAGGAAGTAACAGGATCTGTTGTCAGTTTGAAAGCCAATGGGGTGTAACCAGGTTAATTTTTTTTAAAGGGTCAATTTCTATTGAAATCGGCACTTTTTGCTAAATGAAAAAATAGGACACACTCATCACACAGAAAGCTTTTCACCAAGCTAAGAGCTTTAGGGGTCTGGAGTGTGCCTTAAAAACACTTGTCAACAAAATTTCAAGGGACAGGAAGTATAAATGACAGTGACAAGTCACAGAAGCAGATCTACCTTAATGGAGCACGGGTAATAATCAAAATGTTTTGGGCATCCAAAATGTACTTTGTCAAGATGTCGACAATGACCTCGATAAAATAAGTGTTGGATGCACAAAACGCATAGATCGTTCCTGTACCCCACTAAGCTAGATCTGCTGCTGTGAGTTGTGACTGCCATTGATACGTTCTTCTCATTGAAATATTGTTTGCAGGAGTGTTCTATAATTAATAAAGATGGATTTTAATACGTGCAAAAATCTGCTTTGAACTCTTGACTATATGTAACTTATGACAATGAGAAGAGCTATATATTCCTTCTTAAGCATAAAAATAACTAAATAGAAAATGAAGCGTGTAACGGATCGACGGGCACCCCGACTGGGTACCTCCGTTGAAGGATGCTCCTAGCGCTTCCTGAGGACTCCAAGCCCTGCAGCAGACACCACAACCACCGAACCGGAGAAGCATACGAATGCTCTCAAGCATATGAATGCTGTAAACAGCTGAACAGGAAAAGCATACAATCCGCTTACACAACTGGCAATCAGCATACAATTCAATTCCCCCAATAACGAGATGACACTTCGTTTTGAGGTCAAGCAGAACTGACTGTACTGGCACATACAGCCTCTTTTATTCCCAATCCACAAACTTAGTACTGCCCACAGGGTTTTACAGAACAACCAATCAATCCGTACAATACACACAGACACTCCCACACAAAATCCTCCCCTCTGCCTGTGATATGATTACTGAACACAATTGTTTATATAATTATTACAGGCAGAGAAATACAGTTTTTACCAAATATTAATAACTTCCAAAATATACATGCCACAAACATAACAATATTCGAACTCAGCACACTTTAATTATAAACATAGTCAAAATTCAGCCAATTCCATCCAGGGGTTAAAAAGTTAAGGGAAAGTCCTATTTGACCAAATGAAGCATGGCTTTTCTGCCCAAAACCAGTTTCACAGAGTCTTCTATCCTGGAGATAATTGGGAAGTAATCCAATTATCTCCAAAGGACAGAGGCAAAACTCCATTAGCCACATGGTAGCAAAATACAATAAAATACATAAAAATATATAACTATGCAGCTATTGCATAAAACATATCCCCAGATACCGTATATACTCAAGTAAACGACAAGTTTTTCAGCACATTTTTTGTGCTGAAAAACCCCAACTCGGTTTATACTCGAGTCAGAGTCTGTATTATGGCAATTTGCATTGCCATAATACAGACTGGGGGAGAGGGGGGCTGGCAGAGCTGTACTTACCTTTCCTGCAGCTCCTGTCAGCTCTCTCCTCCTCCGCGCCGTCCGTTCAGCACCTCGGTCAGCTCCCAGTGTAAGTGGCTCTCGCGAGACTTACACTGGGAGCTGACAGAGGGAGCTGCACAGACCGCGCGGAGGAGGAGAGAGCTGACAGGAGCTGCAGGAAAGGTAAGTACAGCTCTGCCAGCCCCCCTCTCCCCCCCACTGAACTGCCAATGACACTGGACCACCAGGGAAGGAGCCTCCCTCCCTGGCCAGCTAGCAAGCAGGGAGGTAGGACGAAAAAAAAAAGATAATTAAAAAAAAAAAAAAATTAATAATAATTAAATAATAAATAATAATAATAAAAAATAATAATATTTTTTTTTTAAAAATAATAATTAATAATATATCAAATGCCCACCCCCACCAACACATACACAAACACACACTGCATCACACACTGCATCGCACACTCACACTTCATTCATATACACACACTGCACTCACACACACACTGCACTCACACACACACACTGCACTCATACACACTGCACTCATACACACTGCACTCATACACACACACTGCATTCATTATATACACACACTGGAAATAAATATTCAATTAATATATATACACACACACACTGCACTCATACACACACACACTGCACTCATACACACACACACACACTGCACTCATACACACACACACTGCACTCACGCACTGCACTCATCCGCGCACTGCACTCATACGCGCACTGCACTCATACGCGCACTGCACTCATCCGCACACTGCATTCATACGCACACACTGCATTCATTATATACACACACTGTAAATAAATATTCAATTAATATAATTTTTTTAGGATCTAATTTTATTTAGAAATTTACCAGTAGCTGCTGCATTTCCCACCCTAGTCTTATACTCGAGTCAATACGTTTTCCCAGTTTTTTGGGGTAAAATTAGGGGCCTCGGCTTATATTCGGGTCGGCTTATACTCGAGTATATACGGTAGCTTAGATCTGAGTGCACATTATGACTGAATGGCGCTCAGATCACATACATACAGTTCAATTGCCATGGAGCCTTTCACAGTCTTTCGTTATACGAATGGGCTCCATGGCATAGCGATCTGGGGTAACACTGCTCACATAGGGAAAGTACAGAATGACCCGGCTTTCGGGTCTTTGCAGGGGAAAATCAAGCATTTTAACATGGGGCCATAGTCACAGGGCAGGAGGCTGGCAATCAGTCTTCTCCAATGCCCAGTGGCGAGGCTGGTTTCGCCACAAAGCGCTTTAAAGGAACACCACAGGATCAGGAACACAAACATGTATTCCTGACCCTATAGTGTTTAACCCACCATTTAGGTGGCTTGCCCCCCTTTGGAAGGAATTCAAAGTCACCTTAATTCCAGTGCTGCGCAGCCCCGCCGGCGCTAGCTCCGCCCCCTTGGTGACATCATCAGAATTGCCGATTTTAAGCCAATCCAATGCTTTCCCTGTTTGGCTGAAATCAGCAATAGGGCGTGGCCCTTTTGGCCAATCAGCACCTCCTCATAGAGATGCATTGAATCAGTGCATCTCTATGAGGAAAATTCAGCGTCCCCATGCAGGGTGTGGAGAAGCTGAACGGCAGTGCTGCCTACTGTGCAGCACTGAGCCAGGAAGCACCTCCAGTGACCATCTGAGGAGTGGCCACTTGGAGGTGTCCCTAGGGGCAATGTAAACACTGCCTTTTCTCTTAAAAGGCAGTGTTTGCATAAAAATGCCTGAAGGCAAGGATTATACTCACCAGAACAACTGTAGTTGTTCTGTAGAAGCTGTAGTTGTTCTGGTGACTATAGTGTCCCTTTAATGTGGTTTATGCCATGCATAAGATCTCTCTGGGTTTATCTAGCTGCATTGCAGAGAACAAGTATTTTGTGGTTAAAGGGACTGTTTCAGTTTATTTTCTACAGCTCTGTGTTCCTATTAACTGAAGAAATTCTGAATAGCATTTTTCTTTAGGGGACATTTGAAACTGGACTTGTTATGTTACTCCTGCACTAGGTGTTCTAAAAAGTGAATGTCGATCTATAGAACAGTGTGTTCAAAGTCTGTCTAACAAACACCAACAAATCATGTGCAAAAACACTGAAATACATTACATACAAAATGCACAATAACTCTACGCTTACGGCTGGTATTTAGTTGAAATGTAAAATTTTTGAAGGAGAACGATCACTTTTCTGGAATCCACACTACTGAATAAACAATTGTAAAGTACCTATAACTTATATTAAAACTTTTTTTTTTATGAAATGCTCGGTTTAATTAAACATTTATATTACATATTTAGGCACCCGGGCACCAGGTCACTGTTGTAATGTAGAGCTGTATTGGTTATGTTACTTTGAGTGTTGCTTTAATGCACTGAACAGCAAATTGTAGTGACCTGAAAACTGAATTGCAAAATTTAGTCCTACAGGGTTCTTTACTGCAGTGTTAATTCAAAGTGAATTTAAATTTTAAAGGAACACCATAGGGTCAGGATTGCAAACATGTATTCCTGGCCCTATAGTATTAAATACACCATCTAGCCCCCCCTCCTGCCCCACCCCCCCTTTCACCCTAAATGTAGTAAAATCTTACCTTTATTCCAGTCTGCTGGAAGAGATGATCTCAGCCAATCACAAGGTTTTAACCATAGGAAAGCATTGGACTGGCTGAGATTGTCAATTTTGATGATTTCAGCCATTGAATCAATGCATCTCTTGAAAGTTCAGTATCTCAAAGCAGAAGGTGGAGACACTGAATGTCGGTGCTGCACACTGTGCAGCACTGCTCCAGGAATTACCTCTAGTAGCCATCTGGGGAGTGGCCACTGAAAAGAAAGTGTTTCCTACAAAAAAGCTGCAGGAACGGACTATACTCACCAGAAAAACTAAATTAAGCTGTAGTTGTTCTGGTGATTACAGTAACCCTTTAAGGCCGGCGTAGCTGAGTGGAAAGCATAACTGTGTTGTTGAATTTTTCCAGCTTGGCTGTTTGTGTGTCTATAGTAAAGTTGGACAATGTTTCCAAATCAGCACTTTCTGCCCCAACTTCCGTTTTTACTTCACTACAGTTCTCTGTTACGTGAATACATTGCAGTGATTTTCAATGCCTGTAGTTAATCCTCCTCTGCCTTAAGCAGTTTGCCCATCGAGCTTGAGTCCACTCCTGCTAAGTAATTTAAGTAGCTCTTTTTATCTGAATGGGTTTGTGTTGTATGTTCCTGTTTTATCTTATTGTAACCTTCTGCACTGCCAGCTAAGTTGGCGAAGTTGCGAATTAGCAGCAATAATGTTATTCTATTCTAGAACAGAGGCCGAGCCTATCGGTGTGTGCCAGTTATGGAGGTTTTCCTGCACTACGTTGAAAGATGTTTTTAGTTGCCAATGGTTTATTCTTGGAAAGATCCCTGAATATCATACTTAACTGCGATATAATGTAACATCAAGATTTAAAAGGCATGCCTGGCAGTAACTCTATACCAATAAACATGCAGCCTCCACGTGAATGGCATCTTGTTGCTTGGAACCAGCACAGTAGTCGCTTATTTCACACGTACCAGGAATGTAACAAAATGTATAACAATACTCCTATGTGAATTCTCCTTTGCACGAGGCTTTACTTGCTAACCTTTAATCATTGTGACATAAATTCCATTGGAGAAATGTAATCAACTTCTAAAAAAAACTTTACTTTTTTGTTTTTAGTTTCCTGAAGATTATACAAGATTATCAAATAATGCACTCTATCTCTGCTTTCAGACATAGGGTAATCTTCCATATTTGAGGTGGCTTTAAAAATATGCAGATTGCAGATTTATGTGTTTCAAAAAACAAATACTTCCCAAAAGCATCCTTCCGCCACCTGCAGCTCTTCTCTGTTTTACATCCTCTCTCTCTCTGTTTTCTTATTGTGTACCAAAGATCTGGAACCCAATCACCATTTTTAAAGTTCTGACAAGCATTTAAAGGGACATTGAAAGCACTGGATCTGCTTCATCTCATTGAATTGATTATGGTATGTGGAGTACCCTAGTGCCTTCCTTTCATTCCGTGTTAAACAAATTTTTATGTTTTACGTTTTAATGCTAAACGAGCGTCCCCAGCAGCCCATCCCCTATGTGCTGCTTGGGCTAATGAGGAAGTATTAGCCTGAGCAGCAGTGGACAGCTGTGATTGGCTGAGAGTGTCAGCTGATTGTTTTTAGCCTATCAGAACTGTCATTGACAGTATGAATGGGTATGGAAGGAGAGTGCCAGGAGACTCCAGGTAATATAACCAATTCACAGAGATAAAATTGTTAAAATGGCTACAGTGTCCCTTTAAGCCATTCCAGTAACCCTATATCTTTAGGAAACCACCCTTACTGGCGTTCCCTGTTATATACCTTTTATCTCTATTTGACGTTGCTTCAGTATTTAGCATTGCAAAATATGTTTGTTCTACTTATGTAAAGGATAATAAATGTACCGTATATACTCGAGTATAAGCCGAGTTTTTCAGCCCATTTTTTGGGCTGAAAAACCCCAACTCGGCTTATACTCGAGTCAGAGTCTGTATTATGGCAATTTGCATTGCCATAATACAGACTGGGGGGAGAGGGGGGCTGGCAGAGCTGTACTTACCTTTCCTGCAGCTCCTGTCAGCTCTCTCCTCCTCCGCGCCGTCCGTTCAGCACCTCGGTCAGCTCCCAGTGTAAGTCTCGCGAGAGCCGCGGCTCTCGCGAGATTTACACTGGGAGCTGACAGAAGAGCAGAACGGACGGCGCAGAGGAGGAGAGAGCTGACAGGAGCTGCAGGACAGGTAAGTACAGCTCTGCCAGCCCCCCTCTCCCCCCCACTGAACTGCCACTGGACCACCAGGGAAGGAGAGCCCCCCTCCCTGCCATATATCAAGCAGGGAGGGGGGACGAAAAAAATAAAAAAAAAATAAAATAAGAAATAAAATAATAAAAAAAAAATTAATAATAAAATAAAAAAGGGGTATAAGGACCACTATGGGAGGGGGGGGGGGGTATAAGGACCACTATGGGAGGGAGGGGGTGGGTTAAGGACCACTATGGTAGGGAGGGGGGTATAAGGACCGCTATGGGAGGGAGGGGGGGTATAAGGACCACTATGGGAGGGAGGGGGGAGGGATAAGGACCACTATGGGAGGGAGGGGGGGGGATAAGGACCACTATGGGAGGGAGGGGGGTATAAGGACCACTATGGGAGGGGGGTATAAGGACCACTATGGGAGGGAGGGGGGGTATAAGGACCACTATGGGAGGGAGAGGGGTATAAGGACCACTATGGGAGGGAGGGAGGGGGGATAAGGACCACTATGGGAGGGAGGGAGGGGGGATAAGGACCACTATGGGAGGGAGGGGGGGTATAAGGACCACTATGGGAGGGGGTGGGATAAGGACCACTATGGGAGGGAGGGGGGGTATAAGGACCATTATGAGAGGGAGGGGGGGGGTAAGGACCACTATGGGAGGGAGGGGGGGGATAAGGACCACTATGGGAGGGAGGGGGGTATAAGGACCACTATGGGAGGGAGGGGGGTATAAGGACCACTATGGGAGGGAGGGGGGGGTATAAGGACCACTATGGGAGGGAGGGGGGATAAGGACCACTATGGGAGGGAGGGAGGGGGGATAAGGACCACTATTGGAGGGAGGGGGGGTATAAGGACCACTATGGGAGGGAGGGGGGGTATAAGGACCACTATGGGAGGGGGTGGGATAAGGACCACTATGGGAGGGAGGGGGGGTATAAGGACCATTATGGGAGGGAGGGGGGGTATATGGACCACTATGGGAGGGATGGGGGGGGGATAAGGAACACTATGGGAGGGAGAAGGGGGATAAGGACCACTATGAGAGGGAGGGGGTGGGATAAGGACCACTATGGGAGGGGAGGGGGAAGTAAGGACCACTAGGGGAGGGGAGGGTAAGGACCACTAGGGGAGGGGTGAGTCAGGACCACTGGGGGGGGGAGTGAAGGAACACGGGGGTGGGGAGGTAAGGACCACTGAGGGAGGAGGAGGGGAAGTCAGGACATATGGGGGGGGAGGGGGCGGCAACATTTTTTTTGCCTACGGCGGCAAATATCCTTGCACCGGCCCTGCACACACTGCATTCACACACTGCATTCATGCACACACACACTGCATTCATGCACACACACACTGCACTCATACACACACTGCACTCATACACACACGCTGCACTCATACACACACACATACGCACACACTGCATTCATTATACACACACTGTAAATAAATATTCAATTAATATATTTTTTTTAGGATCTAATTTTATTTAGAAATTTACCAGTAGCTGCTGCATTTCCCACCCTAGTCTTATACTCGAGTCAATAAGTTTTCCCAGTTTTTTGGGATAAAATTAGGGGCCTCGGCTTATATTCGGGTCGGCTTATACTCGAGTATATACGGTAGATAGTATCCTAGTATTTAATGCAACAACGTTTTGATTTTGACTCATGATCCTTTAAAGACTTAAACTCCAGTTTCCCCAATGTGAAAACATGTTGTAATAACTAATCATTATATAGTGAGGTTGAAAGAATACCAATATTGTGAATGTTTATAATCATGGCCAAAAATGCAAAACTGGCTTGTCCAACCCGTGTTATGCAAAAAATAAAAAAAACCAAAGCTTAAATTTGGTACGGCTACATAATTCCTCTTCTTATACCAGTGTTAATAAATTTCCCAGTCTGTATGCTTTCATTAACGAAGTTTGAATGGCATTAGTAGGGATAGCTCGTAAGGCTGCTGGGTCCAAATACGAAACAACCCTTGCACAACAAAGCTGATTTCACTCTCAATTCAACGTACTTCTCACCCATGAATGGGAATGTGCATAATGTAACAGGAAGACCAGATTAGTCAACAGCAACCAAGAGACTAGGTCAGGTCTGGCAGTCAGTCAACCAGCCGACGGCAATCTTTAATGAGCAAAGTGGTCTGATGACAACTGTGTTTTGTGATGGTAAAAGAGATGCATATATAGTTAATGTACTGAAAATATGCACCTACATGCTTCTATAAAATTACATGGTGATTCATTTATTACATTTATAGTCATTTTTTATTTTGTTGTTGATTTTAATGCCATGTAAAACAAGGGTGGTAGATGTTTTCAGTTGTATGTAAAAAAAATCTGTGATGCCTTATTTCTTTATACACTGTTTGTGGAATTATTACAAGGAAGAAATTACAATACCTTCCTGTAGGAAAAAGCCAAGAAGGAATCATGGGAATTATCTGCTGATAGCACTGCAGTACTACAAGACAATTCTGTAAACTGATGGACAATGCTAGCAAGGTGACCTCATGCCAGCAAGACCATGCGAGATTCTCTAACTGGTTTATGGTTGCGTAATATCAGCATAAGAGCATAAGCAGTTGAGATTAGGGATCAGCCGATATTGATTTTTTAGAGCCGATACTGATACCGATAATCTGTTCACTTTCAGGCCGATAGCCAATAACTACCATTTTGAAAAAAATAAACTATTTCTACACAAATCTACTGTTAACTAAACATGTTTATTATTTATTTATTTATCTATCAAATATTTTGTTTATTAAGGTAAATGCACAAAATATACATGCCAGTCAGCATTTTTTATGTTTTCAAGAAAATATGTGTGTGTAGTAAATGCAGTGAGAGTATTTGATTAGTGAATGTAGTGTGTGTTTGTGTAGTGGATGCAGTGTGTGTGTTTGTGTACTGTGTGTATAATGAATGCAGTGTGTGTAAAATGTGGGGGGGGCATTTTAATTTTCTTAACTTTTTTTTGTTTTTTTAAATATTAAATTGTATTTACATTTTGTTTTAGTCCCTCCTCCCTGCTTCTTACCTGGCCAGGGAGGGGAGATATGGCATTCCCTGGGGGGCCCACAGCGGTCATGGGGGGGCCAGCACACTCTTACTTACTTCCCTTCCCAGCAGCTCCCCTGTCTAACCCGCAGGGAGCATTGCCATAGTAACCCGTGGCACCACTCTGACGGCCGCGGGACTCGTGAGAGTTAGACAGGGGAGCTGAAGGGGGCTGCTGGGAAGGTAAGTAAGAGTGTGGTGGGTCCCCAAGAACCGCCAGGGCCCCCCTCAGGACCCTGATGGCGGCCCTGGTTTGCATTATCAACAATATCTGTATCTTTGTTGACCGAAATTGCTGAAAATGCAGAATATCGGGCGATAAAATCGACCAGACCGATAATCGGTCGATCCCTAGCTGAGATGGATTGCTAACTCACAAAATTAGTTTAGTGTAAACCTTTTCAAAGACTTCATTGGCTGGGAAGTCCATTCTGAAAAGGAGCAACAATGGCCACTGCAGTGTGTCTACGCATACTGTTGATGCTGGGCATGTCTGAGTAACATTGTATCAGAAGAGGGACACTGGCTGACTGTATAAGCAGGGTTCAAAATCTGAAGTCGTAAAGGAACACTCCAAGCACCATAACCACTACATCACAATCAAACACTCACACCAGTATCATAGCATGTCTGCTGTATGGAGTAGCATTCAGAAGTGAACTAGTGAGTATTAAGATGAATTAAGATGAATCAAGTTGCCAAACTCTTCTCTTTCATGTGTCCCAAATGGTCTCCTTGGCCCAATGCGCTTTTATTACTGCACCTCATTGGAGAATGCAGTCTAATCATTTATTTTTATCCCTTATAAAATGTTCCCTTAATCCTAAAGTGCTTTCCAGTTTTAACATTTTGGTGATCAAAAATGTTTCTTGAGGGGGTGGACCTATTACCTCAATTACTGTATTTGTGTTATACAATATATGTGTTTTCATAAAGTGTAAAGGAAAGCACTGGATTGGTTAACATCGGCAAGGAGGCGGGGTGGGGGCAGGGCCAAATGCCGTTTTGGCCAATCAGCACTTCTTCATAGAGATGCATTGAATCAATACATCTCTATGAAGACAATTCAGCGTCTCCATGCAGAGTGTGGAGACGCTGAACGGCAGTGCTGCCTACTGTGCATCACTGAGCCAGGAAGCACCTCCAGTGGCCATCTGAGGAGTGGCCACTTGGAGGTGTCACTAGGGACAATGTAAACACTGCCTGTTCTCATAGACCTTTAGTTACTCTCTTCATAGTTAAATCCCTCAACCAATCATGTTCTTCATATAGATGCATGTGAGACAATACACTTCCCATGATCCTCTGCACAGTGGTCTCAATTATTTTTCATGAACAGTCGTAAAAAAAATGTATAAGTCAGTGTGGCTCTGTTTAACTTAAAGGGTTACTCCAACCAAAAACCTGTGCTTTCATAAAGCACTGGTTTTGGCTAGTGTATCATTACTGTGCTGGTCTGCTTCCCTCTCCCCAAATTGAAGAAAGAAAGAAAGTTAAAACTCATCTTGACCTAGTACTGAGGCCATTTTCTTGCTGTAGTCCGATTCTTCACGGTTGTTGTCACTCCCCTCTGCTCAGGGAGGGTGGGCTGTAAGGGGGGCTTTCGTAACATGGGTGGGGACAGGCATGTCACCATTTGCTATCTGGCGCCAGCATGCTGTGTTTGCTGGCGTCCGACACCAAATTTTTACCATATTCACATTAGCCACCTGTAAATCTCCAATGTGACTTCACCAATGGCAGCAGAAAGGTTAAACTCTGAATGTGTAGTGTTTCATAGCGGCAGAAAAGGATTTAATTCTGTGCAGGCTTTCGTAGTGAAACGCTGTTTCACACGGTGACTCCAGGCACCGTGTCCACTTCAGATCAGTAACCCTTTACACGAGATATACACAAGATATATATGGTTCACACTGGTTTATAGGAAATATGCAGTGATATATTACTTACTAGCTGTCTCGCCATTTTCTCTCGCAAGTGGGAGACCAAAAGATAGAACTATGGTGAAAGATGATATATATATATATATATATATATATATATATATATGCTCAAGCCATGGTTTTCACATACAATATAATGTGACTTCATCAGCTATGGGTTTGTCTTCTGTTTGATGTATGTAAATGATAATTAAGTGTTCTTGCATAGCAAGACCACTTAATGTTATCTCACATATATATTATTATTCTTATAGCCAAATTTACCACCCTAACTCCTCCCACAGTTTTTACACTACATAGACTGTAATATACCGAAACGTGCGGATTGGTCCCGATTGGTGTGCTATTACTTTGTGGAACGTTTCGCCGAATGGTTCACGGAATATCGTCGTTCTTGTGGCAAAATTGGTCCCATAGGAATGAATGGCAAAATGTTCAAAACTAGAGTGGGAGCTGGCAAAAGCTGAAAAATCAGGACATGATTTCTAAACTGCCACCACTCATCATTTTCAAGCCCACCTACACAGATCCTATATCAAAACGTTCAGCTATCCCTGCTGTCACTAAAAATGCCCACGGCTAAGCCATAGTCCGAATAGTTTTCACAATATGGCCATTTGTTTGCAACTCACGCCGTCCATTGACATTCATTGAAACTCCACTCTGCAAACCTCACATTTGAAGGGCAATTTCTAAACTGCGACTGTGCCTTAATTTTTAATACTTCAGAGACATACTATACATCAAAATGTAGGACTGGGTCTTGTGATTCTCACAATATAAAGCTCTTCGATGTAGGATGTAGACCGTTTGAAGATGGCAACCGCCAAAATACTCTGACCTGTGCCAGGCTGCAGCAGCAAGTGATGTCATAGACAGGGCCTTTTGTACACTTGCTAATGTTTTTATAAATGTATGTTTGAATGTAACTGTGAAGCACTTTGGGCAACAACGTTGCAATTAAATGTGCTATATAAATAAATAATAACAGTTACTCCGCACACTCCATTTGTAGACTACTGGTGGAGGCAAGAACACTTCACCCAATTTCCCCAGAAATTGTAGCTTTTCTAGTTATTATTTTTTTGTCTGCTTAAGCTAAGAAAATAACCGATAATTGTAATTTTGTTTTCTACTGTTTATGCTCAGCCTTTTTCGTGACACGTAGTAAGTTTGTGCTCTTATGTTTTGGAAAGTGTTGCCAGAGTACATAGTGAATGTCATTTGCAAGGGGGTGTCAGTGCCGTCTAAAGTTCACAAGCTAGAATAACCTTTCAGATATCAGTGCACCATTTCACAAGCCACAGAAATGTTAGCCAGCATCAAGGCCAAATGCACTGTAACAGATGCCTAAGAAATAGAATGATTAGAGAAACAAAACATCTTAAGTGCCATGAGACATTATTTACATTTCTCCCACTATATTAATTTTCATATGAAAAGCCAAAATGAATTACTAAACACATTAAACCTATTTGATGGTCAAAACGAAAATCCATTTGGTAATGCCCCATGAAAGAGACATTTTATATCCTAAATATAAACATATAACTAGATGACATTTTGCCGATATTCACAAACATATTTGAGCAATGCACAATGTTGGTGCAGAGGGCAGACCTCTTGTTTGTATAGCAGACCTTTTAAAATAGGTTTTTAGTGTTTATGCATTCAATGTGTGTGCAAACTATCTGAACAGTAGGGTTTATACCTGTATAATAACAAGAAATAAGTAATGTCAGCAACATAGAACCCGTAGAATGTGACGGCAGATAAGAACCATTCTGCCCATCTAGCCTGCCCAATTTTCTAAATACTTTCATTAGTCCCTGGTCTTCTCTTATAGTTAGGATAGCCTTATGCCTATCCCATGCATGCCTAAACTCCCTCACTGTGTTAACCTCTACCACTTCACCTTTGCCCCTCTAATTTAACACAAGAGTGTTTGTAGAAGTGGTCATTGCATAATATCATTTAACAGTAGATTTTTTTGTTCTTGGCTTTTATCATGCCATGACTTCATATGCCTCCCTCGTGAGCAAATATTAACCATTCTTTTATATGTTAGCTTGCATTTGAAATATTTCAGGAGTTATGGGTTTATGTGTTTTCTAAGTTCATAACTTACCACCACCCGCAAATCTTTAGTTCTACTCTTTCTGTATTTCGTCCTATTGGTTTCAAGACCTAATCTCTACCAAAGATCATGAATAAAGTCCAAGAGTGTAATTTTTCATTAACATTTATGACCGTGCATGTGAATATTATCATAAACGATTAGTGCAGGAAAATATAGGTCTTCTAGGATCTTGTAGGTAGTATGACCATTCTTGGCTAAAAGGTGGAGCATGCCCCAACAGGGTAACAAAAAAATATTTCCAGTGAAAATATAGACAACCATTTGTTTGTTTTTAGCCTGAATTTAAACTTCAAACATTAAATCCCCCCCCCCCCCCCCCCACTTTGTTTTCCAGGGTAATGATGAAGAAGCTGTGGTGGACCTTGGAAAAACTAGCTCTACAGTCAACACAAATTTTGAGAAAGAAGAGCTAGAAAGTAAGTGGCGATCTGAGCAGATTATTATTTAGAAGTCATTATGTGTCAAGTCAGTTGTCCTGGAAATATGTGCATCAGGCATCAGCTTTGTGTTAGCACAAGTACTGTCACAGTAAGCCGCTTACAGACCAGTGTAATAGGAAGTGTCCTCTGTCCTATTGCCATACCCTTGGGACATAATTAGCCTCCTACACGTTTTCCACAGTAACTTAATGATGAGGCAAAACTTTTTTCATTACTTACATATATGTGTATTGATGTTTCATTCATTAGAGGACCAAAGATATCAATAAGTATTTCATTTTTTTGAAATTATTTTTTATATTTTAAAAACTGTGGAGTATTTTTTTCTGTATTGTTTGTCCTGCATTGGTGTAAAATTTAGACCATTAATGTAAGACTTTTAGTACATTTAATGAAGGAAAGCATGCATTTAACACAACAATCAGACACAGAGTAAATTCTTTTTTATTTTCAGATATTTATTTTTTACAAGTAACATAAATACGTGAGTTACATAAATACATAAATTACATAAAAATTTGTAAGACCGCATAGGCACTCATTTTTCTTAAAATGTTATGCCCTAATATAAATATTTTTAAATGAAATGGCTAAACAAGACAAGCACAGTTATGTTTAAGAAGAAATTGCACTACTGAGATATTTGCAGAACCCAATAGCTAGTTTAAAGTTAGCTATGAGACTGTGATTTTATTTGATTAAAAATCTGTGATTTTATTTGATTAAAATTTTGATTAAAAAGTAGGTTTACTTTTAGTTTTGTATTTACATGGTTCATCTTATCACTTTCAATGCATGATGGAAGTCAATGTCACCGCAAACATGAAAATGCCATAGGGAAACTATTATTTATCCCAGCATTATTCAATTATTAAAGGGACACTTTAGTCACCAGAACAACTACAGCTTATTTAATTTGTTCTGGTGAGTAGAATCATTACCTTCAGGCTTTTTGCTGTAAAAACTGTCTTTTCAGAGAAAATGCAGTGTTTACATTACAGCCTAGTGATAACTTCACTGGCCACTCCTCAGATGGCTGTTAGAGATCCTTCCTGGGTCATGGGTGCCTAAAATGCATCCACACATTCAGTGTCTCCTCCCTCTGCATGCAGACCCTGAACTTTCCTCATAGAGATTCATTGATTCAATTCATCTCTATGAGGAGATGCTGATTGGCCAGGGCTGTGTTTGAATTGTGCTGGCTCTGCCCCTGATCCTTGTCGTCTCAGCCAATCCTATGGAGAAGCATTGTGATTGGATCAGGCCAACACTTCTGATGATAGAAATGCAAAAAGTAATCCAGGCACTCCAGAGTATCCAATACAAAGGCAATTTATTGAACCCACGATTCAAAAAAACATTTTGACCCTAAGGTCTTTGTCAAGCTATCAAACACATAAACAGCAAGCAAAATATGGGTGTAGAAATAATTAACAAGTGACCAAACATATTGTCTGACCAAATATGTGATTTAACAAGATTAAATCACATGTTTGGTCACTTGTTAATTATTTGTACACCTATATATTGCTTGCTGTTTATGTGTTTAATAGCTTGACAAAGACCTTATTGTTGAAACTTTGTTTTGGATTGTGGGTTCAATAAATTGCCTTTGTATTGGATACTCTGGAGTGCCTGGATTACTTTTTGCATTTCTATTACATATTTGGCCTCTTGGTACTGGGACTGATCCAGTTTAGCACCCAGGGATACCTTGGAATGAAGGGTCTGAGTGCAGTTTCACATTTTCTCTGTGAACACTTCTGATGATGTCAGCAGACAGCTTGTTTATCCGAGGCAAACAGCATGCAGAGCTACAGCTTCAGGCTTGAATACGAGTAAGATTTTGCTATATATATGGAGGCATGAGGGGCCCCGGGAGGGCTAGATGGTGGTTTCAACACTATAGGGTCAGGAATACATGTTTATGTTCCTGACCCAATAGTGTTCCTTTAAATGGTTTCTTCAATCAAAAACACTGATCTACAGTGTGTGAGAATTTAGCCAACCCAGAACATTTCTTTAAGACTGCCTTATGATGCAGTTATGATGCCACCTAAAGGCGGTGTTACACCTAGGTCAGCAAAGGGCTTTAACTCTGTATCTGCAGTGTTTCATAACGAAACCCTGCATATACAAACTCCAGGCACCATGACCACTTCAAATCACTAAAGTTCATGGTGCTTGGAGTAACTGCGTTGAGGCAGCAAGAAACTGTTGCTTCAAGTTATTGTTTAAAAAATACAATATTTGTCTTTTGTACATTAAGTGTACATTAAGTCTCCAATCTTCCCAAACTACTTAAGATCACCTGTCTTAAGCAAAAGATTGTGTGTTTAGTTAAACCATTTAGCCGTTTCGTGCTTCAGCTTGGTGTTTACAAAGTTCCAAAACATTAATGGCTCCTAGTCTGTTTTTAACATAGCACGTAAACATGCGAACTGCAAAACGTACTGCCTAAACTGGGTCAAGTAACTCCCCTCAAATGTATGCTTTTCTGTGATAACTTCTAGTGAGACATCGGTAAGGAACCTACTCATGACTGCAAATATACATTCGACAGGGACTTCTTTTATTGCAATCTAGGGTGATTGAAAAAGCAACTGTCATTAAAGCGGCACTGTCATTAAGTTGACCCAATCACTTGTAATTGATCGTTGCTAGTTGTTGAAGTTGCTTATGCCCCACAGAACCCAACTGAACACGCAAGGTTAACATATACGCAAAATGTGACAAAAACCTGCCGTATTATTATTAATAATAATAATATTATTATTTATAATATACGTATACATGTTACTTGCTTATTTTAATAATCAAATCCCTAAATTTAGATCCTAGCAGCCTGTTTCAATATTTTAGTTAGCACTGCAATATGATTTAAATACTTATTTATTTGTGTTTGATATGTGGGCTGAACCCCTAAACTCTTTGTGGCATTGTGTTATTGGCAGATCTGGCATGGATCTTAAATAACAAATAAACTCAGAAGTCAATGTGTGTACTCCGTTTTTGCCCTGCTCCCTTTATCTGATTTATACAATGAAGTTATTACCTTATCAGGAAAGTACTGTGAGGCAGTTTATCCAGTGATTACATTATACATTCCTTTTTAAGTTTAAGAGGAGCTGTCTCATCTCTTTTCGTGACTGTCTAATGTTTTACAAAAGAAGTATAAATACCGGTACATAATAAAGTAGAACATTAGCTATTAAACATAAAAATTATTCCTTATTCATACATTATATAATAGATAGCTAGTGTTTCATTTTATTTTTATATGTTTTTATTTTGGGAATATTTATGATACAACGAGCGATTAATTGAGAGCTGACTTCCAAATTCAAAATGTTCCTCCAAACACCATGACTACTTCACTGATTTGAAGTGGTTCTGGTACTTGGACTCGTGTTTGCAGCATTTCAATTAAATTCTAGCACATTGCTGCTACAGGTGTAACTCCACCGCTGACAGCCTCATTTTCCATCCCAGAACTAAAATGGCTAATGCTACGCATGTTGGGCCTCTATCATCTGCATGCGTAGCATGGACCAATGACAGCACGATTTCTCTCTGTGCTGCCCAAAGTCTCCCATCATCCCTGCCTTTTGGACCTTCCTCGTCTCTAGTGAGGGAGAGTATTGTTACCAAGGTAGGACTGGGCTGCAGAGAGAACTTGGGCTTGACACTGCATCGAAGGTGAGGATTTCCTTTTTTTTTTTTTTTTTTATTCTTTATTTGATCACTCTGCATGCAAGTAATACAACAAGTGGGCTACCGCCCTATCATTGAAGCAGACAGTTAGTACAGTATTCACATTGGCTTTGGTAAGAAAAAATGCAGAGTGAGGATTTTTGTTTTAGTAACAGGACAGTACAACTGATGAAGTACAACAATAACATCCCTCTGGGGCACATCTGTTAAACTCAATACTGGGGTATTCTTATGCTGTTGGGCTGATTGTGCCCCAGTGGGCGCCACCCCCTCCAGGGTTAAACTTTTAGTGTTAACTCTATTGTGGATGCAAGGAGGGGGGGGGGGGGGGGGGGTAATTGAGCCAGTTTAAGGTGGGACATTCCGGGCATGTGGCCGCATGGTTTTTGTCCCTAGCGTATGTAACATTAAATTATGCATTGGAGAAGGTTGCACATTTTTATATGTGTTGGTATTACAGTAGCAAGAAGACGTGGTATACGGTTAGGTGGAACATTAAAACATGGGTAACATATAGTCGGTGTCAAAGCTAAAAAAAAAAACGTTGTTTAGTAGGCTGGCAGTGCCTGCGCTGCATGGTCATAAATACATTGTAGATAAACTGCACATGTTCTAATGTAGCAAGTACTATGTTAGACTAGTAGCACTTTTTGAAGTTTTTTGTATAACGCTAGATAACTTATATTTTGTTTTAAAGCAGGAAGACATTCGGCTAAAAGAGCCCTGTACATATAAGGGAACATGCTGGCATAATTAAGCTTAACAATAGGGACCTGAGTTGAGTCATCATACCCTGTGGGGGAGAGGATTTATCCCAAACTGCTGTCGCTGGGTAATGTGTAACGCTGGTGAAGCGGCTTCTTTAGTGGGGAAGCGCTGTAGTGCGTCTTTGGTGGGTAAGGCGGGGGGGGGGGGGGGGGTAAGGTTTTCCCCTAAGAGTAGCGACCTTAGGAGCGTAAGCACTGTTATGTGGGGCCAGGGACCCCCGGGGGATCAGGGCTGCTGTTGGTGCTGATGTGTCGCTCGTAGGCTCGCGTTACCCCGTGGTGGGTCGTCATGTTGGGGCAGTGCTTGGTCTGTCAGGCCCAGTTCGTACCGTTCATACCCCAGAGTGCACCCTGTTGTGTGATCAGTATGGCGTGTCTTATCTGTGCCGTGAGCGTTGTTTAACGCCGCCAGGCCAGGGTGTCTCTCGAGAGGTCGGCAAAGAAGCTCACCGCCATCCCATCAAATTGGTGTGGTGTCTTGCCCCTCAGGGCGGCTTGGACCGCCATTTTATCCCTCCTGGTTTGGAAGGCAAGCATAACGTCTCGCGTGGCTTCGGTTGGCGCTTTAGGCGGTTTTGGGATTTTGAAAATGTTGGCGAGGGCCATCTTGTTAGCCTTTGCGGGTGGTAGTATAGTGGCAAGTAGACGCTTGACAACTTGTGGTAAATCTGTGTCGGGGATCGTTTGAGAGATCCCTCTGATTTTCAAGTTATCTCGTCTTCCGGCATCTTCCTGCTCCGCCATACGGTGTTCATGTAATTTTTGTTGCCGTTGAAGATCTCGTACGGCCTGTTTGAGTTCCCCAAGGTCCTGAGCGGTGGTGCCGGTTGTGCATTCCAGCGCATTTAAGCGGGTAGTCAGACCCTTCAGGTCGCCCCTTAAGGCCGTGATATCCTCATGCAAGTCTTTGTGATGGCCTGCAAGTAGCCTTGTGAGGACTGCTATAGTCACTGGAGCGGTGTCTGGGTTAACGTTAGTCGGCTGTGTCGGCTTACCCAGTGTGGGGGCTGGCAGACATTCCTCTCCGGATAGATCATCAGAAAAGTCGGAGCAGCTGCCGTTGAGTGCCGCCATATTGGTCTCGTTTGCCTCGCGGGCCTGTCTCCACATGTCCCCAATTGTGAGTCCCGGATTGTTTTTTTCTTTAGGTAATTTTTTGGTTTTTCACCCCATGGCATGCAGGGGGGGTATAGAGTGTCGCTGTTGTAGTTTGAGGGCTTGCAGCCTAGGTTTTTTCGTTTTTTCCCCGTTTTTGCCTCAGAGCTCTCAGTCCTTGTGACCGCTTGTCTCGGCAGTAGGCTCTGCCCCCCGAGGATTTCCTTTTATTTCTTTATTTTTAATTTTTTCAGGAGAAACCAAATGCTAACAACAACCCAAAACAATGTTTTAATAGAGCACAGTTTTGGGTTGCAATAACCTTGTAAACCAAACTACTGAGCTGAGCTTTTTGTCATAGCTGGATTTTTATTGCCTTTGTGATTTACAGTTTCAGTCAAACAAAAGTATGGAATGATCTATTAAAGTTTAAAAACATATTCACTTATTTATTACATACCTGCTAACACTGACAAGCATGCAGTCAGACTGGCAGGCTGATTGGGCTTTTGTCCTGTATGAATACTGTTATACAATGCATGGTGTGATAGATTGACTGAAATGACAACTTCAAACATCTTCTCTTTCTCGGGCCTTTTTTCGTCTTGAAAGCGAGTCTTTATTGAATAACACGGGAGATAGGGGCATTCTGAAACTAGAGAGCTGAATTTCTTGTGTGTAGTATGGGTTTATAGCATCAAGAGCAGAGCTGATATACAACATGGATTATTTTATATAAGCTGATGGGTGCAACGCTTAGCAAAACTATCTAACAAAAGACCGCTGCACCCCAAACAAAAAATAAATTATAACTCCATGTGGTGTATAGAAAACATATTACTCACTTGACTGCCTGACTGCTTGACTCTGGGTTATTTGGTGTTTGTAATTGTGTTCCACGAAGCACATGATCTAAACATAGAAGAACCGCACGCTCATAAAAACACCTAGGAAATCAAAGGGAACATTGAAGCATTTACCTGCTTTTATATTGTGCACACATAGATACACAAGGCAGTATACATGAAAGAACATGCAAAATATCATAGTTTCCATGCACCAAAACATTGAACGAACAAAAAAACTAACAGAAACAAAAATAGGGAAAAACGGGAGAAGTTTTGCATCTACTTAACAATACATTTTCAGCAAGACTTGCTGAAAAATTGTCATCTATTAGATACGAAACATGTCCAGGTTTTCCATAGTTGTGTTTCTGTTTATTATGCAGATGTCACACGGATCAGGCTGACTGCACAAGCTGTGCAGATGTGCAGTGTGCAGACTTACTCTCTTCCCCCCTTTTAGGATGTTGCAAGGTGAAGAGCTCTTCTAACTGCACATGTGACACTGTGAGGGTTTTCCAGCATTCCTAGGGATAGGACACTGATTGGTTAGATCAGTGTCCCGCTTGGAGTGAGTGCAAAAAGCATAAGAAAGACAAATAAAGTAAATATAAAAACAACATGTTATTTACCTGCATTTTTCAGGCTACAGAGCTAAAGCTTTTGAAATGGACAGTTGTCTTAAAGTAGTGCATGCCATGTCTGATTGCATGAATATAGGTGTATTTACCAACCAGTCTGTGCTAATGAAAAATACATCTGTTATCATGTCCACATACACTACTGCTACAGTACTGGGTTCTGATGGCAGTACAAATGATCATATTAGGTCTGGCTAAGCATTGAGTGACGTCTAGATAGCAAAGGTGAAGATAACAATCACTCTTTTTTATTTTAAAGACTCAGGAGGGTATACTGTATGCCACATTTTATGCTTTTGTAGTTTTGTTATAATATGTAACCTGCTGATGTGAGAATTTCCTGTAACTGCAATTTATTAGAACATCCACCCCCCATCTATACATTTTTCTCTGCTGACATACTGTTCCGTGCATGCATTGCCCTTCCTGTTGCACTGGTAATGCAATGCTTTTTCTGTTTATATTTCTATGTAATCTATCACAAAATGTTTCTTTGGCAAACACCTTTTTTTTTTTTTTTTACTTTTCCTATGATTGTTTTCTTGATTCTTTAAGAAAGTATTACTGTTTTGCTGTGAGGTGCATTGTTACATTTTTAAGATTGATTACGTTTAGAACTCTTATTCCTGATTACTGTAATTCTATCAACTGCTCGAAAATCACATTACTGAGGTTACTGAGCGCCTACAGCAACTGTGATGTGGTAACGTATGTAAACCATTCACTTTAAACAGACTTCAATGCTGCGGCAGTAAGGAAATGACTTCTCGGGGGGAAACATATTGTGAAATATTTATCCATTGCTATTGACAAACACAACTTATCGCTGTTAAGAGAACACCCACCAGCCCTTGGGAGCAAAAAAATAATAAAAAATGAACTCCATACTATGTTCTGCACCTTAGTTTTGGGCAACACAAAAATCACACCACAACTCACCTGCTTTAAATCCTCATTAGCTAACATTATACCTTTCCATTGCATTATTTACCCGGCAAAAAACCCTAAACCCTCGAAGTATGTGCAACCTCCATTATTAATTACTTCTCAGCCCTACAACAAACTAGAGGTCACACTGCTGTCCGTCTATGGGCGTCTATAGTAGGGACAATGCTTAAACCTTTTGTCCCTCTGTAAAGCTTTCTGTAGCGGCCCCAATGTCCTTTATTAAAATATTACTCTAATCGTTTTGAGAGAGGGGGACCTTTTCTGTTTAATATGCCCTATTGGGCATTCGGGGTAATGCCTCACCTCTTAATTTTTACATATCTGGAATCCTATGATTGGACCATTTACCAGCTCAGAGTGCATGTGCTTACTCCGGGCCAAGGAAGAGAGTGATTGGGGAGGAGGGAGGGTGTTTTTTAATGTGGAACAGGGGAAGGCGGGATGGAGTGCAGAGTGGGTGGGAAGGTGGGAGTGGAGAGCTAGTTTCATTTGTAGGCTCTCTGCATGCAAGCAAGGGGATGATTTCTATGTGAAGTGCGCTCTGACAACAGACTGTGCTGCCAATGTCACATGTGCTAGGGGTGCAGCTAGCCCCAAGCACATAATTAAAAATATATCTGTATGTGCAATGTTTCAAGCTGAAACATTGGGCATACTGACTCTTACCACCATGACCATTTCAAATCTCCAAGTGACCACATTTCAAAGTGGTCATGGTGGTTGGAGTAACTTTTTAATATACTCGGCAGGAGCTCTGTAATGTCACTACCTATTCCCACACAGACTGCTGGAATGGAGATATAATAATAAGATAGTGGGTTCCTTAGCCCAGTTACTCTGTTATTCTCCCATGAGGAAATGTCCAGTCCGCTGTTCCTAAGGGCCTCTTCTTCTTTGGTCCAGTATTTTCTGGGATCTGTGTGTTTTCAAAACCCCTGGTCTCAATACTTTAAAATCTCCCCAATGTATCTAGATGATGGAATGTCTAATTCATTTATCCTAAGTGAATAGTTCCCCTGTCCTAAATAGTCAGTGGTCCCTAAGCAACTGGTCACATACAGTAACGAGAACTCTCTATTACTTCTGTGAAATAGTTCGCTCAGGAGGAGGAGGAGGGGGTTACCTAAAAATAAACTAGCAGTGGCGACATAAAATAATCCAGATTTACAGTATATGGCACAGTTAACCATTAAACCTCCTTGTCCATGAAAATAAGCTTTAATTAAAAACAAACACACACAAAAAACAAAACTCCAGAAGGCACATCAAAATGTTCCCAGTGTAGAGTAAACATTTACCAAGTGCAAGTCGTAAACTTATATAAATGTCTATTAAGGGAGAGATATACAATACATGTATTCTGAGCAGCCAGCATATGTATAGGAAACATTGGCAACATAGGAAAACTGAGCTTTTTATTGTATCACATAAAGTTTGTGTTGAAAATTAGAACTTCAACGTTTTTCTTTTAATAGTCTTCAGTCTTTTAAATGTATGTGGTTCTAACAGATTGATTTAGAATTTCTAAACCTAAGGTTTCTACACTAAAGTTTGGGGATTTCTTTCTTAGAACATAAACACACACACATGGCCGAACAGCAAACTTTGTGGCCTCCCTGATAGTATAGATAGAGGCTATAATTAGATACATGTAGAGTGAAATGTCTGAAATTACTCTCAGATACACTGTCTGTGTTCAAGTAATATGTATGTAATGTCCAAGTGGTTCAAGAGAGATTGGTTTACTGGCTGTATGAGTATCCAAATCCAGAACCTCAGCAATCAACCAGTCTCAAAACTTTAGTGTCTAGGAAAATCTCTTATGTTTTATACTCCCAAACAAGACAAAAAAAAGGTTTATTTATCATGGCTGAAATGGCGAGGCCTGAATTTGTAAGAGTTGCTAGTTATATCGTTTTATTCATGCTGACATATTAGGTAAATCTTTAAACTGGTACTCCCTCTGCTCAATATTCAGCGTGATGTAGTTCTGCTATGACACTACAGGTTTGTCAATTGCTTTTAAAACGAGATGAAGACTTGGTGTCATTAATTGTGTTTTCTAATTTTTTAATGTACGTTATTCTTTATTGAAATTTTCAAAAATATAAATATATATTAAAATTAGTTTTTAACGGATAAAGGAGCACATTAAACGCCATCTCTACTACAGCTCATTGTAGTGGTTAGAGTGCATAGAGCTTGGGGACACCATTCATGTGGTTTATGTCAAATACTTTGAGGTGATTTGGCAATAAACATGACTCTCCCAAGAGTCTAGAGTCCCTGGCCCTCTACTTCTGTTTAGCTAATGTGGAAGTAGATTACTACTTTAGGGACACTATAGTCACCAGAACAACTACAGCTTGTTCTGGTTGATATAATCATTATATGCAGGCATTTTTATTCAAACACTGCCTTTTCAGAGAAAAGGCAGTGTTTATATTGCCCCTAGGGACACCTCCAAGTGGCCACTCCTAAGATGGCCACTGGAGGTGCTTCCTGGCTCAGTGCTGCACAGTAGGCAGCACTGCGTTTCAGCGTCTCCACGCTCTGAATGGGGAGGCTTAATTTTCCTCATAGAGATGCATTGCTTCAATGCATCTCTATAAGGAGGTGCTGATTGGCCAAAACTGCATTTGGCCCTGCCCCTTCTGATGATGTCACCAAGGGGGCGGGGCTGGTGCCGGCAGGGCCACCTGGCACTGGAAATAAGGTGAGATTTAATTACTTTTAAGGGGACTAGAGGAGGGGGGTGGGGGGAGCGAGCCACCTAAATGGTGGGTTTAGCACTATAGGGTCAGGAATACATAGTTGTGTTCCTGACCCTATAGTGTTCTTTTAACCAGTTTGATTCATGATGGTAGTTGCTGGGTTGTAATGTTTGTGGAACTTAATCCTTAAACATATTTATGGCCTTGTTAAAGGTATATCATATTATAACACATTCTTGTATGTATGTATTTATATCAATCATTTGGACCTGTGTGAGTCTACAATTCTCTACACCATGTATATCAATTTTTAAATCAATAGAGCTATGTGTGTGTCCCTTTTTAATTCTTATAGTACCACAATAGGGCACAGTGTGATCATGGTGACATTCCCTTTGTCTCCCCTTTTCGCCTCTCAAAATGTTGTGTAAAATGACATAAAAAACAGATAATTGTATTTGTTTATTCTAGGTTTTGTAGGATCTTCAGGATATTTTTAACGCATGTATTCACAAATAAATCCTTTTCTAATTTAATCTTTCATAAAGGTCACCGAGCAGTTTACATTGGCGTCCATGTACCACTTGGCAGGCAGACACGGAGGCGTCACAGGCACCGTGGCCACAGGCATCACCGGAGAAGGAGAGAACGAGAAAATGATAAAGATGATGGACGAGAATCTCCCAGTCATGGTAATTATTGTGATCAATGCAGTTGTAGAAATTCTTTCAACTTTTTTAGCACCAGGTAGTGAGATTTCTACAAATTGTTTAACTTATCACTTACCCTATTCTTTTTTTTTTAATTGTCTAAAAATTCAGACTTAAATCTATACCATCTTCAAGAACACTTAACACATTTTCTTCTTTTTCTGTGAACGAATTCCAGTGTTTTTCTACTTGTCATTAAAAGTCTCACTTTCCTTTCCTTCTCACTTTAAGTTCCTTTTACTGATGTCTAAAAAATAGAATTTTCTTTTTTTTTTTACTTTTTGGGAAGGGGGGTTATTCAATGAAGCATTTATGTAAGGGTAGAAAAAAAAAGGAAAGAAAACAAGCGAAGCATTACAGTGGTATGACTAATACTAATACACCATAACACCATTCTCAAACAGGAAAATTGTAGGAATGCTGAAATGGCATCTATCCCACTGAAAAGTACATTTTATTCAAGTGAAGTAGACATGCGACTAGGCCTTCCGCTGTGATCATGCACCAACCAAATAAACTAAAAGTCTCTGCCTACCTCATACCAGGTGGCCATATGTGATATGCAAACCAAAATTAACTAGCTCCTTTTGCCATGACTCAATTTGTACTTGGTGATGGCTAGTGGACAGCGAAGTTATTAACCCTTGCCTCTAGCAAATGTTAGCTCCTCTGTTCTCCTCAACCTTGAAAATCCACAAGTAAAATCTTGCACGTGTCACTAGTAACGTTGGAAAAGGCACTGTATGTCATTAAATGCTTAAAATATGTTTAACCAGAAGCAGATAGAAGTATACTATTTTTTAATATAACTTGTACATTTTGACATTAAAATGTTATGTTTCCACTCTCTGAGAATTTTTTTTGGCAATCCCCCAAAATGGCATGCACTATCAAGTCACAACAAGTTAATTAACCACGTTTTACCACTTTCACTAGTCTTTTTATTAAAATATACACATCATATAATTTGGTCCTGGCACAATACACCATGTAGCTTGTGTTTGGGCATCATGATTATAGTCCTAGCTAAAGAAAGCATAATTGGTCAAGCCTGGCTGGCTGTAGTCCTTGCGTATTTCGCGACCCTTCCTTCTCTTCCATCCCACAACACACTTAATTATACTCTGTGTGCCTCATCGTTCCATCCATTATGGACAACCGTGCCAGAA
This sequence comes from Pelobates fuscus, assembly GCF_036172605.1. Taxonomy (NCBI): domain Eukaryota; kingdom Metazoa; phylum Chordata; class Amphibia; order Anura; family Pelobatidae; genus Pelobates; species Pelobates fuscus. Next base: position 291,041,920 of record NC_086320.1, on the reverse strand, counting down.
TTTCAAGATTTCCCTTTTTAACATATAATCAAACAATTAACACTGCCATTGAACACTGCTTCAAACCTTTGTGTCCCGTGAAGCCTAAACATTATATATGGTTTCAGTTAAATATGGATACAGTCAGGCATAGTTTTGACCTGTGGCAATGGTACCTAAAATCAACAACCTCACAGGCTATAGGGACACTAAAGCTTTTGTATAAACTAAAATAACAGACTCAAACAGGGCATGGACATTGCCCCACATCTGCCATACATGGCATGTGGGTATAGTTGAGAGCCTCCACCTGGTTTTGAGTATTATTTTTTCGTCACTGGCCATGACAGGGGACTGGACTGGGGAAATTGCAGTTATAGTATAATGTTATATACTATAATATAGTCCAATTGTAAATTTTATTTAATTTGACGTTCCTTATAGATTGTGATATATATCTGTTAGTTTACTTTTGTAAAATGTACAATAATTGTGTATATATATACATATATATATATATATATATATATTTATTTATTTATTTATTTTCATTTTTTTTTTAATCCGTTCAGACACTCCTTCGCAGCGTGTTCAGTTTATCCTTGGAACAGAGGATGACGATGAAGAGCACATACCTCATGACCTTTTTACTGAAATGGACGAGCTCTGTTTTCGGGACGGTGAAGAATGTGAATGGAAGGAAACAGCTCGGTAAGGTTTACTGGTTTGTTATGTAGTCAAGATGTGCTACCATGTAAAGCATCGCTTTTCATAACCTGTAGCTGTGCAGCTCACTTCGCATGTTGAGTTTATGTTTACATTCCACTAACCAAAAATAGAATGTTTCTTTTAGATGTTCAGACGGACCGTATGGTAAATGTCAGTTTATAACGCTCCTCTGTATTAATATGTTCGTAAAATTCTATGAGCTTGTTTTATATCTTTTTTTTTCGTCATAACCTTTAAAGTTAACTTTTCAAGAACCATACATTTATATAGAGTTTCTGAATACTATTTAGCACTTAGTAGTTTACAGTGGCCATTATTTCACAGTGCTCTTCAAACCTGTCCACCGGACCCACCAAGCTGGTGATGATTTGAAGATATGCTCAAAAGTGCACAGGACTCTCAATAAAAATGACAAAGTAAATCTTTAAAGAGTTACTCCAAGCACCAGGACCACTTCACTGATTTAAAGTTGTCATTGCGGTTGGAGTCTATGTGTGCAAGATTTCACTATGACGCTGCACATACAGAGTTTAACTCCTCTGCTTCTGGAGATGTAACACCAACTCTGGCAGCATCACTGGAGCATCATTAGTCAGCCTTTAACCAGAGCGAATTTGAATTCTGTGTAAATTTGGCATCTGTCTTGGATTTTGTTTTTTTTAATTTAAAACCAGATTAGCTATTTTGGCCTCAGTTTTGCAATTCCGTTTTCAAATGACTTCTATTCTCTGCCTAGTCAATATACACCTTGCTTAGAAACTCATTTAGCATTCAACAGGATGATGGCTGTCAAAGAAGATTTACAGCATTATGTTGGTAGTTGTTGTTTAATATATGTTTATTTATTTGATAAACTAGTTAAAACAAAGACTCAAATGTTAAAGGGACACTGTAGGCAACTAGACCACTTCAGCTGATTGAAGTGGTCTGGGTGCACTGTCCCTTTTGCACTTAGTGCTGCAATGTATAAGAATTTTCTGCATATTATTATTATTATTATTATTATTATTGCCATTTATATAGTGGCAACAGATTCCGCAACGCGTTACAATATTATGAGAGGGGGGATGTAACAATAAACAGGACAATTACAAAAAACGTACAGGAACGATAGGTTGAAGAGGAGCCTGCTCAAACGAGCTTACAGTCTATAGGAGCTGAGGTATAAAACACAGGAACAGGAAATAGCATAGGACAGGAAATAGCAATCAAATAAGGTGGGAGTGAAAAAGAGCTGGAGGAGAGAGTAGAGTGCTGCCCTTTAGGAGAGAGCAAGAGACAGGTATGTGAGGTAGAGGTTACTCTGGGAGGCCATAAGCTTTCCTAAAGAGATGGGTTTTGAGGCACTTCTTAAACGATTGAAGACTAGGGGAGAGTCTGATGGCGGTAGGCAGGCTATTCCATAGGAAGGGTGCCGTCTGCGAGAAGTCCTGCAAGCATGAGTTGGCCGTACGGGTGTGAGTAGCAGACAGGAGATGGTCATGGGCAGAGCGGAGAGACAGAGAAGGGGCATACCTATGGATCTGTGAAGAGGGGCTAGAAATATTAAGTGCTTCATAGGTATGAGTTAGCACTTTGAATTGACTCCTATAGGATACAGGAAGCCAATGTAAAGACTGACAGAGGGGTGAGGTGTGAGAGGACAGACTAGAGAGGAAAATCAGTTTGGCGTCAGCATTCATTACAGACTGTAGCGGGGCAATACAGCTTTTGGGAAGACTAATTAGGAGAGGGTTACAATAATCCTTGCGGGAAATTACTAGAGCATGGACAAGCTCCTTGGTAGCATCTTGTGTAAGAAAGGTGTGGATGCGGGCTATGTTTTTAAGGGGGAATCTATAGGATTTGGCAACATACTAGATATGAGGCTCAAAGGTGAGGCCAGAATCAAGTATGATGCCAAGACGGCGTGCTTGCAAGGATGGATTGATGTGGATACCACTTACTTGAAGGGAGAGTGAAAGAAGAGTTTAGTTTCAGAGAGAGGGAGTTTCAGAAAGCGAGAGGACATTTAATCAGAGATGGAAGAAAGGCAGTGACATGTTGCTGGAAGGCAGGGGAGGGGTCTGGGGAGGAGAGATATAGCTTGGTGTCATCAGCGTGCAGGTGGTAGTGGAATCCAAATGAGGTAATAAGTTTGCTGAGAGAGGCAGTATAAAGAGAAAATAGAAGGGGACCAAGGACAGAGACTTGGTGGACTCAAACCTAGACAGGATGAGGGGAGGAGGTATCATTAGAAAAGGAGACACTGAATATATAAGAGGAAAACGAGAGGACAGAGTAACAGAGACCGAGTGATGGAAGAGTTTGAAGAAGTGGAGCATGATTAACGGTGTCAAGGGCAGCAGAGAGGTCAAGAAGAATTAGTATGGAGTAGTGGCCTTTGGATTTAGCTGCGATTAGGTCGTTAGTAACTTTGATAAGAGCAGTCTCAGTAGAGTGGAGAGTGCGAAAGCCAGATTGAAGAGGGTCAATGAGAGAGTTGGAATTGAGGAAGTGAGACATATGGGTAAAGACAAGTCTTTCCAGAAACTTTGAGGAAAAAGGGAGTAGGGATATGGGACGATAGTTAGAGGGGGAGGACAGATCAAGAGATGTTTTTTTCAGGATAGGTACTACAGTGGCATGTTTATGGTCAGAAGAGAGAGATCAGTTAAAGAAGGCACAAGACAGAGGGACAGAGATCTGATAAGGTGAGATGGGACAGGATCGAGCGGGCAAGTGGTGGGGCGAGAGGAAAGGAGAAGCGCATCTACCTCTTGTTCAATAGCTGGGGAGAAAGTCTGAAGGAGAGGAAAGGCATAATCTATGTATGGTTGAGAAAGAAAATGGCAAGGTGGGGAGAATTATTTCCTTAGCTGTTTAATCTTGTCGGTAAAGTAGCATGCAAAGTTCTCAGTTGTAAGGTTAGTTTTGGGGTTGGCCACAGCAGGGCAAAGAAGTGAGTTAAGGGTGTCAAAGAGACGCCTGGGATTGCGGGAGCATGAACTAATGAGAGAGGAAAAGTAGGACTGTTTGGTGATGGCAAGGGCTGCGCTGTATGAACACAATATGAATGAATCTATTTTGGAGATAGTGTGCCTGGGTGCGGGACTTCCTCCAGGAGCATTCAGCACAACAGCATCTTTGCAGGTAGCGTGTTGATTTACTATGCCACGGTTGGGGGCGTGTCCTCCTCGAGGTGCATGTTTGGAGCAGGGCTGCAGCTTTCAAGGCAGAGGTGAGGGTAGTGTTATATATGGAAATGGCCAGTGAGGGACATGAGAGGGAAGGGATGGAAAGCAGTTGTGAATCAATATCAGCTGACAGCATACGGAAGCATTGATTCGTTGCGGGACGGAGAAGGGGGCAGAGCATCGACCCAACGTCGAGGGACATCAGCGCTAGAAAAAGGAAAGAAAATAAAAGGTTTCTTTTTTTTTTTTTTACCAGGGAGGGTAGAGCGTGAGGGGGAGAAATCAAGGGGAGCGGTAGTGCCAGGAATACAGCTTTGCATTACTGGCACTACAGTATCCCTTTAAATGGAACCTATAGTCCTGAATATGTTCTATTGTTCTGATGAAAGTTCCCTGAGGGGGACTGAAACATCAATATTTTATGGATCATGTAAATGTAATTAAAAGTTACTTTTTATACTTTATCTGGAAGTCCTCGGCGTGCGGTTTAATTTGTATTTACTGAACCAGGCATTAAATATTCACCACGTCTGGAGTCCAAGCTTTTTGGTATATATATTTTATATATATATATATATATATTTATATATATATATGTAATATAATCTTCTATTTAAGTTTATTTTACTCACCTTATTTCCAGTGCAGAGACATTGTTGTTGCAGCTACCAAATCCGCCTTCTTCTTCGTCATCAAGCATGGTGTTTTTAACTGCTCAGAGACTACAGCAGAACTGTTTAGGTAGAGCTAGCCAGACAGACTATAGTTATCCTGCAATGTACGTGTGCCAGTCTTATGCTCTTTTTTCCCTACCCACTTGCCCATCTTGGATTCCATCCATTTTATATTGGAAAGTATGGGTTAGATAAAGCCAGTTTATAACAACTACTGACGTCTGTCAGACCAGGCATGTATGTATTTACTTTTTATGTTCCAAGTTTATGAAATAAGTTTATAAAGCAATCTTTTTTTTTTCAGGTGGCTCAAATTTGAAGAAGATGTTGAAGATGGCGGTGACAGATGGAGTAAACCCTATGTGGCTACTTTGTCTCTACACAGCCTCTTTGAACTAAGAAGCTGTATTCTCAATGGCACGGTGATGTTGGATATGAGAGCCAGCACAATTGAAGAAATTGCAGGTTAGGTTTTGTTCTATTTTCCTGTACTTTGTTGGCACAATAGTCAGTCTGAGGCACATTTCCTATAAGTTGTGCCTCTACGGGGAGCTGTCACCGCAACTTATTTTTCCTTGAAAGGGTTTTGAATCTGTAGCAAATCTTCATTGTATATTCGTTCTCCAAGCATACCTTCTTTCAACAGGCAATGTCTAAGGCTTCATGGCTCTGCAAGATATTGCGGTCTGAGAAATGTACACTTCCCATGATACTTTGCAGGCATGCAGATAGATAGAAAATATAGTTAATCCTCTTATATAAAACTACCCCAAAGGTGTCGCACCACTGACCCATCACTTTGGAAGTGGAGCTATGGAACAGTTGGTTTCTTAAAGGGGCACTATAGTCACCATAACAACTACAGCTAATTGTATTTGTTCTTGTGAGTTTAATTATTCCCTTCAGGCTTTTTGCAGTAAACACTTTTCAAAGAAGATGCAGTGTTTACATAACAGTCTATGGATAACTCCACTGGCCACTCCTCAGATGGCTACTAAAGGTGCTCCCTGGGGTAGTGCTGAACAGTGTGCAGCACTGACATTCAGTGTCTCCACCCTTTGCATGGAGACATTGAACTTTCCTCATAGAGATGCATTGATTCAATGTACCTCTATGAGGAGATGCTGATTGGCCAGGGCTGTATTTGGCTTGTACTGGATCTGCCCTTGATCTGCCTTCTTGACAATCTCAGCCTTTTCAATGGGAAAGCATTGTGTTTAGCCTTTGTTCAACACTTCTGATGATGTCAGGGGCAGAACCAGCAGCAGCAGACTGCAATTAAAGTAAGATTTTGCTATATTTAGGGGGCAAATGGGATTCAGGAGGGCTAGATTGTGGTTTTAACACTATAGGGTCAGGAAAACATGTTTGTGTTCCTGATCCTATAGTGTTCTTTTAACTTGCAAACAATCCTTCATTAATAATTACACACTTACTGTCTTGTATGTCCCTTTAATTTTGTTTTAGCTTAGATGTTCCACTTCCACTGTGCTTTAGGGTGTGCCAAAGTAGTTAAGCCCACATCTCTTTTACACTAATTGTGTAAAAGAGATTTGAAAGTGGGAAATTTTCAAATTTTCAAAAGCTTAGTGATATTAGAAGCATTTATGCATTCTATTTTCTGATTATAATTTTTAAAGTGCTATAAATTCTAGATAGTAAACCCACAGGCATATTCTTAATGTGATTGTCTAGTTGACCTTACTTTTAATGCATTATTAAGATAATGTATTCAAGAATATGTCAACACAATAAATCAAAGATAATTTAATTTGCTTAACTTTAATGTGTCACTCAGGACACTGTCTAGTGCAGGGGTTCCCAAAAGGTAGATCCCCAGATAATTTACAACAAAGCTTCCATGATGCTTTATCATTCTAAAAGCACTCTGAATGTATGCAAAGCATCAAGGGAGTTGTAGTTCTACAACATCTTGGAATCTACCTTTTTGGTTCCCCTGGTCTAGTGGGTCTGTCTGCAGATGTTGGCAGACTCCTGCTCACTAGGAGGAGACACTTCAATCAGGGGCTTCTCATTTTGGGCTCAGGTGCTGACCTTTTCCCATAAAGCTCTGTCAATTATGGGTTTATGAAAAACTACCTTTATCCACCTTTATCTATGTTACAGTGCTACCGCCCAGCCCATGTGTTCCCTATTAAGGGTCAAGAATTATGTAGGGGTTTAGAAAAATACCCCTCTCTGTCTCATTAGATATTTGTTTGCCTGGAGCAAGACTGCAAGGTGAATAGTCAGTGTAGGACCGACCTAAGAGGTTTGTCTTGACGTGGCAGGTGGGCTTGCATCTAATCCCCTACTGTTCTCCATCTATACTGCCTCCCTTGGTAAACTCATTAGCTCCTTTGGCTTCCAATATCATTTCTATGAAGATGACACGCAAATCTACCTGTCCTCTCCTGATCTCTCCCCGTCTCTCTTGACTAGTGTCTCTGACTGCCTCTCTGCCATTTCTAACTGAATGGCTGCCCACTTCCTTGAACTAAACTTGAAATTCTGGTCTTTCCTCCCTCAAGTGTTGTTACTCCTGTGTCTGTCTCCCTCCAAGTCAATGGTGCTACCATCAGCTCCACCACGCAGGCTCGCTGCCTAGGTGTTCTCTTTGACTCCGACCTCTCCTTCAAGCCTCATGTTCAGTCTATCGCCAAATCCTGTCGTTTTCATCTCAAAAAACATTGCGCGCATCCGACCCTACTTAACGCCAGTTGCGACTAAGGTGCTGGTCCATTCAACTGTCCTTTCTCGCCTTGACTACTGTAATCCGCTTCTTAGTGGTCTTACGTGCTCCCAACTTGCTCCGTTACAGTCCATAATGAATGCGGCAGCGAGGCTCATCTTCCTGTCTGCCTGCACCTCCCATGCCTCACCCTTCTGTCAGCCCCTACATTGGCTTCCTGTAAGATATAGGGCTCAATCTAAAATTCTGGTTCTTGCTTTCAAATATCTGCATAATGCTGCTCCCACCTATCTATCCTCCCTATGTCCCATCTAGGCCCTTACGCTCTGCTGAAGACTTACGTCTATCTTTTGTCCGTTCTCCCACCTCTGATGCTCGCCTTCAAGACGTTTCAAGGGCTGTACCGTTTCCTGTGGAACTCGCTTCCCTCCTACGTTAGATGCTCACCCAGTCTCCACTCCTTCAAAAAAATCATTAAAAACCCACTTCTTCATAAAAGTGTATCTATTAAGCTGTTAATAGCTCCCGACTGATTCCTCTCTTGCAGCTGTCACTAGTCTAATACTATCCTTACCTTTCTGTGTCACTTTACCCCACTCCCTCTAGAATGTAAGCTCATTGAGCAGGGCCCTCAACCCCTCTGTTCATGTGTGTCCAACTAGTCTTGTTACAACTGCATATCTGTTCGTCCACCCATTGTAAAGCGCTGAGGAATTTGATGGCGCTATATAAATAATAACATAATAATAATAATGGCCATTGGAGTGGAACTAAAAACCTCCATATGTCTAAATATGTATAGGGATTTGGGATAGTGCGCAGGTAACTCTTTTCTTTGTTTTTTGTTGTAAGTTTATCCAGTACCGGCAGTTCTAGTCATCACGTAGGATGATGTAAACTGCATGGTAAACTTATAGCAGCCATACTGTGGTAACTATCAATTTATAGACAGGGCTGTTCACTGTTTAATGAACTAAGTTGTGTTTTCCTACCCGCAGAGCTGTGACCTGTGCATTTTGTGCATTCCAGGAAGAGAGAGAATCTTCCTTTCTGTATGTTGGGAATTTGCTTGCTGCGTGCGCAGTATAAACAATATTGATCTAAGCACCCTGTAACTAAGTTCTTGATTGACAGCCTTGGTGAACTTTCTTCTTCTTTTTGCAATTCACTGCCACTATAATCTACTGTCTGAAATTAATGTTTCCAGGAAACTCTAAGCACCATGCAGTTTCCAGTAAAAAATACACTGATCAGCCACAACATTAAACCACCTGCCTAATATTGTGTAGGTCCACCATGTGCTGCCAAAACAACTCTGATGCGTCAAGGCATGTACTCCCAATGTGTCCTGTGGTATCAGGCACCAAGACATTAGCAACGTATTATTTAAGTCCTGCAAGTTTCAAGTTTGGGCCCCCATGGATTAGATTTGTTGTTCCAGCACATAACACAGACGTGCTCACTCAGATTGAGATTTGGGGCATTTGGAGACCGAATCAACTCCTTGAACTCTTTGCATATCCCTCAAACCATTACAGAACAATTCTGGCAGTGTGACAGGATAAATAATCCCGCTGAAAGAGGCCTCTACCTTTAGGGAACACCAGTGCCATGAAGGGGTGTTAAAGTCACTCAGATCAGTTTGCTTGCCCATTTTTCCTGCTTCCAACACATGCAATTCAAGAACTGACTGTTCACTTGCTACCTAATATATCCCACCCCTTGACATTGTAAGGACATTGTAAAGATATATTCAATGTTATTCACTTCACCTGTCAGTGGTTTTAAGGCTGTAGCTGATCAGTGTCAGTGCTTAGAACAAAACTTGAATTCTTCGCTGACATTTTATCAGAATATAAATTGTTGCTTTGTTACTTTAAACATGCATTCCTGTTCTGTTGCAGTGTATTTCATGGCACTTTAAAAAAGCTGTGTGTAATGAACATTTATTACAATTATACAACAACAGAAATTATATTTAATTCACTGCGGGTATTAAAGCAAATGTGCTCAGCAATGAAATATAATGGTTATGTCAGTACTAGGATGGCGTTCCCACGTTAAACGCTAGCTTGTTTAAATGCATAATGACATTTTATTATGATAGGGTGTAATACTTACATAAACAATCAAAAACAAAAGAGCAAGCAACCCTTGATTCAGTGGGATTGTGTCCCACAATGTTATCAAGCTAAAAACCAATGTGCATAGGCTGCTTTTGTTTGTATTGTTTGTTCTGCTGCTTTGCCATACTTAGTAGAACTCTTTGATTTTTAAGGGTGCAATGTAACCCATTGCAAGGAGCAGGGTTATTCACTAGAGTAAATTCAAAGTGAATTTAAGATTTAAGGTCAAAATAGCCGAACTGGAACATTTCTCTAAGTCAGCTATGCTTTCATTGCGTCTACTCTGGCCTTAATTTTGACATCACTTTCAATGCTCTTTTATTTATCACTTTAGTGAATAAGTCCCTTGGTTTATTATTATTATTATTGCCATTTATATAGCGCCAACAGATTCTGTAGCGCTTTACACTATTATAAAGGAGGGAGATTTTCCGATAAATAAGACAATTACAAGAAAACTTACAGGAACGGTAGGTTGAAGAGGACCCTGCTCAAAGGTGCTTATAGTCTATAGGAGGTGGGGCATAAAACACATTAGCACAGGAAATAGCAATCAAATAAGGTGGGAGAGAAGCAGAGCTGAAGGAGAGAGTAAAGCACTGCCCTATAGAAGAGAGCAAGAGACAGGTATGTGAGGTGGAGGTTAATCTGGGAGGCCATAAGCTTTCCTAAAGAGATGAGTTTTGAGGCACTTCTTACATGACTGAAGACTAGGGAAGAGTCTGATGGAGGTAGGCAGGCTATTCCATAGGAAGGGAACCGCTAGTGAAAAGTCCTGCAAGCATGAGTTGGCCGAACGAGTGCGAGCAGCGAACAGGAGAAGGTCAGGGCAGAGGGGAGAGACCAAGAAGGGGCATACCTATGGATCTCTGAAGAGATATAAGAGGGGCTAGAATTGTTTAATGCTTTATAGGTTAGCACTGGATTAGCACTTTGAATTGATTCCTATAGGATACAGGAAGCCAATGTAAGGAATGACAGAGGGGTGAGGTGTGAGAGGACCGACTGGAGCGGAAAATCAGTCTGGCGGCAGCATTCAATGTAGCATATAAATATTTTTGAAATAGGCATTGAAAGTCATGTTTCAGTGTTTGCAAATGACACAAAACTCTGTAAAGTAATACAATGTGTGCAAGATATTACTTTGCTGCAGAGGGATTTAGATATACTGGGGAACTGGGCACTCAAATGGCAGATGGCAGATGAAATTTAATGTAGAAAAATTCAAAAGTTATGCACTTCGGGGTAAAGCATGCACAAGCATCTTGTACCCTAAATCAACGCTCAACAAAGCCCAGGCTCCAGGTCGCCATGGCAAAATTTCTCCCTGGCGCCTGGGATGTCGGCACTTTGAGGTGGCCACCTGCGGAGGCATTGTAGGCGGCTTGTGAGGGAGCAATAATATACACGCAGCTCCCTCACGCTGTTTAATGATGCTGGGAGACGGAATATAATGTCAGTCCGGCATCACCACAGAGAGCGCGAGGGATCTGCAGGTAGATCACCGCTCTCTCTCACGCAGGAAGAGAGAGCAGCCCCACTGGACCCCAGGGAAACATCCACTCAGCTCTCCCAAAGGTATGGAGACTGAGTGGACTTCAATTAAAATAAAAAAAATCTTTGTGTGGAGAAGGCTTGAAGGAGAGGTCGGAGTCAAAGATAACACCTAGGCAGCGAGCCTGCGTGGTGGAGCTGATGGTAGCACCGGTGACTTGGAGGGAGGGAGACACAGAAGTAACAACAATTGAGGGAGGAAAGACCAGAATTTCAAGTTTAGTTTAAGGAAGTGTGCAGCCATTCAGTTAGAAATGGCAGAGAGGCAGTCAGAGACACTAGTCAAGAGGGACGGGGAGAGATCAGGAGAGGACAGGTAGATTTGCGTGTCATCTGCATAGAAATGATATTGGAAGCCAAAGAAGCTAATGAGTTTACCAAGGGAGGCAGTATAGATGGAGAACAGTAGGGGATTAGATGCAAGCCCACCTGCCACGTCAAGGCAATCCTCTTAGGTCGGTCCTACACTGACTATTCACCTTTGCAGTTTGTGTGTGTGTGTCTCTGTCAATGACTGTCAGTGTGTCTCTGTCAGTGTGTCTCTAAAAATGAAAATCCAGTGCACTCCCTTATCTACTAAACAGCAACTTTGGGGCTGACAGATTTTGTTTTGTTTTTTTAAAAACACCTAATCTAGGCAAAAAATAATGGGGGTTTAGTTACATTATATGAGCATACATTGCATAAGTAATGTACCCCATCTTTGGCAGGTCCTACTCTAAAAGCCAAATGTCTGCTAGAGCTACTTACTTGGGAAAAAATTATATCTCGAGTTCTCTGCAGTACAAGGCTAAATTGGGCCCTGGGATGAGGCACCTGTAAGTAGCTCATTTAGCAGACATTTGTAGCGCCGTGGCCGGTGGTAATGGTGCTTCTTCAGCCTCCGTGGTCAATGCAGAGGGAATGTATCTCTGTCGGTTCTCAGCCCGGGCAGGCTAGTGCGCTTGTGGAAGTAGTGCCCGGTGGGGGCCCACCTACTCCTTGCCGTCTCCATCCGGCTCCCTCTTCCATCTCCAAGCCGGTGCTGCCTGCATTTGGGCTTGTAATTTTTCCCAGAATCGGTCAAAGGTTAGGTCGACGCGCTATATCAGTCGGTCAATTGCACTCTGGTGAGGCTGTACCGTTTGCTGCTGAGGTAAGTATGGTTCCGCCATCTTGTTTGCCTCAGTGAGACCAGTGCTGTGTCAGCAGCTTGCAGGCAGTCAAAGTAGGGCGAGTGGGCCAGTGGGGACTGGGATAACCCCCGCCGGTCCAAATGGGGAGGGGACAACTAGAGATATGGATCACACCGTTAACCAGAGAGCCGGGAGAGCGGTCCTCTCCCCACGGCTCAGACTCGTGTAGGTCGCAAGCCTCGATTCAGACTATCTAACGCCGGAGAGACACTTAAACGGTATCCCCAGGTACAGCTATGACCATGTGACAAGATTAGTGGTGATTGTGGTCAGTGAGATTGAGTGGCCCAGGAATAATCCCCAATATTGAGGTTCAGACGCCGGAGCTCTAGCTGAGTACGTCTGGTCTGCATGCAGTTCGGCTCCCTCCCCCATGTGCTGGCTTTTGTGATCTCGTAGTTTAAACTTTTTAAGGGATAGCTAATAAAAATGTAAAAACTAGCCACTAAACACTCTGAATGCTTATAAAATATTGTTTTAAATTGTCTCGCTTTTAAATATAGATCCTGGAGAACTGGCTCTTGTAAAGAAGAATAGTTGCTTGTGCTGTCTCATAGTTGAATAACTGCTGACCCAACCAGTCCTCGACCAAAACCCGTTGCCCCCCAATAATACACGTGACACCTAATTCTTGTGGATAAGGGCATTGGCCACAGCTTTATTTAATATAACAATTTTAACTCAGTCCAACTCTGCCAGATGTTTCCCAACAGGCAGTTCTCCCAAATTCTGTACCATGAGCCTCGACAGCCGGCTCCTCGCCATCAGCTCCGTGCAGGCTGTCGTCTCCCCAAAGTTCCTTTTTTATTCTGTGCTGTGACAACACAAAGAACGAGAAACAAGACACAAGCCACGACACCAGAAACAGGGTGGGAGGGTGGGAAAACAGTCAGGAGCCCTAACTGATCCTGCTGACTGGTAAGTCCCCTCCCTCTCCCTTTCCTTAAGAACCACAACTTTAGACACAAATGTATCTACCTTAACCCAGCCCACAATCTTGGGCAGCAGTCATGCTCCCCCTTCCTTATTATTCCAGGGGGAAACTGAAATGCTGTAAAAATTGCCAGTAATGGTGACAGTTCAATATTTTCAGGCCAGAGTCTTTAAAAAATGTGCGAAAATAAGCTTTTAGAAGTTTGCGCCCTCACAAACACAACAAAACACTGTTGAAAAAGCTTTTTTTTTTTTTCTTCCAATTTTAAGAAATACATTTGTGTGAGTCTGAAAGTCCTGGTCTAATAAATGAGGAAATAACATATTTTCACAAACAAACACATTCCATGCCTCAGCTATTGTTTTATTTCTCTGTTCATTGCAAAAAGCAAAACGGGTTAATGTAATTAGAGTTAACCAAGAGGGAACTCTCAGCTGTTGTAAAGCTGCATCCCCCATAATGCTTAGGGACCCTATGGGCGACAGACAGGTTCTCTGCTGTCTAACCCGGATTTTAATGGTATTATGCAATCATTTTTGCTCCAGGACATTTAATCCTCTCTGGTTGTCATTTGTTTGACTGACCCACCATGTGTTTCTAATAGGATCTCTCTGTGCAGCCTTTAGCAGAGGTCACTTTGTCAGCTCGCATACTCAAATACCTTTCACATACGTTAGTCAAAAGGAACACTCCAGTCATTTTGTGATCATGTTCATTTAGACATGTGTCAAACACTGTTAACTAGAGGATTAACATTAGCGAGTGATTATTAAAATAGACTGGTCACTTGTAAGAAGGCATTAAATCATTACAAACTGTATACTTACAGAGCTATTTACTAAAGTGACAAATCAAAGTAAATTTCACATTTAAGGCCATAGTAGCCGAACCGGAAAAATAGCTGACGGATTTTCCCATTTCGGCTATATTGACCTGAAATTTGGAAATCACTTTAAATTCACTTAGAATTCTCACTTTTGTGAATAACCCTGTAAATATTTTTCTAAAACTGTTTGCTGCGAATCTCTTTATAGTATGGGCATTATGTGTTTACTACGCCACTTCTTGATTGCATCTATAAAACTTATCGAGGCAATTTCAAAAAAAGCAAATAAGATACTTCTCAGGAAGAGGAAGTCTGAAGCATGTTGAGAGTATAATGTTCTCAGCACAAGTACTATTAATGCTAATTGTGCTGTCTGGCAGTTATTCGAGAGGTTGTTAAAAGGTTGTTTAAACCTTTTAAAGGGTATCTATCACTTTTGAGATTTTCATGAAGATAGAATCTTTATAAAGCTCATTTTGACTCTGTTGGAATTTCTTTGAACACAATCAAAATTACACATTAGATGTAGTAGCCACTCATTTGTTCTATGTAACTGGCCATCTTTGGAAAAAGGCAGGGTCGTGATGAGTGATAGGAACATGATCTCACTCGATGCGCAGTAGATCCCTATTATTGCACCTTATTGCACATGTGCAAGATTATCTATGGAGTGTCTCATGTGACTCTACTTGGACCCAATGAAAATAGTATTATAGTGACAACGACTCCTAGCACATAACGTCATCAGGAACCAAAGAAGTATGGTGGGAAGAACGTGGCGGCAGTATGACTGTAAAAACTAACTGAAAAAAATAAATAAATAACAATCTAATAGGTCCGGTATTTTAAATGCGAAATTATGTACATATATGTATTATTTACAAAAGGTCAAAGTCATTGCACAGCACAATATAATGGGAAGGGGGAGAGGTTTTTTTTGTAGAAACACTCATATTTCATGAATATTATGCAATGTAGAAAATAATAAAGGTCCTTAAAATCTAGACAGAGGTTGATGGGGAATTCATTTATGTTACATTTAGATTATTATAGTTTGGAAGAAGGAACTCATTAAAATAGATATAGACAGATGTGTTTTCATGGTGTTTCTTGCTTTTACATTATTTTGGAGCATTAATGACTTACAAGAGAAAACGACCTGAGATCGGAGATTGCATGAAGCTGATTTGCAGGGCTGTATGTAGAGATTTCATGTAATATATGAAGTCTACTTCACTGTAAATGTGCATATTGTTTGTAGACTGTGTCATATCGTGAAGGTACATTTCTTTAGAATAGGGTAAAACAAGCTGGTAATTGCATCAGTAGATTTTTGCAAATGTTTAAATCCACTGTCTGATAATCTCTATTATTTTCTCAGATATGGCGCTGGATAATATGATTGGGTCCGGTCATATGGATGAAACGATGAGGGAGCAAGTGCGGGAAGCCTTGCTGAGGAGGCATCACCATCAGAACGAGAAGAAGTTCAGTAACCGAATTCCATTAGTGAGATCCTTCGCTGACATAGGCAAGAAACATTCTGATCCTCACTTACTTGAACGAAACGGTGAGATAAGTTGTGATAAGCAGCTTATTCTAACCAATTTCGCTATTACCAGATTGCTTCATGTCTTCTTAAAGCAGCAGCTATCTCATCCTTGGCTATCAGTGTTGTAATGCATAATTTGTTTTCAAAATGATCACGGATATTTAATCTCTTATTTTTTTTTTTTTGCTTCTTGTGATCAAAACTTTACTTTTCGCTGCCAAAGTAATAAAATCTATAAAGCTTTGCATTGTAGAAAATAAAGTAGAAGTAGAAGCAATGCTGTACCTGTGAACTTTTGAGAGTTGGCTCTTAATCTCGGGGGTTTTACTCCAGATTTGGTGTTTATGGACAAATTCGCATCCATGAGCTTTTATTTAAAGATTATTAGTAATCTGACCATACGGAAACATCCCATTGGATTTTTTACTCTAAGGTCCCTGCTTGTACAGAGGGTTCTTGAAGCTCCAAATGTTATGATGTTAGTGTTTCTAGTAGGCATTATTACTAAACCAATTAAATAAAACAAATTACTATTAACGTAGAATAATTTTGTTGTAAGTTACAAGAGTTTCTTGCTCGATCCGTGTAGAAAGTTCCCAGGTTCGGCAAAACTATTTTAAATTTGACTTAATTAAATTTGGATTTCGCTGCTGCTTTAATCCTATAATCAACTTTCTAAAATTTGATTTTGCTCTATCTTACATGTTGTACTTAATTTACTTCAACACCTATATCTTATACAGCAAATGTGATGGTTTAACCTCGTAAGCAGAAGGTTAACATCAGACTATTCTGGAATAATTTAGGCCTCTTATTTGTTTTCATTATAATGTTTACACTATGTAAATATTATGTGCTGAACAGTGGTAGGTGCTCTCTGTGGATGTTTTAAAGAGGTGTTCCTTGGTACCACTGTAGGTTTCCAAACTGGTTCTGATCCGTGGACTATATCATGGGTCATCGGTTAAGTCGAATCCAGCAGCAGTGGCTGACCATTCGCGTTTGAGAGGTTAAGCCTGACAGTACATGTTGAAAGTAAAGTCATACAGATATATGCAAAAATCTACATTCAACTTCACAGTTATTCTGGGCGTCTGAAACTATAAAGGTGTAGAATTCTTTTTATAGTAGAAGAGCAGTAAAAACATTCTATCTCTATGGGACCAGTAAAAAAAAAAAAAAAAGTGTCTGTCTGTCTGTCTGTCCTGCACATCAGAAACATTAAAAAGTACGGCATTAGCAATTATTGAGTAAATATAACCTCAAATTGACAGCTTAATCTCTATACATCATTTACTACCATAGCTCGAAAATAGTTAAACTTACACATCGTGTCCCACCAATTTGTCCATATGTAGATTTGTTTGTCTTTGTTTTTTTTAGATTCTTACAGCATTTTCATGCTATGTACTTATTAACCTACATGACCACTTTTCATACCTCATCCAACCTATTTCTGTAAGATTTAATAAGCGTTTCAATGACCCAGATCACTTATTATCCGAGACATGTTGTTTGACATGTTCTCCAGTTGTCATTTTAACTTTACTACCTCACCTTTACCACACATGGCATGTTGTTCGTCAATCTTCACAGCCCCTAAAGATATGCAGTCATTGCGACATTTATGAAACACCTGGTGCATAGCATATACAATGTAGACTTGAGCTTTATGCAGTTTTTTCAGCAATTGTCCTGCACTTTTTCAATTATCCCCTCGTCTAAAAACCCTTCCTACCTTACTTTGAAGTCTTCTTTTAAATCATCAGAAGAGTCAACATTAAAAAGTCTTGCAACATATGTTCCATAGTCTTTTAAAATTTAAAAAAAACAAGAATATTTATACTCTCTCATATTACCGTGTATTGGTTTTGCTTGAGCTGTCTTTTGTTCTCTAGGGTAGAAAATCTTAGCAAATTCCCTAGCACAATATAATTTGAGACAAACCTTGCAGCCATCATTAATTATGAATGATGGCTGACCTTGACACATTAGATACCTCTGAACTACATTTCCCAAGATGCATTCTTCTAGCAGTGCACCATAGGCAATGTAGATCAAAAAATTCTGTAGTAGCAAGGTTAGATATAGGAAGAAGTTAAATGGGGGAGGAGGAAATGTGTGCGCGTATTGTATGTAGCAGCAAAAAGTCCAGAAGACTTACAGTTGAGTTGGATAAAAAGTAATTAACTACAATTCTGTTTTGTGTCATGCTTCCTGTTTTTATTGATTTTTGCATATGGAACATTGCCGTATGCACTGTCTAGTATCGATCCACTTAAATCAAATTTAGGACATTTGGCCTTTTGTTTTGATTAGGCATCTCTGAATACATTACTCAGGGATTGATAACATGTTGGTTGCATTGTGAAATAAAATTTCATTTGTATTTTGCAGTATATGATCTCTTGTGGCATTTGATCATTTATGTACTGTGTAAGCTCTGAGACCGAGGAAGTGAGATTGAGTGAGTAATCTTGTGAATGAATGGGGATTTTGTTGTAGATATTTAAACAGTTCATAGCCTTATGGATCTGCTTTTATAATGTGAACATAGTATAGATATTTATGTAGTGTGTGTGTGTGTGTGTGTGTGTGTGTGTGTGTGTTTGTGTATATATATATATATGTATGTATATATATATATATTTATTTAAATAATACACGCTATGCCTTGTATCTCTTCTATTACATATTTTAGGTTAGGCTTAGTATTTAGCTGTGTAGCTGTTAATGATTCATGGAAGAGTTAAGATTGTGTAGGGGGTTAATGTTTGGTGTTAGTTTAGTGTAGTAGTTATTATGTAGTGATAGTATAGAGGTTAATTTTTAATCGTAGTCCACTGCAAGGAAAGGATTTTGCCGTAAAATTACTGCTAGTTACTACTATTTCAGCTGCTTGCATTACAATTGTGGTACCTGCCACTAGGGAGAGTAACTCCCACTAATCTTGGAAAGACCAGGGCATGCATGGTTCTTTTTATATTTAGATATATATATATATATATATATATATATCTTTTTATATATAAATATATCTATTTGAAGTAAACGTACGAGAAACATGGCTAACCTGTTTTAAAGAAGAAAAAACTGTCACAGTTATGGGTCCCTGGCTTTATATTATTTTTGTTTTGGCTTTTGTTCTGATTCTCGAATGATTGTTCAGTCCAGTTTAACGGAATATTTTCAGATATATGCTTTGGAATACACCAAACAATAGTTTTACAATATTTCAGAAGTATGTGTTCTTATGCCTTAAAGGAACACTATAGGGTCAGGAACACAAACATGTATTCATGACCCTATAGTGTTTAACCCACCATTTAGGTGGCTTGCCCCCCTTAGGCCCCTTATAAAAGTTTAAAACTCACCTTATTTCCACACGGGTCTGCTGATGCTGGCTCCGCCCCCTTTGTGGCATCATCAAAATGGCATAGGGAAAGCATTGGATTGGCTAAAATCGGCATGGGGCGGGGCCAAATGCCATTTTGGCCAATCAGGACCTCCTCATAGAGATGCATTGATGAATGCATCTCTATGAGGAAAATTCAGCGTCTCCATGGAGAGCGTGGAGACGCTGAACATCAGAGCTGCTTTTTCGGCAGCACTGACCCAGGAAGCCCCTCCAGTGGCCATTTAAGAAGTGGCCACTTGGAGGTGTCCCTAGAGGCAATGTAAACACTGCCTTTTCTCTGAAAAGGCAGTGTTTGTATGAAAAAAGCCTAAAGGGATCTATCATACTCACCAGAACAACCACATTAAGCTGTAGCTGTTCTGGTGACTATAGTGTCCCTTTAATTTTTTTCTCCTGCCTGATTTTACCAGTTCTCACCAATGCTTTGATATTTATAACCTTTTTATAAATGTACGTAATTGTCTATAGTAAGTAACCATGTCAACATTTACATAACACAAGTTCCATAAAGCCACTTCTGTTTGTGTAAAAAGAACTTTATGTATACACACAGAACTGTTGTAGGTGGGAGACGTACAAAATCTAAGTATTAGAACCAAAATAGGAAGTAAAGATATTTTCATTTTTGTAAGTTTGTATTAAATACTTTTGTAACTATGTTCTTATTGTATATCCATAGTTTTACTACTAAATTCATAATATACAGTAGGATAGAATAACAGTGTTTCAGGTTTTTGCTTAACACAGAAAAACTGTCCATTGATTCAGTGCAATGCAGTCTCCCACTGGCTGTTGCCCCTCATCTTTTGAGATAATTCTGATAGATGATCTCTCGTCATATCTAGTGCTTCTTATTGGGAACCTGGGGGCATGTATGGCACTTGCTGCTTTTTGCCAATCAGGTGCTTCATAGAAGCATGACATCTTCTATGACAGGCATTGACAGTGTTTGGCTATTCTGTGAAGACTTTTAATAATACTAATGTCTAGACAGAGGTATGTTTATGTAAAAATTATCAGAAGAAATCTAGACAACAAAACCATTTTATTAAAGGAACACTACAACCGCCATAACCACTCCAGTGCCAGTGTAAGTAGTCAATTAATTTTAGAACAATTTGACTTCTTATCTGGGGTTAGTTTGGCACCACTCACTTCCTCCACTACACCCACAAGCTCTTTGTTTGAACTAAGCCCAGCAGTGCAGGGCTGAGAGTGGGCAAATGTTGGGTCTGATTGGGGTTTGTATCGGATAATTATGATAATTCTTCGGTTTTTAAAAGCTAGCACACATCTGGCCAACTTGCCTTTAGTAAGACTGTCAGTGGCTTCTTGTGATAGGTAGGTAGGTGGGTGGTTCGATGGATGAACGGATGGATGGATACATCGATAGATAGGTAGATTTATACAGAGACAGATAAGGCATACACATATACATATTTTATAAGCATTGTCTCATCTATTGTTGTAGACAATAAATAAGTATGTGTTTTTTCCTATTATATATAAGTGGCAACGTGTATGTAATAGTTTTTTATTGGTAATTAATTCTTTACATTTGTTAAAAGAAAATGTAACCAATTAAACGTAACTGCTTGGGACTTTGTAGAAGTAAGTCCTTTACTCTTTAACAGCATGGACATTCATTGTACCTATTTTTTACTTAATGCATGTTTTTGCCTCTTTAAGGCCGTGGTTTGGAATTTGATGTGTAAAATGTGCCAAAACGTTAGATATTCATTTATTTTAAAAAGAGTGTTTCTTTGTATTTCTTGTTTTACCTCAGGGGAAGGCCTTTCCGCCTCCCGTAACTCATTGCGAGCAGAATCTCGCCTATCTCTCCTGCTCAATTATCTTCTACCTCCTTCAAGAGCTGGGACCCCAACAGGCTCCAGGCGTACTTCACCTGTGCCATCCCCCCAAAACACCCCTCCCCGGAGCCCTAGTTTCAATCGGCTGGCTTCTACAAGTTCCCAACAAAGTGAGCAGTGGGACCCTGTGCCTCACTCATTGGCTTGTGATGTTATTCCATCTGTAATAATTCACCCGCCTGAAGAAGACGTTGAGGAGCAGGAGATCCAGGAAGAGAAGAAGGAAAATGATGGCAATATTGACTCAGGCAACTATTTCACTTCTACCTGTGTGATGCACCTTGCAACTTCACTCACACTGGAATGCCTTTGAGCACATTGCTTAAGCATAAGTAATTAGCATTAGTTACATCCCTTGTGCATGCTTTTGAAGTTTGCAGTGCATTCATTAAGCTACTGCCATAAATATATTATATGTAGTCATAATTTAATCTCTCTTTGCAGTTTCCAGTTTGTTCAACGTAGGTTTCTAGAAACATGAAGAAAAGAGTTTTTGGGGCATTTTTTCCTTTTCTACTCTAATGCTATCCATTGCATTATATTTCATAATATTTCTAAGAGAAGTAAAGATTTTTAAAAAGCATGTATTCAGGAATAAAAATGGCATGTAAAGATTGATACTATTTTACCCCCTGCAAAGAGCCTGCGATTTAATTGAAACCATCCCATGTTTAAAGTAAACAAAACTACAGCAGAAAGAATTGCCTGAAAGGTTTGTTTTGAATAAAACAGAAAGGGCATTTATTTAAGAAGAGGAAACCATCACGCAGTAATATCTGTTGGGATCTTGTTTTTTTGTTTTTTCCATTATTTTGATATTTTTGCACAAGTAGTTCCTGTGTAGGAAGTGAACATTTAGAAATAAATACATAAATACATCATATGTGATATGATGTACACCCAGAATACATAATATTTTCATAGCATAATATTTTCCATGGTGAACATCCAAAGTACTTTGAAAAAAAATATCTAAACAGGAAACTTTAATGGAACACTATAGGGTCAGGAACACAAAAGTGTATTTCTAAACCCTACAATGGTAACAAATCATTTTAATTCCCCGCCCCCCCTTGTCCCCCTTTAAATTCAGCAAAAACGTGTCCACTGGCATCTTATGTTAAAAAGTAAATATACCAAATAGCTCAATATTGAAGATGTAAGCCTAATTGGGTCTATGTAATGAGGGAAAAGGTGGAGTCCAACAGTTTCTCATACTGCTGTATAAAAAGCCACCTCATGATATCCACCACTGGGCAGGTAGGTTTTACTGTGGGGTAAACCAGAAGAAACCCCCCTGTATAATATCCCACCTACTAGAGAAAGGTACAGGGTCTCAATCGGGAAATCCACAAGAAAAAAGTTCTAATGGGACTCCCCCATCTGTAAAGAAAGAGAGACCCCAGCACCCAAGTGAGGAACACCTTATAGGGAGTAAAGTGAAAAAAGAGAGAACAGATCCCTAAGTGTACCAAGTGAGGATTAAGGTTTCACACAGAACATAATCACCACAAACTATCCACTAAATAGAGTCTCTCAATCATGAGGAGCCAGATATATTGGTATTCAGGGGATAAGTAAAGGAGCAAAAATAATTGCTATTCCTGTTTACCTCGGCAACGCATGAAGCTAGTGCCTACCTGCACCAAAAATCCCTATAGACTACAAATAATATACTTAAATCAAACTGTGCATAGTGCTACCTAAGTGGGAAAAAAATATAGTGACAATGGAAAGAAACGCCCGACGTGCGGTTCGGCGTGCTCAGACGCTGATGTCAGGGGCAAAGTGACCGAGCTGCCGTTCCTGACCTCCTTAAAAACCCTACCATGTAATTAACCACTTTCGTGGGGCCCAATCCACTAGCAGGTAAATGTCTCCATCAGCTGATTAATAATTACATTAAGCTGTACTTGTTCTGGTGACTATAGTGTCCCTTTAAATATTTTTTATTCTTGATGAAGGAACTTTAAATCCTTAAAACTGCATGTAACAGATTCAGGAAATAAGTCGTCTAAATTCCTGTTTCAGTGTACTCTATGATCTAACACACCCTCTTGCAACATCACATATTGTTGCTTTCAAAATCAAGACTTTTTTTTCTCTTTTATTTTCTACAGTCCATATTTTAGAACATTAGTTAGGCTTGCTTGGAAACTGTTCTGTAAATCAGTATCTATTGATGTAATGGGTTTGTATTTGCTAGAGGGACCCTCTAGGCATCATAACCACTTAATCTCATCAAAGTGTTTTGAGTCCCCTGGTGCCTTCCAAATGTTAAGTATGAAATAAATTAGTAATTTCAATTGGTTTAACACAGAATGTGGGTCTCCAGATGCCTTCAGCTTTTCCCCTCTCTGTTACGTGGGATAACGATTCTCATTCAGCACTGGATGGCAGTGATTGGCTGAGAGATTCAGCAGGATCATTGTCATCCATGTCAGCTATGGATTGGTATGGCTAATGCAGATTTGCCTTAACCATATTTCAAGTGGGGAGGAGTAGCCATGTGGGCCCAAGGAACTTCACTCATTGTCAAAGTTTTTCTAAACATGTTAAAGGGACACTATAGTCACCAGAACAGCTACAGCTTATTGTATTTATTCTTGTGAATATACTCATTCCCTTCAGGCTTTTTGCATTAAACACTGTCTTTAAAGAGAAAATACAGTGTTTACATTACAGCCTAGGGATAACTCCACTGGCCACTCCTCAGATGGCCACTAAAAGGTGCTTCCTGAAGCAGTGCTGCAAAGTAAGCAGCACTGCCATTCAGTGGCTCCACCCTCTGCATGCAGACACTGAACTTTCCTCATAGAGATGCAGTGATTCAATTCATCTCTATGAGGAGATTCTGATTGGACAGGGCTGTGTTTGGCTTGTGCTGGCTCTGCCCCAGATCTGTCTCTTTGACAGTCTCTGCCAGTCCTATGGGAAAGCATTGTGATTGACTTACAGAATCACTTCTGATGATGTCAGCCAAGCAGGTGGATCAGAAGCAGCAGCTGCAGACTTGGATACAAGAAAGATTTCACTATATATAGCAGGGCAAGGTGGGGGGGGGGGGGGGGGGGGCTAGATGGTGTTTTAACACTATATGGTCAGGAATACATGTTTGTATTCCCGACCCTATTGTGTTCCTTTAGCACTGAGCAATGGGACTGCACTAGGGGATGCTAGCACCATAATCGCCTCCGTGGAGTTAAGTGGTTTTGTTGCCTGGACTGTCCCTTTAAACCTAGGTCCACCCGGGGGTTTTACTGTTCATTCAGATTTTTTAAATTGCTGTATGTCTAAAAAAAAAAAAAACCTTGTGCACATCAAGACAATGGGGAATTAATACTTTTGTATTACTTTTTCTAACTTTTGTTTCAACCTTGGCTGTAGGTTTTTCATTTGAATGAGAATTTTGGTATTTAAGATGTGAAAATAACAAAGGCCATTAGTAGCAACCTAAATTGCTGCTATGATTGTTGTTATTAGAGGTGTGATATTTTTGCAATGACCTTATTCTTTGTATAGATGACCTGGTATTGTGTATGGAGTGTTCTGCTTGCTTGCTCTAACTGTATTTAGCTTTGCATTTGTGTAAATATATCACTATGCTGGCATCCTCATCATGTGCAGCTGTGCTGTATGTGGCCATTGTTCCATTCAGGTAAAGTCCACACAAGCATGCTATCAGTTATGGATTATTGCAGTTTAGACATATGTATGTATCAGTGGTTGAGCTAATCAATAATATTGAGCAATTCTCGCATGTTCAAATTACCTGTGTAGCTGCTCACTCGGACCTCCTCGACCTGAAGATTCCAGCCCTTGTTGCAGGGTCAGATTATACAATTTAATGACTTTTATTTTCCTTTATATATATTTTTCAGTTTGGAAGAATATTTTAATATTTACACATTTCTAGAAACAGTATCAACACTATAAGGACAGCCTGTAATCACTTTTGGTATTTCATTCTAAATATTGCACCTTTAACAATAATGGGATTTATTTAAAAGTCTAGCAATTTGGGACATTTTTTAAAATTTCCAATTTGGGGAATTGAATGGCTATTTTTCTAAATGTTTTATTTGCCTGCAATTTGTAATATCCATGTCAATTCCCTATAATTCTTGGTTTAGTGAATCACCCCCATTATCAATACATTATTTTACATTTTAAAGTAAAACATTTTTGAGTGAAGAGAAACGGCAGTACACCAACAAGAAATCTGATATTATTTGCTACTGCTACAAGTAGATCAAACATAAGGTTTAATGTCATGTGCTATAGCAGACTCCATTACAAACTTGAGTGAGAGTGATGTGGTTTGTAAACATATTGTATTTGCTTCTTACATTTTTGGGCTATTTATCTATATGGTTGCCTTTGTGTCAGCTTGATTATTACTTTTTTTTCTAATTTTTTTTGTAATGTTTGCAACATGTTACAAGAGAACAGAGAAGTGGTTTATGGCTTAAGAATGGAAAAGCATCATGGGAGATGTCATTTTAGAAAAGCTGAGGAGCCACGCTTGTCCACTCCGGCACTAGTAGAATACTAACATCTCAGATTAAAGGGTCTCCAAAAATGGTTTCAGTACCACAACTTTTGTGTAGTTTAGGAATTACAAAATTCTTTGTTGCTAAAACCAGGAATATTGGTTGTGTTTGAAGGTGGATTTTAAAATCACTAAGTTAACCATTTTAGTAGTATTTATTTAATATTATATTTGTGAATATATACAATACTCTTTTTAAAGCACATCAAAATATAAAGTGCTTAATAAAAATGCCAACTAAAAACAAAAATTTTGGAATGTTGTGGTTATTTCACTGTTCTTACATACTTAACCCAGGAGTGAAGTATCCGACCCTCATCTTTTCTTTATTTTAGTGCCACATGGACTGCATTACACCTAGTTTTGAATGTGCTCTGTTTTCTGCACGTTTCTGTATTTTAATCAGTAAGAGAGAAAGAAGTGTGTGCATCTGTTAATTAATTTAGCACAACTGTTGTATTAACCTGCACAGTGCTTTCAAAACTTCACACACATTTCACTTCACCATGCACCCGACCAGCCCCCTACTACAGTTCTCTCTAACTAATATCTTTGTTTTAGGGCTGCTTTCTTCACCTCAGTCAATGCCAGCAAATATGGATATCGGAAAAGTGTCTGAGCTCAAACGAAATGGAACAGGAGGAAGCCAAGAAAATACTACAGTTGGCTCAAGCAAGGTACGCAATATGTTGGGGCGTGTAATCTCTGCCTTAGCCACATCTCCAGAAGGGGCCGGACTGCTCTAAAATGGCTTAACATTGAATGGAGGGACACTGCCAGGGGACTCCAGGCTCTATAATGAATTCAAAGAGATGAAATGGTTATAGTGGTCGCAGTGTCCCTTTAATGCACACCTGCAATCCAAGATTTGTCCGTGAAAGTGACTTTGAGCTCATGTGAATATTCTAACTAACTGCTCCACAATGCGCTTTGCATATTCAGTGATCATGATCCTTCACTGAACTGTACTCTTTCATTAACTGTCTCATTGGTAGTAGTTATGGTGCGAGGAGTGTAATGGAGCTTTTCCACAATAAGTAGCCTAACCATTTTAGTATGGTGTGATAAGTTACTGGGGAATGTGCTGATTGGCTGAGAGCACTCAGCCATGGAGTCCTGTCCTGCATGACTATACTTAGCTCTGTTGAGCTAATGGAATTCTCCAAAAGGAGCAACTCTAATGCCCTAGCAGTACCGAAGTACATTGTCAAACCATACTTAAAGAGACTCTATAGTCATTAGAACAACTACAGCTAATTGTATTTGTTTTGTTGAGTATAATCATTCCCGTTTTTGCAGTAAACACTGTGTTTTCAGAGAAAAGGCAGTGTTTACATTACAGCCTATGAATACCTCCAATAGCCACTTCTCAGATGGCTACTAGAGGTGCTTCCTGGGGCAGTGTGGCACACTATGCAGCACTGTGACATACAGTGTCTCCACCCTCTGCATGCAGACACTGAACTTTCCTCACAGATATGCATGGATTCAATGCATCTCTACAAGGAGATGCTGATTGGCCAGGTTTGTGTTTGGCTTGTGATGGCTCTGCAGGTAGGATATATGTTGTTTTTAACACTCTAGGGTCAGGAATACATGTTTGTGTTCCTGACCCTATGGTGTTCCTTTAAACTGGATGTAGTGGTTGTAGTGCTTGGAGTGTACCTTTAATGCATGCAGTATGATATAATCTGAGTGTCTTATGCTATGGGTATTGGGGTGAGTCAATATCTTTTTACTGGAACACCACTCTCCTTGCTCTGTCAGGAGACACAGTTCATGTCACCTGTGTAATATTTCAGCTCTAAATGTATAACACAAATAACAAGTGGTATTAGACTAACATGAAAAGCTCTATATTCTAAAGAAACGTGAACCTAAGATTTTGTTCAGTGGCCATTTATTTATCAGATAAATCTCGTGCACAGGCTTGCTTTGATTTGCTTGGCTTGCTACATTTCTATAATTCATAGTCAAGCCTATGTGTCGATAGATCTGGAGCTGCTCTAAATGTAGTTCTCTAACCTAGAATGACTGTTTGTACATATTGTATTTTTCTTGGGAATAGAACACCTTGTATGCTATCACAAAAAATAAGGTGGATTCCCTGAATCTATGTTTACTGTATACTCTGCTAGTGATACTGTATATTGAAGATAAAGGTTAAATGTAACATTCCTGTATTTGGCCTAGAAAACACAGTTATCTGGATTCACACATGTTGCTATTCTTTGAAATACTGTGTATACCATACAGTATAAGAGTGCATTGCTGGAATAATATATCAGCTTTAAAGGGACACTTTAGTCGTTTATACCCATTTGCTTTTTGTGAATTGGTTATAGTGCCTGAAGTCTGCTGGCAATTCCTTTCCATTCAGTGTTAGACCTTTTTTTGAGCTCTTAAACACTGAATGAGGGACTCTGGCTACCCCCACAGTTCTGCCCCATTGAATGTTAGGCTAGAGCAGCAATTACACATTTCTTTGTAGTCATATCCATTCATATACATAATGGTCACTCTGATAGGCTAAAAGCAGTCAGCTGACATTCTCAGCCAATCACAACTGGCCACTGCTGCTCAGGCTAATCGTTCCTCATTAGCCAAAGCATTACAGTGGGGTCGGGCTACTCAAGGCTCTTGTCTAGCATTTAAGCAAAAACATTTGAAACTGAATGATGGGACAGCTCCAGGGTACTCCAGACACTAAAACCATTTCAATTATATGAAGCAGATACAGTGCCTAGAGTGTCCCTTTAAATTGTGCTATTTTGTTTTTAATACAATATAATTACATTTGCATATTGCTAGTGAGTATAAATGTAATTTTGCTAGTTTGCCATGATTGTGAGAAAAATGCTTCACATTTTTACCTGAAGCTCTGATGTTCCGGTAAATAGCGCTGATGTTTTTTGCTTGGCCCGTCTTATTTCCTCGTGGGCAGGACTATGCATCCTGGCACTGTAGTTGTGGCACCCTTGTAATGGGACTCAAGAGGTCACCTGTAAGTTTCTTCAGATAGCTGTATTGATGTTGTTATTTCCTATTGCCAATCATGTCATATGTTTATGGTAAATATTCATTGGTGTCGTAGTCCCTATCAAATAGTTCACTGTCATTATACACAAACAACCTCTACTTAAAAACTAGCAAAAAGCTAAATGTATAATTCTTCATAAAAATAGTTTGATATTCTTATTGATTTTTTTTCTCTCCAAACTTTCAATGATTAAATATATAAAAACACGTAGTTATGTTTTGTTTGAGTCGTATGTGTTGTGTATAATTTCAGATTTTCTATTTATTTTAACAGTTTCTTAATAAATCTTATGAAGGTAATTTCCATGTGTATGGGGAATGTCTGTCATAGTAATGGTTAGTATCTAAAATCTGTATGTGAAAGGATCATTTAAATGTATCGGTAATCTAGAAAGATGAGGCACAAACCTGGGACAGTAAGACAGCCTTGAGACCATTGCTCTAACAGACAGTCCTTCTGAGAGAAGAAACCATGTTCCATTTCATTCCCCTCCAATAAAACAACTTCAGAATTGTAAATAAAAAAACAAAAAAAACTAAACTGTTTTATTTCCTAGGTGGACATGAACTTCATGAGAAAAATTCCACCTGGAGCTGAGGCATCGAACATTTTAGTTGGAGAAGTGGATTTTTTAGACCGGCCAATTATTGCCTTTGTAAGGTTGAGTCCAGCAGTTCTTCTTTCCGGTCTTACTGAAGTCCCAATTCCCACACGGTATGAGAAATCTGCTATAATGTAGTTATTGTATTTTATTATATCACTTTTGGGACTTTTTTTTTATTGACAAAACAGACCCACATGATGTACATTGTATTAGCTTGGAGATGCATTCTTTAAATGAAGCATTACCCAAGTGACCCATTCATCCACTGTAGTATATAGTATAACATTAGTTGAGCAAAACCCCTTTGTCAGGCACTTCCCAGTATTTAATATCCTGCAGTAATTTAATAAAATAATAATAAAAAAGACCTGGGGTCGGACAATCTGAAAATATTGTGCCCTTTCCACACACCACCCAACTTTTGTGAGTCTGAGTTCGTGAGTTGGAGGGGCTGGTGACTAAACGTGCGCTTTATACAACTAGCATCACGGACAATATGCCCACCCATAAAGTGGGCATGTCAACATGAGGTGCATGCGCTCCTAAAAGGGCTATCTATTCTCCAAGTGCTGGTGTAGTGCACGCATATGGGTTTAAATACCCTGAATTGAAATGCAAGTATAGTTGAAGCTCAAATAATCATGCACTTTCCATCAGTCTTCCCAGTATCAGGTCACAGAGCAAGTTTGTCGGGTGATTGGGAGGACTTAGGGAATGCTGTGGCTCATGAGGTCAGATCAGTTAGACAATCTTACTTGGAACCCAACCAGATGAGGACCACTGATTTAGCCTGCTAGTGCAACAGATTATGGCATAAAGTATTCTAGGGCTCCACTCACTCCAGCTGTCTATCATGAAATTACTAGTACTACTATTAAATTACTATTTTGTAGTATTTCTATATTTTTGGCTTTAACCGATTGTATAAATATTATACGTCATCAGATTATTGTAGTAAGTGCTACAAAATGTAATTGTATATTGGAAAGTAGATGGAGAAAACAGCGTTTTATAAACAATATATGTCACACTAGATATAACTGTGCATTCACTATGGTTGTAAGTACATATGATTCCAGTTTAATAAGTGTATAATTATTATTATTTCACAGTGGCACAGTTTTGACCAAACTTTTTGTGTGTTAAAGCACGGACGTTGTTTCCATTTCAGTGGTGAAGGAATTCATTTGATGGAAAATCAATTTGAATTCACACTTTTCTATTCTGCCGTCTGAGCGAATGAAATTTTATTAACAGCAGTTATCCATAGATCAATATTTTGCAGTTTTCCATCTGCAAGCTAATTTAATTACAAGACAACTGTATGCTCAAATAGAGCTTTACTTTATTTTATTTTTATTTCATACCCTCGCTTGTGGCTATTAGCTGCAGAGCAATTTGAATTTTATGTTTTCTTTG
The DNA here is from genome assembly GCF_036172605.1 of Pelobates fuscus. Taxonomy (NCBI): domain Eukaryota; kingdom Metazoa; phylum Chordata; class Amphibia; order Anura; family Pelobatidae; genus Pelobates; species Pelobates fuscus. The sequence continues at coordinate 291,011,599 of NC_086320.1, read as the reverse complement.
TGCGTGCAATTGACAGATTTTTATTAATGGTGAAACGTTGCATCTCAAGAACTATGGGGAGAAAGGTCCACCTGTTCACTCAAACTAGACCACTAAAAATAGGTCTAGTGTAGGTGTATTCAGAAAGCGGAGCCAGCAAATTGCACTTTCTTTTTCTTTCCTGTGCCAGGAAGAAGGAGGCTAAATTATAATCTTGATCTGTTTATTGTTTCTTCTCCACCTACCCACTAACGTGGTACAAGGGGCACTTGTTCTATTTTCTATGTGGCCATCTTCTCTTAAACATAGAGTGAGGGAGAGCTCAACTCACAATTCCTTTATTGGTTAGTAGGGCTTAACTCAATTTCTAACTGCTTTTGAATTTTTACTCTCTTGGTATTCAGTTTGGTATGTCTTGAGATACAGACCTATGATTCCTAGTTGTAGCGTAGGGGACAGACTTGATCATTTTTTTGCAACAAAATTGAGGGTTAAAAACTGGTGAAGTTGCAATGATTTATTTATATGTGAGTTTGCAGATTTAAATGAATATATTTATTTAACTTAACAATTAATTAATTTACGAATAATAAGTGAATAATTTTCACCAAGTCTGCTATTTTACCCAGTATTGTGTAACCCAACTTCAATGATCTCCCAAAGCTCCACAAATTATTTACCTCCTCAGCTAAAAGGAATGCCTAGTGTACATCTGGAAAAGTGTGGGGTTCAAGTATGTTGAACATACTTTTTTACTGACTACGACATAATTTTTTTTTTAATTAATGAAGATTCAGTTTACTTGTTATACAATGTTTGTCTCCTGTTAATAATAATAATAATAATAACATAAGGGCAGAGTACAGAATATTTGATAGAGTCCTAACCTCAACATCTGAGGAAAGGGATTTAGAGGTGATTACTTCTGATTTAAAAGGTAGGCAGACAATGTAATAGAGCAGCAGGAAATGCTAGCAGAATGCTTGGTTGTATAGGGAGAGGTATTAGCAGTAGAAAGAGGGAAGTACTCTTGCCATTGTACAGAACACTGGTGAGACCTCACTTGGGAGTATTGTACGCAGTACTGGAGACCGTATCTTCAAAAGGATATTGATACCTTAGAGAGAGTTCAGAGAAGGGCTACTAAACTGGTTCATGGATTGCAAGATAAAACCAGGAAAGGTTAAAGGATCTTAACATGTATAGCTTGGAGGAAAGACGAGACAGGGGGGATATGATAGAAACATTTAAATACATAAAGGGAATCAACACAGTAAAGGAGGAGACTATATTTAAAAGAAAAACTACCACACCAAGAGGACATAGTCTTAAATTAGAGGGACAAAGGTTTAAAAATAATATCAGGTAAAGTATTACTTTACTGAGAGGGTAGTGGATGCATGGAATAGCCTTCCAGCTGAAGTGATAGAGTTTAACACAGTAAAGGAGTTTAAGCATGCGTGGGATAGGCATAAGGCTATCCTAACTATAAGATAAGGCCAGTGACTAATGAAAGTATTTAGAAAATTGGGCAGACTAGATGGGCCGAATGGTTCTTATCTGCCGTCACAGTCTATTTTTCTAGTTAATAACCTTTTAATTTCAACAGGTTTTTGTTTATTTTATTGGGCCCTACTGGAAAAGCTGCACAATACCATGAAATTGGAAGATCAATAGCAACTTTAATGACTGATGAGGTAAATGTTATTTATTTCTCATGTTCAGCTTGATTGTGGATAAGCTTATTGGACTGTTCTCCTTATAACCACTCCGTGATATGCAGCATCGAGTCAATCTTACATAACATTTGTGAATATAGACATCTGCAGAGCCAGTGTTTGCAATCTAAACCAAACATGCTTATATGTATGTAGGTACTCTCTATACTTCTATGGGATAATGGATTTGGGCAACTTTAGTAAAGGGTAGCAGGACTGACCGGTGGGACAAGAAACAGTAATACATGACTAAGGCTATGGCTGAAAACCTAAAGTGTAGTACATACAGTATAAAGGGACAGTAGGTTGGAGAATGGAAATGTAGCATTTAGCAATGGAAACTTTGCTCTGATTTTCTTTTCTTTTTTTTTTTATTGTAACTAAGAAATCTAAATATATAAAAACGACCTAAGTATGAGTCAAAGGCTCCTCAATATAATTGAAGTCCACGATCCCCACACTGAATAGTATTAGAGAGAGAAGTTGTAGATCATTGACAGCAAAAGAGAAACAAGTTGACATATCTTTGGTCTACAGTACAAAGAAAAAAACAACTTCTATACAACATGAGCACTCTCTTCTTTATAATGTCTCAACTTCAGATTTTCCATGATGTTGCTTATAAGGCAAAAGACAGAAATGATCTTCTTGCTGGAATCGATGAATTTCTAGACCAAGTGACAGTCCTACCTCCTGGAGAATGGGATCCATCTATACGTATTGAGCCACCAAAAAGTGTTCCATCTCAGGTCAGAGCTATTCATAATGAAGTCACAAATTAACACTACTTTTCATATAGTCTGCATTACATATGTGTTAATGCCAGCTTTAGAAAGTGTTTCAGCTCATCTTGAAATTTCTAGACGATGAGATTAATTTTGTAATGTATGAGTCCTACTATTTTCGTTGCAGATCTAGTATAAAGTAAGTAGTTCACATAAGATTGGTGGTCTTAGCTATACTTTACAGTGCTGTCCACTACAATTGTAGGAGAAACGAAAGATCCCAACCGTCCCAAATGGTTCAACTCCCATAGGTGAGATGTTGAAAGAAGAGGAGCATGAAGCTGGTCCTGAGCTCCAAAGAACTGGGAGGTGAGTTTTGTTGTCTCTTCTTCGTAATATTGAGAAGAAGTACATGTGTATAGGCAAAAAAAAAATTGTTCCATGAGTGCTTGAGAAGTATAAAATGTAATTGTATGTAAAAATTATGAAAAATATTTTGAAAACTGTATCTAAACCACAGACAGTCATGCTTACCGCTTCATTAGTTAGCTAAGTTTAATTAATCTGGGAAGTAATTTTACTGCCTTATTAATAGATTTGTGAGCAAACTTACTTCAACTCTGACCTATCTATGAGAATTTTGAGAAAACTTTTAAAAATAGAAAGTTTTAGCAAACTGTGGCTTTTTCATGGAACAAATATCACATCTACTCATCTTTGTTGAGTTTTCATTTCCTGATACATATTGCCCTCTAAAATAGAATGTGAAATTCTTCACGTTTACAGAAATCTGAATCTGTATTTATTATAGCTTGATTCAGTGGCATATTATATTGACCTCATCTCGAGAACAGTATAAGACAAAGGCAATACAAAAAAATCTACATTGCCAATACTATTTTGATAGCTTAGTAGATTAATAAAGGAATTAGTGGTTCCCCACTTTTTCTGTAAGTGTTCATGGACATCTAGCATCAAAGTGTCCCAAGCTAGTTTCTCAAGCCTAATGAAAGAAAACAAATAGCTAGAATCCTGCAGTGTTCAGTTTGACGAGTTTCATCTCACCTATTTAGGCTTTTTGGTGGTTTGATGCTTGACATCAAAAGGAAAGCACCTTTTTACTTGAGTGACTTCAAGGATGCATTAAACCTGCAGTGCCTGGCCTCCGTTCTTTTCCTATACTGTGCCTGTATGTCTCCTGTAATCACTTTTGGAGGGCTCCTGGGAGAAGCTACACAAAACAGAATAGTGAGTACAAAGAAAGATTGGTAGTGGCCAGGCTGTTAGACTTTCCAAAGAAGGTGTCCATGTGTATTTTGTCTCACGTGTTCATGCTTGATCCAAAGAGTTTACCCACAGTATTTGACCTTCCCCTGCTCATGATAACTGCTGTGGCAAGCTTGGGTGAGACCAGAAGATGCAAGGTAAAATTTGTTTTATCCTGAGTTTCAGGATGTCTTTAACATGGTGGAGACACAGCACTTTCCGCTGACTGCTTTACAATGGAGAGTGTTATGTGGTGTGTATTTACTTGGTTTTGTCTTTTTTTATTTTCTTATTTTCTTATGGTGAATGGGTATTTCTGATCTCTTAGAAGTCAAGTGTTTTAAAGAGCTTGGTCATTGCTAAATGCATTGGTTTATACACATGAGCAGTTGTCTTAAAGGGGCATCCAAGGCACCCGCACAAGTTTAGTGTAATGTTTAGATGAGATATTTATAAATATTTTATTTTTACTATAGTCTTCCTTTTTTGTTTTGTTTTGTTTTTTTTACTAATTGGTGCTAATTAAGTTTGCTTTATAAACCTACAATTTCTTCCCCCGGCCTTTCATCCAAAAAGGTTTGTCTTTTTTGTTTTACTCCAAAACGACCGCTATGCCCATAGACCATGGTCTATAGGAAAAGCTCATCAATGCTATAGTAAGCACTGGCTTGGTGACAGATCATTGAAAGTCATATATTATATTTCAGTATATTTGATTTAATTGCTTGCATATTTTAATGAATTCCATATGTAATGAATTGCATTACTCTCCTTTGTCATGTTTTTATATTACATTAATTTATTCCCATAGTTAACAAATATGTATTTGTGAGGTACGGAAAATAAAGTTTTTGTAAAAATTCAAACCTCTTTATCATGCAATTGAGTGTCTCCATGTTAGTTCCCTTTCAGTCATTGTTATAAACTCTGTCCTTTGTATCTGGTAGTCAGCATAGGGAAAGCATACAGAGAAGAGGAAAATTAAAACAATCTCATCAAAAGTGTGGATGTCTGGAATGCCCCTTTAATATAACTTTTTGAAATATAAATATTATTTGCAGCCGTCATGAGTACTCTGGAGTGCTGTACTATAAGGTCCACTTTAATTGTTTTTTTCTCAGGTTACAGTTTGTCAATTTTTTTTTCTTTATGCAGGAAATTTCTTTTTAAAAGGCTAATTTTATTATTTCTCCGACATTCCATAAATATTGGGATAGTTTTCTTTTTGTACTCATTCCCTATGTTTAATCCAGTTCAAACCTCACATCTAGATATTCATATCCCTAACCTACTGCTACCAAAGCCATAACTTCCAGTATAACATTGCCCCATTCCTTTTTATTTGGGATTACAGAGAAGTAGCTTTAATGTATGCTTTAATGATCTCGGGTATGTTGACATCTTTCTGCCTTTGGGGGGGTGGAAATAGAATTAAAAGTACGGTAAATGATTTCCAATTATTTGTTGGTTTAGGCCTAAATGGTCAATTTAAAGCCTTGTTTTTATTTATTTATTTATTTTCTGTTAAAGAAACTGCTTCAATAAGAGGCTTTTTGTTGTTGGATTGAGATTATGGAATTTCTAATTTGGCAGAAGTTACCCGATTGACTGTTTTAGTGTTTTATTTTATTTTTCTCTTGAGTTCTTCCTCAATCCTAAATTTACAGATTTAACCAGTCTGTACTTTTGAAAATTGATAGTTATTTACCTAAATTTTATTACTTCACTATTTTTGTTAATATATCAATACATATTTAAGTTGCTTCATCTAATTTAAATTATAAGTCACACAAATATACATGTATTATTCAGTAAAAAGCACAGAAGAGATAATAAATAAGCCCTAACCATGAGCTGTTAATACAAAGATGGCAAGGGCAGAGAAATGGCTAAAAAAATAAGAGATAATCTTTGTTAAATATGACACATTCTTTAAGAATATAAAGAAGAACCAGTATTTTTTTTTCTTTCTTTGTCTGCTTTTTTTTTGTGAGGTTTACTACTATTGGTAATACAGGCACATTTACTCTTTCTCTTTATCATGGGCCTAGGTAGTCTAAGAGTATTTGTCAATTTATGTGTTGGTTAGTTTTTTCACTTACGATATAGTAGGCTCACGTTTAGATGAGCCAAGGTGATTACTAGGGCTTTTCTCAATTTATTTATATACCTCTATCTACATTAGTACTTACCTAATCTGTTGTATTTAGCTTGATTAAGCATGTAGATTTTGTTGTGTTATATCATAGATTTAAGGCGTAGCCCTTTTTTGGACTCTGTAAGTATAGGAATATTCTGCCTACTCTTTTTATTATTTACCTGCAAGTCCTACTTAATTTGTAAGTGGTCTGTAGATTTGCGCTCTCCACTTCCTGCTGTTGAGACCTTTTCCTGTTATATTCTTTATGAGTCTGCTCTTTTCAAGAGTATAGTGGCTTATACTTTACTGTCTCAGGACTGGATTCATGATTTCTTCACAGTATAAATTGTATTTTAAATATGTGTCACATTTAATGAAGATTATCTTTTATTTTTAGCTCTTTTCCTTTTTTTGCCATATGTGTTTTTCCAGCTTATAGTTAGGGCATATTTATTATTTATTTTGTGTGTTTTATCGATTATCAGGGTTAGCTTTTTTGTGAAAAGATTCTGCTGGTTCTGTGCTTTTGTTTTTTGTTTTTTAGGTGTAATATTAAAATTGATAGCCTCTATAGTGTATAACCTTTTAAAATATATTTCCTTTTTGCAGGTTAATGTCTTTTAGGTTTGTGTGTTTTGAATGGCCATTGTTTTAATATTTGAATATAGTTTGTGTTTTGTACTTATTTTCACTGTTTGTATGTGTTTCCTATTTTTATGTGTACTTTTATAGTATACATATAGTATGTGACCAAAACATCTTAAAACAGTGCAACAAGATAGTATTTTTCATCCCAAACAGAGTGCAATCGAGTCTCTTTTTGGAGCATCCTTAACGGGTATTGCCTACTCTCTTTTTGCTGGACAACCTTTAACAATATTGGGCAGCACGGGCCCTGTTCTGGTTTTTGAGAAGATATTGTTCAAATTCTGCACGTAAGTATACTTTACTACATTTTTTTATTTTAGATTTGTACCAATTTCTAGTATTTGCATGACGTTTTTTTTTTTTAAAAAAATACCACTTTGCCTGGTATCTGTATTGACTTCTTCAAATCAGAGCATGACAAATCTGCAGTGCTGGTTTATTGCGACACAGAAATGAGAAATCTTGTGTCCCTGTTGGGCTTCCCTGATCAGCCCTTGTGGTTGTCATGGGAGCAAGCTGCCACTGCATGCTCTATTACAGAGACAGCTTTTCTGCTCTTCTTCTTTTGCTCAACCTGACTTACAGTTTAAGGAGGAATTAATGTGACAATATCTTCTCTTGTCTTTAAAAATCAATATGCGCAAGGATAAGAGAAAAGGTTGTGTATGCGACAAAGTGTCACTGCCAATACAAGTGAGCTGCAGGAGGTGGGGCCAGAGAATTGGTTCAATTAAAAATGTGTCTGTGTGATATGTTGTCTCTTTGTATGTGTGTGTGTTTGTATATGTGTCCCTATAATAGCAATACCAATTAATAGCAGAATTATGAGTTACTAGATAAATAAATGCTATAGGATACCAGTTTTTCTTTTATAAGTATTTTAAACTGCTGTATAAAGAGAGATGAAATAACATTCTTGTAAACCAAGCTTATACTCTACTTAAAAATCTGTATTTTTTGCTTGTGTATGCTATAGAGACAAGAAGATTTTATATACTGTATATATATATATATATATTTTAAAGTTCCATTTAATATGTATTTGTTTGGATTTGAAATTGTGATCCTAGTTTGTGATTTTTGTAATTTCCATTGTCAATTAATACCAAGTTTTTAATGACAGAGATTATGGCCTGAACTATCTTTCACTGCGTACAAGTATTGGTCTGTGGACAGCATTTCTGTGTTTGGTGCTGGTGGCAACGGATGCTAGCAGTTTAGTTTGTTATATTACTCGGTTTACGGAAGAAGCATTTGCTGCTCTTATTTGCATTATATTTATTTATGAAGCATTAGAGAAACTGTTCGACTTGGGAGAAAAGTATGCCTTCAACATGCACAATGATATTAATCTGCTCACAACATACGAGTAAGTATGACTAATGATTAATGTTTCACTAATGTGGCCAAATCTTGATCACTTTTTGTTTATGTGAATTTTATTCAACTTTTAATTCAACATTCACATCATAGTTGATTTAAAAGAACACTGTAGTGTTAGGAACATAAAGATATATTCCTCATATTAACATGTTCTGTAATGCTAAAGATATCTTTGCTGACATTACATGTTTTTCCGTCCTTAATGTAATGCTTATTGTTTGTATAGAGTAGAATATGAATAAATGTATTATTAAAGGGTAACTTCCCCAGATTTGCAATATTATTTAACAAATGTGTTTTTTTTTTCTTGTGTGCAAAATAAATGTAAAAATCCCCCACTCCTCTCTGCAATTGAGAACCTCCATCGGGCCAATCGTTGTTTTAAGCTTTTTTTTTTTGCACATTGAAGTCGGTGTAGAAACATAGACAGAGGAGGAGACATGAAACAGTGCTTTTGTTTCATTTGTGCCCTGACTGCATTTGTAATAAACTGGATTACAATTTAATTTGCTAAATTGATAAAAGAAAATGAGAATCACATTAAAAAAGTGTGAGAAGTCAGGGTACGTCTTCAACTATAACAGACACTGTTTTTACTGAGCTCTTTCTACCAGCTGGGAAGCCATGACTGCAGTATAGATGTTTTCGTGCTTGAAAAATGCTCCAAAAAAAGACTTATTATCCTACATCTCCTGTTTTTAAATATGTTCCAGCTGTAGGTGTTCTGAGCCAAGCAATCCCAGCAATAATACCCTACTTATGTGGCAGGAAAACAATGTCACGGCCAGTGAAGTTCCATGGGAAAATCTCACAGTGTCTGTAAGTATCTAATAGAAGCAGGGTGAGATATATACGGTATTTAAAATTCCTTTTGTGCTTAAACGGACTGTTGGTTTGTACCCCCACTATGCAATGTTTCACACCCAAGATTTTGATAAATGCTGAAATTACTGATTTAATATTGTGAAAATTGTGATATTTTTATATGTATAATTTATCATTAAATATAACCACATTTAAAAAAAAAAAAATCAGTTTAAAACTTTATCCGAATTTTTTAAAATTATTTCATAAGCTTATCCAACAATATTAAATTGAAAGTCATAATGTCCATGTCCAGAACCCTACACAGTTTTGTAATTATTCATAGGTTTCAGATAGTACAAAATATCAGTAGATATACTATATTATAATCTAGCATTTCTAACACTCATATGCAAAGTGCCCATCAACTTACAATATATAAGGTCAGTACCAAAAGTAATGGCAACAAATGGAGGTCAAGACTGTTGGATATGAGGACAACTTAGAAAATTACATTTTTATGATGGTCAAATAAGCCATTGGTGAGATATTTTGGAAGCAATCAGAGATTAATTCAGATAGATGGTTCATCATTACCATGAGCATTTTGAAAGAAAGTGTTGGATAGGTTGCAGATGGTAGTTTAAAAAATATAGATCACTTAGATGGTTTAGTTATACTTTAATATAAAACAAGTCTTTAGTGTAGTGTAGAAAGGCAACAAGTACAAGTAACAGTGAAGCACATTTTGCTTTTTATATCTGCATATGAGAAAAAACAGATAGCATTCATACATAGGAAAAAAAAAAAACATTGCTATAAGCAGTTAATGTATATCTACAAAATGTGTAGTGTCCCATATTTTATTGGTAGCTAATGTCACACACATACACAATTGAATTATACATTTACTGAAAAGCTCCATACATGCTTTGTGAATGTAACTACTTTCAAGTGTTGAACTATAGACTGCTTATAAATTATGTTTTGTATTATCTTATTAAACGCTCTGTTTTGTTAATAAATGCGTTGCCAAATGGAATATTTAGAAGGCAGAGATGAGGAATAGGTTGAAGGCATAATATCTGTTAAAATAATGTTATGTCTTTCTGGGTAAATATCTGAGGGTGTAGAAAGCTCCAATGTAATGTTGATTAAAAATACTTTTCTCTATAGAGAAACAATGTGAATTTATTTCCACCATCTAGGAATGCACTCTAGCACATGGCTCATTCGTTGGCACAGCGTGTGGACATCATGGTCCTTTCATACCTGATGTGTTTTTCTGGTCAGTCATCTTATTCTTCACAACGTTCTTACTTTCGTCCTTTCTCAAACAATTCAAGACAAAGCATTATTTTCCCACCAAGGTAGGATTTATTTTTTGTTTAAACTCTAGATCATTTATCCCAAAGATATCTTGGAAATGTTTAATTGTCTTTTATAATAAATCTAGACAAATCATTTTAATATTTTCTACACACTGTATAAAGTGTTACCGATGATCGCCGTTCTATAGACATGTTGTAGAATATTTTTTAATTGAAAATAAACAAATTGCGAGTATGTTTGTAGAAGATTTGTATGACGATAATAATGATTTAAGTTACTAAAGGGAGTGTAAACATCTAACTGGAAAAATAAATCTCCAGTTCAGCAATTTTTCGCTTGGCTAATTTGGCGTATGCTTTGCTATTCCTTTGTGAATTCTTTACAATACTTGATTTAATGAAAAAACCCAAAATGTTTAGTGCTATGCTAATATGTACCTATATGTGTCTAGTAATAAGTAATGTGGTTCTTACTGGTTCTAGGTGAGATCTACAATCAGCGATTTTGCTGTGTTTCTAACCATCTTGATCATGGTGCTGATTGATTATCTCGTCGGTGTTCCTTCCCCTAAACTTAATGTTCCTGAGAAATTTGAGGTAACTAAATTGCTTTCTTTCTTTTTAATACTTTACTTAAAGTGATTTCACCTCATTTAAATAATTCAATTAGGCAACTGTAAACTACCCTTATTATTGCCCACACCGAGCTGTGGAATGTCTGTCTAAACGCAAACTGGTCTGAACGCTAAATTTCCTATTCTCTTTAAGGAAAACTCAACCCCCCAAAAAATAATAACAATTTAGCTGATATACCTGATAAGAAAACTTACATGTATTTTATTTTGCATTTTTTTTTTAATGTGGTGGTATATGAAAGAAATTAGCTTGCAATAGTTGCAGTTCTAGTATCTGTAACTACTGCAAGCCTTACACTTTTACTTGCCATAGATATCCATTGAGAAGCCTCTGTGGTGTAGCCACGCATCAGCTTTGCATTCACACTACTCAGTGAGCCGTATTACACCTCATTGAGAAGAATTAGCAAGCACGCACCAGTCAAGCGCACCTGCTCTTCAGTTAGCTCAATGGAGCTAACGGAATCAGAAAGAAACCCTACAAATGACACAATTAAGGCACACTCCACACACATAAAGCACTTCAGAAAGCCTTTAAATGTGAACTGACATTTCCCTGTTTTTTTAATATTGTGTTTGCTTGTTTCCTATATTTTGTACATATGTGTTTGTGAGGTCTGAAATTAAATGTTTAAATCCACACCACTGTATTTATATCTGTGACTGAGAGCATCTTTCTTGTCTCCCTGTTAATGATTGTTATAAACTTTGCCCTTTCTGTCTGTCAGTCAGCATAAAGAAATTATGTTTCTGTTTTTCCATTGTAATGCATTCCCTGGTTGTGTCAGGATGGTACTTTACTGTGATGTCAGTTATCAAATATTTCATACACAAGACAATAGAGCAGGGGTCCTTAAACTTCGGCCCCCCAGATGTTGCTGAACTACAACTCCCATGATTCTCTGGCTATCTATGTAATTCAAAGAATCATGGGAGATGTAGTTCAGCAACATCTGGGGGGCCGGAGTTTGAGGACCCCTGCAGTAGAGCATCATTATGGATGATATTCACTGTTTTATTCAATGGTGTAATTTCCACAGAAGTGATGAATCCTCTTTAAACAACTTAAAACAACTCATCATTGATTGAAGTAACTAAGGGATAACTTTATGACTGATTTGGCACAATTGGTTATTTGTGTCGAAGGTAAAAGTGGAACTGTCCCATTAAATATACATTAAATATAATAACTTCCTACCGTTTAATATTTAATTCTGTTAAAAAAAAAAAAAACACCTTTTGCACACACCGAACCTGTGTCTTGAGCTTAGGCTACAATTGTGAAAAAAGAAAGTATCAGATAAAATCCAATAAATATTTCAGGAGTGGTATACCTTTAAATGGATATATAGCAGAAATAAACAGACATCAAAATAGCTAGTAAGAATAAATAATAAAACAATATGTGGAGATGTGTTAAACTACATAATATTGTTATCAAGTCAAATGAAATATAAAGTGTCTCTATATAGATACAATAGTATCTTTCAAATGAAAGTTCACAGCAGTCCGTTTTTTGTAAGCTATTACAGCTATTTCCAGTTATAGACAAACTGGAACAATAAAGCTGGATGAGCTGAATTGATATAGTACAGATTTATAGATTTAAGCAAGTTCTGCAATATATATAATATTATAAAAATGTACCTGATATGGAACAAAGTGTAATAACTACCAGATCATAATGTGTGGTCTGTAGTTTAGTAGATAAATTCTCCTTTGCTAGTGGAAAGTGAATACAGATCCAAAGTGCTTACTGCATTAAAATCCGTTTATTGGATAAAAAGTTAAAATGAGCACTCACAGTATTGCAAAGAGTTTCTGGTGCTTAACTGGAAACTGGAAAGTTCGGCGTTAGCAGCTTGATTTCTTCAGGTCTGCCGGCAGATGAATGGACCTGTGGATAGCCGCGTGCGTGTCACTGATCTCCCTGCGTTCCAAGTGAAGCCCGGTCTTCTTTGCGATGGGTGCCAGAAAGTGATTGAGTTCCTTTAGCCGTTTTTTGTACTCTTAGATTAAGGTCCATATTTGGACCTTACCCTTTTCATTTTTAATTTAGGCTACAATTGTGCATCTAACCACCTTCTCCTGCTTGACTAATTTTATATTTTTGTGTTTACTTTTTGTAGCGTAATTGCTCCTGTTATTCCAAAAATTCAAAAAAGGGCTTAAAAAAAATCGATTTCAAAATATTATTAGGTTTTGTTAATCTCAAGTTGTCTTGTTTGATATGCTCACTTTGTTCCTTTTAGTCGAGACCAGTTTATATTTAGCCTGTGTATCAGTCATGTCTTCTTACTACTGGTATTATACATTTGGTGTTAAAGCCGCTCTGTCACCATCTAGGGTCTTTGCATATTTTGCAAAGACATCCGATGGTGACTTTGCCACTTGTTAGAGGGGTGGCCTGGGGATGCAAGGAAATGTAAGGTAAGGGGATGTGTATGGAAGACCTCCATAGACTGCCTTTTTCCTCACAGCCGTCACTAGTGACAGTGGCAGTCTGTGTTTTATCAGATGTAGGAAAAATGCATTAGACATAGTAGTCCATACTTTGTCAAATGATATCTCTTGACTGCGTTTATATTTCAGTGCCAGCAGTCTTTGTTTTGAACTATAGGTACTCTGAGTTTGTGGCTCCTGCTCCCAGGTTCCCCAGTATTGGCAAAAAGAATGAAGTAATCAATTAAGTTTATGTATTTATCACTTATTGTGTTTTCTTTGCAAGCCCACTCTAAAAGACAGAGGGTGGATAATCGATCCCCTGGGGGAAAATCCTTGGTGGACATTACTGGCAGCTGCAATACCTGCCCTTCTTTGTACCATCCTCATATTCATGGATCAGCAGATCACAGCTGTAATTATCAATCGGAAGGAGCATAAGCTGAAGGTATTGTTCTATATTAAAACAGTAGCCTACTAGTTAAGTCATTCTAGAAGTGGGACCATCGCCACTTTTTTTTTACAAGATGACATAAAACTTGTTGGTGATTGCAACCCATTTTTTATTATAAATATTATTTACTGCACATGTATTCCCATTTTTATACCCTTTATCTAATTAATAAATGTTATGTTTAGTTTTCGGTCTATAATCACTGGATCGTGTGGGCTTACCTGCAGCTTATTACAAGCAGTTTACAACATCAGTGCATCAGTGATGAACCCTGGCTTTCTAATAACAACATTCATGTTTGTTCTTGATAATCCAAACACATCACTGCTGATCCCTCAGACGTCTGCCACCAATCTAGAATTTCATTTAAATTACAAATGTAATTAATGCCGGTGTCCACTAATCCCCACTGTGTTCTTCTATTGACTTTGTATAGATGTTTGTTTGCGTGCATTGGTTTTGATTTCTTTGATACAGATTTTGAAACAATCACGATCACTGAATCCTTTGCATGCTTGGCTGCAGGTGACATGTCTGCAATAATATTCAGTCCAATGCTCATCTTCGTGGCATCCAAACAACTGATTATTAGTATACCACTGACATAATCAAACTAATATATAGTTACAATCAGATCTCCTACATAACTGTTTAAATATTTGTCATATTTGTTTTTTGGGTTGTATTTCCAACTTGTTTAAAATGTATTCCGTGCTTCATATATATTATTTTGTATCAAAAATACACGTATAACCTCCCTTTGTTATATCACCAAGTGGATTTACATCACTGTGTACTTTTGTATTTAAATAGGTATCTGTTACTGGAATGGTTTTAGTTAATTGTTTGTGTGCTTTTTTTTTTGTCTCTGCAGAAAGGTTGTGGCTATCATCTCGATCTTATCGTGGTTGCCATCATGCTCGGAATTTGTTCCATTATGGGGTTGCCCTGGTTTGTCGCTGCAACTGTTCTATCAATCAGCCACGTTAACAGCTTGAAAGTGGAATCTGAATGTTCTGCCCCAGGAGAGCAGCCAAAATTTCTGGGAATCAGAGAGCAACGAGTGACGGGTCTCCTGATCTTTGTTTTGATGGGACTTTCCGTTTTCATGACCTCTGTTTTAAAGGTAAGAAGACACTAGCTTATGTTGTCTCCATTTGTGTAATAGCATTTTGTGCATTGGGCATCTTAATTGTGATCTATTTTTGGCGCCTGTCCTTTTATGTTATACTGGGATGTGATCTTACTAATTATAGAGATACTCATGACTGCATAGGTTATGTGTTCCACCCATCTCTCGCCGTCTCTCTGTCTCTTGGCATCAATTTCTTATAAATGCAGCACTGCAAAAATCTGTAAGATCATCAATACAGTGACTGACATCAGGAAATGTTACATCCTCCTTTGCTGTCCAAATATATTTAATTTGTTTGTACAGTGTGTGTCTCCCTAGTATGCACCTAATCACCTCTCCTGTTAACACTGATGTCAGTAAACGGATAGAATGTATGGTATAGCAATCAGCTTATTCAGGAGTTCCATTCAACGCAGGTGGTTGAATTACATATCCAATAAATCTGCTAAACAGAGGTTTATGGGACAAGATCATATCCCTTAGACAGGAAAGGGGGCTTTTGATTGGTGGACCTCTCCTTGATGTGGGTAGAGCTCACCGTTGCTGCTGTTCTGCATGTTTGCTTTAATGTATTAAAAAGTCTTTTTACATTGTGTAGAGTGTCCTTTTAAATATATTTAAAAATAAATAAATTAACTTTTAGAATATTAGCACAAGATTGCATGCTTTGACATAGTAAGGTGACATACTGAGAGATACTCTGAATCTTTATGAAAGTTTTGTAAATAAAATAGCTCTGCAGTACTACTTAAACAGTAAAGGAATGTTAGAATGCTTAACATGTAAGAAAAGTTTGAGCAGATAAGCAAAACTAGGCAGATTTTATTATGAGCAAGAAATAAAGATCCGTTCTTCTTTACTAATACAATCTTTATTTCCATTAACAACCCTGAACATATTTAAACTGTCACTATAGTTACCAGAACCAGTAGAGCTTAATGTAGTAGTTTTGGTGTCTATAGCATATCCCTGCAGTGTTAGCACTGTAAACAGTGCCCTTTCAGAGAAAAAGCAGTGTTTACATTGCTGCCTAAGAACACCTCTAACTCTAGTGACAGTCATTCAGATGGCCACTAGAAGTGCTTCCTAGTCCATGAGGAGATGATGATTGGTTCAACACTGCATTTTGCCGCATGTGCACAATAGCCTACCAATGAGTTCCTATTGGAAAACATTAAATTGTCTGAATTCATCAAGATTGATAATCTCATCCATGGAGGCAGGGTCAGCCGCAGCGAGACTGGCACAGCTTGGCAGAAAAGATGAGTAAAATCATATTTTTACTGCACAGAGAGGGGACCGGTCACTTAAACAGCCACTTCAGAACTATAGTGTCCAGAATACACGTTTAAATTGGCACTCCAAGCACCACAAACACTACAGCCCGCTATGTGAACTGGAGAGTACCTCCCTTTAATGCTTAATTGTTTTTCTGTTCAAATGGACTTGCCATCTTTTGGTTAACATTTAGCAATATAACAAAATGGACTGTCTATATTTTTGTAGAAATAATTATTTAGTCCAATCTCATTAGATATTTTTGTAATATTAAACTGTAGGTTGCTTTATAGAAAGCTGTAGCTTTATATAACTATATAAATAACTATATAAATTTGCAAAAGTCCATGTTTCCCCTCTCGCTGGAAATACCTGTGCTAATATAAAATCGCCCCCAAAAATTTCAATAAGCAAATAATCTGGGAAAAAAAAAAAACCTTTTCTGGCTTCCTGGAATATATTAGGAAGTTTTAAGTATTTCTAAGCATTTGCGCAACTGATGGTTTTTGACAAGGTCCCAAATTATATACATGACCTTAGACTGGTGACCTTTTGTTAACTTTTTAATATTAGATGTATTAAAGTAAATTCCGCTGAACACCTGAGGAAGGCAATGCTTCTCCAGTAAGGAATTTATTATGATGAAGATTTCTGCGTAATAAATGTAATATGCCAGATTAAACTATTTTAATCGATTAATCGATCTATGAAATAATATGGCCTTCCCAGGGGATAAGAAGAACTTTATTAGAGCGTAAGATTAGGAATAATGTATTATAAAAGAATGCCTTTCCCTTATTTGGATTTTCAAAATCTGTCGATCATTGTTATAAGTTCTGCCTTTTTCTTTCACTGATCATTGTAAAACGAGGTGTAAAAACCAGGCAATGTTCCTGTTGTTCCTTCTGCGGTACATTGTGTACACTGGTATTACTGGATTGTCATTTCAACTGCTAAAAAAAACAGAGCACCCCATGAAAAATAATACCAGTGATATCTGATGTTCAATATTTAATTCAATCATGTAAATTTCTGTACTCCTAAATAAACATTTTCTGATCTGTAGAAATTCTTAAGCATGGTTAAGTGTAGCAAAATAGTATTATACATAGGTTGCAAATTGGTTCGATGTTTATATATATATATATATATGCCCAAATATATGTTACTTTTTACTAAGGACTATTTTTGTATTTGTCTTTATTATTTCAGTTTATTCCAATGCCAGTCTTGTATGGTGTATTCCTTTATATGGGTGCTTCTTCCCTGAAAGGTATCCAGGTAAGTTTGTTTTGTGCGGTGCTATTTATATTACCCATTAAATTATAAAGATTGTTTATATAAGTTGATTTTGTTGCCACCCAGCAGTACCCTCAGGCTTTTTCAGTTGTTTAGAAAGGAGCGTCCTGGTGTAGTCTTCCTACAGTCACAAATGTCCGTCCCTAAAATTGTTAGCAATTTTCTTGAACTTTATTGTATGCGGTTTCAATTGCCTTATCACGGCCAGTTGCCATTTTAATATGACACCACGTTTCTGTATATGGAAGATCGCCTTTTCTACTTTTAGCCACTATATTTTTGTGGACATTTTAAAATAATTATATGCAGGGAAAGCAACACAGTGGTGCACTTCTCCAATGCTCAGCTTGTCCATATGACTACTTCGTATGGCCTGGCACTATGAACAGAAGCCGGCATTAACTAGTGATGAGGCAGGAGAATTACATCTGCTTGGAACCAAGGGAATTACGGAGCTGGCATTGTTGTTACTGCCCCAGAAGTTTCAAGCTATTACCCGTTTTTCTCTCGTTTCAAAATGCAAAAACATGTGATCCCCTTAGAGGTCAGATAATAAATTGCATTCTGTTTTTCTTACACGCTTTATGAGTGAAAAGATGCTACTTTTTAAAATGAGCAAATAACCGAAACCTTAAAATATAAAAAATTAAAGTTTCCAGTGACAAATTACTGTCTTAGAGCATACTTGACAACAAGAGAAATCTCAATGTATCTTTCCTGGTAAAATATTTTATAAATAAATATCTTTTAATTCTTGGTCTCTATATAATTTTATTTCTAATTAAAGTTTTTGCACAACTTACTATATATTACGCATTTTTTATTATGTAATTGTACATTTTATCCATGTTTTGTTTACAAAAGAAGTCTAATTATAATGCAAAAAGTGCACTTTTGCAATGTATGCCTGATTATCTATGATAACAATTTTAGTAGCTACCTAAACTTAAATTTTTTTGTAGTTATTCGATCGCATAAAACTCTTCGCAATGCCTGCCAAACACCAGCCGGACCTCATTTACCTGCGCTATGTACCACTATGGAAAGTTCACGTCTTTACCGTCATCCAGCTAACCTGCCTTGTTGTCTTGTGGGTTATAAAACATTCTGATGCAGCCGTTGTATTTCCCATGATGGTAAATATCTTTCTGAAAGGTCTATGTTTGATATTTGCATGTAGCGGCCACACAGTTACAGAAATATGACATTAAATTAAAAAGACAAATGTTTTGGAAAGAAAAAGCAAACTGGACATGCAGTATCTCACATTGCCTAACCTGTAACTTGGGATGCCAATTGTGGTATTTGGGATCGTCAGCTGTGCATGCCATCACTAAAATTTCTTGAGAATGTGTATTGGAGGTAGACAACGTAGTGTGTGTGTGTGTTTGTTTATTTTCAATCTGTACATTACCTGGCCTTTGTGCTAGGTCATTACATTGCAGATTAAATCTGTATATACATAATGTTGCCTTCCACATATTTTATGGATGACTGGTTCAAGAAAAAACATTATTTTAATATAAACTCTTTGCTGACATTAGCTATATATTTAGGATTTGCTAATATGACACCATTTCTTGTTAATTTAAATCATTGTGCAGCAAGTTGCTTACATGTCTGTTTTTACTGTACAGCAGAAGTAACTGCAGTGATATAGAAAAACAAAAAAGTTATTCGTTATGTGCTAGCATTTGTTGTTGCAGTTATTACTTAATGGGACACCATATACATCCAGACAACTTCATCTTACTGAAGTGGTCTGGGTGCAGTGTCCCTGTTCTCTTAACCCTGCAATGTAAAACATATTTGCATTAAAAGATTAAGACTGCCTCTAGTGGCTGTCCAGCGTGTTAAAAATCCCCATAGGCATTGCATTTAGGCAATCGTAGACGCATCAGCTGACATCAGCAGAGGAGAAGCGCGACCATTGGCTCTGGAACCAGGTAAGTTTTAAAAGTATGTTTTAACTCATTTTTTGCCACTGGTAAGGTTGCAGGAGTGAGAGGGGGGCGCAGAAGACACTATAGTGTTAGGAATAGAGTTTTGTGTTCCTTACTCTATAGTTTTCCTTTAAACAAACTTCTCGTCACTTTTTTACAAATAGTGTTGTTAGGGTTAAATTGTTTCTATCCTGGTCCCCCCACAACAACAAAAAAAAGAAATAGCTAAAACTCACTTCTGTTTCGGTAACAAGACCTTGTTTTCACTCAGCCCAATCGTTCTTTGCTTATGTCCCTCCCACTACAGAGGAACATCCTGGAGGATGGGCTGAGGGTAGGACTTGAGGGTAGGAATGGCACTGGCTGTGCATGCTGACAGCAGACTTCCAATATGTGCAAAACTGGCATATGCTAACAAAATTCAAAAGACGCTGCCAGAGGTGGGGGTTACACCTCCGGCGAGGGGGAGGGTAAAACACTGTATGTCTACTCCAGGCTTCATAACCACTTCAACTTATTGAAGTGGTTGTGGTGCTCAGAGTATCCATTTAGAATTAGATATTCTGAGGTCTGCTACATTGCCCAAACTGGCTATTGTCTATTGGAGACAGATGTTTAGTAGGGCAATGTTTACTAGTGAGGAATTGTCCAGTGCTTGCTAGTTACTGTATATACCACAGTAATTGTTCCTGTTTTTTTTCCTGTTTTCACATCTGCAGTGGCATGATGCCCCAACAATTGTGTTTTCTTTTTTTTTTTTTTACTAAAGGTCCTTGCTTTGGTCTTCATTCGCAAGCTGTTAGATTTCTTTTTCACCAAAAGAGAGCTGAGTTGGCTGGATGATTTGATGCCTGAAAGCAAAAAGAAGAAAGAAGATGATAAGAAGAAAAAAGAGAAAGAGGTATGTATATAGACAGTAAGCGTGCATTGCATGTATATGAATGTATGTATATTGACTGAAGTATCTGTAGAATATATATTTATATTAATCCAATAAGAATTATACTTAGGAACATGTGGCTTATTTGGTCCCTACGTCCCTTTGAATTTTCAATGAATAGAATGACTATGGTCTCAATATTAGTGCTGAAAATGGTTTGGAATGTCCCGGGAAATTATCATATTTTAGTTTTGTATATATTTATGCATATTTTTTTTTATAAAATATGATGTGCAAAATCATTCTAAAATATATTCGCAATTTCAATCCAAGTATTTGCAACAATATAACACATTTTTCTCTTTACGCAAATAGCTGTGTCTGGCACAACTGTCAGTAGTGTTATTAATGACATGTACTTCTTTTACATAAAGGCCATAGGATGCTATTCTTTATAAAATGTTTATAGGTTTATATGCAGGTACTTATCATTGTTAAGATATCCTAGCTGTTTTTTTGGATTGGCCCCAAAAGTTCAAGAATTAACACTTAGTGATCAGACATTCGGAACAATGCATTCATTTCAGATGCGTGTGGTTTCCGACCTAGTCCTCAAGGTACAACAGTGTTCCAGATGTTGTCAGTTACTCTGTTAGAACAGAAATTGTAAATGCTGTGATCCTGGACTATCGCTGTGACCTGAGTAAGTGGTTTGGTTTGTAACCTTTTCTCTATACTGTCTACTCTGGGCGTCCCTGCATCATCTAGGATCATCCCATTATGACCAGTACCACCCTATTCCTGACATCTTTCGAGGCAGATGATCTACAAACTTACCTTGTAATACAGATATGTGTAAATAGTATGTTCGCAGGGGTAGGCAGCCTTGGGCACTCCAGATGTTGTGGATTACATTTCCTTTACTGCTCTTACAGACATAATGCTTGTAAAGCATCAGGGGAGAGATATATAGTCCATAAAATCTCAGCCAAATGTTATCGTCCCTTGATAGTTTGAATTAGGCGTTTCTGTTTCTCATATGTCTTGCACCCATGGAATTGTAACGTGCACGTTTGTCAATAAACAACATATTTCTTGCACTAGCTGTGTGTATAAGCTAAGTTTTCTAGAGGAAGTAAATTGGCTTTTGACCTTCCTCTTCCTCTCTCCTTTAAAAATACCTTTATCTTCAAAAAACAAGAAGATTGAAGATGACTTGCCTGAGGTATGTGTATTCTAGCCTACGTTGGGTTTGAGCTTGAGAACATTTATATTACTAAGAAATTTGTTCAACAAACCTTTTCTCGGTACTCCTCAGCAGACCAGATTTTCACATTATTCTTTAGAACAAGAGAGTTCATGACATTCTTTTTATAGGCAAAAACTGTTCTATAGTGCAAAGGTTGAGCATGTATCTGCTAATGCTGTTGTGCATTAGTCATGTTTTTTGCATTTAATATACTCATATGTGATGCTAGTTTGAAACTTTATATACGTTTCTTATGTTTGCAAACATCTCAGCTTTTATTGTAATGGATGTTATTGCATGTTGCTGTCCCCAAGCCAAATGACAAACAGTAGGTGTTTCCTAAGGCACTCTGTATTTTACTGAGAAAATACCGCAGAAATGAATGTGTGTGCTATGTAGAATGAGAACCAATGCACACAATATAAACCCTTAAAGGAACACCGTAACATTAGTAATACATATCCGTATTCCTAACGCTACAGTCCTGATGCCCGATATCATTTTGCACCCTATCTGTACAATAAAAAAAACAGAAACACATTATTCATCTTTTCTCCAGTGCCGAGTTTCCCTCGGGTTGAGTCATCCTGGCGTGCCTTCAGGATGACAGGCCAATCCATTGCACCTCATAGAGTTTGGGTTTTGGAGAATTAGACAGGGAAGGCAGGACTGCAGGCATTATAACAACTTCAATAAGATTATCTTGTTAAAGGGCCTCCAGTGTCCCTTTAAAACTATTTTATAGTAACAAACATATATGCAATAACACCACACACAATATATGTCTATTAACAAATGTTTATTACATTTTATGCTTATTTATTATAATTGTAATATATTTTCATTGTAAAATAAAATTCACAGAAAGTGCCTCCCAAAGGTTGTTCTTCTGCTCTCCACACATAGCGACCACAAGGCACGTGCTGTGGTTGCTATGCTAACTCCCTAGCAAACAGTGGTAGCTATGAGTATAGGAACGGGGTGACTGATGTCACTTTATTCAGAGACTGGCAAATTAAAAAAGTGAGCAGGAGGATCAAGGGACATAACGGAGGTGGGTATTACACAAAGATTAACGCTGAAACAGAGGTACAGTGGGCATTTCTCGAAAATGTACATTACATATGTAAAGTTTACATATACAATGTATATAAATCATAAATCTTTTTAATACATGACACGTGATTTTGGCTATATAAATAATCGAGTGACAGGTGTTATTTAGATCCAAATTGAATTCAGTCTTTATTTTCTAAATGTTGTATTCTTATTTTTCTGTCACCTTCATTCCATGTTTGTTGTGGTTTTTATAATCTCTTAAAATTAAGTATCAAAAAAGAATCATGCATGCGATATGGGGATTGTCTTATATTCTGCAGATTTTAGCTGTGGATTCTCAAGTCAAATCCTGTTCTGCAGCGATTCCTAGCATCACATGTGAATGCTATTTCTTGAAGGTCATCTTGGAGGAAACAGAACAATAAGCTTTTAGCTATTTCATGGGCTAATAAACAGACTATATAAGTGTAGTTGGTACAGTGTGTGAAACCACCAAATTCTAAACATTCTGTTTATTGAAAGTTTTTTTAAAACATTTCCCTAAATGCTCAATTTTTGGATTCATTAAACAGAATTGGAATTTGTACCACTAACTTGGGAAGGATGTGATAGAATTAAAAGGTTCATTAGCAACCATGTCCTATTCTCTTGGCTCTAAATAAACAATATAATATAAATTTTATGAAAAGATTGACTGTATATATGTAATTTATTTTTCTGTTTTTGTAGCCCTTCTGTAGTAACCAGCTGTCTCTCTCACATTTCTGTATTTTTACTAACTAGAATGTTTGTGTATTGTATTAATTATACTGTAATTTTATTTAAAGAAACAATTTGAAGTTAAAAAATAAATATATCATTAACGTTAGGTAGTATTGGTATGGTTTAATACACCCCCTAACCTATTATCTTTAAAAACTAGCCGTTATTCCAATGCTGGGTCAGGCCCAATAGAGCAGCTGCTCTGCTTTTAGTGAAGTAATAAGTTATGATGGCTTCTGTACAATCAAAAACTTCTCAAAAAGTAGCATCGAGCATAAAGCACTCTCCACCAATCAAATGCTTCTCATAGAAGGAACCCATTGTTTCAGAGCACCACTTCAGTGGCTATGAGCATGATCTCAGACAAATGTGAACATTGACAGTTCTCAATCTTTAAGAGGGACAGCTCTTTGCATCAAAAACACTTCATAAAGATGTAGTGGTGATGGTGCCTAGAGTGTCCCTTTAATAATGTAATACTTTTTTTTTTATTATGCAATTATGTTTGTATATGTAATAACTTTATAATGCAAAGTTCATTCTATTTTGCAACCCCTAATAGAATGCATTCTAACATGTATCAAACACATTACACAACTTATTACTTTAACAAAGGCAAAGATCATTTATAGTAGAGAAAAAAATCCCCAACTGTCAGAATTGCTGGAAGGGAGAGCAAAAGTCCAGCTTCCAACAAATATTAACAGGGGGTGTGCCCATACATAAGGGTATACAGCTCAAATTCCATGGTGTATACAATATCAATAAAAATAAAAAATCTTTAATAGAAAAGTCATAGAAAAAACAATATTAACAGTGAAAAAGGTGAAAAGCGGTGCTACCCATACTGGGTCTAGATCTTAAGTGGAGTCTAGCTAATATAATACAAATGTAGGGGGAACTTAGGGCAATTAGACCAATTATGTGCCTGGTATTCAATAAGTTGGAGAGACAGAGAGTGTGGGTTACCAAAAACCTGTATGTTTATTATTATTAGTACCTAGATTGTAAGGGAGATAAACACTCCTCTAGGAGACTAAATAGAGCATAAAGGGAGACAGTAAAATAATATATTATAAGCTGTCTTCTTATGGACTTAGTTCATATACTAATATCAAGTGCTACTAGTGGTAGGAGCAACCCTGAATAGATAAATATGATAAGAAATCGATTAACTCTCAGTCTGGAGTGTCAGATATCTTACACCTGTATCTGCAGCTACAATGGCAGCAAGTGTGGAGGTGATGAAAAAACACCTAAATCATCCACCACTTATAAGCAATAGCTAGACAGTATCCAAATAATGGATTATGCAGACAAAGATACGTAGTAGCAACAAAGGAGAGCTTATTAAATAGTCTTATAAGGTTGGTATAAAGCAAATTGGCTTGTTCAAGAAATCCCTAATTCTCCTGTCTCATAATCGAAATACGCTTATCCAGGTACCCTTATGTATGGGCACACCCCCTGTTAATATTTTTGGGAAGCTGGACTTTTGCTCTCCCTTCCAGCAATTCTGACAGTTGGGGATTTTTTTCTCTACTAATTATTGCTCTGGGTTATGCCCGAAGTTGTTGCCCATCTAGTCCTCTCTTTGACTCCAGGGTCAGATTTATCTCACTCTGTAGTCATTTTTCTATATTAAAGATCATTTATATTAGTATCCTGAATGGATTGCTATAAAAGGTACTAAAGCACATTTCTATTTATTTACTTGAGGACATTCCCTATGAGGAAAAAAATTAGTTGGCCTTTGTTTACCTGTGCAGGATACCATAATTCAACTTGGAATGCAGAATTTGTTATGCCATCATTGCAAACATGTTAAAACATCCAAAAGTTTAACATTAATATTAACAACATTTATAGAACAAATAGAAGAAAGACAGAGCACCAGGAGTCAGCCGTTATATTCAAGGTTTATGGAGTCTTATTTATCAGTGCTTTTATTTTTAGCTTACTTTTAAAACATGACATTTCACTGTCATTTAGCATTTTTATATTCTTAACCCCTTTTACATACCATACCTTTTCATTCATTTGACTATTCGTTCTCTTATTACTTCAAATTGCAGTTCTCCTTTCAAACTCAACGACATGTTTCCACATAAAACTGCAAAGGCTGCAGTTCAATATTATTATATTGTATTAGAGTTAGGGATCGACCGATATTGATTTTTTAGAGCCGATACCGATACCGATATCCAGTGAACTTTCAGGCCGATAGCCGATATAATTTGCCGATATTCTGTACATTTACCATTTTGGAAAATAAAAAACTATTTCTAAAGGTAAATGCACAAAATATACATGCCATGTGTAGTGGATGCAGTGTGTTTAGACAGGGGAGCTGTGTATGTGTGTGTAGTGGATGCAGTGTGTGTGTAGTGGATGCAGTGTGTGTTTGTATAGTGTGTGTGTATATAATGCAGTGTGTGTTTGTATAGTGTGTGTGTATATAATGCAGTGTGTTTGTATAGTGTGTGTGTATATAATGCAGTGTGTGTGTGTGTGTATAATGTAGTGTGTGTATATAATGTAGTGTGTGTGTGTGTGTGTGTATATAATGCAGTGTGTGTTTGTATAGTGTGTGTGTATATAATGCAGTGTGTGTTTGTATAGTGTGTGTATATACTGCAGTGTGTGTTTGTATAGTATGTGTGTGTATATAATGCAGTGTGTGTTTGTATAGTGTGTGTATATAATGCAGTGTGTGTTTGTATAGTGTGTGTGTATATAATACAGTGTGTATTATATATACACACACTATACAAACACACTGCATTATATATACACACACACACTATACAAACACACTGAATTATATACAGTGTGTGTGAGGGGGCATTTTTTATTAAAAAATATTTTTTTACATTTTTATATTCAATTATTTTTTTTATATATATATTTAATTATTATTATTTTTTATTTTTTGTTGTCCCCCCTCCCTGCTTGTTGCCTTGCCAGGGGGGGGGGGATATATTAATCCCTGGTGGTCCAGTGGCATTGGCTTAGCTGGGGGAGGGGAGGGAAGTGGGGTGGGCAGCATGCGTTTACTCACCTCCCAGCAGCTCCTCCAGCTCCCCAGTGTAAATCTCGCGAGACCCGCGGCCGTCAGAGCTGGCCGCGGGTCTCGCGAGATTTACACTGGGGAGCTGGAGGAGCTGCTGGGAGGTGAGTAAACGCTTGCTGCCCGCCCCCCCCCAGGACCGCCGGGCTTGTAATGAGCCTGGCGGTCCTGGGAGGTATTATCGGCAATATCGGTATCCCTATTGGCCGATACCGATATTGCCGAAAATACCGAATATCGGCCGATTATATCTGTAAAACCGATAATCGGTCGATCCCTAATTAGAGTTGTTTGAACTACAGATTACAAATTCTAATTAAAAAGTGTAATGTTTAATATTGACATAGAAACATAGAATGTGATGGCCGATAAGAACCATTCGGCCCATCTAGTCTGCCCAATTTTCTGAATACTTCCATTAGTCCCTGGCCTTATCTTATAGTTAGGATAGCCTTATGCCTATCCCACGCATGCGTAAACTCCTTTACTGTGTTAACCTCTACCACTTCAGCTGGAAGGTTATTCCATGCATCCACTACCATCTCAGTAAAGTAATACTTCCTGATATTTTTAAACCTTTGTCCCTCTAATTTAAGACTATGTCCTCTTGTTGTGGTCATTTTTCTTCTTTTAAATAAAGTCTCCTCCTTTACTGTGTTGATTCCCTTTATGTATTTAAATGTTTCTATCATATCCCCCCTGTCTCGTCTTTCCTCCAAGCTATACATGTTAAGATCCTTTAACCTTTCCTGGTAAGTTTTTTATCATGTAACCATGAACCATCTTAGTAGTCCTTCTCTGAACTCTCTCTAAAGTATCAATAAATATCCTTCTGAAGAGACATTTTTTATTTTGGTGGGGTTGAGTCCATCACTGTTTTCTTAGAACCTACTTTTCCCATTTATTTAAAAAAAAAAAAAAAAAAAATCATCACTGCCATGCTTAGCAAATGCTTTGTGATCTAAAGTACCAAACATGGGGCAATCACCAGAGAGATCAGTGACAGCTGGAGGAACATCCCATTAGTGAAACTCCTCTCCTATTACATTTTGCACCACCTTTTACAACAGAACATTTTGATAAATCATCTTGCTCCATCACTTTTGTTCTCGTTGGCCAAACTAATGAGTGTTTATTGGCATGAACATAGATCTTTCAGGGCTAAATTATATTGTAGTTGGTCATTTGTTAACAGTCTGCATGTTTTATCTATTTTAACATTTAATTGTGTTTCCTGTATATTGCAGTTGTTAGTTTTAATGTGTCTATTTCAAAGGCAACATTTATACTGCACTTGTGAATCCTCTGCATGTACCATTTCTATTGTGAAGTCACCAGATTAAAAAAACAATAATCAAATGTTACTATAGGATAGAGTGGAACAAGAAAAGAGAATTCACTGCATAATGACTATAGTAATAGTTATTAATGATTGTGAGCTCATATGGGCAATGCCCTCTTCACCAACTGTTCTCAGGTGTCATAAATGTTTTGTTTTGATTAATTAAATTGTGTTTCCTATTGTACTGCACTGTGGAATATGTTGGCGATATACAGAACAAATTGTAGCAGGCTATAGTGGTTATGGTGCTAAAAATGTGACCGTAGTCAACACAAACCTCTCTTTCATGTCTGCCTAGATAAGCATTATAACACCCACAGAGTTAAGAGCAAAGCCAACAGTCCTCCCCAATTTATACTGTAGTAAAAGTTTTGCAACCCTTGTAATAAACCAGCATTTTAACGGTTTCTGTCCTACTTTTTTCAGGAAGCGGAACGAATGCTTCAAGCTGATGACAGTGATAATTTGCACCTTGATTACGAAGGGAGGAATCTTCTCCAGATTCCAGTCAAGAGCCTGAAATACAGGTATACTCTCCCAGAATCGCCCATCAGTTTTTTGGTTTTTTATTTATGATTAATTAGTTACTGATTAGAGGGCTGAACAAGGGACAGAATACTCCCTGGGTAGTTCTTTCAGACTTGTTCTGCAGGAAGTGTTAATTTAACATTAACAGTGTTAATTTAACATGTCTGCCTCCAGGCTTAATATCCGTAATCCATAAATATAGGTTGTCTTTACAAATAATTCTCATGTCAAACTGTGTCAGAACATAAAGCAAACTGCTTGACATTGTAGTAAAAAAAGTTTGCAATGACAGGGTATTGAATAATGTGTATGTGTGTATATATATGCTTTTTAGCAGTTTCACTGAAATGCTAATGCAACCAAGGATACCATAAGACAAAGTAGGGACTACTTAAGTACAAAGTAGGGACTACTTAAATACCTAAGGTTGACAAATGGCAAAGTTCCACTGTCAACTTTTGTCCAATCGCAGCAGCCGTGCGGGTTTCAGGCATTGATCTAGGCCAGGGCATAGACCTCAATTTGTATTCTTGCGCATGCAAGTGAAGCACAAGGAGCTGAAGAGGGCTTGCAAAAGAAGATGGAAGCAGCCATGAGGGACAGCTTTAGGTAAGTAAAACTTAACTTCCCCTGCACCTTGCAGCCACCAGACCTACACCGGATCTGTCAATTTAGGGGTCTGCGAAAATATGTAACGAAAGTAACAGATCCACTTTCAGATAACTATTTCAACCTACTTACCATGAAACTCATATTTATTGAACATTAAGAGAAATGCATTCTGGTAAATATTGTGGGATAGAAGCCATACATAAAACAGAAAAACAGGTCAAGTTTGTGTCATTAAAAGTACCATCAAATAAACTCCAATATTTACTCGACTACTTGTGGATTATGCAACAATGGATGTCGACCATTACCATGTAAAGAAAGCAGTTGGCTACCCATAGTGTCACAATTTTTGTAACACCCGAGGAAGTCTCTTAATCACATGCAATTCACCAGATCGGGCTGGTAAACATAATGGCTCTTGAAAGTGTTGCTTCTGTGCATCAGAAAAGCACAAAATTGATATACTCCATACAAAAAAACACTTGTGCATCTTGTGTTTAATTGTTATTGCATGTCACCAAGTCACTAATAGCTAGTCCTCACTCTGCTGGTGATCTGTTAAATAGGAACCTATATTCCCCTCATTGGCCTTGAGCAAGTGATGATATCCACAGGTCAGGGGATAAGGACTATTGGGAAACCAAAAGTGACTGCAATCTATGTCTGGTTGACATCTTTCCCTCGGAACCAGACATATCAGACATATCCAGTGTATTAATCTGGAACACACACTGAGATCACCAGCATAGTGACAAGTTCTGATTTGAAGCATGTTATATTATAAGTTTGTTGTGTATTTGTGGATATGTGTATATATATATATTTACACACACACACATTATAAGTCTTTTATTAAAATTGTATGTTGGAAACGTATTTAAACAAAGAGTGTAACACATGGCTAACAATGTTCAACTAATAAGATTTTGCAGTATACATTATTATTGTCATGCTATCAACATGCAAATATCTAAAAATGAATTGTGCGTGTTGTAATGCTTACACAAACATGTGAACTAAGCATTGATATTGCAGTTCTTTTTTATATATGTATATAGATATATATCTAGAATATCTATCTATCTATATATATATATATATATATATATATATATATATTTATTTTATTCGAAAGTATTCTTATCAGGGGAACTACTGAAGAACACCACCTTCCATGAAGATCAAGCATATAACAACATTAATGCTTATGTAGAATTCCTTACTAACCTTGACTTATGTTTGTTCTCTAGCCTTGATCCTTCTGTTGTAAACATATCAGATGAAATGGCAAAAACCGCTCAATGGAAGGCTCTTTCAATGAATCCTGAAAATGCCAAAGTAACCAGGTCTAACCTGAGGTAGCTATAACAATTTTACCGATCCACTGTGTAATAGGCTTTCACTATGTGAACTAAATGTCATTCTTTTAAGATTGATTTATTGAAGGTGAAATCCTGATTTTTCATGGGGGGTTGGGTATAGTAACCTTTTTCCCCTTTTTCTCCCATGATTTTGGTAACTGGTTTGAGGTGAGAACGAAATGGTCCAGATAGTCATCCCATACCTTATAAGGTCAATTGTTTTTTGGTTCTGTCCTGTTTGGTAAATAACATAGGCATCCAATGTCAGCAGCCATAATAAGCCATCATAGGCATAGATTACCAGTTCTATGGAACTGTTCAATGGAAAGTCTGTTTTCTAATCATTTTACCCAGAAAAAAAAATCAAATTTAAGAACTGGCTAAAAATCATGCAAACCGCTGCAACAAAAATATTTAAGTTTTTTGCTTACTTTAATGATATTGTAGTTTAGTAAATATGATAAATATTAATATACATGGAATGCAGTTACAGGTACAGCTTAATCTAGTGATTCTGGTGTCTATAGCATGTTCCCGCACTGGCAGTGCAGCATTGGATTGGCTGACATCATCAAGATTGATGATCTCAACCATGGAGGCAAGGTCAGCGAGACTGGAGTGGTGTGGGAGAAAAGGTGAGAAACTGAGCTCGAAGGGGTGCCGGGGACCTAAACAGCCACTTCTGGACTATAATGTCCTTTAAAGAAACACCATAAATAATGCAACCTGCTCTAGGGGTTATGGTGTCAGGAAGCTGTTTGAAAACGTATCTGGGTCCCAGCAGGCAAGCCACTGCCTCCCCTGCTGTTCGTTCTACTGAGCTAAACATGGCCATGGAAGGCCACACTCAGTGGTTGAGAGTGTCAACTGAGAGTTTACAGTTAATGAACGTGGTCCTGCATAGTCAAGCTTAGCTCAGTAGCAGGGGCTTCCAGCAGCAGGACCTAGGTAAGTTGTTAAACCATTCTTAAAGGAACGCTATAGGGTTAGGAATATAAACATAGTCCCCCTCCTTGGCTGAGATCAGAAGAATCGATCATCTCAGCCAATCCAATTAGCGGGAGGCTAATGCGCAGACCCAACAAAATACTGCGTTGCGCAAATCAGCATCTCCTCATAGAGATGCATTCACTCAATGCATTTCTATGGGGAATATTCAGCGTTCCATTCAGAGTGTGGAGATACTGAACAAATATGCAGCACTGATCCAAGGAGCACCTCTAGTGGCCATCTGAGTGACTGCCACTGGAGATTTCCCTAGGCAGTAATGTAAACACTGCCTTTTCTATGAAAAATCAGCTTTAACGTTGAAAAGCCTGCAGGGACTGACTGTACTCACAAGAACTACATTAAGCTGTTGTTGTTCTGGTGATTATATTGTCCCTTTAAATGGATTGACTGTTTACTCTGGAAGGGTGCCAGGTCACTCCTGGCATTATAACCATTCCTTAACTAATAACCCGGTATCAGTATATAATCATTGAATGAGGTTAACTCTTCATCTGCTCCCTCTTTCAGTATAATGAGAGTTTACCTCTGTGCTTTTACATACTACTTCATAACATCATCTTACAGTCAACACATGTCAGATAAGCAAAAGAAAGCCCTCTAAAGCAAATTTTTCATTTTAACAAACATTAAACCCAAAATATTAATAACTTTTAAACAATGCTCTTACGTTATATATATATTATTTGATTTATTGTTTATAAAGCACCAACAAATTCCGCGCACTGTGCAATAGGTATACACACAAACAAGTAGTTGCAACTAGACAAGTTGAATGTACAGGAACAGAAGGTCCTGAGAGTCCGGCTCAAACAAGATTACATTCTGAGTCAAACATAAATAACATAGTCCTATTCTGTATAGTGTTCTAAAAACATTACTAATATCTCTTTGGATAAGTATATTGCTGGACTATAGTGACACCGTACACTAAAAATGTATTACTAAATTCTGCAGCTTGCATTTGTTTGTACCTGTTCTGTTTATAAAAGAGGGCACTTCCTTGTGATTTGTATTATTTCTGTTATAGTGTCAAAAAAGGCCAATTGTTCCAAATGCTTCTTTTTATACACAGACTTCTAATATGCTTTAACTTCCCAATGATACCACAAAGTGACTTTATCTCACATTTGAGAATTTCACTACTTGAGCAGATGTCCACAACATATTCTTGGTTATATAGCTATAAATACTTCTATAATTTATGTACACGCATATACTGTGCATTTTCTAAAAATGTCTAAATCATTAAAAGACGTTTCCGTATACTCTCAAAACACATAAGTTGTGCTTTAGCAGATATCAGCTTAACCTATATAAAGATGTTTTGTGCTGTATCATTGGTGCTATACTTACTTGCTTAAATATTTTTTGCTTTTCCATGCATTTTATTTTAATTTAATTCCATAGTAGCTTAATTAAAATAACCAAACTGTCTGGTAGTATGAAATCTGCCTCCTATGAATCCCATTCCTGAAAGACTTTGTTATTCTAAGTGCAAAATGCTATGTGATTGTCTTTAAGCCTTGGCCTTGTATGTAGTAAAGGTAAAACACTTAAAGGGACACTGTAGGCACCCAGACCACTTCAGCTCATTAAAGTGGTCTGGTTGCTGGGTCCCTTTTGCACTTAGTGCTGCAATGTAAAACATTGCAGTTCCAGAGAACTGCATTATTTACATTGCAGCACTAAGTATGCCATCAGTGGCTGTCTACCACGCTCTGCATGTGGACCTCCAGTGTCAAGATTTGTCCCGTTAGGAAAGCATTGATTCAATGCTTTCCTATTGGGAGGTCTAATGCGCGAAGCATTTGCCACGCATGCGCATTAGTCCCCGCTCATTGTGGGAAGGTGGAGGGGGCGGAGTTTCGACCCAGCGCTGAGTGACATCAGCGCTGGATCAGGTAGGTAAATAAAGGGTTTTTAACCCTTTATTTACTGGGTAGGAGGGGGTGCGAGGGAGGGGGCAGACAGAGGGATCGGTAGTGCCAGAAATACAACTTTGTATTCCTGGCACTTCAGTATCCCTTTAATACACCTCATGAAATTATTGGACTATAGGAAACATATACAGAATTGAGTCAGGTTCTACATTGAAGTACTCGAGCAGTTGGCTTTGTATTATTTCTTGATTAGCTATTTTTTTTATTTTGGTCTTGATGACGTGGTGAGATGATATATCCCTTAGGCAGATGTAGACATAGCATCAGAGCAGGACGGTGAGTTGGTAGGAATGAGACAAAGATCAGAGCAGGACAGTGACTTGGTGGGAGTGAGACAAAGATCAGAGCAGGACAAATGAGACAAGGATTAGAGTAGGAGAGTGACTTGGTAGGAATGAGACAAAGATCAGAGCAGGACAAATGAGACAAGGATTAGAGTAGGAGAGTGACTTGGTAGGAATGAGACAAGGATCAGAGCAGGACAGTGACTTGGTAGCGAGACAAGGATTAGATCAGGAGAGTGACTTGGTAGGAATGAGACAAGGATTAGAGTAGGAGAGTGACTCAAACAGGGCTGTGCCTTTGCAGTATGATATAGAACGCAAACAGCACCATGGCAAGAAATTGCCTTGACTTGGTATGATTGTGAAGTAAGTTCACTGTAAGACCAATTAGATTCCATCTATTTTATAAATTACATTTTAAATACTTCAGTATAAATGTGAATTTAGAATTTTGGTGTTTTGAATATTTTACATGTAATTTTAATAATTTTGTCTCTCGTTACAGCCCTGACAAGCCAGTAAGTGTAAAAATCACCCTTGAAGATGAAACGTCTAGAAAATACGTTGATGCAGAAACCTCTCTATAGAGCTGAACCAAGAATAATGAATAAATGTGTGTTTGTGTGTGTGTGTTTGTGTGTTCTCTGGAAAGAGATGAATGGACTGCATGAATCATGACTGAGTAAAAGACCATCAAAGTGTGAAAATTGTTTTCAAAATACTGTATGTACACCTCATAAATTATTAGCACTGTAAATACTGTATAGGAACTGAACAGGCTTCAAACTGTAATAAGGCACCATATGATCACGCAACAATTATTTATTCAATAGGAACATTTTTATAGAATATTTTTAAATGGATTTTATTGTATATTTGAAAGCCTTTCATCAAGCAATAGTGTTGAATCGTTCCGCTCCCTAAAGTGAATGCATCAGAAAGGTTTCAACTTCTAATTCCCATAATTTCCATAAAAGAAAATGTTTTACTATGTATTTTTTTAAGCCTGCGTATTTGTACTTTACACTTTTTGTTCCATTTCTTTTTCACATAAATGTATATTTGGTAAGCAAAATGTTCTGTGGCAAGAAGTTCTGCTCTGATCGACAATATTCAACATGCCTGTAACTAGGTCTCAAAAACACACTACATAGCAAAGAGTGGATATGCAACGTGTCCATGTGAAATTAGTTTTAGTAAAAGTAGATTCTCAGTTTTTGTATTTAACCTGTCACATTCTTTAACTGCAGTAGAACATGTTAACGTTTGCCCGTGTTCAATACATGCTCATTATAACACATACTCTGTCTGCTGTTGCTCTGAGCAGTATTTAATGTATTCTATGTTTCTGCCTCCAGCACGTAGAATGGATTTTTTTTTAACAATTGTTTTGCTTACTGTCTACTGCCTGCGTAATCAAAGACAAACTGGTCGAACTACTTAAGGATTATATTCAGTGAACTTTATTTATTAATGAATATTTTGTATTATGTTGAGCCAGTGACAACTTATGGCTGTCCGTTTCCTAAGTCACTGGAGTTGATCCTTCTTGGTACAGTGGTGTCACCATAAAAAGTGTATATTTGCTCTTCATTCATTTTATCTTTCTTGGCTAACTAGAATTCACAGGACGATTCAATAACCCATTCCGTTTCGGCAAAGTTTGAATTGTCAGACATTTAAATTGAATTTAACATTTTAGGTTAAAATGACCAAACAAAAAACAATGCTGATGTAAATTTTCCACTTGGGCTATTTCAGCCTAAAATGCTAAATTCACTTTCAGTTTGCTTTGAGTTCACAATAATTTACACTTTACTGAATAACCCTGTTAAAATTCTGGTTAAGATTACTTGAATTGATGAACACAGTAAGTATTATATGAAAGAAGCCCGTGTATATGGTGTCCAAATTCCCTATATTGTTTCTGGAGCACGATGACACTTGATTGAAGGTGAATTTTATGGTACATGGATGGTTCTTAGAAGCCATATCTTCATTTGGCACCAGTTCTTTATACTAATTAAAAATCTGGCTTTATTTTATGGGCAGTGTGTGTGTACAACCCACCGTTCTCCATCAGTACTTCATACTGTACAATTGTCACTCATAAGCCCAGATTGTCTCCAAAAAAATTATATAACATCACGGGAAAAAGTACACCCTCTTTAAATTATCTGGTTTTACATATGAGGACATAAAAATCATCTGTTCCTTAGCAGGTCTTTAAATTAAGGAAATACAACTTCAGATGGACAACAACTCATGACACGTTACACCATGTCATGATTTATTTAATAAAAATAAATGCAAGATGGGGAAGCAATGTATGAAAAACTAAGTACACCTTATGATTCAATAGCTTGTAGAACCACCTTTAGATGCAATAACTTGAAGCAATCGGTTTCTGTATGACTTTGTACGTCTCTCACATCGTTGTGGAGGAATTTTGGCCCACTCTTCTTTACAACTTTGCTTCAGTTCATTTTTTGGTTTGATGGCATTTGTTTATGCACAGCTCTCTTAAGGTCCCCTCATTAAGTTTAGGTCTGGACTTAACTGGGCCATTGAACACCTCTATTTTTTCTTTTTCAGCCGTTTCGTTGTAGGTTTGCTGGTGTGCTTGGGATCATGACTCAGTTTTGGCCAAGCTTGAGCTGTCAGACAGATGGCCTTACATTTGATTCTAAAATACTTTGGTATACAGAGGAATTCATGGTCGACTCAATGACTGCAAGGTCCTGTGGCTGCAAAACTAGCCCAAATCATCACTCCTCCACCACCTTGCTTGACCGTTGGCATGAGGTGTTCTGTAGAATGATGGACTTCAAATTGTTTGGAAATGACCTTATAACCCTTCCCAGTTTGATGGATAGCAACAATTGCTTCTCTAAGATAAATTAGATATTTGCTGATGTCTTTCGTCCTTGGCATTGTGTTAACACATACCTGAAACGCCAGACCAGCAAGCTGCTAAAACGTGAGCTTTTATAGAGGTGGTTACCTTTGCTGATGATCAGTTAATCAAGGGCCTATTGAATAGCAACACCTGTCTGCTAATTAGTCTCTCAATTCCGATGAAAGCAGTAAGGGTGTACTTATTTTTTCACACGTGGCTTCTCCAATTTGGCTTTATTTTTGTTAAATAAATCATGACAGTGTAATATGTCATGTATTGTACACAGTGTAAAATGTTGTGTGTTGTTGTTCATCTAGTGTTGTATTTACCTAATTTTAAGAATGGCTAAGGAACAGATGATTATTATGTCCTGCTATGTAAAACCATAGAATTCAAAGAGGGTGTATTTTCCTTTTTCCATGACTGTACAACCGTTTTTGTTGAATAGTATCAGAAATTATATTTTCAAATTACAAGTACTCTTTTTCACAGAGATTTCCGCATATGTCTTACTTAGAAGCTTAAGTATATTTCACTTGACTATTGAAGCATCACAGTGACATATGTGAAGCAAATTATGTTCATGTGAATCTATCTAACTTTGCATTTATTGGAATACTTTTCTTTTGTTTTTGCATTTGCAAGCAAAGGTTTTAAGTTATATTTCTCTGCTGTAGTGGAGAACTAAATATTCACTTAATTATGTACATGGCCTGTACATATTGTGGTAAACAAAATGTGATTCTCTTTAAATATTGACTGCAATTGTATAATAACACAGTAATGCCATCAAACGTTGGCTATAGGTTCATGATATTGTACAATGTAACAAACAATGCTGCATTTGTGCACCATGTTGGAATATTCACTAAATTGTTAATTATATTCAAAGTAAATTTAAACACTTGCAGCCAGAGTGGCTGAATTATAAATCTTCTCTAAATGAGCGGTTGTTGTCATTTAGACAATTTTAGCCAAATATTTGAAATTCACTTTGAATTACTGACAATTCACATTTTGCTGAACAATCATGATGTAAATGGACGTGTAAAAATTGATTCAGTGATATTTTTGTTGGTTTTTGTTTTTTATTTCTTGCAGGTAGTTTTAAAGTAGGACTGATGAAAGTCCCATATAATTTTGTGAGTGTGTAATCCTTTGTAAGTGTGTGTATGTGTGTGTATTTTTTTTTGTATGAACAATAATTTATTCACAAGTTTCCCGCTCCTCAGTTCCTCCAGTATTTTTGAAGAAGTAATCCGTTGTCCTCCCAGCCCTCATGGCACAGTAACGGTTCAATACCTAGTTTTGTTTTTCTATTTAAAATAATGTTTGTGAAGAATAAGTGATCTTGATTTTATATGCATTTAAGTCATTATACAGTTTTGTTACATACAAAAACTCTTGACAGTGCTTTTTTTCCCCCTTTCCTGCCCTGTTAAAGTATCATGAAGTTGATTGTGTTTGTCTTCCACTGTTCTGTGAATTTACCGGAACATAGCCAGACTTTTAGTATTTATTAAACTGTCCAGTGTAACTACAAACAACACAGGTTTTTATGTCCGATTTTGTATTGACAATAGTCGTAGTAGTAGTTTTTTGTTTTGTTTTTCTTACTTTGTAAAAAATCCAAAGCGAGTTCCAAAATGATATAAATGGAAAAGAAAGTTAGTTTTTATGACATATAATATTTGGCTATCTTGTTACCTCTCATTTTGGGGGAAAAACAGCTTTTATATTTTGTTGGAAAACCTAGAAAAAAATGCAAACTATATTTTGTAACTGTAAAAAAGTTGATTTCAAGCAATAAAGGTCTACTGAAATTTCTAAATGAAGTGCCATTTTTGTGTTTTGTCATCATATAACATTTTTATTGTACATAATTTACTGACACATCTTATGGGAAAGGATGGTTTAGGTGCATTTGTTTAGAAAGAGTTTTCTGCAAGTACATATGGGGAAAATACAAAAAGATATGGAAGGGCTGCGCCAAATAAGGGTAGATAGTCCAGTAAAGTATTGCTAGGGTGCCAATAGATGGTCTAGGATACTTGATAGAGTTCCTCTGTGGATGCGTCTAGTGTAGACCGTTCCGTATATGTAAATACAAGAGAGGTAGAGGCGACTAATGGTATAGTATGAAAGTTCAGGGTGTGATAGGTAACAAAATGTAGAGAACTCACATTCAAGAGAGCTATGGCCAGCTCAGGTGTGGATTGCATACAGCGGTATAATCCCCGCTTATGGGATATGTAGGGAGGGGGTCTCCGTCAACACCGTCTGGTAGTCCAGAGCTCGGAAAAGAAAAACAGAAAGCGACAATAGTGCTCTCAATTTTGATGTGGTTCAGTGTGCAGATAAGAAGAGGTAAAAAACTCACATTTGAGGGAGCTATGGCCAGCTCTGGTGTGGATAGCGTACAGCGGTATAATCCCCGCTTATAGGATTTGTAGCGGCGATACGTCCGTCAGCACCGTCTGGTGATCCAGGGCTCCAATATAGAAAAATAAAAAGCAGCAATAGTGCTCTCAATTGTGATAGGTTAAGAGAGTAGTAGAGGAAATAAAATAATACTCACAAAGATAGAGCAGAGGTACTGCTCTATGGATAGGTGCTGGTGGTATGATCCCCACCTAGGATTTCTTGGAGTACTGGAACTTTAAAATTGCCAGTGGAAGTAAAAGTAACCAGGAAAGGTTAAAATGCCAGGAATAGGTAAAAAAAAAAGTTTAAAGTGCATAGAGAGTGCAATAAAAAGAGGATTGGTACAATAAAGTAGCCAAAACACTTTTATTGATCTAAAATACACAATAAAATACAGAATTAATAACCATAAACGCGTTTCACCATAAGTGGCTTCTTCAGAATGGGATAAAAGTAGTAACCTGGCAGGGGTTGTTTAAATAGGGCTATGTTAATTTGAAAATTGCGCCAAAAGTGTAATTGGCCAATCAGAGACAATTTTTAAAAACACTTTTAAAAATTAGGATTCAAAAGTATGGGAGTGATGTTATAAGGGTGATGAGTCCATTTAAATTATTTAAATGTAAAAACGAGGGTGAGAAAGTTGTTTTTAAAAACAAAACAACAACAAAAAAAGGTTGTTTTATAAAGTTCATAAAAAAAAAAACAGCAAAGGTATTTTAATAAAGTTCCGAAAAAAAAAAAGGAAGAAGAAAAAAAGGTTGTTTTATAAAGTTCAGAAGAAAAAAAAAAAAGGAAAAACATGTCTCATATCTAAAAAAAACATAAGGAGATGGTTTAAATAAAAGATAACACAGAATACAAGATACATAAATGGAAAGGCATAGAAAAAAATAATTAAAAATTATTATTATGAGGGTTGGTTAGGTCCAAACATAAAGAATAAAGGCATGTAGATAAGGGTTGTATATAGGAATTTAAATAAAATTGAACAGGTCAAAATCAACATTTAAACCAGATGGGGTAAGAGTTTTTAGATTAAAAACCCTTTCCATCTCAGCTTTACCTAATATATTCTTAATGTTACCACCTCTCCATGGTATTATACATTTTTTTATGCCGATGCATTTTAGGTGTCTTATGTCGTTATTATGTGTACAAAAGTGTTTGGAGACTGAGTGATTCAGGTAGCCTTTTTTGATATTTCTACAGTGTTCACTCAGTCTCACTTTAAGACTTCTTGTGGTCATGCCTACATACTGGAGACCACAAGGGCACTCCAGCAAGTAGATTAAATTTTTGGTATCGCAACTGATAAAATCTTTAATTTTATAGGTTTTGTTAGTGATATTTGATTTAAAACTGGTGGTTTTGGAAGGGACGGAGGGGTCTGTGTTTTTGCATACAATGCATCTTTTACATTTATAAAAGCCACTGGCATTGGGCATAAAAGAATTAAAAGTAGGTTTGGTTTCTTTTGTAAAATTGGTGGTTAAAATGGATTTGAAGTTTGGGGCACCTCTAAAGACAACATTAGGTTTGTCAGGTATAATATTTTTAAGTATTTCGTCTTCTTTTAAGAGGTGCCAATGTTTTTTGATAATTTTTTTAACATGGCCACTTTTGTTATTAAAATTGAAAATAACAGGAAGGGGCATGGGGTTGGTGGTGGGTTGGGTATTGTAAGTTAGGAGGTCTGCTCTATCTTTTTTGGTGATGGTATTTATAGTGGTGTTGAGGCGGGTTGGTGAGTAATTTTTCTCAATAAATTTTTCTTTTAGATAATTTGATTGTTTATTAAAATCTTCTATTTGGGAGCAATTCCTTCTGAGACGAAGGAATTGGCTTTGAGGGGCACTTTCCAACCAAGGTTTGTAATGGCAGCTAGATCTTTCGATAGCTGTGTTAACGCAGACTTTTTAAAAAAAATAATTGGTGTGGATGGTGTTGTCTGTTATGAAGATGTTGAGGTCTAAAAAATTAATAGATTCCTTACTTGTTTCGTGGGTTAGGGTGATGCCTCTATTGTTGATGTTGAGGTGGTGGATAAAAGAGTTAAAAAGAGCTTCTGTGCCATCCCAGATAAAAAACAAATCGTCTATATATCTAAAATATGTTACAAGGTTCGTACACCAAGCGTGCCTTCCCCATATGGCCGTGGATTCCCAGTCGGCCATAAAGAGGTTGGCGTAGCTTGGCGCGAACCTTGTACCCATCGCAGTGCCTTGTTTTTGTAGGTAAAAGGAGTCAAAAAAACAAAAATAGTTGTTGGTTAAAATTATATTAATACCTTCTAAAATAAAATCTATTTGGGCTGGGGGGATTCTGTTTTCTTTAGTTAAAATGTCTCTGATTGCCTGGCATCCTATATGGTGGGGTATAATCGTGTATAGGGATTGGACATCACAAGTAGCTAAAATGTAATTAGTTTGCCATTTGAATTTGTCTAAAAAACGTAGTAGTGACATAGAGTCTTTTAGGTAAGAGCACATTAATTTAACAGATGGTTGGAGGAGGATGTCAATGTATTCTGACAGATTGCAGAGTAGGGAATTTATCCCTGACACGATGGGTCTGCCAGGGGGGTTATTAATATTTTTATGTATCTTTGGTAAAAAATATATGACAGGGAGTTTAGGGTATTTGATGTTAAGATAGTTGTATTCGTTTTTGGTTAGGATGCCAGAATCCAAGCTTTTTTGTAAAAAAGTGGATAGGGTGATTTGGATGGTAGGGGTGGGGTCAGAGGGTAACTTGTTATATGTTTCTGTATCGTGTAGTTGTCTATGTGCCTCATCTATGTACCTCTTGCTAGATAGGATAACGATCCCACCTCCTTTATCTGCCGGCTTTATGACAATATCTTTGTCTTCTTGTAGTTGTTTCATGTGTTACGCTCGGCATGGGTGAGGTTGTGTGAGTCATATTTGTTATATTTAATTTTTTCAAAGTCTTTTAACACAAGTTTTTCGAACATGATGAGGGGTGCAGATTTGCAGTAGGAAGGGTAAAATTTTGATTTTTCTTTCAAATGAGTGTTGATGTTATTGGGGTTGATACGAGGCGTGGGGGTGGAGAATTGGTTGTGGTGGGTAATTTGTCGTTAAAAAATCTCTTTAGGGTAGCTTTGCGAACAAATTTGTTGATGTCTAAAAAGGCTTCGAAAGATTTAAAAGGGTTAGTCGGTGCAAATTTCATACCTTTGTTAAGGACGGCTATTTGGGTGGCGGATAAGATTTTGTTGGATAGATTAAAAATACCGTTGCAGGAAGTGTTTGAAGGGTTTACTGTCTGTCTAGCCTTTCTCTTTTGTGCTCTTCCGCCGCTGCGTTTACCTCTGGGCTTAAAATTCTTTTTTTTGTTCGTGGAGGGTAAGGTGTATTGGCAGTTAAATTTGGGTGGGTGCGAATCTCTAAAAAATGATCTTCGTTTTCTATTTCTGAGTCAAGTGACAGTAATTGGAAACGATTAGGGTGATTGGGAATAGTAGGTGATTGGGTGAAATTGGAATATTGTTGGTGACTATTTGCGTATTGTGGT
The DNA here is from genome assembly GCF_036172605.1 of Pelobates fuscus. NCBI lineage: Eukaryota > Metazoa > Chordata > Amphibia > Anura > Pelobatidae > Pelobates > Pelobates fuscus. The sequence goes on along the minus strand of NC_086320.1, from coordinate 290,969,458 downwards.
CTTTGGGGTTTGGGTGAGTGTTCAGGTACATTGTAATAGTGGGGTGATCGTGGTGGTTTATATGAAGTTTTGCGATATCTTTGGGGTGCTGGTAAGTGTTGGGGAGGGTGAGAGTAGGATGGCTTGGAGGTAGGTTGGTGGTGGTGGTGGTTAGTTCTATAAGTGTGTGGTTTGAAAGGAGACCGGTAGGGGGGTCTGTGTCCTTGGTAGTGGTGTTGTGGTGGTCGGTATGAGGGTTTGGGTGCAATTTGTTGGTGATGAGATCTGTCATATTTGTATGGTTCAGAGGAGTATTCATTGTGAGGAGGGTTGTCAGAAATGTATTTTTTGTTTAAGTGATATGTCCTCACTTGTTTGTTTGCGTAGTCGTGTTTGTCTCTAATATATTTCTTGATTTTGAGGTGTTTGGTGTCCATTTCTATTTTTTCTATTTTGCTTTGAATAAGGATAGAGTTTTGTCTGTATACACGTGTATCCATAAATGGCATTAATTTCTCTTTTAGGTCATTAATTTCTATGTCTAGTAGTGACAATTTTTTACTTTTTTTAGTGACTAGAGTCTCCATCAGTCCGAATGTGCATAGTTCAAGTTTACTGTACCACTCGTCCATAAATTCTAAGTCATCTTGATCTGAGGCAGGGAGTTTGAGCAATCTTAAGCCTCGGGGAGTGATTTGCTCTTCTATGTATTTTTTCATGGTGGCTATTTCCCATTTTAGTTTAATTTCAGATGTTAATGCTTTTTCTAATTTTATGAAAAGTTCTTGTTGGCTTAAGGTGTGGTGTCTGATGGGTACAGGGCTAATGGGTCTTGTAGGTTCAGAATCAAATACATTGTTAACATCAATAACATAATTATTCCTAAAGTCAAAGATGGACATAATTGAGGAGAACAAGCAGCTAAAGACGAGGGGAATAGATATAGATAAACACAAAAAGAATTCAGCGCTAGTAATCACAAAATTAGTCAAGGTAGGCAGCAACCCAAATGAAGGAAAACCCCTCGGATCCTTCGGTGGATAGATACAAAAAGATATGGAAGGGCTGCGCCAAATAAGGGTAGATAGTCCAGTAAAGTATTGCTAGGGTGCCAATAGATGGTCTAGGATACTTGATAGAGTTCCTCTGTGGATGCGTCTAGTGTAGACCGTTCCGTATATGTAAATACAAGAGAGGTAGAGGCGACTAATGGTATAGTATGAAAGTTCAGGGTGTGATAGGTAACAAAATGTATAGAACTCACATTCAAGAGAGCTATGGCCAGCTCAGGTGTGGATTGCATACAGCGGTATAATCCCCGCTTATGGGATATGTAGGGAGGGGGTCTCCGTCAACACCGTCTGGTAGTCCAGAGCTCGGAAAAGAAAAACAGAAAGCGACAATAGTGCTCTCAATTTTGATGTGGTTCAGTGTGCAGATAAGAAGAGGTAAAAAACTCACATTTGAGGGAGCTATGGCCAGCTCTGGTGTGGATAGCGTACAGCGGTATAATCCCCGCTTATAGGATTTGTAGCGGCGATACGTCCGTCAGCACCGTCTGGTGATCCAGGGCTCCAATATAGAAAAATAAAAAGCAGCAATAGTGCTCTCAATTGTGATAGGTTAAGAGAGTAGTAGAGGAAATAAAATAATACTCACAAAGATAGAGCAGAGGTACTGCTCTATGGATAGGCGCTGGTGGTATGATCCCCACCTAGGATTTCTTGGAGTACTGGAACTTTAAAATTGCCAGTGGAAGTAAAAGTAACCAGGAAAGGTTAAAATGCCAGGAATAGGTAAAAAAAAAAGTTTAAAGTGCATAGAGAGTGCAATAAAAAGAGGATTGGTACAATAAAGTAGCCAAAAAACTTTTATTGATCTAAAATACACAATAAAATACAGAATTAATAACCATAAGCGCCTATCCATAGAGCAGTACCTCTGCTCTATCTTTGTGAGTATTATTTTATTTCCTCTACTACTCTCTTAACCTATCACAATTGAGAGCACTATTGCTGCTTTTTATTTTTCTATATTGGAGCCCTGGATCACCAGACGGTGCTGACGGACGTATCGCCGCTACAAATCCTATAAGCGGGGATTATACCGCTGTACGCTATCCACACCAGAGCTGGCCATAGCTCCCTCAAATGTGAGTTTTTTACCTCTTCTTATCTGCACACTGAACCACATCAAAATTGAGAGCACTATTGTCGCTTTCTGTTTTTCTTTTCCGAGCTCTGGACTACCAGACGGTGTTGACGGAGACCCCCTCCCTACATATCCCATAAGCGGGGATTATACCGCTGTATGCAATCCACACCAGAGCTGGCCATAGCTCTCTTGAATGTGAGTTCTCTACATTTTGTTACCTATCACACCCTGAACTTTCATACTATACCATTAGTCGCCTCTACCTCTCTTGTATTTACATATACGGAACGGTCTACACTAGACGCATCCACAGAGGAACTCTATCAAGTATCCTAGACCATCTATTGGCACCCTAGCAATACTTTACTGGACTATCTACCCTTATTTGGCGCAGCCCTTCCATATCTTTTTGTATCTATCCACCGAAGGATCCGAGGGGTTTTCCTTCATTTGGGTTGCTGCCTACCTTGACTAATTTTGTGATTACTAGCGCTGAATTCTTTTTGTGTTTACATATGGGGAAAAATAGGATCCATTGTACAGCATTACGGAATTTGCTGTCGCTATATAAAATATATGCATCATAAAATAATAATAATACTTTAGTGCTAAGCATTGCACACAAGCCATCTGGACATTGTTAACATGACCTTATCCTGGAATGGGAGCTATTCAGTGCAATGTTATTTCAGACTTCAAAGCTGCCTTGATGTATCGTATTAGTTCTACCTTAAAGGGACACCATAGTCACTAGAACCACTACAGCTTAATGCCTTTTTACAGAAAAGGCAATGTTTACATTTCTGCCTAGTAACACCTCAACGGGCGGTCACTCACACAGCCAGAAGAAGTGCGTCCTAGTTCAGTGCTGCACTGTTAGGAGATATTTGCGTTCAGCGTCTCCACATTCTGCATTGAGACGCTGAATGCTTCCCAAGGAGATGCATTGGTTCAATGCATTTCTATGAAAAGAAACTTATTGACGCAGCACTGCATTTTGCTGCAAATGCACAATTGCCTTCCAATGCTTTCCTATGGGAATGCATCGGATTGGCTGAAATCCTCATGATTGATCTCAACCATTTAGGCTTTTTTTTTTTCTCCACAGAGAGGGGGCCCAGGGACCTAATATTTACTCCAGCACTATAGTCAGGGCCGACGCTCCCTATAGGCAAATTAGGCAGCCGCCTACGGCGCCTTTTAAGAGGGGGCGCCGGTGTTACTCACAGTGCCTTTACTGCTCTTTAGCAGCCCTCTGTTAGACTAATTATTTACAGCATGCCGCCATCCATGTTACCGGGCGCTATGGAGCACTTACCTGGCTGCTGACTAGCCCCGGTACAGCACAGGCATCCATCTCGGCTCACAAAACAAACCCCACCTCCCAGACATTTAATAGGGCGGCAGCTCAAGGCCGCATCGTTTGCTCACTCCCGCACCTTGCCCTGCATGTGGGGACAAGTGGGCGGGAGCATAACAGGAAATGCGGCTGGGACTGACTAACACATGAACTGCAAAGTGATATGTCATGAAGGTTAGAAGGGGCCTCGAAATGTGTGTCAGTCTGTACGTTTGCTTGAGTCAGTGTGTATCTTGATGGGTCAGTGTGTGTCTGCATGGGACATTGTATGGGTCAGTGTGTGTGTCAGCGTCCTGTTACATTGTCCAATATTGTGGTTCCTCAAAAGATTAATTTCAACATTAAGAATAAATCAGATGTAACCATATGTGTTCCTAATAAGAGCGGGGATGTGTTATCATCATGTATTCTAGTGATTATTTCACTAGAAAGGTCATAGACAAAGTATTGATGTTAATACATGTGGCTATCAAGTATCCCCACATTTCAGTTTAGAATCTTTTCTTGGAACCTAATACATTTAAACTTGATAAATGATGTTGATAAGATTTTGGCAAAATATTTGATTGTTCCATATTCAGTGATTGCAGTATGCCATCATCTTAGGGTGACTGTTTATAGCAGGAATGGGTAAATAGAGATTTACAGAATTGGTGGGTCACTTTATACGTGAATTCTTTGTACATAACCATTTATCTACTGCTTTTTTGGACAACATACTTTCTAACCAAATATGTGAGAGAAATTTATGAAGTGGCTTATCACAAAGCCATCTCCCATTTCCTCTTACCAATTAGACAGAATGGTGAATGTTTATAATAATAATGAGTACGGGAAGCCTTCCCCTTTAACCATTCTATGGCTTGAGTGGGCTTATTAAATATGGAAGTTCATAGGATCCTCTATTACTCACTAAAGAGATAACTCAAGCCTTGGTCAGTTTGTTTGTGTATCTCAGTCTGTTTGGGTCATTGTGTGTGTATCAGCCTGCATAGGTCAGTGTTTGTGTGTGGATGTGTCTGCATGGGTCAGTGTGTGTCTCTTTATGGGTCAGTGTGCTTGTGTGTCTGTCTGTCTGTATGGGTCAGTGTGTGTATTTCTATGTGTGTCTGTTTGGGTCAGTGTGTGTCTGTATGGGTTAGTGTATGTGATTTTGCACACACTGCATAACATTTTTTGCATAGGAGCGGCAACGTTTTTTTTTTTTGCTTATGGCGGCAAAAGTCCTTGCACTGGCCCTGGGTCAAGGTGTGTATCTCTGTATGGGTCAGTGTGCATATGTGTGTCTGTCTGTATGGGTCTGTGTGTATATGTCTGTGTGTCTGTATGGGTCAGTGTGTATAGGGGCGGCAACATTTTGTTTTGCCTAGGAGGGCAAAAATCCTCGCACCAGCCTGTACTATAGTGTAAGGAATTCATGTTTGCATTCCTTACACTATAGTGTTTCTTTAACTGTTTTTAAAGCAGTGATAGCTAACCTTGGCACTCTAAATGATATTTCACATAATATCCAGCTAGATTTTAAGGAAATGTAAGGTTCTAATCATTAAGGCCATGTATAGCCGTCACTGTTCTAGAGTATTGAGTAAGTCCAGGCAAGGCTGGTACAACCTGTATTGCAAAAAATGTCCAGGTCTCTGCGCTATGAATTAATACCCACACGGTAAAAAACACAATTCATTTTACTATCACTATGCCTTTCTAAATGTCATAGGGTTTTAATTGTTTTATTTTCTTCCAAGTGGATTTTGGGATATACCTTGATTTCTCAATCATGGGTATAAAATAAAAAAACACAATTGATTTTATATAAAGTAAGGATAACATGCTTTAGTTGTCTCTGATAGACTATTTACAAGTATGTAGGTAAGGACAAAAATTTACATTTGCGTACATAGGATTCCCGGTATTAAAGGGACACTATAGTCACCTGAACAACTTCAGCTTAATGAGGTTGTTCAGGTGAGAACTATAGCTCCCTGCAGCCTTTCTCATGTAAACACTGTATTTTCTGAGAAAATACAGTGTTTACATTGAAAGCTAGGAACACCTCCAGTTGCAGTCACTCAGAGTGAACCAGAAGGACTTCGGAGTTGATGAAGGCATAATATGCCTCCATCCACTCAGATCTGCTGTACACGAGCATCCTGTGATTCAGTATCTCCTCCCCCTGCATGCAGACACTGAACTTACCTCATAGAGATTCATTGATTCAATTCATCTCTATGAGGAGATGCTGATTGGCCAGGGCTGTGTTTGAATCATGCTGGCTCTGCCCCTGATCTGCCTCCTTGTCAGTCTCAGCCAATGCTATGGGGAAGCACTGTGATTGGATCAGGCTACCACATGTCAGCAGACTGCTTGTTTTTCTGAGTCTAACAGCATACAGATTTACAGCTTCAGGCTTGAATACAGTAAGATTTGTACTATATTTATGGAGGCATGAGGGGCCCAGGGAGCTAGATGGTGGTGTTAACACTATAGGGTCAGGAATACATGTAGTTGCACTGGTGACTATAGTGTCCCTTTAAAAACTGAAGAAACCTTTGCAGAATCATTTAAAGCCTGTGTTATCAAGGGGAACACCTACAAAGTCGTTTTAGAACAGTATTATGACCCTCTTTTACAAAAATAAATATTAAAAAAATGAAAATTTGTTTTCAGGACTGTAATAATATTGCAGACTATTTGGATTAGATTATTTGCTAAAAAAATAAATGGAGATCTCGCTTTGAATATTTAACCTAACCCACAGTTATTTTTTTTATTCATTTTTGTACTATTTGTAAATGGAGGACAAAAAAGCCACAATTTTCATTTTTTGTGTAGCTACCAGACCTGTCCTAGCTTAACTTTGCAAGGGTCCAACATTATTTAAATTTACTTTTTTGAAGAAAAAATCACCATATGTTTTTGTGAAAGGGGCAAGGTAAATAAACATTAAATTAACTTGTAAATAAAAAAGGCGGTTTAATTTTTTTTTTTTTTTTTATCTGTTTCATATGATTGAGTCTGTTATGGTTATTGTGGCTAAGCAGACACTGTTGTAACTCTTGCACAACAAAAATAAAGAATTTAAAAAAAAAAGGCGTTTTTAAAAAAAAAAGGTTATCATTATTAACAACATTTATATAGTGCCAACTTATTCCGCAGCACCGTACAATATTATAATATATCAGTATAGAATAATGCACACATTTTTTCAAATAAATCTTACCAAATGTTTAATGAAGCAACAAGTGAAATGATTGCTATGTTTGTGTCACAGTATCACCTTCCCTATAGATATAATGTATCATGTCAGTGGTTTAAATGAGTTAAACTGTCATCCAAGTGCCCCATAATCTGTTATGGGCAGTAATATATTGCTTATTATCTTAATATAATATCTTAATAAAGTCCCCCTTCTGTGTGACTGCCATTACTCTGTGTATAGGCACACCTTCCCTAATACAGGGCACTGTGACTCACCTGTCTGCCTGCGTGCCGATACATAGTGCTGTCCATGCTTCTAGGTGTGCCTGTGTCCCTCAGCCACGCCCCTTCCAGTCACCTGGCAACGGTGTTATTTTTTTCAATCATTGTTTACACCGTTACTAAGGAAACGAGCAGCTGGAACCCTCAAAGCGGCAGCAGAGCTCTGGGCCCTGCAGCATGTGAGTACCCCCTGACAACAAACTCCCATCACCTGTGTGCAAGGCTGAGGCTGGGTATGCATTAACCTGTGTGTGTATGGGATTATTGCACAGAGTTCATGCTAGTTTAAACCAAAGGTAGGGAAAAGGCTGACCCCAGAGTTTTTGTAAAACTACAACTTCCATGGTGCTTTGCCTTTCTGAAGGATGGCTAAGCACAATGGGAGTTGCAGTTTTACAATAGCTAGGGTTCTACCTATTGGCCACCCTTGGTTTAAAGCACTCATGCTGTAAAAGAAGGGGTTTCCCCGAGTAACCTGGGACATCCCACCACATCCACTGACAGTAAATGTGCCTTAAGCTGTCATTCATTGCCAAGGCAAAGCATTAAACAAATACATCATTAAAAAGACCAAAACAAAAGTCACTTGTGTCTTTTGTCAGATTGTTAACATTTGAAAGGCTGTACACATTCCAGTGGAATTAAAAGGAAATGTAGTGGTTTATTCATGGAGTGCTTGTGACTATGTGTAGGATCTAGAGCAGGGGTGCCCAAAAGGTAGATAGATGCCTTGTCTATGATGTTATGTCATTCTAAAGGTGTGCAAAGCTTCAGAGAGAGTTGTGGTTCTAAAATATCTGAGGGATATTCCTGGTCTAGAGCTTTTGGGGACTGACTTTATACTGGACTAGATTTAAAAAATGTTGTTTTTAAGTAAATAAGTGTTTTTAGTGTCAGTAGTGGGTTAAATTATGTGCAAAAATAAGCACATTTAATTAGGTGCAAAAATAGGCACTCGCATGAGCTCAGATGTTTAAAATATAGGGCGATGTAATTGAAATTGGCTATGTAAAACCTTGATACATCTTAACCAAACTTCAGATGGGTAGGTATGTACTGAGATGGAACATGATATGTCACCTGTCTGTAACCGGATTTTTCCATTGTATCTGGATTGTGGAATGTGATATTGAGCAGTCTGTTGTGATGCCCGAAATAAGATCTATAAAAATAGAGCATGGAAGGTATGTGATAAGCATGTGTGAATTGCACACATGTTTCTTGAAATGTAATATTGGGATTTTTTGAGAACTGAACATGGGCAGGATTAAGTTGTCAAAAATAAAATTATTGGTTCACTCTAGTAGGGTAACATTTCAGGGTTACTAGTATTCTCTGGTATACTTGTTTCAATCTGTCTGTCATGCTATCTATAAACACCAGACATTAAAGTGATGAGCAAAGGTATGACAGAAAACTCTCACTGATATAACTAAATCTAACAGACATGCAACATTTGGGATTTAAAAAACAAAAACAAAATAAAAATGTATGAAATACTATTTGTCCTGCAAACATACAGACTCAATAAAGGTGTTAGTAGGTCCCAAAATATCTAAGGCTTGAGTCTAAAGAGCAATATGATGTCCCCTGCCTGCAACACTGAGCCCTTGCCCTGCCCTGTCAACCCCTCCACTTTTCCTAAGCAGGTTCTGTATTTAGATGTTATTAATTTATCTTTTTTTCTTCCACATTTGTCAAATTTATACCACATTTTACAGTTGTGCGCAAAAGTTTGCATACCATTGGAGAAGTGGTAATATATGTACCATGAGTGAGCAGGCAAAACACATTTCTTTAATTTCTTATGCGATTCATGATCAACTGTATGTTATAACAGAATGGCACACTTATAACACAAAACATGGTAACACATGGAAAAAAAATGACCCCTGTTCTAAAGTCTACATACCCTTAGTTCTTAATACTGTGTATTGCCACTTTTAGCATCAATGACAGTGTGCAGTCTTTTGTAATAGATGTCTATGAGGACCCTAATTATTGCCGGTGGTATTGCTGCACATTCTTCTTGGCAATATGTCTCCAGGTCATGCAAAGTCTTTGGTCGTCTTGCATGAACCGCACGTTTGAGATCTCCCCAGAGTGGCTCGGTGATATTAAGGTCAGAAGACTATGATGGCCACTCCAGAACATTTACCTTTTTCTGCTGTAGCCAGTGGAGGGTCAGCTTGACCTTGTGCTTAGGGTCATTGTCATGCTTAAAAGTCCAAGAGCGTCCCATGTGCAGCCTTAATGAGGAAGAAAAATTGTCTGCCAGTATTTTCTGATAACATGCTGCATTCATCTTGCCATCAATTTTCACAAGATTCCCCGTGCCTTTAGAGCTCACCCCCCCCCCCCAAAAAAAAACCATCAGTGAGTCACCACCATGCTTCACAGTGGGGATGGTATTCTTTTCACTATAGGCCTTGTTGACCCCTCTCCAAACATACTGTTCATGGTTGTGACCATAAAGCGCTATTTTGGTCTTGTCACTCCAAATTACAGTATACCAGAAGCTGTGAGGTGTGTCAAGGACCATGCAGTTCATTTTTGTTCACGTATCGTCATCTTGAAACAACCACATCGTCTTCTTCTTCCAGAGCAGTCTGTATTTCTCCTGAGGTTACCTGTGGGTTTTTCTTTGTGTCCCAAACAATTCTTCTGGCAGTTGTGGCTGAAATCTTTCTTGGTCAGGTATCAAGAGATTCACGTATTTTCCACTTCTTGATAGGTGCTTAATCAGTACTGACTGGCATTTTCAAGGCTTTGGATATCTTTTTATATCCGTTTCCATCTTTATAAAGTTCCATTACCTTTTACGCAGTTCTTTTCTGCTCCCCAAGACTCAGTATCTAGCCTGCTCAGTGCATCCATAGGGGTGCTAACAAACTCTTTTACTATTTATACACAGACACTAATTGCAATTTAAAAAGCCACAGGTGTGGCAAATTAGCCTTTAATTTCCATTTTAACCTGAGTATGTCACCTAGTGTGTCTGTAACAAGGTCAAATATTAAAGGGTTTGTTAACTTTTGATCAGGGCCATTTGGATGATTTCTGTTATCATTATGATTTAAAAAGTAGCCAAACAACTATGTGATAATAAATGGCTTCATATGATCACGATCCTTCAATAAAATTAAATATTTTGCATGATCAGTCATATTTTTTAAATCAATGCCAAAATGTCACAATTTATTCCAGGGTATGCACACTTTTGAGCACAACTGCATGTCACATTTGGGACACAAGGATCATGGCAGTGTGTATGCAATAACGTTTCTGGTCATTTGGCATAGATCCAGACCAATGCGTGCAATGTTCATGCAACACCAGCTGTGTACCGTGCTAGTACACAGACAAAATCTATGTCAGTTTTTAGTTTTGCATTGCATTTAATATTATTTTAAATACAAACTGCTGCTTTAAACCTATAGCAGAGATCCGAGTTTCATCCTATTACTCTAATGGAAGGTCATTCTTATTAGACTTCTGGCACCTGACTATGCTTTGTTATTTTGGTTTTTGGTTTTGAACTGCTGTTAAAGGTAAATACTTGAATAATCTCTTTATGGCAGCAAATGAACCCTATATGTCCCTGTCACTTGTGTATTTTGTGATGGCAGACATAAAGTTCACATACATTGTTTAAAACCCCCAAATCATAGGGCTTGCCATTAACTGGAAGCTTTTGCCAGATATCTCAATAGCAAGGATATCTGGCAAGAGCCCAACTGGGGCCCTTCTGGCAACAGATCATTGTGGCACCATACCCTTACTTATAGTGCTTTTTTATGAATATTCTGCACTGGATCTTTACAATACATAATATCTATTTATCCAAACCTTGTTGCCTAATGCTGACCATTATGACATAGTGCTACATCAAGCTTATTGACTGTGAGGGCCTAAACACATGCCAGTCACTACCCACCCTATACTGCTCCAGGTCTTGTGTGTTCAGCTTGACATGATTACCCATTATCTAAAGAATATTCAAGGGAACTTTTACTTCTCTGGAATAAAACTTTGCAGATCACTGATAACTTGTGTTAACTTTTATTTCATGAGATGGTCCATTTTCTATTAAATATATATTAAAGACTTGGCAAATTACAGCATAATCCAGTTCAGACAAGGTAATGCCAGCGCAAATAATGCAAATGATGAGCTAAAATAAAAACATAATTCCATTTATCCTCTTCTCTATATATTTTCTCTTCGGTGTCTGCAAGGTGTGAAACAATCATAGAAGGAGACTTACATTGGAGGTGCCCAGTAGCAGGATGAAGCGTTATGGATTCTTAACTTTACTTTTCACACCTCATTACTTCAGAGTGGTCCAAAGTGCAGAGTAGGATTTGACAAGTAAATAACTTATTTGTTAGGAGTTTAATTTATTTGTTTGCAGGTACATATTACAACTTGGGAGATCCATCATCGGTAATTTCATGAAGGAACGAGTACAAATAGTTAAATTTGCTTTCAAGATTGCAGGTCCATTATTTTGACACAAAGAGCTTAGCGCCGCAACTTCACTGTAAGCCGCCACATTCGCCTGATCTTTCAGCTACCAATTTCTTCCTGTGGGGATATTTGAAGAAGTTGGTGTATGTGAACAAATGTGTACACTTGAGCAGCTCAAGGAGAATATTTGTGCAGAAAATTGAACACCAGAACCTCAAACATTAACTAATGTTATAAACAATGCAATCAATAAAGCCCAAAATTGCGAGGCGGCAAATCGATCTCTTTTAAAAGTCGAACAAATCTCCTTGCGTTAAGCATTCATTGTATGTAATATCATTGAAATTGGTTTACTAACAAAACTGTTATTGACTCCTCAAACCCTATTCTGAATTTTGGCCCACCTTGTATATAGCTGATGTGTGCATTTGTGAAACACTAGTCCTTTTTCAAAATGAAATCATTGAGGGCAGTGATCATCCCTCTTTGGGGTGTTCCATCAAAACCTATTTTCCAACAAGATAGCTCCACCGAAATATTCTCTTCAGTGACTTGAGGTGAAAACCTTAACCCCTTAGTGACCAGACGGTTTTTCAATTTTCATACCGTTTGGGACCTACTAATTTTCCTCTTATTTATTGTACCCACTCAAATTATATACTGTTATTCTCACCATTAAATGGTCTTTCTAAAGATACCATTATTTTCATCATATCATCTAATTTACTATTTAAAATCTATTATGTATGTACAACCGCCAAAAACAAACCTGTGCTAAATAGTTTCTAAATTTCGTCCTGAGTTTAGAAATACCCAATGTTAACATGTACTTAGCTCTTTTTTTGCAAGTTATAGGGCTATAATTACAAGTAGGACATTGCTGTTTCAAAATATATATTTTTAAAATTTATCAATTGTGACATTGTAACACTGTTATCTTCAGCGAAGTCTCCCGAGTAAAACAGTACCTTCCAAGTACAGGTTTTAGGGTGTCATGGAAATTTACAGGGTTAAATACAGTGCTAGCAAATTAAATTATCCGGACTTTCGGCCTGGGTTGTCAGACAGGTCCCTCAAATTGCAATCAATAAAATTACTTAATTATGTAAAAATATTACATAAATATGCACATATAATTTAAATATATATACATATTTATATATTTAAAGTCTACGTGTATATTTATGAAATTATTAATGTAATTATGTATATGGATATATATATATATATTTCGTATTATTTTAATTTATTTATATAAACATCGAAATATATATAATTTCATTCTATGTGTATTTTGATATAAATATATATATATATATATATATATATATATATAAAATAAACAATACACAATACACAAGATCCAGCGCACTCTGCTATCTACTAAACAGCAACTTCAATGTTGACAGATTTTATTCGTTTTTAAAAGTTTTTTAAAAAACACCTAATCTAGGCAAAAAAAATAATGGGGATTTAGTTACATTATATGAGCATACATTGCATAAGCCTGCCACAACGTCAATGTACCCCATCTTTGGCAGGTCCTACTCTCACAGTCTAATGTCTGCTCTTATGAGTTATGTCTGTGTATCTGCATGTCTGTACCTGTGCATGTGTATCTGTATGTGTATCAGTGTTTGCATCTGTATGTGTGTCAGTGATTTTCTCTCAGTGAAAAATGAGTGTGACCCACGTAAATTGCTGATGAAGTGGCCCACTGCAGAAAAAAAGTGGACACCTACGTTATAATATATTGTTTATCTATTACCAAAGCTATTCTATAACAAGCTGTAATTTACAACTGCTGAGTATTCTTTTCATGTATAGCAGATGATCACCTCTTGGATGGATTCATGTCTTAGCAGGGATAAATCAGGCTTTTGTAAAGGATAAAGTTCCTTCATCTTTTTTTGAACACCTTGCCTCGCACGTTATATCACAGCATGAAAATACTCAAGCGATGCCAAATATTTTCTTAGCTTAGAATAACTTTATATGTTCCTAACTGTGTGTTAGAATTACAGTCACCTTTTAATGTGAAAGGTCTTTCATATTTTTAAGGTAGAAGATATTTTACGTTATATAGATATAGATGTGACTTATCCAGTATATCCAATATGTATCCTGTACAACCAATATATATAATGAAACCTCCTGCAAATAATCACTCTAAGTATTTTGTGTGATAGCAGCTGCATGGTGTGTGCACCTTAGTCCTACCCCCCTTCTTTTAATCTTTCAAATAGAAGAAAGATAAACTAGAAAATGTACAAGTAATCCCAGTAAACTGTTGAGATTTCTCAAACCTATATATCTCACAATTTTTCTATAGGAGAGTGTATACCAGGATAATTAGTCACACAGTGACCCATTGCCTGCCCTTCATGTATGAAAAAAAGAAAAGAGAAGCATTATCACTAATAGATGGAAGCATATGTAAGCTTACATTAAATTACACAAGTGCTTCTCATTTGTTTTTACTTATTTTTGCTCAGTCTCATACAGAGAAATGCACAGCGTTATATATAGTCAGTTTTATCTAATTTTGTTTATCTTTATTTATTTTCTTATTTAAATGAAAGCAAATGGTTTGTCCAGTCCAACACTACACTCTTTTTTACAATCATGTGATGATTGAGCTAAAACATATTTAAAAATGCGAGCACGGTTTATTTAGACTTCCTCCTGGTTACTGAACCAGCATTCTATTTTCACAACATCAGGTTTTAAACCTCTGCAAACGTATAAGCCAGTGATGGTGAACATTTTTAAGCCCCAGTGCCTAAACCGCAATACAAACCAACTTTTGTTCGTCAAAGTGCCAACACGGCAATTAAACAAAACAATTATACACACAGACACTCACACATACACAGACACCAACTTTTTTTCGTCAAACTGCCAACACGGCAATTAAGCCAGTGATGGTGAACATTTTTAAGCCCCAGTGCCTAAACCGCAATACAAACCAACTTTTGTTCGTCAAAGTGCCAACACGGCAATTAAACACAACAATTATACACACAGACACTCACAGATACATACACACTGATACACATACTCACAGATACACAGACACTCACCGATACACATACACTCAGAGATACACATACACTTACATATATACACTGACACTCACAGACACACTCACACACACACACACACACTCACTGACAGACACACAGTGACTGACAGACACAAACACACTCACTCACTCACAGACACACACACTCACAGACACACACTCACAGACACAGAGTGACTGACAGACAGACACACACACTCACAGACACACACACTGACAGACATGCACACACATTAACTGACAGACACACACACACTCACTGACAGACATTCACAGAGTGACTGACAGGCACACACACACTCACAGACACACACACTGACATACAAACACACACACATTAATTGACAGACACACACTTATACACATTTCCCCCAACACTCATTACACAAATTACGGTACTATTATTATAATATTTTTTTATTTTAATTTAACTCCACCCAGCCTCTGTGGGAGAATTTGAGTGAATTCCTCACCTGGGGTCCAGTGGGGCTGCAGGGGCTGTTTGTGCTGCTGGACAGACAGGCAGGGGGCGAACTGGCAGAGTAGGCAGTGAGGGAGCTCTGATCTTACTGCTCAGCTCCCTCGCACGCCGCTTAGTGATGCTGGGAGCCGGTCTGATGTCATATTCCAGCTCCCAGGTTCACTAAGCTGCAAGCCCGCAATAGAAGCTGCCGCTCACCTCGGGTGGGGCCCAAAGGTGGCCAGCCAGCCAGCTCTTGGGCCCCCCCAGGACACGAGACTAACAAGGCAGTGCTGCCCAAGGCAAATGCCTTGTTAACCTCACGGTGAATACACCGTTGGGCACCCTACCAGTGACCTATGGCCGCGTGCCCACAGAGAGGGCTCGGCATGCCAGCTGTGGCACGCGTGCCATAGGTTCGCCATCACTGGTATAAGCAATTACAATTACAAAGACATGTGTCCACAAGAAGACATTGTAATCACCATATCACTGTAGGGTAATGTTTAGACAAGGTCACTGTAAGATTAGTCAAGACACTTTTGTACTAAAATAAAACAAATGGTATGCCTTGAATAACAAACTAGGCTAAAAAATAGTGTAACTGGCATATTGAGGTTAAAAAGAAATAAATTGTAGTCACTTAACTTCAAGCTAAAAAGCAAAAGAAAGCAAGGCATGCATGTCATAACGAGTCATTTTGCTAAATTATCATACTGAAAATGTGTCATTATTTTTTGTAACTTTTTTCTTTGTGAATGCTTTCAAAGTCATTACACTCTTTTTTTTTTTTTTTCTTAATTCTCAACTAAGGACACACAAAACACCATTAGTGAACATTTTAGACTACTTGGAAGATTTCCACGATACTGTGAAAAAATGCTACAACTGTTTATTTTATTTGAAACCTCTTTAATTATATGGAAATCCTAATTAGACATAATGGTAGCTGTAAATTGAACTATCTCCACCATAGCAAAGCATATCAGGCAGCTGTGTGTGTTCCAAACAGTTAAACAGTCAAACTGCTGCTTGCACAAAACTCAGAGAACACAGCAGCTCACACCCCGGGAGTGTAACATAGAGGTAACACTGAATGCAAAGTAAAACATTAGTACCAGAGAAACTGCAATGTCTAAATCGCAACACTAAGTCTGGCTCCAGTGACTGTCTCCCAGACAACCACTAGAGGGCTTCCTAGATCGAAACACACCTTTGGTCCAGTATCTTTCAGTGTGTTTCTGTATATCTGCATTTGTATCAGTGTGAGTGTATCACAGTGTGTGTGGCAGTGTATGTGTATACAGCTCAGCATTCAAACACCAACACTACACATCAATACACCCCTGCATTCAAACTTCAACACTACATACAAACACACTACTGCTTTGAAATGTTAACACTACATACAAACACACCTCGGTGTTAAACACCAAAATTAAATCTAAACACACCCCTGCATTCAAATACAAACACTTAACATAAATGCATACTTGCATTCAAATGCCAACACCACATCCCTACATTCACACAAACATACTCTGTACAAAAACAGGCTTACATTCAAACACACAAACACTGCTCAGTGCTAAATACAAACTTGCAAGCATGGGGAAATGGTAGAGCCCCAGCTGTCGAAGCATTGTTGGAGTTGCGTGACAGATGGGGATCTACCTTTTGGCCAAACTTGCAATGGTGGGGCGCAAAAAAAGTCTTGCACCAGGGCCCTCTCTACTTAGTTCTGCCATTGCGTTGCAGTGAAGGATGTGATTGCATGTCAGGGGGTGGGGAGGCAGGGTCCAGGGTGCCCAAGCAAATGTTTGCCCAGGGTCCAACCATTATTAAAGACGGCCCTGCATGTCATAACACTTATTCTCTAAGGCCACTGTTAACATATCTTTAATAACAGGAATTACATTAGACTTCCACAAATCTTCCACTAACTTCCTTCTCTGAGTCCAATGAAAGAAGTAGAGAACTTCCATTCTAATTTGATGAATCATATTGATACATTTCCTAGTGCCAAGTGTCTTGTCTGCCTAACACAAATTCAACCTGAACAATCTTTACAAGATCAGCGATTATTTTGGACCAACCTAGTAGCCAAAACTTTGTTGTACAATTTGGTATGGTTGTTGAGCAACCAAATTAAATTAGTAAATTTATTTAGATCCTTACCTGGATTGGGAAGAGTCACAATCTGGGCGCACCATGCTTCACTGGACATCCCACGTTTATTCCAATACGAATTAAATAGCACAGACAAGTGTGGAGTCAAAATACTAAAAAAAGTCCTGTAGTAGTGCTTGTTAAAACCATCGGGGCCCAGCACCTTTCCAGCAGGAGTATTTTTAATTGCCTCCAACACTTCATCCTGGGTTAAAACTAAATTTAGACTTTTAGATTTATCTTGAATAATTTTTGATAGTTGCATTTTATTTAGAAAATATCTAATTGTGTTTAAATTAGGTTGAGTGATGTTTGGGTCCGAATTAAGATTGTTAAGGGACGTATAGCACTCTAAAATTATATTGCTAATATTGGTTGCATGTACTATCTTTTTAGCGCTCAATCCTAGACTGTGCCATCTAATGTCTCAATTTGGAGGCAAGCCTTGCTGAGGCTTTATTACCTTTAGAGTAGAATATTTGTTTTAAATGTTTCAACACCAAGCTTCAACAAGCCAATTGTATAGTGTTACTTTGTTGCTTGACGTCCCATATTATAGCCAATAGTGAGGGGGATTGGCCAAAGTTATTTGCCATATTTAAGTTGTATAATCTCTTTTCATTTTTAGATTTAGTTTTTTTTTTCAAGTAGGTTGCCCATTGAATAAAATTACCTTTCATAACAGATTTGTGAGCGGTCCAAACTGTTGAGCCAGGTCCGGATCCAATTTCTCTTTAAAGTAACTAGTGAGGGTAGTCTCAACTAGTAATTTATTTTCCAGTTTTTTTTTTGTTTTGTTTTTTAAATTCTTTATTTTCATTGTGCATGAAATAACAACAGGCGTGCAGAGCCACGATAGCAGCTGCAGGCTTTTCATAAAATATTTACAAGTTAAAGTGTGGCAGATTAAACAGCACTTTTTTTTTTTTTTAGAAAAGAAAGAGAGAAAAAAACATGAAAATAACTGGCTTTATAACAATAGTAGGTAGATTTAAACACGCTAGGCTAGACAAGCTTAAGAATGGTTTAGTCACGTTTAAGATTGTGTTAAATGTTATGTCATATCTATGGTATTGCATGTCTTTTCTTTTTCCCTAAATTCTCTACTTTTGTCGTGCATGTATCAACAACATTTACTCCGATCCATACCTGCATCTGAGTGCAATTTACAATATTTGAAAATGCCACAGGTTAATACAGCACAAATTTTAAGATTATTAAGGAGAATGGAGAAAAATAAAAAATAAAAAAAAACATAAAAATACAACACCGTCAGTAAACCGTAAGATGGAGTGCATGTAGCGTTCCATACAGGGTCATAAACGAATTCCGTGTTGATAAGTAAAGGCGGTCTCACCTCTGCCATTGCCCATTAGCTTAATGAGAGACATATTGGCTGTGGGAGAGACCCAGAAATCCAGTTTTAAAACTTAATTGTCACTTAATCGACACGGACTGTCTGGAGTCAGTGAGATGACTCATAGACATGTAACAGCATGGTCAGACCAATTAATGTCCAATATTTCAGATCTTAATAATGCAAAGTTAATACATAATGCAAAGTTGCCTCACCATCCAAAAATCTATCAATATGTGAGTACATGTTATACTATACCGAATGATAGGTCATGCCTTTTAGACGAAGAAAGAGTCTCTCTCACTACATCCAATTTGTGATCCATCACAAAGTTTGTATCATCGCACAAAATCAGTCTCCCGTTACATATACTCAAAACTTTCTTAACAAATAAGGAATCTGTCATCAGGGTCTTCAATTACTTTCACAGTCTGGCATGCTACATTCCTACTAAACAAGATTGACACCCCTCTTGATTTGTTTTTATATATTTTGGTTGTTAATTTCCAGGTACGTCTCTTTTTTCGAATTTTCTTGGAATCATCGGTGGTAAGGGTTCTCCATTGTTTAAAGCTGCCAAAAAATCATCTTCTTCTTCTGGTGTGTTTATGGTGTAGTTCTAGCCTTCATATATGAATACAATTTTTATGGGAAATCCCCATCTATATTTGATTTGTTTGGTTTAAAGTTCCTAAAGTAAAATGTTTGAATTCACGTCTGTGCATTAGTGTCTCAGTTGACTGGTCTTCAAATATTTTCAAGTGCTTGAATTTGTTTGGTAATTCCAATCCTATTCTTAGTTTGGTCATAAAATTTTCTTTGATGTGAAATTTTGTCTTGCAATTGTGTCTCTGGTGCTGAGTTAGGTTTTCAAATCATATGACATCTGTCAATGATTCCTGTTTCACTTATGTTTGGTACAACCGAATGTACGGCACCTTTTACATAGTCAGATAGTTCATTTGGTTTAATGGATTTAGGTATGTTGAGAATTCGTATATTATTTCTTCTACTCCTATCTTCTAAATCTGCTAATTTTGAATTTGATAATTGGAGTTGTGATTCTTACATTTGCACACAGGAAATAGGTGAGGACTGGTCATTCGCATAACCTCTAATTTGTGTTCAATTCGGTCTGTCCGAATATATAACGCTGTTATGTTATTTTTTTCATTCCTGTTTTACGGGCGCCTAGATCATTACAGATCTTCTCATGATTTTGTCGGAGAAGGATTAGTCATTTAGAAACTGTTACTGGGGAGTAATCTAGCCTGTTAGAGTTGTTAGGCACTGTAATTACCACATTACAAGGTGATTGTGTGCCATCCATGAACGGGACAGGTGATAGAAACGGTCTTTCACTGTTCTCCAATCAATGTGATGATTTTCCATGCTTTTTTTGTTTTGCCATGTTGGAGAATCCTTTTAGCAATAACATGATGTGAGAAATATGATGTTTTTATTTTATTTTTCTTGCAGTTATGGACAATTTGGCAATATATACATTTGATATACATTTTTAGTTTCACTTCTCAGCAATTCTCACTTCACTGACTAACCCTATAAGTGTTCTGCTCTCTGACAATTCTTGCATAAGTAAAGCTTAATGTGAGCTGCATCTCTTCTGAATGCATGGGTAGTAGTCTAACTCTAATGTGGCATGGCCTGTGCTACACATCATACCTCCCAACAATGGGAGGGCGGGCATTCAGAGCATTGTCAGTGATGCAACTTGTGTCACTGGCGAGTCCCTCAATGAACAGGTCTGCCCACTGAAAAGCATTGCAACCTAGCGTCAAGCATGCTTCCAACATACTAATGATGTGCTCACACTGTGCAAATACAGGACACCAAGGAATTTTATCAGAACTCTGGAGCAGGATTCTAAAATAGGAACTGTCTCACTTAAATCTCGATATGTGAAAGGCATGACTTGGAATTGTTTCACATAACATTTTGGACATTTCATTGATTAGTTTGGTGGGACTCAGTTTTTAGTAATTCTTCCCTCTCCATGACCTCAGAAAAGATGCAGCTCACTTTGTACTTAGTAACCTCACACTGAGTGTAATAATGGCAGTGCTGGGAGATAGTGTAAGCCAGTCACTTCCTCCCAGTTAACAAACTAAACCGCGTGGAGGGAGAGAGAAGAAGGCAGAGAGGAGGAGTGCAAACTGCAAGACCCAGCCCCTGACTCAGCCAGCACCCAAAATGTAGGAAGCTGGAGGATGAATCAAATGTTTTACATTTTGATCAGCATGTATGTCTGTATATGTATCAGCGTGTGTATCTGGATGTGTGTCATTGTGTGTTTCTGTTCAAATATTTTTTTATTGAAATAATGTCATAACATAAACAATAAAATACATAAACAGTAAAAATACAATTATATTATATATCAATAAAACAATGTAATTAAATAATTACATCAATAAGTATAAACAAGGAAAATAATTTTAAAGGTGAGGAAAACCAGAGAAAAAAAGAAAGGTAATAAAGGGGGGGAAGGGGGGGGGGGGGGGGTGGAGGAGAGGAAGGAAGGAAATATACTCTCTTAAGATTATTACTCCTGTGTGTCTGTGTATCTGTGTATCTGCATGTGTGTCAGTGTGTGTTTCTGTGTATCTGCATGTGTGTCAGTGTTTGTATCTGTATGTCTGTGTATCTGGTTGTATCTGTGTGTCTGACTATCTGTATGTGTGATATTGTGTGTTCCTGTATGTCTGGGTATCTGTATGTGTGTCATTGTGTTTTTGTGTGTATGTGTGTGTATTATGTGTCTGTGTATATGTTTGTTTGTGCTTTATATTTGTATGCATGTTAGGGTATATGTCTGTGTGTCTGGATCTGTGTATTGTGTGTTTCTGTGTGTCTGTTTATATGTAGGTCTGTGTATCTGTATGTGTGTCATTGTGTATTTCTGTGTATCTGTATGTGTGCCAGTGTGTGTTTCTGTGTGTCTGTGTATCTGTATGTGTCTCACTGTATCTGTGTATCTGTATGTTTATCAGTGTTTGTATCTGCAGGTCTGTGTAGCTGTACGTGTGTCAGTGTGTGTATATGTGTATCTGCATGTATGTCAGTGTTTGTATATGTGTGTCTGTGTATCTGTGTGTGTGCCATTGTGTATTTCTGTGTGTTGGTGTATCTGTATGTGCATCACTGTTTTTATATATGTGTCTGTTTTTATATATGTGTCTGTGTGTCTGTATATCTGTAGATGTGTTTATGTTTGTATCTATGTGTCTGTTTATCTGGATGTGGTAAGTGTATGCATATGTGTGTCTCCATGTGTGTCAGTATGTATAACTGTGTGTCTGTGTATCTGCATGTATGTGTGACAGTATATATGTATATGTGTATACATCTCAGCATTCAAATGCCAAAACTACACACAAATGCACACCAGCACTTAAACGCCAACACTACATATAAACACACTCCTACATTCACTCACACATAGTCCATGCAAAAATATGAATACAATCAAACAAACTAACAATGCTCAGTGCTAAATAAGAACCTGCAAGGATGGGCAAATATTAGATCACAAGCTGGCAAAGCATTATGTGAGTTGTATGAGAGATGGAGATCTAATTTTTGTCCGCCCTTGCAATAGGAGCGCCCATCTTCCACCAGTGCCCTCTCCACGTTTATTCTGCCACTGATCCCATAAGTTGTCTGTAACAAAGGAGTATTAACATATACAGCAATGGCAAGTTGTTGCTAGACAAGATAAAGTAACGTTTATTAAGAAATGTGTAGACTGTAAGTGTTTGGAGATTGTCTCTGCTTGCATCACAACTCTGTAACACAATGAAGCATTTAGATTCAATTTTAAGGGGGGGGGGGGGGGAGAGGGGAGACAACGTTGCTTAATTTAACTTTTCCAAGTGGCTAGTGGTCCATCCTTATTAAGAACAAACTGTTAGGTTTCTCATGTGTTTGATATCCTAGATACTTTGATTTTTTGCTCTCTCTGATTTATTTTAAAGTAGTAGTAAAACAAATCAATGAAATATATTCACAATGATCATATTTCTATCTTACAGGAATGAGAAATCAGATTTTTAGAATTGAGGTTCTATGATGCCTGATCAAGATGAAAAAGGGAAAAAAAATGACAAGACACGTGATAACAAAATCCAAGGAACTACAGCAAGGTTTGTTAGTTTCCTGTTAATTCATAGATGCGTGTCTGCATGGGATCATAAAGTGTGGTGTAATAACTTGAACCGTGTTGCAACTGAGACAAAACCTGGACCCAGAATTTATATGCAGAGTAACACAATAGGAGAGGGAGGGGCTAGAAATGTCTGCATCCTCCTTCTCCCATTAGAGTGAGCATGAGAATTTGGTGTATGTTCAGGGCAACCCATGTGCAGAGCCCTACTGAATTGCTCTTGCATAGGTAAAATACCCTTTTTTTGAAAGCACATTTGATGAAATTTAATGTTTCCTGGTGATTTTACTTTGGTATCCCAATAGGTAGGACACCAGAGGACAAAAGCAGGACACGGCAGTAACAAACTGTTATACTGTGTTTCTTGGTTACTTGACTCTGTAGTCGTCATAAATTGATGATGATGTTGTGCTGCAGCAATTTGGAAATGCAGTGGAATGTTTTTTTGTTTTTTTGTGCATAGGTTAAACAAGCAAGTTTGCTTTACCACAACAACTGGAGCAAACATAGTAGTACATAGTAAAACATATTTGTGGTATTGAGAACACTGAACATTTTCATATAATGAATTAAGCTGAAACAAGAGAAGATATAGTACATGTGAAAGAAAACAGCTCAGTGCGTGAGTAAGTTGTATGTACTAATTTAGCTTGTCATCGAAACACTAGTACCTCGTAGAGCAGGCTTTCCCAACTCTGGCCCTCCAGGTGTTGCTGAACTACAACTCCCGTGATTCTATGAATGGAATAAATATAGAAATAAATAGATACGCTGAGAATCATGGGAGTTGTAGTTTGGCAACATCTGGAGGGCCGGTGTTTGGAGCAGCCTGTCATAGAGGCTTATGCACTAAGAGTAAGTTAAAAGAAGTTGAGTAGCTTTAGTAACATTCTGAAATATATGTCACCCGGCGGATCCCGCACCAAAGTGAGAGCTACGAAATACACGTGGAAATCTTTTCACAAACCGGACGTTGCATACGACACGAGGTAATGCGTTTAGACTGGAAGAAAGAAGATTTCATCTATGGCAAAGGTAAGTTTTTTTTACTGTAAGAACAATAAAGATGTGGAATTCTCTGCCTGAAGAAGTGTTCAGACAGCTACCAAATACATACTTGCAAAAACTGAATATTCAAGGACATAATTATATAATTTTTCAATGTAGGGTAATAACTGCTTGATCCAAGGATAAATCTGACTGCCATTCTGGGGTCAAGAAGGATTTTTTTTCCCTAGCTTGTTGCAAAATTGAAAGTGCTTCAAACTGGGTTTTTTTTGCCTTCTTTTGGATCAACAGCAAAAAACAAATGTGAGGAAGGCTGAACTTGATGGACGCAAGTCTCTTTACAGCTATGTAACCATGTAACTATGTAACATTTATTAAGGAGCAGGAGGTTAATGGTAATGCATAGTGAGAATTATAAAGTAATACTAAACAAGTTAGCAATAAACATAGAATGTTAATCATAGGCTTGGTAGTGAGTGACAGGGAGTCAGTGTAAGTCAGTCAATGCCCTCCAGTGGCTCTGCACATTTCCACTGCGTTTCTGTTGCTGGTGCATACCACAGCCCCAGCCAAGGCTAGAGCAGCATCCAGATGGTGTGGAGGAAGAGGCTGGCTGAGGGCACTGGTCCCATTCACGGCGCACTGCCCTCCCTGGCGACTGCAAGATGTGGGATCCTAGGTGGGTCATGCAGTGTGGCAGCTATACTGGGGTGTCTCCGACGCCGCAGCCCTATTTGGGCTAGCTCCCGGACCGGAGCTGCGTGTTTCAACCCTTCTGGTAGGTTGTGGGGTGGGTGGTCAATCTGCTCCCGACTCACAATTAGACCGAGGTGCTGTATCAAATAGTCCCAAGAACCCACAGAGACCTTGGTAGGCAAGGGGAAATCAGCATGCTCCTTGTTGTTGTTCCAACATGCAGTATCCACCATTTTAGCTGAGGCTTTTCTGCCACTTAAGTTGGTTTCAGCAGCTCTAGGTTGTTAGTAGCAGTGGGGCCCCCCAAGGTGAGGACAGGGATCACCCTCGCCGCTCCTAAGGGACGGGGGCCAGCATGGTGTGGGACCGAGGATCCGATCTGCTGCAATTGGGCAGGATAGCAAGGCGGCGGCCGTTCACCCCATTCACTGCCAGAGTAGGCCTCAGCCGCGTGGACCAAGGATCTCCCTCGCAGAGACCAAAAGGCTATTTGCGAGCTTATCCTTTGAACCAGTACTGCTCTGCAACTTGGACCGCAATTTCCAGGTGTTACATAGGCAAGTTAATTGCTGTGGTGAGCTTAATAATTAAAAGACTGCAGGAGCTGTTTGTTCTTCTTGCATCCTTACAACATGGCAGTCCGGCCACCCCTCCTCTACTCCCCTGCCGGAATTACATTTTTTACTTACCTTTGCTGCTTTTATTCACCCCAGTAAACATTGCAATAACAGTTTTTGGGGAAGAGAAAGGAGAAAGTTTCACTTCTCTGGAAATTATAGTTTTTAACTTGGAAAAGTGAATTTCAAATTTAAGATTGAACTAGAAAAATTCAGCTCTGCTTCCAGTTTAGTTGGTTTGGCCTTAAATTTGAAATTCACTTTGAATTTTCACTTTAGTAAATAACCCTGTTAGTGTCTCCAGATGTACTTCTAGAGGTGATTGTGAGAAAATATGTTTCTGTAAAACATATTTTAGTCTAAAATTATGACTGCCAAAAACCTGGCAAATGGAAAAATATATATTTTCATCAGATAATCTAATTTTCATATTTCTAAGAAATTATTTAATTGGATCGGAAAAAAGTAGTCTAATACATTATTGTGTACCAATATGTTAACCTGTTTCAATCTCAGCAATTTAAATTAACTAAATAGTGCATATGTTTGCATTTTAGGAAAAACTTTGATGTTAAAAAACTTTGGTCTCTTTTACATGTCCAGGGAAACAAACATGAGGTAAGATTTAGTGTGGTACTGATTCATTTGATTTTTTTTTTTTCAAAACTAATATTGCATACACATTTAGAGCCTAACATTTTTAATTCAATATTTGTTACAAAATTACATAGTTTTAAATGTATTTACTTTTAATCCCTTCATTAGAAATATTAGAAATCCTTTGTATATATTCCAACTAAGTCTTAAACAAGGTTAACATACTTTTCATATCCAAAACAAATATAAAATACACTCAATTCGTTTTTTGTTTAGAGGATGCATTCCTGGCTGGTATTTGTACATGGTTGCCAAGACAGCAGCCTGTGGGACTTCACAAAGATGTATGTGTTCTTTGTAATTCACAATGAGATTCTTAGTCATTAAGTCCAGGTGATTCAAGTGCAATGCCTACCTTATTGATGGTGTTTATAATTGGTGCAATTAGGACTGGGGGTATCTGTAACGGAGAGAGAATTTGTAGTAAAGAAAAGTATGTCGTGAATTAGGAGAATTGAGCTGTAATCGAGTGGAAAGGTTTTGAGGTGGAGAAGGACTCGATGGTTCTCTCTGGATAGGATGTTCCCTTATTGAAGAAGAAAATAGTCTTCATAATAACATTTAGTCTAGAACCATCCCTGGGTTAGATACTTTCCTGCAGTCATGATAGTTTTCCCAAGTTCCACTTGATGTTTGCAGTGACTGTAATTGCTCTGTGTGTTTTCAGAGGCTTTATTGGAATATGAGTGTGTTAAGAAAATTATCTCTGAAATATTGAATGAGATATTCAACCACTAATTCAATAAAGTAGTTGTAGTTCTACAATAGCCAGTGGTCTACCTATTGGCTAACCTTGAAAAGTCACTTGTGGATTCATTACATATTTTTCTGGAATCTACTGTCAACTGCTGGTGATTTATCTGTCAGGAGTCTATGTCGCTGCTGTACGTTTCAGGGCAAGAGTACAAAACAGAGGTCTGTGGAAGATTCCACATGAGGTACTGTCCATAAAACAAAGAACAGAACTAACAATGTTTATAGAGCACTCACTTGATTTCTGGGTGCTGGGGTTTGAAGGGCTCTTTCCCACAAGACCCAATGAAGCAGTAAAATATATAATGACTTTGCGCTCCATTTATTCAGTGTGATTATTATTCAACCAAACATCCAACTGAATGGATCTGGCAACGTTTCAGAACCTAGTGCACTAAGGTTCCAAAAACATTGGTAGGACCTTCCTTTGACTTATGATTTTTTTTTTGATTAGCTTTAAATTCCAATGCAGTCAATAGCAATGTTACATGAAGATTCATGACGATTTTTAAGATATTAACATGGTTTGAGCATGTCTCATTTTGAATTGCATTGTGACTCTAAAGACTTCAATTTTGCAAACTTTTGTTAACTCTTTTTAAGAAGAAAAAAACTTAGGAGGGACAACATTTTATTAATTTAAGTCTGGCTACGGGAACTGTGCTAATAATTTACATGTGTCTCAAGAAAAAAATGAATTCTATTGATCATATTTTGTTTATTTTCTGGTTGTTTTTAATTTAGCTTTGTTTTAATTTAATTTCAATTGTTTGATTTTGGTAATAATGCTTATATATATATATATACTTAAAATAAACCTTTTCTTATGATCTATTTCTGATATAGCGTGGTTATTCACAATAACATTGAATTGGAATGATTCTTTAACCCCTTAAGGACACATGACATGTGTGACATGTCATGATTCCCTTTTATTCCAGAAGTTTGGTCCTTAAGGGGTTAAATCAGCTATATTACCATCTCAGCAATCCAGACTATTTAAAGTTTAGTAGCTAACCTTATACAATTTCAGTTCACTGAGTGATGAGAAATTAAGGGGAGATATCGAATGTACTCTGTGACGGGAGAATATTGTGGGGAAAGATAAGTAAATGCTATAGAACAAGAAATGGAATGCAACCATTTAACTTATTTCACTCTGAATCAAAATAATTATAAAAATGTAATAATATACATAAAAATGTGGATTTTTATTTAAAGCAAATTTAGCTTCTATTAAATTCACAGCTTACTAATACCCCAAAGAAAAAATACACAAACATGCCTTTAGCAGTAATTCTCACAAAAATACCTAAATCTGCCTTTTGGCATATTTACTTCACTTATGAAAAAAAAAAGCATGAAGTAATCTAATTTTCTGCATTTATATGAGAACTGACATCTTTCATTCCATGAGGAGAGTCCAACAGAGCAATATTTTGAGTTCCCACAATCGAAAGGTAAACGTTGGAAGACATAACAATTAATAGGTTTGCAGGATGTTTTCAGCTGAAAGTTGAACAATTGCTTTACAAATGCAAAGTTTTCTTTGGATTGGAAATGGATATATTTCACCCATCGCTAGACAAACATGCTAATACAATGCTAAACTGAATAGACATAGACATTACGTTTTAGTTGTTCTGGTGACTATATTGTCCCTTTAAACACTATGGGCACCAACACAACATTGGTTTTAGTTGTATATTTCTGAGGTATTTTTCTCCCTTTTCAAATTTATTTTGTTAAAGAGTAAAACTTAGCCAAGCCTCCCCTTTTCACATAGTGTGTTCCCCTTACTGGCCTCTGCCTCTCTGCTAGTACTCAGCTACTGAGAGTAGTATGAGCTGAGCTTCTGGGAGGCAGAGGTGGCATATTGTATGAAGAAGACAACCAGGAAGAGACATGATGAGAATTGCTACCATATGTATGTCTGTATGTATGTATGTCTGTTTTGTCTGTCTGGTGTTTTTTATTTGACAATTTGTATTTTGCAATTCTGAAAAGAAAAATAAATAAGGGGGGCGGAGCTGACCAGCGAGCTAAGCGGACGAATGCCACACTAGCTCCCGCTGCTTCTTGCTAATGCCTCAACTTTGGGTGGCTTTACACACCGGGCAGAGACATACGGGACGGCCAGAAGCTCCAACACACCATGGGGAAACTCTCCAAAAAGTCTCGGGGGCCCAGTGAAGGACAGACCAGAGATATAGGCCTGCTGCTTACTCAGCCGAGTAGGCCCAAGATGGCGGATCACAGACCAGGCTCATTTCAGGGCTCGCTTACGGCCTCTTGGAAATTCCATTCCCACCCCTCAAACGCCGGGGACAGGGCCAGTGACAGCCTGAACCCTCACTGGTCTCAAAGTCAGACCTTGCAACTATAGTCTCAGACCTAAAGGCCTTCTTTGCTTCTGAAATAGGAGTGCTTTGGGAGGACCTGGGTACGCTGACAGGCCGAATCAAGGCCACAGAAGAATATATCCACGACCTTAGACTCCATCAAGACACCTCTACAACACAAATAAATAACCGCAACTCTACCTGTAAGAACAGAATCGGGCAACTAGAGGACAGCGTTTGACTGTGCAACTTAAAGGTACTGGGGATCCCTAACACTATCAATGCGGCTGAGCTGCCACAATTTATCCGAACACTGTTCTCTATAGCTTTAACGCCTAAACAGGCGAAGGGACTTCAACTCGAGGGACTTTTTTGCCTTCCTGGCCAGTCACACTCTAAGTCCCAGACACCAAGAGATGTCATCATGTGCTTTAGGTCTTGCGGTGACATTTTCTAACCTTTTTCAAAGATCTAAACCGACCGACCCTGCAGTGGCGTGTGATGCTGAAGGAAGTGACATCTGGCCTGCAAGCAGCATCTATCTCATACAAATGGCTCTCATAGCCGAAAAGGAAGGCCGGAGATTCAAGTTTCATCCAGTGCCATAATATAGGTGCTCTGTAGGAGGGTAATCTATAGAGAGAGACTGTCTTCTGCAGAGCAGGAATCCAGTTTAGGACTTTGAAGAGTAATGCAGGTTATAACTTTATATATGTTTTTTTCCTCCTCAGGGAATGCATGTTATTTGAAGCAAAACTTTAAACCATTTAATTTCAGGCAAAAATGTGTGCTAATATTGATTGCAATTGTGTCCTGTTGCAACTATTGTGTATTAAAACCTTGCAACATGGAAATATGCACCAGGTGTATTATGACAGTCACTGGAGACATCTCTAGCAAGAGAAGGAAATGTGACATTTAGTTTGACATTGATCTAAAGGTTGATGTTATGAAGAAGTGGTAGCCATTGATCTCTCTGAGAAACCTCCTCGCTCAACATTGGAAAAGCACCTACTGCCCCTCAAACAAGGAACTGATAGATAAGATATACCAATACTACAGATGTGAGGTGCTTTCCTCAGACTCATACGAGAAAACGAGACAGATGGAATGTCTGTGGAAACCATGGTTTGCCCTAATGGGCCACCTAAAGCCCTAAGACATACTGGTGAATCGAAGACCGTGCCCCTTATGAGAAAATAAGAATGGGTATGAGACCACACTCACCTCGAACCTGAATATCAGGGCACCGGCTGAGCACAAAAATGTTGCTAGCTGAGGATGACTTAGACGAAATACCATACACACATACTACATAAAACACACCGACCAAACCTCCCCTTCCCCCAATCTCCTTTCCCCGACAACGCACGAATGGCACAAGAGCTGGTGGCAATTATAGTACAGGTCCGAACCTATTCCATCATTCTTACCCTACTCTCCCGAGACACCGGGTTGGAGGCGGAATTGCCACTTAATACTCCAACACAGGGGCTACATCCCTGGAAACCCGTACACTCTTAGAGAGGTGCGACGCATCAACCCCACCAAATAGTCAACATGTATCAATGCTTGTAATCTAGCGAAGGTTTAACGTAACATAGTCATACATAGGGCCACTATTGTCTGAGAGTTGGACCCGTTGAGCCCAACATGTAAGAGCGCATAACCAAAATATGTTGTTATCTAATGCTGTGTATATGTGTATCCAACATTTCAGCTCATGCCATGTACTTGGAACTAACAGATGTATTGGTCTTGTCTTCCCCTTCCCTTTTTGAATTCTGTATCCCAATTTACTTTTTCTGAAAATAAATAAAAACTTTAAATATGAAAAAAACATTAAATCTCAACATATTCTTCTTGATTATACACTTTCTTGATAAAAAAAATATAGCTAGTTATGTGTTCATTTATTTAGCTATCTATTATACTATTTTGTTTGCAACAAAATTATTTACTAATTTGGCTTACATTTTACATTCCAGGTCACAAATCTCAGAAATTGGCCAGGCTCAAGATGCTTCTATATATTTTATCTATATAATATTTCTTGGCAACAAGCATCTGCCTGTATGAGCAGGCAAAAAACACTTCTATATGCTTATGATTAGACACAAGACAACTCTTTGGTCAGTCCATATGGACTTTGGGACAGCTTTGTAATCATATACTCTATTTATTGCCATAATATTATATACATATATTATTATTTTATAATTATTGTATCTTTGTGTTATATGAGAAAATGTGTTTTGGAATGCGTATTGCTTTTTATTGACAGCTTCCAGCCTTAAAAGTCAACAGTTCTTCAAATACTCAGTCGAAGTTAGGAAAAACGAATGAACTCAAAAGCCGGAGTCAATGGCAGGAATCAACCGAAGCTGTTGAACTTGAAAAATTCAGGTAAGCCAAATCACTTTATAATTTATAAATAGAAAATACAATGTATCTTGTTTAGTAAAGAGTCACCAATCATTTTCTAACCTTTAAATGGATGTTCATTTGCCGATATTGCAAAATGAAAGCAAAACTCTTCCCCATAATTTAAATTCCACTGTGACACCCCATGGCTCATATTCCCCTTTTACATGCACACTCACACTCTGTAACAGACACACTCATCTCAGACACAATAACATACCCTTAAAACATTCTCACATACATTATCTTTGATTGACAGAATTTTGGTTGTTACTCATGACCACTATGCTTGATATACATATGTCACTATTTGATAAAACAAATATATCTAAAAATGAAAAAAATACTCGGCTAACCTATATTTTACAATAAAAACTATACTTAATTTTTGGAAGAATCTCAATTCAAATGAAAAATGGCTCATTTGTCCATTTGGCCAAATTCCGACTATGCGAACAGCATCATGAAAAAAAACAAACTAATATTCTTCCATGCCCCATTCATAAGATTGTTTAAAATGTAAGCTCATTTGGCCAGGGCCCTCTTCAACTACTGTTCCAGTATGTTAATGTGTTTTGTTAGAATTTTTTGTGTTGTTTGCCTACTGTGTTGTTACATACTGTTCAAGTATGTGAATTGTGTTTTATTAGAAGTGTTTGTGTTGTTTACTTAGTGTACAACGCTGCTGAAAATGATGGCGTCACATGAATAATTGTAATTGTATGACGCGATCGTTGTTTGCATCTCACAAAGAGAAAGAAACGGGATGAGTGAGCTGATTTACTGGAACAAATCAACGTATTCCTGTAATTTATATATTACAGGAATAAGCTGATTTAAAATGACAATATTTCTGCTGTTATGTATTCTTAACTCATAAAACTTTGATTTCTAGTGTAAACTACAAGAATGAAAGAAATTTCTGTCAACATTCACAGCACAGCTTGTTTCTTGATATCTTCAATGCACTGATAAAGAACCGGCTGGCATGCAGGTAAAAAGCTGATGGTTTAATGATTTCTTAGTAAACATTAAAATGAGAATAACGTTAAATCAATAGTTGGTTTAATACACACATTTAGTTTCAAATAAACTTAACATTGAGAAAATGTGATCTGTTCTTTGAGAGACCCATTTCTCTTCTGAACTGAACTTTTTGTAAATGCAGGCTCAGCACATCGTAAGGATGCCAAACTTGGCAGTTAAGTACTATAAAATGGTACTTCATCCCCAAATACTTTGCCATTCATGACAGTAGAAACTTACTTGGGAAGACAAATAACTCTGGGCATCCATTAAATAGAACTTGGAAACGTAAAGGGACACCTTAGACACCAAAACAAAGTCAGCAAAACAACTTCAGCTTAATGAAGCAGTTACGGGATATAGATCATGCCTCTGAAGTTGTATTGCTCAATACTCTGCAATTTAGGATTTAAATCACCTTTTTCTGTTTATGCAGCCCTAGCCACACCTCACTGACTGTGACTGAAATAGCCTGCATGAAAGCAAGTGGTTTCATTTTCAATCAGATGTTAACTTACTTTAAAAGTTGTTATCTCTTGCTCTGTAAAAAGTTTAATTACATACAGAAGGCTCCTGCAAGGTCTAGTAAGCTATTAACAGAGCAGGAGATGCAGATTTCTAATTTAAACAGAGATTACAAAAAAGGAAGTGGAAACATAAGGTGACTCTTTATAGGAAGTGTTTAGGAAGGCTGTGTAAGTCACATGCAGGGAGGTGTTACTAGGGCTGCATAAACAAAGTGATATAACTCCTAAATGGTAGAGAATTGAGCAGTGAGACTGCAGGGGCATGATCTATACACCAAAACTACTTAATTAAGCTTAAGTTGTTTTGGTGACCCTAGTGTCCCTATAACAATAACATTTTGTTATAAAATTTGTTGGGAAACCTCTGTGTGAACTTGCAGCAGCAGGCAAAATTGGTTGAGCAGCAATTGGTTAGTTAACAGTTGGGTCTGACTGAGCCAGATAAAAAAAAACAAGTGAAAACAATCAATATACCTCCTTTTCAAAAATCATTGTTTTAAAAAAGATTTCTTTAAACTTTAAAAAAACCAGGAAGTGAAAATTATGACAGTTGTCAAGATTATTTGCCCTGTTGAATAATGCCCACTCACTTTCTAAAAAAATTTTTAATGGACAGCTGTCACTTCAAAACATTTTCGCTTTATTTATACTCAATTCACTGGCTTGAGAAATAATTTTTAGTACAAGCACTGACATATGAGAGAAACAGTAGTATGTAAACAAGCAATAAAACCTAATGTACTGTAGCAAGAATTCCAATGAACTGAGAGTTTTTGTATATATAGTAAAGCGGTGCAATTATCAGCATGCCATTCGCTGGTCCTAAAAATAGTAACAGAAGGCTAGTGTTGGCACGAAAAAGCTCGACATATAATGTAAAGAAACACCTAGTGTGTCATATAATTGAAAGCTAGCATGCTAAATATTAATATAATATTATTATTATTGCAATTTATATAGCGCCAACAGATTCCGTAGTGCATAATATAATGGTAAAATATTTAGTAAAAGTTTGTAAAATAGTAAAATTTCAAACAATCCAAACAATTTGACAATATGCCTCCCAGACATAATGGACCATAAATTTGGTTTGTACACCATAGTTAGGAAGCTTAAAATTACACCTCAGGGCCTCTTACAGCCATAATATTCATGTATAGCTAGATTTTTAAGCGGAGGAAGTAGCTGACCATTTAACCAACCCATCTGAGAGCAGGGTATGCATTAACACTTTTTATTAAAAACAAAAATATTAAGTATACGAAAAAAAACCAGCAAACTAATAAAAAACCTAACATGTCAAATATTCTTGGCCTCTTGAGGAATGAATGGGGTGATATTTGCTGCATCCCATCTATGGACCGATTTAGTAGCTTGTCCCGGCCCAATTTGCTGCAGGGAGTCCCGTGGGAGGCCAGGGGTCTCAGGGAGTGCCGTCAGTCCTTGTAGATTTTGAACTGTGTAGGAAGAGATCCCATGCAGGACCTGAAGAGTGCGGCATTGGCACTATATATAGCGGATACCACGACCCCTAAGAAGCAATGTAAATGGTTGTAGAGATCTCCTCAACACCACTGTGCCACCCTAGAGATCCGCATAAAAGGTAATATACATATTCTCAAAAACATAAGGAAAAGTTCCCTTGATCAAAACTGTTTTTGAAAACAATAAGCCTTTCATCAAGTTTTCAAAATATAAATTTTTAAATTTAGTATATTTAAATATAAAAATTAGAAAAACTCATTCCTACCTTTAGTATACAACATGATCCTTTAACCACAGACACTGATCAGCTACAACATTAAAACCACGGAGAGGTGAAGTGAATAACATTGATTATATCTTTAGAATGGCACCTGTCAAGGGGTGAGATATATTAGGAAGCAAGTGAACAGTCAGTTGAATTTCATGTTTTGGAACTAGGAAAGAATGGGTAAGCAAAATGATTTGAGTAACTTTGACAAGGGCCAGATGTTGATGGCTAGACGACTAGGTCAAAGCATCTACAGAACTAGAAGTCTTGTGGTGTTTTCCTGGTATGCAGTGGTTGGTACCTACCAAAAGTGGTAGGACAACTTGTGGACTGTTGTCAGGCTCCTGGGTGCCCAAGGCTCATTGATACATGTGGGGATCAACTGCTAGCCTCTGTGGTACAATAACACAGAAGAGCTACTGTAGCTCAAATTGGTGAAAAAACAAATGCTGTCCATGATAGAAAGGTATCGGTTTGTTGCATATGGGGCAGTCATCTTTACAGGATGGCCACTCCTAGGGAGAGTAGCCATAGAGAGTAATAGACAATTTGTCTTACAGTGGACTGATGAACAGCAAGGCTTTTGGAGATACTTTTATAACCCTTTCCAGCTTTATGCAAGTCAACAATTCTTAATCATATGTCTTCTGAGAGCTCTTTTGTGCGAGGCATCATTCACATCAGGCAATGCTTCTTGTGAAAAGCAAACCCAGAACTGGTGTGTGTTTTTTATAGAGCAGGGCAGCTGTAACCAACACCTCCAATCGCATCTCATTGATTGGACTCCAGTTGGCTGACATTTCACTCCAGTTAGCTCTTGGAGATGTCATTAGTCTAGGGGTTCACATACTTTTTCCACCTGCACTGTGAATGTTTACATGGTGTGTTCAATAAAAACATGGCAACATTTCATTCTTTGTGTGTTATTAGTTTAAGCAGACTGTGATTGTCTATTGTTGTGACTTAGATGATGATCAGATCACATTTTATGACCAATTTGTGCAGAAATCCATATCATTCCAAAGGGTTCACATACTTTTTATTGCAACTGTATATACCTTTGTGTATTTATATCCTTTTATTCCTGTGTAAATATATTTTTCTTTTTAGATTGTATACAATTTTGAGACTGTCTCTTTAAGGTGTCTATGTATTTATAGGTACATCTATAGGTGTATGTAACTTATGCGTATGAGTAAGGACACGTTAGGCTTTGGCTCCCCCCCCCCCCTCCCTAATAGGGACGATAGGGAAGGTATGCTTTTGTGTTCTTTTTAATGCACTGTAGTATATTATGTATAAATACCTATTTTTATATGACGATGTAAGTAAACAGCTAAACATGTATACATATTACATAGTTTATACTAACATGACATACAGTGTGAAACTATTTGGAGATTGCATGCAACTTGGTAATACTGTTAAATCACATTTTCCCTTTAGTCAGATATCACATATGATATCAGAATTTTCAGCAAATGTGTAGCTAGAAAGATACACGTACCTGCCTGATACTAACTCACAACACAACTGATCCACACCAAAAATATTCCCATAGTAACAGAAAATTGTTAAGTGTAAGTAATCAGGACGCCAGTGGGAGGAATACAGGGAGCGGGACAGTGATGCAATTGCGAGTGCACACCACTTTGCTTGCTTATCACCTAAGGCCAGCCCACTAAGGGCAGACCCTGCAGAGAGCACTATTTCACATGCCTGAATATAGTTCTCATGCTTCTAATGATGCATTTGCACAAAACCTGTTGGGGAAAGTTCCCTGGTGTTTACAAAAGTCAGGACAATGGGACAGAATCTTAAAATCAGGACTGGGTTGGTTGGGATGCCTGGGTTTACACTAAGACTATCGGGATTCTGCTAAATAAACTGGAGTAAGGTGTGACAGGATGCCTAGCAGCCTGTAGACATCAGAGCTGTGATGACTAAGAAGATAAAAAATATTGTTTGTATATATATGTGTTTGTTATTTGGCTAGTTCAGTGAAGAGATTACATTTTATTCTCTATAAAGTGTAACCATGACATGTATATCATGACAGGTGCAATTTAATTCTTCATTATACATTCTGACATTTTTTAATATTTACTCTACTGACTTTCAAAATTACTTTGTTTCTAAAGTGTTGAAATTCTAGACATTCTAGACATTCTTTTTAAATGAGTGCAAAAACTGTCTTTCATTTTATTCTAAATCTGAGCTATTTTATCATCAATGTTGGCGGTATTCCCAGATTATCCATTAATAACTGTAGACACAAACAGTATGATATCCCACGCAGAGATTCCGCTCACTCTGTTTCCCATGTGGAATCAGCTGGGTCACTGTCAGTATTGTGGCACACAGTCACATATTATTGAAGAATGAACAAATATCTCTATCTACAAGATGAAAGTATGCCAAAAATGCAAAAAAACTAAACAAAACTAATACGCAACTAAAACCTTTTCTAAAGCCATACACTTTCTTGACCATAATGGAGATATATTAGATTTGCTTAGGTATAGAGTGTAATTCCACATAGTAGCTATACTAAATAATTTTGTGTAGAGTGTGCATTGCATATTAAAAGATACAAATGACCTTTCTGGTATTAATGTCTTTATACCAGTCAAAAAAACTAGGCATGTGCATGGGGAAAATATTCGTTTCGGTTCGGCATTCCGAAATTCGGGACTTGATCAATTCAGGAATTCGGCACTTGAACACTTCGGCACTTCGGATTTAAGACACTTCGGAACTTCGGCAACTTCGGCACTTCGGCTTCGGTACTTCGGAACTTCGGCAACTTCGGAACTTCGGCAACTTCGGAACTCTGGCATTTTGGGACTTTTGTTGCAGCCGCTTGGTAGATAACTCCCTAATTCCCACGGTATTAGGGAGCTATCTACCAAAAGGCTGAAATACCTAAATTGGTCTTTCAGCTAAATTTACTAATACTAAGTAAAGATTACTTAGTATTAGTAAATTATGCCCCTAATCGCTATACCGCGAGTAAGGGCATGTCTAGTAAACAGTGAGCAGCCTGTGGCTGCTCACTGTTAAAAAAAAATAAAAAAAATAAAGAAGGGTCCCCCCTCCCTGAGCGGGTGGGGCCCTAAATAAAAATTGGGTGGGGGGGAACCTATTGTCCTCCCCCCTGGCCCCCACCCCTGAGCGGTGGGTGGGGGCCCTAAATAAGAATAAGGGGGGACCTAATGTCCTCCCCCACTCCTGAGCGGCGGGTGGGGGCCCTAAATATTAATTGGGGGGGACCTAATGTCCTCCCCCTGGCCCCCACACCTGAGTGGTGGGTGGGGGCCCTAAACAAGAATAAGGGGGGGACCTATTGTCCTCCCCCCTGGCCTCTCCCCTGAGCGGCGGGTGGGGGCCCTAAATACAAATGGGGGGACCTAATGTCCTCCCCCTTGGCCCCCACCCCTGAGCGGTGGGTGGGGGCCCTAAATACAAATTGGAGGGGTCCTATTGTCCTCTCCCTGGCCCCCACCCCTGAGCGGTGGGTGGGGGCCCTAAATGAAAATTTAACCCCCCTCCCCCCAGGTGACTAGGGGTCCCCAAACCCCTAGTCACCCCTTCCCCCCAAAAATAAACTCCTACCTACCCCCCTCACCCTAAAAATAATGAGGGGGGGACCATTTAACTAAGTACCTGTAAAAATAAACTTACCATTTAATGTTTTCTTTCTTCTAAAATCTTATTTTTTCAGCCCCAAAAAAGGGCAAATAAATATCCATAATAACCGACGCAATAAAAAAAAAAAAAAAAAAAAACGAGCGCAAAAAAAATAAT
This sequence comes from Pelobates fuscus, assembly GCF_036172605.1. NCBI lineage: Eukaryota > Metazoa > Chordata > Amphibia > Anura > Pelobatidae > Pelobates > Pelobates fuscus. The sequence continues at coordinate 290,931,154 of NC_086320.1, read as the reverse complement.
AATCCATCTTCACCCATGGAGGGCTCAGCGCAGACTGAGCTCTGCAGGGCGGGGGAAGGCTTATAAAGCCTTGCCCCGCCCTGCAATTAGGCTCAGAGCACTCTGATTGGTGGGTTTAAGCCATCCAATCAGAGTGCTCTGACAGGTAAATGAAGAGACTGACAGGTAAGTATCTACCTTTACCTGTCACAGCACTCTGATTGGTTGGTTTGAAATCCACCAATCAGAGTGCTCTGTGTCATTTTACAGAGCGTGGGAAAGTTCTTTGGAATTTTCCCACGCTGTGTAATTTGCTCATAACTCTCTGATTGGTGGATTAAGTAACCAATCAGAGAGTTATGAGTCAAATTACATAGCGTGGGAAAATTCCAAAGAACTTTCCCACGCTGTATAAAATGACACAGAGCACTCTGATTGGTGGATTTCAAACCAACGAATCAGAGTGCTGTGACAGGTAAATGTAGAGACTTACCTGTCAGTCTCTTCATTTACCTGTCAGAGCACTCTGATTGGATGGCTTAAACCCACCAATCAGAGTGCTCTGAGACTAATTGCAGGGCGGGGCAAGGCTTTATAAGCCTTCCCCCGCCCTGCAGAGCTCAGTCTGCGCGGAGCCCTCGCTGGGTGAAGATGGAATTTTTTTTTGTGCTCGTTTTTTTTTTTTTTTTTAAATTGCATCGGTTATTATGGATTTTTATTTGGCCTTTTTTGGGGATGAAAAAATAAGATTTTAGAAGAAAGAAAACATTAAATGGTAAGTTTATTTTTATTTTTACAGGTATTTAGTTAAAGGTCCCCCCTCATTATTTTTAGGGTGAGGGAGGTAGGTAGGAGTTTATTTTTTTGGGGAGGGGGTGACTAGGGGTTTGGGGACCCCTAGTCATCTGGGGGAGGGGGGTTAAATATGTATTTAGGGCCCCCATCCACTGCTCAGGGGTGGGGGCCAGGAGGGAGGACATTACCCCCCCCCACTTCTTTTTGTTTAGGGCCCCCACCCACCGCTCAGGGGTGGGGGCAAGGGGGAGGACATTAGGTTCCCCCCCTTATTCTAGTTTAGGGTCCCCACCCACCACTCAGGGGTGGGGGCCAGGGGGGAGGACATTATGTCCCCCCCAAAAAAAATTGTATTTAGGGCTCCCACCCACCGCTCAGGGGTGGGGGCCAGGGCGAGGACATTATGTTCCCCCCTTATTCTAGTTTAGGGTCCCCACCCACCACTCAGGGGTGGGGGCCAGGGGGGAGGACATTAATTCCCCCCAAAAAAAAATTGTATTTAGGGCCCCCACCCACTGCTCAGGGGTGAGGGCAGGGGGGGAGGACATTAGGTCCCCCCTTATTCTTGTTTAGGGCCCCCACCCACCGCTCAGGGGTGGGGGCCAGGGGGGAAGACATTAGGTCCCCCCCAATTTTTATTTAGGGCCCCCAACCACCGCTCAGGGGTGGGGGCCGATGGGGAGAACAATAGGTCCTCCCCCCTTTTTTAACTTTAGGGCCCCCACCCGCCACTCAGGGGTGGGGGCAGGGGGGGGGGAAATAGGTCCCCCTTTAGTTTAAAAGCCCCCACTCGCACGTCACGGGTGGGGGCTCAGGAGGGGGGACCTTATTTTTTTATTTTTTTTACAGCTAGCAGCCATAGTCTGCTCACTGTTTAATAGACATGCCCCTACTCGCGGTATAGCGAGTAGGGGCATAATTTACTAATACTAAGTAATCTTTACTTAGTATTAGTAAATTTGTCTGAAAGACCAATTTAGGTATTTCAGCCTTTTAGTAGATAGCTTCCTAATACAGTGGGAATTATGGAGTTATCTACTTATTCATTCCTGTCATTACATTGACTGGCCAAGTAACTTACATTTTATATGAATGTATGTTACTTGATTATTGTAAATGTTGCAAACGCTTACAGCTGAATCCTGGCTATGTTTGTATACTTTTTATTTAAAATTGTATACAGTGTAACATTCTTCTTCTTTCACTGGGTAAGTATATTAGTACTTAGGCAATACTGTGCTTCGGAACTTCGTCACTTTGACACCTCGGAACTTCGGCACTTCAGCAATGCGGCACTTCGGAAATTCGGTAATTTCGGCAATTCAGGTCTTCGGCAATTCGGCACTTCGGCAATTCAACTATTCGGACATTCGGAAGCACCCGAATGTCCGAATTACCTGAAATTCGGCCGAATTTCAATTCGGACCGAAACGAATTGCACATGTCTAAAAAAAAAACACAACCCCCCACAAAAACGGAAATATATGATTTGAGTCCAGTCTAATGGAGGAGACATGTTAGATTATATATGTGATGGATGGCACCTTTTGAGACAGCGTCTTTTAATTTATTTTGTTTTTTTAACCACATGTGAGAGCTAGGTTGGAATTTTTCATGTCACACACATACACTTCTCCTGTATGTATTGCTGACCATGAGTGAAGTTTGAAAATCATTGTTCATTCCTCTCTCTGTTCCAGGGTATTTGACTGGGAACCTCTGTATAGAATACAAGGGAGTACTATCACTTCTGATCCCCCCCCTTTCTTGATGAGTCTTGAGCACCCTTGAATGGCATTTTCATTATTATTTATTCTTAAATTTTAGTGTTCTACATGTTGACAACTAATTTAATTATTTATTTATAAAATATTTTACCAGGAAAGATACATTGAGTTTTCTCTCGTTTTCAAGTATGTCCTGGGTCAACAAATCATTGCATTGTTACAAATAGGGTACAATAAAATACAAAAACAATATTAATACACAATAAATACAAAATTGAACATAGAACAGGTAGGAAATATATAATCAACCATGACAGGTGCATTCTGTTTTGAGGTATGTAGAAAGGGATCTCTTAAAGGACTTTAGGCTTGGGGAAGATTTTAAATTGTGCGGGAGGTCGTTCCACAATTGTGGTGCTCTTTAGGAGAAGGAGGATCGGGCTGCTTTCTTTTTATATTGAGGTAGACTAAGTAAAGTGTTGGTACTGGATCGGAGGTTATAGGAAGTGGGAACAGCCGGGGAAAGCATTGTGTTCAGGTAGGGTGGGAGTTTCCCAGAAAAGTTCTTAATCACAAGGCTGGAAAGATGAAGGGTGCGTCTGGATTCCAGCGACAGCCTAATGCAAGCAAACTATTAGTTTATTTATGTAGTCATTAACTGAAAGCTATCAGCTCGCATTCTCAGGCAATGTGCTGGCCCTGCTCAACTCTGGAGAGCTAACTTAAGCTCCTAAGCAAGAGTTTCTAGGTCTCTCACTGAGGTAATGGAGTTATGGAGCAGTGCCTGGGGGACCCCAGCTAAGATGTCAAACAGTTCTAAAACTATTGGGGGGAAGGGGGGAAGGAGCAGGGCACTTCTGGCACCATAATCAATATAGTGCTTTTTAATGGTTAAAGCATTTGGAGTGTTCCTTTAATAAACTTAGACCCATCAAACCTTCACATCATTGCCCATGAGGCCTTTAATCCACCACTGATTTCAATTTATCTATATCTAGTCATAAGATATCCCCCTTAATGTGTGGGGCCTGAATACTCCTGAAAAGATGTTCTTGATGGACAATTACATAACTCGTTCATGAGATAATGTGTGTTTTTTTTATCCACAAATCCCACTTTAGGGTAAACACTGCCCTTACTTCATCCTACTTCTTTTATAGTAACTATGAAGAGGTAAAGTCCAAGGGTACATCCATTCTGATTTTGGCCTATATACATTTTATCATTAAGGACCTGATACAAGAGGACCTTGGAACAAGAGTTCTTGGCTGGCTAATGTCAATTTTGTGCATATTTCTAAGCACATAGTTGCATTAATTGGCTGTACAATCAGATGCTTTCGACCTATAAATGAGCGTCAAGATAGGCATTCACCTTATGTAGCGCTGCAGAAGCGGGATGTTGTAAATCTGCTTGAGAGGAGACTGGATGCCCAGTAGGGACCCAAGTAAGCAGGCAAACTACTGTAAAACAAATTGCCCCATTACCGGAGAATGGCACCAAGGTACTCCTACCATCAAACCACTACAGAGGTATATATGTACCTAATTCTTAAACATAAATGTTTATGAATGCTTCTAACAAACCAATTACAATCCTCTCTGTTCCCATTCTCTCTCTTCTCTTCTCTGTTTCTCTTGTCTTTTTCCTCCATCTTCTTCCTTCATTTATCTCATCTTGTGGTGATCTATTATGAACAAGATTGGAGTTGAATTTACCCTTGTTTAAAGTGATTGGAGCTCTCCAAGATTATTCCCAATATATATGTACTTTTTGGTTGGAATATTCTTCAGTGCGGAACTTCAGTTTAATTGTTTCTTTGTTAGAATTTCAATTACATTGGGTGCCTACCAGTGTTAATTTTGACGGCACGTTTAAATTTAGTTTTAGTCATAGTCTTTTGACGAAAAAGCTATTTTAGTTTTAGTTCTATTTTAGTCATCTGAATTGCTTTAGTTAACTAAATCTCCAGTAGATTTTATTCAACTAAATCTCCAGTAGATTTTAGTTGACACAACTAAAAGCTAAACAGGTTTAGTTAAAGCCACTATCTGTCTTTTTTGCCTCTTTCCCAGCCCCTCTGTATCTCTTTGTGTGTCCCCAGCCCCTCTTGGTGTCTCCTCCCCAAGTCCCTGTCTGTCTCTTTTGCCCCTTCCTCAACCCCTCTTTCTCTCCATAGCCCCATTTGTGGGTCTCTTCCCCTCAGCACCTTGTCTCTATCTCCCACAGCCCCTGTATGTCACTTTGTGTGTCCCTTACAGCCCCCTCATGCATCTTACCTCCACCATGTGTCTCATTCCCACAGCTGCCCATGTATCTCAATTCCTCCCCCAGCCCCTCCACATGTCTTATTCCCCCCCAATCTCTCCCTGTGTTTCATAACCCCAAGCCCCTCCTTGTCTCATTCTCCTGGCCCTCCATGTGCCTCATCCTTCCAGCCCTCCATGTGTCTCATTCCCCCAGACCCTTCATGTGTCTCATTCGCCGAGCCCCCTCAAGTTCCTCATTCTCCCAGCCCCCCCATGTATCTCATTCCCCCAGCCATCCTCATGTGTCTCAATCCCCCAGTCCCCCATGTGTTTCAATCCCTCAGCCACCCATGTGTCTCCTTTTCTCCCTCCCCCATGTGTCTTACCTGCCAGTGTTAATTTTGGTGACAAATTTCAATTTAGTTTTAGTCGTATTTTAGCCATCTGAATTGTTTTAGTTTTAGTCTATTTTTAGTAACATTAATACTGGTGACTACCTATGAAGACGGGATTACAATACAGACTGTTATAAAGTACTTGACAATAAGATGGATAGTTTTTTTACCCAATGAGAGTTTCTCACCTGCAGTGCTTATCTGTCAACTAGGCTCTACATACCAATCAATGTATAGAAAGCAGGATAATATCTAAAGCTATTGTGAAGGTTTACAATCTAAAGAGCCAAAGAAGACAATACGCCTAATTGGCTTCATTCAATAACCAACATAGACTCTGAAACTTTATGCCGACTTACGACCCACAGAATTACCTTATTTAACCAGGGAGCTCAATGCTCTCTTCTTATGAAAATAGACCTTTTTTATTCCCAGGGTAATGAATATGACAAACTAGTGGCTGATGTGTTTAAGCAGAGAATAAAAAAAAACACCCTAAGGCTGAGTTTGCATTTACAAAAAATAAGCTGATCCTATTTTAGAGGTGGGTCTAACTTGATTGCTAGAGCAGTCTTTTTATTTTTCCCCCGAAAATTACTAATTACATGTGCTGTTTCCTCCCCTGTTTTTCACTTAAAATATCTCTATCAAAGTAATTCCGCTCATATTGTATCTTTCTTGTATATATGTTTAATAGATTGTATCTTTCCTGTATATGTGTTTTATACACATGAAAACTTTAATAAACACATATTTTTTTAAAAAACAAACAAACCTCTCTGTCATGGTTATGTTTTGGTTTTTAATACAATTCTCCTAATTCATGTTAGGTTTGTTTTTGTGTCAAGGGTTCATTTATTATTGTGTATAAGCAGGGACTATTCAAGATTAAAAAGGCTACAAAGAGCCAACTACTATATTGGTTTACTCTAAACCTTAATCCTTTGTACATCTGACTACACATAAATTAACGGAACTCAGTTACATTAAGAAGCAAGGTAGAGATGTACAAAGATGCACATCGAAAGTAAGTAGCAGTCTACACCTCCATACTCCCTCAGGAATTCAACAAAAATACATTTATTCTAGTGTCTTCACACAGGGAGAAACTTAAGATTCTTCAAAGTCAATTCCATGTGAATTTCACATTTTAGACCAAATTAGCTGAAGTGGAAGTGTAGTTGACTTGGATAATTATGGCCTTGAATTTGAAATTCACTATGAATTCACTTTGATTTCCGGACAATTCATACTTTCTTAAATAACCCGTACAGTGTTTAATGTGCGTGACAAAAAAACTGAATGGTTAAAAAATGTCCTAATACCCATTGTAGTGCTTTGAGAAAGGTACCTTAAACACAAATACGATATCGGAATTAATTCCCCTTTGTTACATTACAAAGCAAGGGAAGCCAATTAACACCCAGGGAGCAATTCCCATGACTTTAAATAGCTCATATTCTAATACTTGAATTAGGGCGTAATACATAAATAAACAAAACATATATATGGAATTAGGAGAAGGCATTTTTTATATAACATGCAAAACATGACCAATCTGATTTAATTCCTTCAATCTAATATTACATTATTATTGCATCTACACATAAAATGTAGCCATCTGTTTTTCTATAACATTGTTAAATTCTTAAGAACTATAAGTAGCAGACTATTTGTCTGTAACTGCATTAATGTTTACTTGTTCGACATTTATATTTCCTTCATTTTTCAACTTAAAAACATTTGGAATGGAAATAAGACATAAACTAATTTGTGGACAATTTTATGTTGAATGTCTTCTTATTTGTTTATTTTTAATAGTGCATGGGTTTCCAGAGCACCATCAATTCACTTGCTGCGTGTGCTAATCTGTCTGAGGTTATTAATGCGTGATCCATTTTATCAGGTGTGTTCAATAAACATATCTAAATCTTACTATGTATTGTTTCTGAGTTATATATATGTTTGTTCAAATTGATGAATTGGCTATTTGGCTCTACATATTTTGACGATCAACAAAACAAATTGTCAAATGTGCCCTGTCTATGCTCCATTCCTGTGTCAAGGAAATGCAGCTGACTTAAACTCATCCTTTGGTGAAAGAAAGTCAAGAGTAGGATAAAATTATCCCACTTTGTCATATGTTTTAAAGAAAACTAGATTCGAAATAAAGAAAAGAAGAACAGATTCTGAGAGAGGAAGAGAAGGGGAAACCATAGGAGAAAGTTATGTGTGACGCTGGTGCTTTAACTGGCAATATCCATAATGGGTAGATCTGACTCTAAATGGCATGTCATCCTGGCATCATGCGCACCAGACTGATAGCCTCCATGACTGAACCCCACCACAGTAGACCTTGCAGAGAGCTTTGCTGATGTACTCTCTGCATGCTCCAAACGTCATCCGCATAGTGCGAGCATGTCTAAAGATGTCCCAGGATATGAGACACCAGGAAACAAAATTGCAGAGGTGGGATAGGACTATAATAGGGACTTTCCAGATGAAACTGATATCGTTGAGAGGTCTGAAACTGCAATGACAACTGGAATATAAATGCTGTTTGAGGACTTGTTTAAAGCTGTCAGGTTGTATGAAAGAACAATGCGGAGTCCCCACTTATTAATGAACTTAGAATTATTAATGAACCAAGTGGGGTTGCATTAAATCATCTGCAGATATCTCAGGAAGGGATAGGAGAGTTTTTGTCTGTCTCCTATACACAAGGAGAAGTGGACAGGCAGGGGGGGGGGGGGGGGGGAGTGGAGTGGGGGACCCAAGTGGTAGAAACATAGGGGTGAGGTACTCAAGTGGAGGGAGATACAAGCAAAAGTCAGGAGGAGGGAGACACAATCAGAGAACAAACTGCAGTGACAACCGTGCTTAGAGTGCCTCTTTAAATGTAACAATTTCAGAGGTGTTCTAATGGGCAACTCTGCCCCAAATGCCACATACCCTAGGTAAGTTTTATGACCACTGATCTGGAGAGATAAGAATGACTTTATGAGAACATTGTTGGCAACTTCAAGCTCCAATGTTTTTCTGTGGAGAGAAATGCCAAAAATTAGCTTCATAACATATTACTGACATTTATAGTGTAACTTTTATAATAGAACCTTTCCCCTATTCCAGAGAACACATTATAATAACAATCCCCCTTTCAAGTGAGTAGAAAAAAATGTTGTTGTTTTTTTTTTTTTAATTTATAGCCACTGAAAAGGCATTTACAAGTACTTCATATTCATATAGGAATCTAGCCTTCCACTCCCTCCTGAAATGGTTTTGTAGACTACTTGTAAATAAACATCATTTTAAAGAATATGGGATTACTATTGAGGCTCCCTCCTCTTTTCCTACACATATGTTTAAAATCATAATGCATTCATTATTATTTCTATTTTATTCTCTATCTCGTTTATTTTAGGGTACTCTTCACCAAATGAATGGAGTTGATGTTCTTGCTCAGGTAAAATTAAGACAAACTCATTTTCACTGACATTAATCATGAATTGCCATTATCTAAGTTTGCCAGATCAATGTTTCCATTTCCATTGTTATATGGTGACTGAACAATCCAGGGCTGTAATTGATATAAAACAATTCCAGCAAATCAGATGAAATTTCACACATGAAACACTTACCTCCACTTGTCCTAACACCCTGGTCTTCATTCTGAATAAAACCAAATTCCTCTACCAGGGTTCTATTCTATAATTTATCATTGTCCTGTATAAACTGCATATGGTGGTCTTTCCTTTGTCTTACTCATCACATTTTGTAGTTCAAACTTCTTGGCTGCACTCTAGCAGCTAGGAAAGGACGAAGAAGAAAAGCAGGCTTTTAGTAAACTGAGAACATTCTGCAATATAGGATTTCAATTTTTTTTTTTTAATGAAACACATTTTTACCTTATTTTCCTTAAAGTAAAAAAGGTAGAATTATTAACATACCGGCTAAAAGCATTTATAACTATAGATAAGTAAACAGGCATGAATCAGCTAGTTGTGGGCATTCCATTGTAGGTGTTCTATTGGCACAAAAAAACCTGAATCCAGAAAGCAAACGTGTTTTTTAAACAAAACCATAAGCCAGAATCCACAAATACTTCAGTGTGTGTTTAGGCAATCAACACCTACGCTACATATATTTAGTGGTGAGAAAGTCTCTCAAAGAAAGTGTTATTTAATAATGTTTATTTATAAATGTGTCTAAAGAAAACCTACAGTTCAAAACATAATCTAGACAGAATAGCATTTTAACCATTGATACACTATGTAATATTTCTCAGACCTCTTTTTGACTTTGATCACCATGTCACAAATAAATTGACGCCTTAATTGACAATATATACTCATTTAAAATTGTATTCTGCTCTAGTTACCTTGCCCTTTGTGTAAATGTTTCACCCCTCAGAGAAACAATTTTTTTAGGTTATTACATAAAGAAACTAGAACTCGTGGAGATAATAAATAATCATGAAATAAAACACCCACATGAATGAGGGATAACCCCTAAACAGTCAAAAGACTTAGCTCATGGCAGAATTGCCCTACCTAGACCAAAGTAAATACTAATTAAAGCTAAAAAATATATAGCGAGGGCTTGCACTCCTGGTGTAATCCTGTGGTGCCCGGTGCTGGTCTGGCAAGGATCATGTAGACATAGCAGAAATGACCGCACTCCATTTAAAAAGTCAACATTTTCAACATTTCAAAACATGTTTTGTCCTGATGAAAGCTCCATGTGAGAGCTGAAACGTTGACTTTTTAAATGGATTGAATAAAAGTTACATTTTATTTGAAAATCTCTGCAAGGGTGAGGGGGGTGGTAGAGCTAAGCAAACATTTTGTGTATACAGTTGAAATATTTGCCAATCAAATTATGTCAGCCAAAATATTAATAACTACATGTAGCTACAAGTACAAAATATTACAGTATTAAGTTATAGGTAAAAATGGTAGCATTGTTATAGTAAATGAATAATATAGTAACAAAGGTGAAATAAATACAATTTTATCACATGACAGGAGGCTTCCTATTTTGCATATCTCTCTTTACTAAAACTCCATAGCAGTAAAGAAAGTAAAACGTTTTAACCAATCAAAATGCAAAAGAGGGTTAGGTTTCCCAGAAAATAGGCTCCTGCCCTTCTTTCTTTACTGCTCCATCGCAGACAGGTCAGAGTTTTGGGCTCTTCCCTAATATATATATTTGACTATTATTTTTACTGTGTTGTATTTTTACATCTGTTTATTTTATATTCATTTATATATATATATATATATATATATCTTTATTGTGTACTGAATTATTTTCCTATCTATCGTTTGTACAGTGTACTGTCTTTAAATATACTTTTTCCTTTACTTTATTTCCATCTACTCGGTATATAATTTTTCTCTCCACTTGCCGCCCGCGGGCGGACCCGCCGAGGTCTTTCTTCCCTACCCTACCTTCTAACGCCGCATACATACGGCTGTTCTACCCTCTTTGCCGCTCTCGCGGCTTTCCTCACGCTCGTCTCCTCACTCGCGCGTCGGCCATTTGCAATCTCGCGTCTCGCGAGATTGCGGCCGCCATCTTGTTTTTTCTCGGTGCCGCGAGGGACACGCTCAGGAGACCGGCGGTTAATTACCTGCACTTAGTTTGAGGTCAGTCTGTTAATTTACTCATTGCTGTACACAGGCACCAGGAAACTTTTGACTGTGCCTGTCTGGAGTGCTGCTCCATTTAAACTGCTGCTTATCTGGAGGTCGCCCTGTGGCCACCTCTGTTTTTCTCTGGGTGAAGCCCAGCTCATTGAAAAGCCCAATTGGTGTGGTGTTTTGGCTTCCAAAAGCCTCCTTTATTATCACTATCAGTGCATTACAATATATTTTTTACTATTCACCTGTGATACACTTACCTGTATATATATATCCTTAGATCCTGCTAGGATCATTTTTTTCAATACACCACAGACCCTGCTGGGGTTATTATCACACTATAATTTTGTGATTATATCTGTTGGGACACCACTGCACCCTGCTGGGGTCAGCCAAGTGTTACCTATATAAAAATACGTACAGCTGCACTGACCTCTATAGCTACTATATAATTATTTCGCCCTGTGCCATATATATTATCTGCTAGTAATAAAACATGGAAGCTTCTCAAAATACAGCAGACTTCCAGACTATGATAAACGAGGCAATAGCAGCCTCCATGGAGAAAGCCCTCTCCAAAATGATGGCCTCTACTACCGAAAAGAGAATGCCACCAAAAACCCACCAATCCCGACACGATTCAGATTCCGAGGATTCGGAACCACATAAGAGCCAGGAACCTTCCACTGGCAAACGCCACTGGAAAGGGGAAAAGGGCAAACAGAACCCTACTAAGGAAAAAAACCCAGCTAAAAAGCGTAAGCCCTCCACGGTCGCTACTCCGACCCCACTACTTAATTACTCCTCCGATGAGGACGACATGCAGTCCAAGTCCTTGGCCATTTTAGACGAGTGGCAGGCTGAAGTATCAGACGGACAGGAAGACTCTTGGGGCTCTGAATCCGAGTCCCAACCCGGTCTACTTCCACACACACTACTGGGGGACTCCCAAGTGACCGATGCCGCGGTTAACCTGCCAGAGGACGAAGATGCCATCTTCGATCCATCAGGCCAGAGACTGTTCGACCCACGAAATCTAAGGCACCCACGATCAGGGGACTGGACGCCCCCAGAACACTTGTCAAAATTTATGCACCTCTGGCTTCGAAAATCTATGGACAAGACTGTCCGCAATAGACTGCGTTCCGAATGCCCAAGACCCTCGCTACCAGACCATGTAGCGGAGATGCCCGAGTTTGACCAGGTGATGACCACCTTTATGTCCCGCGGTGGCCGTGACCCACGCAAAGGCGTGGAAAAAGGTTTCAGGGCAGTCCAAGACAAACTCCTGGACTTGGTGGGGCCACTTTCCAGGATCATGTACCTGGCAGATGACGCTCTCACAAAAGCAGACCAATTTGACGCGACCATGGTTCGCGAGTGGGCTCACGATGTACGGGAGTGGGCACAAAGATGCTTTTGCTTTGTGGGAAATACCAATGCTGCCCTTTCTTCTGAGCGGCGCAAAGCAGCTTTACTCCGTATTGACGGAAAGTTGGTGGAATTGGGCACCAAAGAAATAGGTCCTTTGGCACAGGGCAAACTATTTGGAGATCCTTTCCTCAAAGACTTAAACAAACATGTAAATATTTTTACTTCACTAAACAAAGCCCAATCGTCCATGAGGAGAGTGTTTAGAAATAACCCCACCAGGGGTGTTTTTGGAAGGGCTGGCCGCCAAAGGGGCCGTGCTGCCAGCCGATTCTGGCCTTCAGGCCCCCGCAACTCGAGACCTCAACCTTTCTACCCCGAAGTGGGGTACCGTCAACAGTTCCCTTACACCAGAGGAGCAGACAGAGGACGTGGACCACGTACCCGTGGCAGAGCTCGCTTTTCCACAGGTAAGCAACCAATTGATTCCTTCTTTTTCCCATCGTATTGCAGGTCGCATCTCCCTTTTCTTTCAGGAATGGCGAACCATTTCCACAGACAGCTGGATCCTACAAACGGTGCAAGGCTATATGATCGACTTCACGTCCCAACCACGACAGACGGTCGCTCCATACCCCATCAGATGTTCAACCGAGAACTCCGAACTCATTCACAAAGAACTACAAGACCTACAAGCGAAAGGCGCAATCGAACCCGCCTCCGGACCACAAGGCTTCTTCAGCAATATATTCCTGGTGAAGAAGAAGACAGGGGACTTTCGCCCCGTCATCAACTTAAAACGACTCAACGAATATGTTACTTACAGGCACTTCAAAATGGAAGGCATACACCTCCTGAGAGACCTATTACAGGACAAAGATTGGTTCACGAGATTGGACCTAAAGGACGCATACTTTTCAGTACCCGTCCACCATGCCTGTCGACAATTCCTGCGATTCCATTGGCAGGGCCGCCCCTGGCAATTCACATGCCTCCCTTTCGGCCTCAGCTCAGCCCCATGGTGTTTCACCAAACTACTCAAGCCCGTGGTCGCTCACCTTCGGGCACAAGGAATTCGGTGCATCATATATCTGGACGACCTCCTGCTTTTCTGCTCCGACAAGTCCAGACTAATACACCACACAGGATATGCCACAGACCTTCTTTCATCCCTGGGCTTCATAGTAAACTTCCACAAGTCAGCCATGACACCTTCTCAAACAGTACAATTCCTCGGATTCAAGATAGACTCCACCACAAGCACTCTACGACTACCGGCGTCAAAAATCTCAAACATTCGCAAAGAACTGCGCAAGACCATTCGCGCCCACACCATTCCACTCCGTGCCCTCGCTCGAATAGTGGGACTCCTCTCAGCTTCCATACAAGCTATTTTCCCGGGCCCGCTCCACTACAGGGCAATGCAACGCCTCAAGGCCTCTTTCCTCAGGCAGAACCCATCTTACGACCAACCGATTCCAGTAACGGAGGAGGTCCGACAAGAACTCAGTTGGTGGCTGGACAGCATGGAAGCATGGAACGGTCGAGCCATCTTTGGGAGCACACCCGACATAGTCCTGGAATCAGACGCCAGCCTCTGGGGTTGGGGCGCCACAAGCAACGGTGCATCAACAGGCGGAGCATGGACCTCTCAAGACCTCCACATGCACATAAACTGCTTGGAACTCCTGGCAGGATCTTTTGCCATCCGCAGCCTTGCAAAAGAAAAGACGGACTGCTGCATCCTCCTTCGGATGGACAACATCTCAGCAGTCCGCTACATCAACCGCCTGGGCGGAGCGCGCTCCCGGATTCTGTCAGAAATAACGAAAGAGATTTTCGACTTCTGCTTACCCCGAAACATCTCCCTCAAAGCGGAATATCTCCCGGGGGACACGAACCTCACGGCAGACTGGTTCTCACGACATTGGAGGGACACCAGCGATTGGAAACTGGATCCCCAAATATTCCAAAGTCTGCAACAACATCGAGGTCCATTTCACCTAGACCTATTTGCGTCTCGCAACAACAGGCAAACACAGACATACTTCAGTTGGCTACTGGACCCGGAGAGCGCAGCAACAGATGCTTTCCTCCAACCATGGCCGACCACCAGGGCATACGCCTTTCCCCCATTCGCCATGATAGCCAGGACCATACACTACCTGAGGCAACAACGAGTATCTCTTCTACTCATCACACCTCTATGGATGGGACAACCATGGTTTCCAGACCTCCTAGCCCTATCTCTTTAGGATCCCCTCCTACTGCCATCGCACCAGTATACCCTCAGGGATCCGAAAGGGAGCCCCCACCCACTGATCCTAGCCAACCGACTCAATCTGGTGGCCTGGACACTTTCCGGGGTACCTGGCACGTCGGCGAACTATCGCAGGCTGCTAAGGACCTCCTATGGGACTCATGGGCTCCAGGAACCAGACGATCCTACCTGTCCGCTTGGAATTCCTGGTCCGATTGGTGCATGGAACGGAACCTTGATCCATTTACGGCCTCTATCCCTTCCATTTTAAACTACCTAACACATCTGTTCTCAACAGGACGGTCATATAGGACAATTAATGTAGTCCGCTCCGCCATCTCGGCGGCCCACGTTCCTATTATGGGGACCCCAGTTGGTAAAGACCCACTAGTATGTCGACTCCTCCGGGGCATCCGCCTACAACGGCCCCCCGAAACTAGATATTCTCAACTCTGGGATGTCGAGATAGTCCTACGCTTCCTGAGGGAATGGCCGACTAACGATAGACTATCACTCCGACAACTATCAGCAAAACTAACAATTCTGCTCTGTCTAGTGTCCTTCCGCAGAGTTTCAGACGTCCGGGCGTTTGACATAGACGCATTCTCGGTCTCCCCGGAGGGGGTCACATTCCACATATCACGTCGCACGAAATCGGATTCTTCTACAGTTTTCTATCCCTTCTTCAACTCCGACCCACAGCTCTGTGTCGTAGCCACTCTCCGACGATATGTTGAAGTTACGCTCCCGATTCGGACACCACCTACTGGACAACTCCTCGTGTCGTATGTTCGACCACATGTCCCCATCACTTCCACTACACTCGCCAGATGGGTTCGCTGGATACTTTCGTTGGCAGGCGTAGACGCTTCCTTTGGGGCCCACTCGGTACGAGGAGCAGCTGCATCCACAGCCTTCTCTGCGGGCGCATCATTATCGGACATCCTACGTGCCGCAGACTGGTCGAGAGAATCTACGTTTCGTACCTTTTACTTTCGACCGAACTCTAACGCGGCCATGTCACTCTTACTACAGCGTTAAAAATGCAAAATAGGAAGCCTCCTGTCATGTGATAAAATTGAAGATTATGCTAGCGTCAGTGTACCTATAATCTTAATTTTAATAATGACAGGAGGCGAGTATTTTCCCCCCCTTTCCCACCCGGGGAAGATAGAACTGTTAGTACCATCGCTATGTAAGATAGAACTGTTAGAACTAAACGCTATGTTCTCTCCCTCTATTTCATATCTGTCTCTAAGCTATTATCTGTCTCTAAGCTATTTTCTTCATCGCCTGGGGACAGTAAACTGTTATCTTTTGTGTCTCTCATTTCGCATATGTTGCTAATATCATTGCTGGGTCACTGCCATTATAACAACCAGTAGGAGACCAGAGTCTAACCCATTTCACACTCTCATTTCAGTTTAACTTCATCAGTCTGGAGTTTCAAGAGCCACTTTGGCGAAGTTTCAAGACAACAACTCTCCATGAGGACTGTCTACTGTTGCACGCTCACCCGTTGACGTTGGTTGCAGTTTGATCATGTCACTACTGCCGTTTCTGCTGTTGTGCCTTCCAGATCTCCTTGAAGAACTTTCTCTATGTTACAATATTAACTTTTCTCTGTTACGATGTCGCTTTGAAAGAGGAGGAGGAGCCTATTTTCTGGGAATACCTAACCCTCTTTTGCATTTTGATTGGTTAAAACGTTTTACTTTCTTTACTGCTATGGAGTTTTAGTAAAGAGAGATATGCAAAATACTCGCCTCCTGTCATTATTAAAATTAAGATTATAGGTACACTGACGCTAGCATAATCTTCAATTAAGTACCTTCCAAATTTGAGTCTGTACTTTAAAGTTGCAATAAGAAGTGGCTTTGTTTCAGTTGGTTTGTGGAATTGTACAACTAATATTTTTATTATTAATTATAAAACAACCAACCTTTCTGCAGTGCTGGGTTCACAAGACATACTAGTAAATTCATGAACTTTAAAAAAAACAAAAAAACAAAAAAACAACTTATAAAAAACAATAGGTGATGATGGACCTGCTCATATAAGCTTACAATTCACTGTTTAGCAAATAAAAAAAGAATAAATAAAAAAATATCCTTAGTCAAAAATTTTCACAAAGACAGTAATTGTATTAGGTTAATGCATATTATCCTCATATTTGTTAGGAACCAGTCACCTTTAAAGGCATACTGTAGGAATCAAAACAACTGTAGCTTAATGAAGCAGTTTTTGTGTATGAATCATGCCCCTGCAGTCTTACTGTACAAGTCACTGCCATTTAAGAGTCAAATCACTTTTGTTTCTAATTATGCAGTCCTAGCCACACCTCCACATGACACAACCTGCATCAAAAAAGTTTCACTTTCAGTCAGATGTTAACTTTCTTTAGAAGTTTTTATCCCCTGTTCTGTAAATTAAACTTGAATCGCACACAGGAGGCTCCAGGAGGCTATTAACAGAACAAGATGAATAATTCTAGATTAAACAGACTGTGCAATAAATGAACCTAGAATATCTAAGTTTTATTTTAATGGGCCTATTCCATGGGTCTGGGCCTGGAGCTGCAGCTCCATCAGCCCCTATGTTAATCCGGCCCTGTCCTGAACTCGTGTGCAACTGTTCCTTGAATTATTTTAAATAATAAATAATTGTTGATACAGCAGGATATTTTCACACTTTGAAACGTTAATGTCTCTTAAGAATTGTGCATCCACATTCAGCTTTGTTAATTCTGCTGTAAATTATATCTCTAATTTTAACCCTACAACTAAGGAATGTATCTCCATATATAAAAACTGTGGCTATATATAGGTATTCAAGCATTATCTGTAAACATTTGATGGTGTGATTAATAAATTATATATGCTTGTTTATGTATGACACTATGTAATGCAGGGTCGGACATCTCAGATCTCAGTAATGGTGGGAGTTGCATGCTCTCTCCCTTTAGTGATATGCCAGTAGAGGAACAGGGGTAACAGAAATAGTATAATTCTCTCTCCCCGGCTCTTCTTCGAACATATATCTAATAGGAGAGTGGCTAAATGAAGCACCTCCCATGTGAGGGTCCTGGAGAAACTCATAAACCACTTGGCCTTCAGTATATTGGTTTAGAATGATATCTCCAGCACCCCTTGATGGCATGATTTTCCCATAACTCACATTTTTGTATTGCTTTTATGTATGTGTGTGTTAAAAACAAGCAATCGAATGTCCGAGTAAGCACTATGCTGCACATTACATATGATCACAGACACAAAGCACACAATTGTGAGACTGAAGCGCCATCTACAGGGAATGTTAAGGAACATTGCTAACATGTTTTTATACAATTTTTCAGTTTATGGAGACAACATGTGATACATATCTTTTGTATGGAGAAGAGGATTTTAATGTTGACAAACTAGTCAATTTGACTTGTAAGTATCAATTATTTAAAAAACAAATACATTATAAACTTAGCAAATTAACTTGTGATGTATATGTTGCTGGTGGTCACTTTTTTTTAAATTCCCCTTCAAAGACATTGTGGTTTTTATTTACTTATGATTGCATCACATGCTGACCTGAAGTAACCATTCTGATTTACATATTTATTATACACAGACATAGTAGAAGCCATGCTTTTGTCACACATAGAGAACTGTGTCAAATGCAAACTGATATAAAGTCCACAAAGGCACCAAATGAGTTTGACTGTCATCCTTTCTGTTCTGTCACCCCCTCAATCCCCCTCCCGTCGCCCCTAGCCCTTTTAATGTCCCAATAAAGTTTTCCTTTAACATTACCTCCAGTTGAGGCTATAATTCAGGGCTCTCCTTACAGGGATCCAGAGTGTACCGCTTAACTGCCTGTGGAAAAGGTGATCCTATGTCATAGACTTTTGGAATGCCAATTGGAATCCAGGCATGATTTATCAGACTTTGTGGATAATACTGAGCCTATCCATATAGGTTTATAGCAATTTTCTGTTCATTTAGTTTTGCAGAGATTCCCTTAAAGGGACACTATAGTCACCAGAACAACTACAGCTTATTGAATTTGTTCTGGTGAGTAGAATCATACCTCCAGGCTTTTTGCTGTAAAACCTGTCTTTTCAGAGAAAATGCAGTGTTTACATTACAGCCTAGTGATAACTTTACTGACCACTCCTCAGATGGCTGTTAGAGATCCTTCCTGGGTCATGGGTGCCTAAAATGCATCCACACATTCTGTGTCTCCACCCTCTGCATGCAATTGATTCAATTCATCTCTATGAGGAGATGCTGATTGGCCAGGTCTGTGTTTGAATCATGCTGGCTCTGCTCTGCCCTGATCTGCCTCCTTGTCAGTCTCAG
This sequence comes from Pelobates fuscus, assembly GCF_036172605.1. NCBI lineage: Eukaryota > Metazoa > Chordata > Amphibia > Anura > Pelobatidae > Pelobates > Pelobates fuscus. Next base: position 290,912,384 of record NC_086320.1, on the reverse strand, counting down.
CCAATCCTATGGGGAAGCATTGTGATTGGATCAGGCTACCACATCTGATGATGTCAGCAGACTGCTTGTTTTTCTGAGTCTAACAGCATGTAGAGTTACAGCTTCAGGCTTGAATACAGTAAGATTTTTACTATATTTATGGAGGCATAAGGGGCCCAGGGGGGCTAGATGGTGGTGTTAATACTATAGGGTCAGGAATACATGCTTGTGTTCCTGACCCTATAGTGATCCTTTAACTAGCAGTAATTTGGGAAATATTTGTGAAAATAAAATATATTCCTTAAAGGGACACTATAGTCACCTGAACAACTTTAGCTTAATGAAGCAGTTTTGGTGTATAGAACATGCCCCTGCAGCCTCACTGCTCAATCCTCTGCCATTTAGGAGTTAAATCCCTTTGTTTATGATCCCTAGTCACACCTCCCTGCATGTGACTTGCACAGCCTTCCATAAACACTTCTTGTAAAGAGAGCCCTATTTAGGCTTTCTTTATTGCAAGTTCTGTTTAATTAAAATTTTCTTATCCCCTGCTATGTTAATAGCTTGCTAGACCCTGCAAGAGCCTCCTGTGTGTGATTAAAGTTAAATTTAGAGATTGAGATACAATTATTTAAGGTAAATTACATCTGTTTGAAAGTGAAACCAGTTTTTTTTTTCATGCAGGCTCTGTCAATCATAGCCAGGGGAGGTGTGGCTAGGGCTGCATAAACAGAAACAAAGTGATTTAACTCCTAAATGACAGTGAATTGAGCAGTGAAATTGCAGGGAATGATCTATACACTAAAACTGCTTTATTTAGCTAACGTAATTTAGGTGACTATAGTGTTCATTTAATCTCAAAGAAGACATTTAAAAAAAAAAAATCTGTGTTTTGTGTTTTATTGACAATAAATCCCACCAAAGCATAAGAATAACAATGTGTAATATGTTCTGCAATCACTAAATTCCCTTAAATGATGCAACTTATCCAACATTGAAGGCTTTTCTGCAACTATCTAAGCAAGTGGTATCATTTTGCTTCTATGACGCTTTCATGGAGAAGTAAACCCGCAGGCCTAAAAAGAAATCCTAAGTACCCCAGCCTTGAGAAAGTGATTTCTATAGATTTAAATTCCAAATTATACGTGCAGACACTGATATTTGCCTGGGATCTAGTGGGGCTGCTGTCATCTTCATGGTTTCCAGCTCCCTCATGCGCTGTTTAGTGATGCCGGGGCCCAAAGTGACATCATAACCTAGCTTTCAGTAGCACGAGGAGACAGTGTTGTAAAAGCACAGAGATTATAGCTTCCTCTTGCCTGGCTGCAGCCTCCCCCCAAACACTGTATTTGGGCAGAGTAGGCACCTGTTAAGCACAGCCTTAGCGCACAGCCGGCCGCCTCTGCCTTAGCGCACAGCCGGCCGCCTCCTGGGGGGCCCTAAGGTGGCCAGCCGACCAGCTCTTGACCAGCTTTAGGGGCATGTACCTCCTGGGATAAGCGTACGACAGGTTGACAAACATGGCATTAGACAACAACTGCTTCATTGTTTAACAAATTACTTAAGCTATGAAAATTAGTAAAATTAATTAAGTTAAATTAATCTTTTGCCTTTTCTTATTTAGATGCTGTGGTTTGTGTAAAATAAATAAATAAATAACAAAATACAATTATATTTTTGCAGATATTTTTCAAAAATTGGCTGCTGTCAAAGACCAGAGGGACTGGGTAATAGCAAGTGGAGCACACACAGTAAGTGGACATTATCAATTTACACCAACTAACAACATTTTATTGATGGTTAGGTGCAGAAAAGCAAAATAATGAATATGATATTGTAGCGCTATCTGTTTGTACGTTGTACAGTTTTCTTCTGAAATACATTTCTGTCTGTATTCTGTGTTATTGAGTTTGACTTCAAGAGATCAGCTTTTTGATAATTTATTTTAATGCAGATTATTTTAAGTATTAATAGATAGTGTAAGAAATATGTGTGGTCAGGGATAAAGGCAGAAGGTATTCAATAAGGTTTGAGCTATACCAGTAAGCTTCCCAGGTTGCTAGGAAGATAAGCATGAATGATTTAATAATGTAATCAGTTGGTAAAGTTGCGTAAAATGATACAGCAACAATGAGGATTGTTGAAAACATGAAACTATGCTGGTTGTAAGATGTGATGGATATAACTACTGCTCCTGAGAAGGTAAATACTGGTTTATTACAATGGCTCGTGTGCATCATCCAAAAATTGGAAACAAACTGTCAGAATCGACAAACTGAAAACATAAATATAACCCAATTTGGCTAAATAGATATACAAAAGGAAAATTGACTAAATGAATTGTCAGAATATTTCAGAATTTCATGAGTGCGTGACCTCTGCAAAAGAGAAAGCTCAGTAACAAATACTAGTTTGATAGCACATGTCCTCTGCGAAAGAGGAAGCTCAATCACAAAAATAATTAGATGAGCACATGATCTCTTCGAAAGAGGAAGCTGTAACCAATACCAATGTGTCTTCTGCGAAAGAGGAAGCTCAATAACAAATCCCAATTTGAAGAGCGCATGACCTCTTTGAAAGAGGAAGCTCGGTAATAAAATATGAATTTGATGAGCGCATGTCCTTCTAGAATAGCGTAAACTCAGTAACAAATGCAAATTTGATGAGCGCGTGTCCCCCCTGTAATAAAGGAAACTTAGTAACCAGATAATAATTAGATGAGTGTGTGACCTCTGTGATAGAGGAAGTTAAGAAAAACAATGAGATTTATTGCTCGTCTGTTCTCTGTGAAAGAGGAAGCTCAGTAATCAAATACCAAATCTAATGAGTGTGTGACTTCTGAAAGACAGCTTGATAAGCGTATCCTATGTAATAGAGGAAGCTGAATAACCAACTACCAAATTGATGAGTGTGAGTCCTCTGTGATAGAGGAAGCTCAGTAACCAAACACCAAAACTAATAAATGCCTGACCTCTGTAAATAGGAAGCTTAGTAATGAAAAACTGTTTAATAAGAGTGTGTATCCTCTGTGATAGAGGAAGATCAGTAACCAAGTACCTAATTGATGAGTGGATGACCAATGTAAATACATGAAGTTAACCAAATGTGAATTTGATGAGCGCATATCCCCAGTGATAGAGGAAGCTCAGTATCAAATACCAATTTGAGGACTTGTATGCAGACAGGGGGGTGTATTTCTATGGAGTGTCAGTATGTGGGTGTAAATAATATGTTTCTGTTCATACCAGAGGACAAATGAGAGACAGGGCTGGCAGAAGGTTCATAGCGGTTGCAGTGTTGGAGCCATAAAAATTGTAATGGCTAATTTCCAGTGACTTTGTGGCTTTAGATGTAAAGTACAAAGCAGATGATAAATAAGTTGGATATCATCATGTGCTATTAAGTTTGAAAGGTTTAGTTTGAATTATGCTGTGATAAATCAAAACTTGTAAAGTTAGAAACAACCAATGAACAATACGTAGGTTCTTAAAAGTAGGACACAGTATAAATTACAATTAGGGATGCAGCGCATCAATATTAAATGGGAAAACTACATGAAACCTAACTGATGATATAACAAATGATATGTGAATGCCTAAAGACAGGTATCATGGCCAAACAAAGTTTAAAATGAAAGTAATGAAAGCACAGCCGAATGTACTAAAGTGAAAAAGTAGCGCGACTGAACTTAGGGTTAATGTACTATACCAAAGTGAAAATATAGTGCAGCCAAACAAATTTTGGCTCCCCTCCCATAGTGTTCCAACCCCCCCTCCCCTCACATAGTGTTCTTTCCCCCGTCCCTTAGTGCCCATCTCTCTCCCCCCCTTGGTCCCTGGTGTGTTTTCTACCTTTCTTGTAGCATGGCTGAGTGGAGCAGACCACGGTACTGAAGCTTCAGTTTCCTGTACCCGGCCGGACTGACAGGAAGTGCTCTCTCAGTGAACACTTCCTTTCAGTCCGGCTGGGTACAGGAAACAGAAGTCACTCTAATCTAGCGCCCCCCGAGCCGGTGCACCCTAAGGCGGCCGCTTGTGCCGCCTTATGGACATGCTGGCCCTAACAGCAACATTAATAAGGAACATAAATACTCATCACTCACTCATCAATTTGCATGAAGTATAGAGACTGAGATGCAGAGTGGAGGCCTAGGATAATAGGATAAGGACGGGAAGAGAGCATAAACTGAAAGGCAAAGGCACTCTGATAACTGTAAAATTAAATGGAATTAACAAAATTAACGAAAAGTAGCTGCAAGCTATTGGGGCTGGACCTGTGAAATAGAGCAGTCCATGCATCTCATCCCACGCCAGCTCTAAAGGCATATTGTATGGGATCAGGGCAAGGGCCGGGAAGGAGCTATTGTTGGACACTGCTGAGCTGTGAGATTTCCACCATGTTCCAGCCGCAGTCATTCTTGTGTTGTGTGGAGGTGGGTGGTCTGGAGTGCCCCCCAGAAGCAGCCACTCTTTGCTGCCTGTGCTTTCCGTCTTGATTGTGATACTGGGCAAATTTATTTACACTTCTTCGCCGCCGTCTTCCACATCTGCTTTTTTGGATAGGCCTAGTCGTCCCCACCCTGGATGCTTCAGCGGTATAGCCAGGCTGAGGGAAAGTAGGTTTCTGTGGTGTTGTCCCCACTCTGACATCAACGACCAGATTCTTCTGCATTCGCCTCTAGAATGCATCACAGATTAGATCAAATAGCTCCAGCAGCCTACTGCTCAGATATGTGGGGTTAGCCTGGCACACAAGAGATATTACAGAGCAGGCAGCCGCCATCTTAGTGGATGAGTTGCAGAATTTTCCCACACTCTTGTTCGAATGTGGAACTCATGAGCATAGGTCCAAAGGGGGGAACGAGGGGGAAGGGTTTGCGAGGCCTGGCAGGACGTCGAGGCTGGGGGATCGATCGTGTCACCTGCCCTGTATCAACCACTAGGTTGCAAGACAGGCCAGCCACTACAGATGCGTCAGAAGAGTCGATGTTGCCTCAACTCCATTCCCGAGGGAGCAGAGGATGAGTTAAGTACTTGGTCTGCTCTGCTTTAGATAACAATATTTAGCTTAAATATGGGTATTCACTCTGAGCTCCGGGTGAGTGGGACTTGTCCGCATGGTGGTCAGACTCCGCCCCCAAGATTCGCATATTTTATGTTTTAAAAAAATGTCTAAAAAAAACTATGATCATTTATACATGCCTCCCACCAATTCTGTTTTTGTCAGGACAGCCCCAAATTATCAGGTCCTGTCCCGCATCCTGACTTTGTATCCTGTTGTCACATTTTGGAGATACCAGGGAAGTGTCCCAAAAAAAGCAGCTACACCTACACTCAGGGCACTAGGTTTCTGCAGACAGCACTGAAACAGTGCCCCCTGCAAGTCCTTCCCCAGTGAGCCAGCCTGGGTGATAACCAGGCAGCAAGCCATGCATTCACACTAGACTGACCTGTCAGTATGTCAGGCGCATACACCCTCTTTCCTGGCAGGACCGACTGCTTTGGGCAGAGCCAGTGACGCAATTATGTCCCTGGTTCTTTACATTCTTCTCACCGGTATCCCCGGGGTATGTTTGTATATTTTCATTATTTGTGTATTATGTAAAAAAATAAATTATATATATATATATATATATATATATATATAGAGAGAGAATAAAGATTCAGAGCACTCCAAAGGGCTTGGTGAAAAAATACTTTATCTGTGTAGAAAGATCGACGTTTCGACCCGCAGGTCTTTATCAAGATAACATCACATACAAACAAGTGTTCTTAAATAACCATGGTAATTAACAGGAAATTACTTACCCCAGTGTGACCGTGATGCCCCATCACCATGTGTAGCCATTGTGTGGTGATTAAAATGTGGCGTGTAGCGTGCGTAGCCCAGTGCTGACGTAAGCGGTGTGTGTCCAATGAGAATTGTGAAGAGATATATTAGAGATATAACTCAGATCATATCAAGGTACTTTCAAAAGGGCTCACCTTTGTCCCCACTCCTAAGATTGACACATTTAAAACGGACGTCGACCTATATAAGATGGAACGAACTCTTAACCTACAAACATTCAAACATGACAATCATCCTCCATCTCAACATCACTTTCGACTCAAAAGCATATGGGAACCCAAGACCTTACATCCTTCTATCAAAGCATTTTCCAATCTGGTCAGAAACGACATACACCACATTTTTTTGGAGCCCAGACCTACCTCGCCCAATCTCACACGCATGGAATACAAAGCCCTCAAAGACCTTGCAGGTGACACCAACATTACCATCAGACCGGCCGACAAGGGTGGCTCTATTGTCATACAGAACTACACAGCATATCGCACAGAGATTCTTAGACAATTATCTGATCAAACCACCTACCAACGGATCACGTTTGACCCAACCAACACTATTATGAGTAAACTACAATCATTAGTCACCAGGGGCGTGGAAGCAGGATGGATCGACGAACAGACCGCCAAATTCCTGATAGACCCACATCCTAACATTCCGGTGTTATACACCTTGCCTAAGGTCCACAAGGACCCCAACAACCCCCCTGGCCGACCCATTGTTTCCGCCAGACGTGGCATATTAGAACCATTGGCGAAGTTCATTGATCACCACTGCAAAACACCTTCTTTACTCATACCTACGTGTCTCAAGAACACACAGGATCTCCTCACCCACCTCGGCCTAATTTCTCTTCCGGATGGACCTATCACCCTGGCTACCGTAGACGTTAAAAATCTCTACACCATAATACCCCACCCAGAGGGATTAGAGGCCATGAGACAAATTCTGATCCACTCAGATCAATACCAGGGGCCCCCTATCGAATATCTTTTGGAATGTCTAGAATTTACCCTGACCAATAATTATTTTCGGTTCGAGAAGCATTTTTATGTTCAACAAACAGGAACGGCCATGGGATCGGCCATAGCGCCCAATTACGCCAACAGCTATATGTATGCCTATGAGCAACAACACATTTTGTCAAATTACCAATCTAACATCATATCTTATTTTAGATATGTGGACGACATTCTGATATTGTGGTCAGGCTCCTCCTCATCTTTCGACAGTATGATCCAGGACCTTAACAACATAGATTCTCCTGTACGTCTAAGTCACTGCAGTGACACCAACAGGATCCAATTTCTTGACGTTGAACTTTACCGAACACAGAACTCCATTGGATACACTTTATACAAAAAAACGTCTGACCGTAATACAGTGTTACACGCCACTAGTTTCCATCCAAGTGCACTTAAGAGATCCCTTCCGATCTCCCAGTTCCTTAGGGTACTACGGAACAATTCAGATCCAGAGAACATCAAACATCAGATGGAAACCATGCGACAAGCTTTTTTACAGAGGGGATACTCGCCCCACACACTTAAACGGTCATTACAGAGAGCCACTGAGATCTTCCATCAATCTCTGCCACAAACTGGCACAGATCCACAAGATCCAGCAACCATCACATTACCATTTTTATATCATACAGCCAGCGATCGGATCGCTAAGGTGATTCGAAACAGATGGGACCTACTGGCCGCAGACCCTACACTACATCCTAAATTTTCTCACCCTCCCCGGATTGCTTTCAGACGCAACCGCAATTTGAGGGACATGTTGGTTAAAAGCGATTATACCAACCAATACGAGACCAAAAAAGGACACACGAGGATGGGTTGCTTTAAATGCACCAATTGTGTCACATGTGGACACATGCTTGCAGGACCATCATTCGTCCACCCTCACTCAGGTAAACGATACCTCATCAGACATCACATCACCTGCCTTACGGATCACGTTGTTTATTTAATCTCATGTCCCTGCGGCCTCTACTATGTGGGGAAGACGGACCTTACACTACGAGACAGAATGAGGGGACACCGCTCAGGCATCATGACCGCATTTAGAGACGGCAAAACGGAGAAACCGGTGGCCAAACACTTTCTAGAAGCTAACCATCGACTCCCGACGTTGAAATTCATCGCCATCGACCATATCCCCCCACTGTCCAGAGGTGGCGATCGCTCCAAAAGTCTGCTCCAACGCGAAACGTACTGGATAAAGACTCTGGACACAGTTCACCCCAGAGGCCTCAACGAATATATTTCTTTTCACTCTTTTCTGGACAATCGCTAAATGGTGTCTCTCCTGTCTAGCCATAGGAAAAATAAGAAAGAATAATCTCTATTTTTCATTATTTTCCCTTTATCATTTTTTTCTTTTATTCTCATGCTCATCCTCATGATATACACAGAGCAACACATTGATCTATAGCCCATACCTGTATGCTATACAATGCATTTTTACAGATGGTTTACACCCAGTGTTTCGAGACCTCTACACCCTGTACATATGTATATACACCTACCATCACGGGTTACACTATGTTTTTTACCCTCTCCGGGGTCACTTAATGGGATTCCTCTTTCACTCACATTGCTTACGTTTTTATGCTTTGCACTCGTTAGGTCCCTATACACGCTTGTACTCCACACTCTTCCTTTTTTTCCCCCTTCCTGTACCTTTAAGATTCTCACCACATTCACCATGGTCACACTCACTAGAATTATTACTACTCTTACACATATCTATGATCCACCCAGGATCATACATTTCTAGCATATGCTTCGTACATACACATCATATTTCTCTAGGTCCCCCCGAGATTCACTCATCTCTTTATGCAGGCACACGCCAAACTGGTTCCCATGGCTACAGGACGCTATTTCATAACCTTTAGAAGCGGCATATATGCCACGTTAACTCATTAGACATGCATCTGTGGTCTAAATTTAGACTTTTCCATAACTTCTGTATCTACGTTTTCATTTATTAATAATTGTTAGATTGTCTTCCTTGATTTTAAATGTTCCGTGTTTTATTGTTCCACGCATGCGCACGCAAAGGTGGTTGTCATAGATACACAACGCCCTCTTCGCATTTTCTATTGGACACATACAGCCTACGTCATCACAGCGCGATTCTCCGTGCCTCACGTTTTTACGCATGCGCCCGCAACGACTGTTACCATAGACACATGATATCTCTTCACAATTCTCATTGGACACACACCGCTTACGTCATCACTGGGCTACGCACGCTACACGCCACATTTTAATCACCACACAATGGCTACACATGGTGATGGGGCATCACGGTCACACTGGGGTAAGTAATTTCCTGTTAATTACCATGGTTATTTAAGAACACTTGTTTGTATGTGATGTTATCTTGATAAAGACCTGCGGGTCGAAACGTCGATCTTTCTACACAGATAAAGTATTTTTTCACCAAGCCCTTTGGAGTGCTCTGAATCTTTATTCTCTACATAACAACGCTCTGCAGCACCAAGGCATTTTTTGAAGAGAAAAGCAAGTAAGGTAGAGTGCCAGACTCCGAATTTGTTTATATATATATATATATATATATATATATATTGTAGATTGAATTAGCCGTATTAGTCCAGTAGACAAGATGCCAAAATACCAGAGTATTGCAATATGCAATGATACCTTTATTAATACGCTAACATAAGAGAGAGGAAAACTCTCTCGAAATCTTGTCTTTGAAATATTATGTTAGTCCAATAAAAAAGGTATCATTGAATACTGCAATACTCTGGTATTTTGGCACCTTATTTACATATATGTATTTGAGTACAGGAACATCTGCCGAGTCACACAATAAATATTTACTTGTACCAGTAGTATCAAGCCTGTTGTGGTGTGCCAAAACCAAGCAATGGCGTAGCCCTAAAAAAGAGGACCCACCTATTGAAAGAGAATAAAAAAGGGAGAGGTGGTTAGGTTTCCAAAACGTCGTCAGAATGTCAGGAGGAAGCTGGGAGGAAGGGATTAGATATAGGCAGGCAACCACTCCCACAATTCCAGGCATTCTGCCTTATATTTGTGTATGAGATCACCTATCAAGTCATATAATAAATAAGTAATGCTGCAGTATGTAGATACAGTTTACTTTTCAGTTTCGTATTCATGCTTTCATTTTCTTCTGTACCAGTTGATTACCACATTTTTGCAAAAAAAAGAGGCACTGTTTTAAATACGAATATTGATCAATATATACCTTAAAAAAACTACCACAACAAGAGGACATAGTCCTAAATTAGAGGGACAAAGGTTTAAAAATAATATCAGGAAGTATTACTTTACTGAGAGGGTAGTGGATGCACAGAATAGCCTTCCAGCTGAAGTGGTAGAGGTAACACAGTGAGGAAGTTTAAGCATTCGTGGGATAGGCATAAGGCTATCCTAACTATAAGAGAAGACCAGGGACTAATGAAAGTATTTAGAAAACTGGGCAGACTAGATGGGCCGAATGGTTCTTATCTGCCGTCACATTCTATGTTTCTATGTTTCTATGTTACTATTACAAATGTGTGGAAATGTTCATTTAAACTAGATTTCTTAGTTATAGTGTTAATTATTATACTTAATATATGGCATGCAGTGTGCATAATATATGGCATGTAGGTAAACAGTCAAACACACTTAAAATGCTGCCTCTGAAATTATGTATTATGCAGGGCAACTTCGTATAGCAGTAATGTTTCTTTGTTCATAAGAATATTTGTAATTCATAGAAAAACACTAGGTTAGGATAAGTTACATGTTTGGTAGATTAGTTTTAGAGGTGGTTTATAGCCAAGTGTCACTAGTGGGGCTTAGGACTCCCGACATTATTACACTCCCCCTCCCTCTCCCCCCCCCCCCCCCCAGTACAACAGTTTCTAGTCATCATTGTATGAATGCTATAATGTAACTTTTATATTTTTAATGCAACATAATTCTTACGTTGTTCTTAATGACAGTAGTTTTTTAAGATCAACTTTTAAATGGGGACATTTTTAAAATGAATCATAAAATAATACTTTATGCCATTGTGTTTGATGCAATTTTAAATTTCACTTTTATTTTGTTTACAATTAACAACATAAATAACATGTACATTTATAATTATGACAACAAGTTTGGCCTCTAACTCAATCACTTTTAAAAAGATAGAAAATGTGAATGTTCTGTTGAAACATTTATATTGAAATAAAGGTTTCAAAACAATTACAATGATACATGAGCGTGCTATATTATATATATTATCTATATTATATATATATAAAATGCTATATTTAGCGCTCATTGTTATAGCGTGGCATAGCCTAATACGACGGAAAACAGGGCGTGGTTTGGCCGCGATCGAAGATGGCCGCTTAAGGGACAAGCTCCGACCCACACAGCAAATATAGCAGGCTTACCTACCAGCACGGCACGGAAATGGGGCGCACTAAACGCCCTGACGGCTCCCAAACCCCCAGGCATCCAGCGACTGCCGCACAAACGGGTCCCATGGACGGGTACCTGGCCCCGGCATCCGCCGAGTACCACGAGGCCGCGGGCGCAAGCATGGCCGACTCCCCGGCCCACTCACCAATAACGGAGGCGGCTGCACCCACGCTGACGGAGATCAGTGCGGACATTAAGGCAATAAAAGCCCTGGCAGCAGCAATGGTCACCAAAACTGACATGCAGACCCTCTCTGATAATCTACATGCGGCGATCCGCACGGAGGTAAACTCACTTAAGGCCGAAATCTCCACACAGGCCTCCAGGATACAGGCAGCTGAAGCTTCAGTGCAGGCTGTTGGAGAGAGGGTTGAGGCTTCAAATCTGGCTATACACAGGCAAGGCAATATTCTTCTACACTTAAGACGCCAAACTGAAGATCTTGATAACAGGGGCCGCAGATCAAACATTAGGGTCCGCGGCCTACCAGAACACGAGTGGGCGGAGGTCGTGGAAGAAACACTACAGACACTGTTCCGCGACATACTAGGCTCAGATGCGCCAGACTCCATAACGTTTGATAGGGCGCATAGGGCCAACAGAGCACGCACGTCTGATAACACACCGAGAGACATTATATGCTGCCTACACTCCTACAAACTGAAGGAGAAAATAATGAACAAAGCCCGAGCAAGGCCCACCTGGCGTTTCAACGGCGCAGAAGTTGCCCTTTACCAAGACCTGTCTCCCCTCACGCTTGAGGCCCGCAGGGCCCTGAGACCCATCACAGCGCTACTCAGAGATAGGGGGATCCCATACAAATGGGGTTTCCCCTTTATGCTATTGGCCAGACACCAGGACGACTGGCTCCCGCTACGCTGGCCGGAGGAGGTGCCCAGGTTCCTACAGCGCCTCAACCTTCCGCCTACGGAGGTCACCGACTGGATCCTGGGGCCAATGGACCAGAGGCAGGGAATTCACACTCCGAACCTGCAGCGAAGGAGACGAGACGTCACACCTAGGCGCCCGCAGGCCCGCAGGCAACTGATACCCACGGACCCGGAGGAATAAGGTTATGCTCCCCACCTACACCCACCAGGCATGGAAGACCGACCATGACACACCAACATATCACGGCCTGCTGATACCCACAGATGCCAACGCCATCCCGCGTACAGCAGAAGTCAGATAAGTACTGTTCACGCATACACATGTATGGGGTCTCACACATGACCAGGTGTTGCAACACCTTCCTAACACGCCCTTGGGTAAGGGAGGCTACCCCAAGTTGAATGGGGAGGGGGGCCTGACGGGGGTGGGACGCACCGCTTGGCTTGCCCGTGGGTTGGGGCACCTGCAAGAAATATCCCACATATGTACGTAGAACATGAACTGTGTCGCTATACGGGACTGTTGAAATGCTGTATACACGTGCACATGTGCGGAGACTTACGCACGACCGGGTGTTGCCACACATTCCTAACATGCCCCTGGGGAAAGGAGGCTGCCCCGAGTTGCTTGGGGAGGGGGGCCTGATGGGGATGGGACGCACTGCCTGACTTGCCCGCGGGTTGGGACCCTTGCAAGGAATGCCCCATTTGTGCACACGGAACATGAACTATGTCGCTATATACGACTGTTGGTTACTTACGGGACGCTTGAGCACCTGATATATTGTGGGTTTTTCTGATGCTGCAAATGTGATTTGGTCGGGTCATATTAATCACTTAACAGCTGCCTATAACACTATCTAAAAGATAGATGGAGGGAGGTGGGGAACAATTGGGGGACATATTTGGGTATGTGATCTTATTTCGTTAATACTGATGTACCGGGCTGTAATGGGTGAGATGGCTCTGGGGGTGGGAGTATGGCAGGGATGCTGCCGTGCCCTAGGGACACGGAGGGAGTAGGGGATATATGGGGAGTTAAACTGGGACTACACCTATGACTCACTAGTAGCACAAGATACCTGGGGTTGCGGGGATACGGGTGGGTCTGGCTGAGTGGGGGGGCGGTCGGTTTCTGAGTGGTACTGAGGAGTGATGTTATATGTTTACTATGTCGCATTGTCAGTTCCTTGCACCGTAAGACAGTCGCAAATTGAGACGTTCACCCACGGTGGACTGGCTCGCACGCGCCCACACCACCTAGCGCCTCTCTCTCCTCCCCCACGGACGGCTAGCTCCGCTTCCTATCCCCAGGATAGGGGACCCAAGACAGAGCCCGCTATGGGAGGTGGGGGGACCCAGAACGCACTCCACACGCAGCCGGCCCGGCCCGGCACGACCCACGACCTGAACTAACTTAAGATAGCAATGGGCTACCCGCCCCGACATAGGGAAGGACCAGCAACCGCTCACACCATATATCCCAACAGATGTTAACCCATACCCCCATATTACGTGACCGTACTAATCGATATTTTCACTGTACTAGCCATTGAATTCAGATTGGGAACAAGTGGGACACGGACGCCCCTCTGAGAGTTCATACACTACTACACCACTAGACACTGAGCCTCTGCGGCCGACCGGACAGTGGCTCTGGACTTCTTCGGTCTCACCACCACCCCGACTTACACCTGTGTAGACCACACTACTGGGGGACCCAACACCGCGGCTGCCCTAGCTTGCTAGGGAACGGTACGGTCTTGTAATCCACCCAGCTACACAGGACTCCCTCGTATTGAAGGGATAACTTTGACTCTTATTGACATCACACCTCTGAGCACTCACACCGGGGGCCTCCTGGGACGGGCTGAACTGGGCGTGGGCTGAGCCGCCCCCAACTCGTGGGAATTGTGACTCACGAAGGTTTTACCTTCCCTCTTCTCTAACTGTACTTATATTCTCTTTCCCCATCCACCCCCCCCCCCCCCCTCCCTCTCCCACCGGCAGTTGACGTGCGCGAGGGCCACTGGACCCAGACCTCCTGAACACGACTACGGAGACGCCAGCGACTTCGCCCACACTCACTCCATGGCGTACACAGCAGCACCTCTACATGTTCTCACGCAGAACTGCCGAGGCCTTAACTCGCCTGAGAAGCGCACACACCTCCTAAGGGAACTCCATCGCAAACGGATCTCAGTAGCAATGCTACAAGAAACGCACCTCAAATCCTCGGATACCCATAGACTGAAAGACAGAGGTTACCCAATCAACTACCACAGCACTCACCCCGAAGCCCGAAAGGTTGGAGTTGCGATACTGTTGGCTGCTAATCTTGCCTTCACTTTGCTGGACCAAAAGACAGACCCTAACGGTAGGTTCCTTTTTATCAAAGGCACGATTACGGGGAGGACATACACCTTTGCCTCTATTTATGCGCCCAACGCAAAACAGGCGATGTTCTTGTGCAAAACATTCCGCCAACTGGCAATATTCACGGAAGGTTCGCTCATCATAGGGGGGGACTTTAACGCACCGCTTGATCCGTTGCTGGACTCCTCGACAGGACACAGCAGTATACCACAAACCGCGATCAGGGCTATAAAGAAGACCATGAGGGACTCAAGACTGGTGGATGCGTGGCGGACCATACATCCAACGACTCGAGATTATACGCACTACTCAGCCATACATAGGAGATACTCTCGCATTGATTATGTTCTTATACAACAGGAAGGCCTACGACACCTACAGTCAGCAACAATCGCACCAACACCATGGTCGGACCACAGCGCAGTGTCCGTGAAGCTGGACTCCCCGCTGTTCAGGCCCACCAAGACGGAGTGGAGACTGAATGAGTCGCTCCTGTCAGACCCAGGAGTGCAGGCTGCCCTGACAGAACACCTCACCAACTACTTCAGGGAAAACGACACGGAAGAGGTGTCAAAAGTGACGCTATGGGAAGCGCACAAGAGTGTACTTCGAGGCCATCTCATCAGGATTGCCTCTCGTAAAAAAAGGGACTCGCAGCGACGTATGTTGGAGCTCACCGACCAGATCTCCCGACTGGAAGCACAACACAAGCGATCACAACTCGAAGAGCATTATCGCTCACTCCTGGACGCTCGCCGACAACTGGCGGACCTGGTAGCCAGCAAACACCATAGGGCGACACAACGATCCAAGGCCTTCTTTTACATCCATGCTAACAAGGGTGGGAGGCTCCTGGCCCGCATGATCCGACCCCAACAAGCGAGGGCGCAAGTACATGAACTACGGAAGACCGATGGCACACTCACACAATTCCCAGAAGCAATTGCCACTGAATTTTGTAACTACTACCGACAACTGTACAATTCCACACCGTCACTTCCCGACGCCCGCGGAGTGGACCTACAAGACGCAACATGGCGCTACCTACAAGGTTTCCAACCAGCCGCTCTAACACCAGAAGAAGCGGAACTACTGGAGGCCCCGATCACCAAGGAAGAGGTACAGGCGGCGATTAAGGCAGCGAAGAAAGGGAAGGCCCCGGGACCAGACGGACTCTCGGTGGGATACTACAAATCATTCAGAGACATTCTTACGCCACATCTAATGGCAGCCCTCAATCGACTCCAGCAGGGAGACACATTCCATCAGGAAACGTTAGCAGCTACTATCACGGTAATCCCTAAACCCGGCAAGAACCCCGAAAACTGCAGTAGCTACCGGCCGATCTCGCTTCTCAACGCGGATGTGAAGCTATTCACCAAGATCATTGCCACCAGACTACAAAAATATGTACCGCGCTTAATACATCCGGATCAAACGGGTTTTGTGCCGGGAAGGGAAGCCAGAGATTGCACACTCCGGGCGTTTTCCATACAAGCATTAGCCCTTAGGGAGAAACCAGGCCTACTAATGCTCTCAACAGATGCCGAAAAGGCTTTTGACCGGGTAAACTGGAGCTTCATGATGGCGACACTACGAAAAGTGGGACTGGGAAGAGGTATGATGACTTGGATTGAAGCGCTCTACACAGACCCCAGCGCCAGAGTAAGGGTGAATGGTGCGCTTACGGACACCTTCACCATTCACAATGGCACGCGACAGGGTTGCCCACTATCGCCACTCCTGTTTGCCATCTCGCTGGAACCGTTCCTGGATAGAGTGAGACATACACCAGAGATCAGAGGGTTTAGGCATGGGACCCAGGAACACAAGGTAGCTGCATACGTAGACGACATGCTCTTCTTCGTAAACGATCCAGCTGAATCCCTGCCGGTCTTGATGCGAGAATTCGATACGTATGGCCAGTTATCAGGGCTGAAGCTCAATTTAACTAAATGCGAACTATTAGACGTCTCAACCCCGACGAACACAGGAGAACGAATTCAACGTGAGTACCCCTTCCATTGGTGCCAGGACCAGATGCGGTACCTAGGAATCTGGATACCCAGGAACCCGAAAGAACTGTATGCCAAGAATTACATCCCCCTCTTGCGCACAATACTAAACGACCTTAAGAACTGGAATTACGACCACATCTCCTGGCAGGGGCGTATATCGGTAATAAAGATGAACATTCTCCCGCGGCTACTTTACCATTTTCACACCATTCCCTGGCACATCCCGCCAGGATTTTTTACATCTCTTAAGTCGGCGGTGATACAATACGTCTGGAAGGGAGAAAGGGCACGACTCAGCTTTGACAAGCTATGCCTACCTAAGAATTGGGGGGGCCTGGCTTTACCAGATATCCGCAAATACTTCCATGCCACGGTACTGCAGCGGATCAGGGACTGGCATGTGGCATCTGATGACAAACTGTGGGTGGCGCTGAATAGAGAAGTCATAAACAAAGCCCTCCCCAGACTCACATGGCATAACTCGGCGGACGTAACTTCGAAGCTGGGCGCTGAATCACCCGTCACTCAAACGTTAAAAACATGGTCTCACCTGAGACGTAACCAACATATCTCCCCACAGCCGAGCCCCCTGATACCGATAACTCATAATTCGGAGATAGGCGGAGGACTACATCGTTCTTCCTGGCCAATAGAGGGAAGTGGAGACTTTGTCCCAATATTCGAGGTCCTCAGTAACGCGGGAATACGAAATCTTCGGGAATGGAGTGGAATACCACAACCGACACTAATGCACAGATTTCATTACGCGCAACTACGACATTTTTACTACAACCTCCCCAACAGGGTAGCGTTACATAGAGAACAGACGTGGTTTGAACGCTCCTGCATGACCGGCTCCGCCGCCGATGGCAGTGTCTCAGTCATCTACCAACAGCTAATAACAGGAGACCGCACACGGAACACGGCGTTCAAGAGAAGATGGGAAGAGCTGACGGATAGGACGTTTACTGACACACAATGGGAGCAGATATTGATTTTGCAGCACAAGAGCTCCATTAGTACCAACTACCAGGAGGTCAACTTCAAGCTACTCTCCCACTGGTACAGGACTCCATCTCTATTAAGTAGAATATTCCCGGGGTCTACAGACACTTGTTGGAGATGTGAAACCCACACAGGCACAATCAGACACATCTGGTGGGATTGCGCAAAGATTAAGCCGTTTTGGGAAGACATACAACGGGAAATGACAATCATCCTGGGTGACCTACCTGACTTCAATATAGAAATGGCTCTACTCCATCACACGGAAGGCTCAATAGCCCAATACAAGAGGTCGATAATCCGCCACCTACTAAATGCGGCCAAAGCATCCATACCCGCTAAATGGAAACAAACACAACCACCAACTATGACAGACTGGCTTCAGAGGATAGAGGACATACACACGGCCGAGGCGCGATACGCAGAACTGCTCGGAAGGAGCACCAAACATGTCGAAGCCTGGACCCCGTGGTATGTATACCTCTCAAGACCGGGAGCAAGAAGACCGTAAAGCACACTATTTCACACGGTTCAGGAGTGCCCGGGCGCGCGCTGACGTATGGTGCCACCTATAAACCCAACCCTCCTTCTCCCCCCCCCCCCCACATCTGTATCCCCCCCCCCTCCTTCCTCCCCCCCTCCTTTTCTCATTTTCACAACGTACAAGGTTTCTACTCAAACCCACGCGACCTACTTCTGGGACACAGTGGCGGCGGCTCGGACTGGCCCGGGGAGGTCGGATCAGGGGTACCCGACTGTGAGGATGCGCGAGCTATAGGCGAAATAGGCGGTAGATTCCAGGGAGGCGTACCAGTACTATCACCACAAGCTGACTAAAAGGACAACTAGAGAACTGACCATACTGAGAGGTGACCCCAAAGTAAGACACACTAGACCGACAAAAGGAAGGGAATAAAACATACGCCCTACGACACTCCAAGGCACCTCATCAGACGTCTGACTGACGGACTACTGAAGTAGACAGACACACCCAAACCACCTATGTAACACGAGGGACTACTAGAATTCCCATCTTCGGGAGACCCCAGATTAGGGTGCGGATTTGGGGGTGGCACCCTTAGTGGTGCATTGTAAGTGCTTGGAACTCACAATCTCGCCTGCAACACAACACACTTAGCTTAACATCATATGCCTACACATCTTCGACACTACCCCCAACTGGGGATGCGCAGGTTCTCTCAGCCATACATGTCACATCTAACCATGTTTGAGACTGAAGCTCTTACCTACTCTCTTGGCTATTAGGTCTATATGCCAGGTCACTTAGAAGGACTGCAGAACAGGGGCTTCGAGATATCCTCTTGTTTAACCTTGCTTGTTTGATTATTGAAGTTACTGGAACTGTTTTAGCTCTAAAAGATGCATCTATCTATAGTCGTTCAATTGTTTAACTTGCTCAAATTACCTACGCTTTACTGATTGATTAACAGCCATATGACGCTTGCTGAATGTTAGATGAGCAGAAGCTAACAATGCTTATTTTCAACGTTGAGTTACGATCTGATAAACCGTATATACACTGTTGTGGTGTATGAATATTTGTGATTCTGTACTCACCTGATCGTCATAATAAAGAATTTACAAAAAAAAAAAAAAAATACGACGGAAAACATAATTTTGTCTAGTAAAATGTATTCATATTAAACTAATTCTCACTTGACTTTTCTGACTGATTTTAAATAGTAAAAGATGTTCACATAAAACCGATCATTTCTTTTCTTTTCAGACTCTGGTAAAGTTATTAGCTGCTAGAAACAGCAATGTGCTGCTGGGAGCGGTACTCGCTCTTACAAGTCTAGCAGAAAGGTGAGTTAACAATAACATGACAGATAAAGGGGGAAATGTGATTATAATTGTTTTGGTTTCTCTGTTATGTTGTAATGTATAATCAGTGATCATATTTTTTCATTATGGAAGAATGACAAAAGAAGACCGAGGAGCAAAATATTACCTAGAATATTTCACCCTCTCGCATTCTTTTGTCCACAACCACTTTGCTGCTCTAGTCCATCTCAGACCTTTTATTTCCTATCAGACCTTCTCTCATCCCTTTGTCGCTTTCATATCACTGCTCAGCTTTCCTCATTACCCTTTCAGTGCGATTCTTCTCCATCTCGTTTCTTATTGAACCCCATTGTCTCTTCCAGACCCTCATTTTCTTTTAGCAAACCCTATGCTTTGTGTTCTTGTCAGTTCCTCCTGCATCTCTCATTCCTCCTCTCGACCTTTAGGAACCTGCTTGTCCTTTCAGTCCTATGTTTTTATTTCCCTTACCTTCCTTCCATCCTCTAAACAAATCCCATTCTCCTTTAATGTTATCAGTAACACATTTCAACAATCGACACTTTGGCCACAATTTGGGCCTTTCACCAATGCTTATGATATAGAGCTGGTCACCAAGCATCTGAATTCACTGATTAGAAGTGCACTCCTTTATTTTGTATTCATCTAGGATATGCATTGCACCCAGCCAATTATTTGAAGTTTAAGGTATAATATATATTTATGCATCATGATATGGCATGGTAAGATAATTCAGTTAAAAATGATAAGTTTGGGATTAGAACATGAAAGTGAGGAAAGGCATATGAGCATAAATCAAATAAAATGGTCCCTTAACTAGAATTTACACCACTGAATAACATTTTTTAAATTGCCTACAACCTGTGTTAACATTTTATTTTAACAATATGCTCAATTTTTCTTTAAAGTTTAATGATTTAGCAAATTATATCATCATTCCATTCAGACCAGGCAAAGCCAGTGCAACTAGTGCAATTATTGAGGAAAAATAGAAACATTATGCAATTTCTCATATTCTTTGTATGGTTTCTCTGTGCTAGGGGTGCCCAAAAGGTAGACCACCAGATGTTTTAAAACTACAGTTTCCATGACAAGGGAATTGTATTTTTGCAACATCTGGGGATCTACCTTTTGGGCACCCCTGCTTTATGTCAACTGCCAGGTGCAAAGGACAGAGCATGTAACAATAATTTAAAAGGGAGCAAAGATGGAGGTACCCAGATGCAGGATAAAGAGGTGTGCAGTCCTACATTTAATTTCATTTTTCACATCTTGCAAATACATATTTGGCAAATATATAGATAAGTAAAAATAATATTAGGAATTCTGAGACGTGACAGTATGAAGACACTGTTAAGGCAGGAAAAAAGAAAATAAAAGACAAAAAAAATGCATTGACAAAAGTGCAGTGGTATACCGACAGCAGGTGTTGGCTGACTACATCCAGGGTTGGACTGGGGATAGAAAGCAGCCCTGGAAAAATGTATGCCAGCCCCATATAATTTTTTTTCTAATTCAAAATATTGGTCCTTTCATGGTAAATAATTTAATTATACAGTAGGCAAGTGCTGCTACTCCCTTGTCTTTGTCCCTCCAAGTCAATGGTGCTACCATCCGCTCTACCTCTAAGGCTCGCTGCCAAGGTGTTCTCTTTGACTCCGACCTCAATCCCTCTGTTCCTGTGTGTCCAACTCGTTTGGTTACAAATACATGTCTGTTAGTCCACCCATTGTACAGCGCTATGGAACTTGTTGGCGCTTTATAAATAATTGTAATAATAATAATATAGCCATTAGCAACTGCAATAAAAAAAAAGTCAAATCTTTTCACAATCTCCTTTCATTTGTTATGTAATTAAATTATCCCCCATGGAGAAATAATTTTTACACAAAAGCTACTTTATTTTAAAAAAGTCAAGCAACTAAAGTTCAGTGCATTCCATGCAATAAATCACAGATATTGTAAACATTGAGATCTATCG
Source organism: Pelobates fuscus (assembly GCF_036172605.1). Lineage (NCBI taxonomy): Eukaryota > Metazoa > Chordata > Amphibia > Anura > Pelobatidae > Pelobates > Pelobates fuscus. The sequence goes on along the minus strand of NC_086320.1, from coordinate 290,890,999 downwards.
ATCTGTTTGTATTTCTATTGTCTTTTGGCCTTTGTATGCTGCTGCGTCTTACAAAATGTGGACTAAGAAGGATAGTGCATTCTTCATAGATGTTTATTATGTTTACAGTACAGAATGTCGGGAGAAGATAAGTGAGCTCAGTATTGTTGAAAGCCTAATGATGATACTGCACGAATATGATCTACTATCCAAAAGGTATGTTTTTCAGAGAAATGCTCAAGAAATGTTAACCCTTTTAAATTTAATCACCAACAGCTGTTAACAAAGGTAATGGATAATTCCTAATTTCAAAAAATGAAATGTTAAAATATGTAATAGAATGGTGCATATATAACTTCTCCATAGGGATATAAACCACTTTATCAACAGAAGACTTGAAATCAATGACAGTAAACTCCCACAAACTGTATGATATAAACTGCATTGATATTCTTTTTAATCTGTGTTAGAACAATACCTATTCCCAGGGCCGGTGCTAGGATTTTTAGTTACACAGCCGAAGATGCATTTTGGCACCCCTCACCCTTCTTTAAAAATAAAAAAAAAATAAAATGCATCTTCACCTGTGTGTATTTCCTCCCAAGCCACAGGCATCATTTTTCAGTCACACAGGTACACTGTCATACAAACACAGAAATAATCATACAGAGACATACAGACACAGACACATACAGTCAGAGACATACAGGCAAATACATACATGCATACAGAGACATGAAGGCATATAAAGACATGCATACATACAGAGGCATACCGTCATACAGACACATACAAGCATACAGAGACATACAGGCATACAGAAACATACATACAAAGACATACAGGCACATACATACATACATACATACAGAGACATACAGGCATACAGAAACATACAGGTATACATACATACAGGCATACAAAGACATGCATGCATACAGAGACATACCGCCATACAGACACATACATGTATACAGGCATACAGAGACATACAGGCATACAGAAACATACATACAAAGACATACAGGCATACATACACATACATACGTACATACAGAGACATACAGGCATACATAAACATACATAAGTACATGCAGGCATACATAAACATACATACAAGACATACAGACACATACAAACATACATACATACATACAGAGGCAAACCGTCATACAGACACATACATACAGAAACATGCATACAAAGACATAAAGAGACACACAGACACATACATACATCCGTACATACAGAGACTTAAAGGCACAGAGTTACACACATGCATACAGATACATACATGCATGGATTCAGAGACATACATACATACATACAGAGACATACAGACAGAGACATACAGACATAGACATACATACATACAGAGAGAGACATACAGACAGAGACATACAGACAGAGACATACATACAGACAGAGACATACATACAGAAAGAGACATACAGACAGAGACATACATACATACAGAGAGAGACATACAGAGAGAGACATACAGACAGAGACATACATACAGACAGAGACATACAGACAGAGACATACATACATACATACAGACAGAGACATAAAGACTTACATACATTCAGACAGAGACATACAGACAGAGACATACAGACAGAGACATACATACTTACTTACTTACATACATACAGACAGACATACAGACAGAGACATACAGACAGAGACATGCATACTTACATACATACAGACAGAGACATACAGACAGAGACATACATACATACATACATACTTACATACATACATACAGACAGAGACATACAGACAGAGACATACATACTTACATACATACATACAGACAGAGACATACAGACAGAGACATACATACATACAGACAGAGACATACAGACAGAGACATACAGAGACATACATACATACAGACAGAGGCATACATACATACAGACAGAGACATACAGACAGAGACATACATACTTACATTTGTACAGTTCAATCTTGTCCCCTGGGTGCATGCTGTCCGGCTCTGTGGAGTCCTGCAGCCTAGCCCCATCACTGGGCGCCAGCCGCGCTGTGCGGTACTCAGAGAGCAGGTATATGGCGTCATATCCCCGCCCCCTCCACACAGCCTGCGGCAGTCGGCAGACACCAGGGTAGGAGGTGGGCGGGCAGAGGCCGGGCTCCGCGGGCAGGAATCTCTGGACTTGGCCACGCTACAAATAGTAACCGGCTGGAGGGGAGCGCAGTGCGCTTCCCTCCTTCCGGTCAGCCTGACATTGCACCCCCAGGGCTGGTGCGTCCCAAGGCGGCCGCCTGGGCCGCCTTATGGTAGCGCCGGCCCTGCCTATTCCATTAAATACAAAAATGAAATCAAATTATAGGGCATGAATGTCCTAATAAAAAAAGTTATGTATTAGCAAAAGGACAACCTTGAGCTTCAGAGCTTGTACCTTGGCACTAATAATTATGACTGTCAATACTGTACAGGTGGCCACTTACCTCTCCATTATTTAACTTGTATACCTTAATCAAGCCTCGAATATATGTAGTGGGATCAGACATATCATAGCCGTATTGTAATATTTGGAAACCAGAGATAATACGCATACATGTATAAAAACCTAGGCTGGCTATGGTGACATCTCCATGAAGAGGATGTAGGCTAGTAGATATCTAAAGGAGCAAGACACTGTGGGAAACTGTACAGAAAAACAAATTATTGATGATAAAAATTTCCTGCATGCAGTAAAAGCAAAAAATAAAATATACATACACTACTAGGTACTAATAAAATGATCCTCTTTGAGCGGCATTTTGTTGACCATTTCTCTGGGCTTCTAAAATGCAACTGAATCCATGATATTTGCTCTACTTTGGTTACCTACAAGCCTATGGCCTGCTAATCTAGACAACATACAGATCAAACTGGCAGTTGTTTTGTCCCATAGAGACTCAGTCGTTGTGATCCATACCTGAAAGTAAGACTGCTCAGGAGACTGTTTAATAGTGCCGGCAGGACTAGAGACGGTGGATTTGATACCAGTGTGCTCCTGTATCTTGTCATAGAGGAGCAGTGACCTTCTTTTCTATTTCTATTTTTATGTACCCGGTATTTACACTAAATACCAAGACTCCGGGTGTTATAACAGGAGTCTCCAAATATGAGTACTTCTATACTGAAGACTGTTGTGCGCTCTTTGAAATAGATTTTACTGCTTTATAATTGTTTTATATTTGTAAGGAACACGTGCAATAAATGTATTTACATTAATTCTGTGTCACAATTGGTCTATTATGGTGGCTCTTTGTGCAAGGTTCAATACTTTTTTCTTTATTTAAACGTGAGCATACTTGGTTACATCTCTGGTTACAAAATATTAAATCATGGAGAACTTACAGGACTGTTTTTAAAAAAATGACAGATTATTACCATTCAGTAGGTTGCTCTTCTTTAAGTAAGTTGTATTTTCACTTATCCATTTTTTTCCATAAACCTCAAACATTCTATCTAAGTTTGGAAGTGAACAGTTTTCAATTAAACCATACAGTATGTAGAAAACAGGAACAGAAGCTGCAGGGGTCAAGTAAGATCTATGTATGCATTACAAAAATGAAGACTGGTAACATCTATTTCCCCTACATCTAGACTTGCAGCAGAACTGCTACGACTTCTCTGTTCTGAGTCAGATGTAAAAAAACAAGTGAAGATCTATGATGGTGTCCCTACTCTACTCAGTTTGCTGCACTCTGATCATCTAAAGTTGCTGCGGAGTGTTGTCTGGATATTGGTTCAAATTTGTGAGGATCCTGAAATAAGTTTTGAAATCCGAACATGGGGAGGAATCAAACAGCTACTCCATATATTGAAAGGGTATGTTTTGAAATGTTAATGTTTCAGAGATGTTTATCCATGTCTACATCATGCTTGCTTGTTTCAAATCATTGTTTCAAATTCAGAGTCATCCATAGCTGTCTGCCCACCTCGATCACTTTTTGTGTGCAAATTTATCAAACACTGGTAACTGCCCCTGGTCTGTATGTGCATTGCTATTCAAAAGATGCCAGGAAGATTGGAGTAGATCACAGGGCCACCTTTGATGTAGATTGGACCCTGGGAAACCATTTGCTCGAACCCTTGCTTGAACAGAGACACATAGACACACAGATACACACACAAAAACACACATACACAGAGGGCCGGTGCAAGGATTTTTGGGCGAAGATGATTTTGGTGTGATTTTTCTGTGTATCACTTTCATCCCCAGCCCCTCTGTGAACTTTCTCACCCACAGGCCCATCTGTGTGTCTTTCTCCTCAATCAGGCCCCTCTCTGTGCCACCCTCCCTTCCATGTCCCTTAGTGTTCCTGTCTCCTTACCTTCATGTCCCTTAGTGTTCCTGTCTCCTTACCTCCATGTCCATTAGTGGTCCTCTCCCCTTCCATGTCCCTTAGTGTTCCTCTCCCCTTCCTTCTCTGTCCCTTAGTGTAGGTCCTCCCCCTCCCCAGTCCCTTAGTGTTGCTCTCCCCCTCCCTCTTACCTGTCTCTTAGTGCCCCCCCCCAATTTCCCTTAATGTTACTCCCACCCCCTCTTAGTGTTCCTCTCCTTTTGCTTTTAGTTTAGCACTTCCTTAGTGAGCACTTCCTCTCAGTCTGGCCACGCCACACTGAGTGACAGGTAGGAGGGAGCACTGTGCACCCACTTCCTGCCGGTCACTCCAATCTAGCTCCCCTCGGGCCAGTGCGCCCTAAGGTGGCCACTTGTGCTGCCACAGACATGTGCATATACATATACAGACAGATATACACACAGAAACACCGGGCCCCTGCAGACTATTTGCCATCGGGTGGCCTTAAGAGCATGGGCCCTCTCATTGTGCACGCACCACGGCGGCCGACAGGCTCAAGGGACAGCTGCTTTGGGCCCCCCTAGGAATGACTGGGCCCGGGGTAGCTGCCTCTTTTGCCCCGCGTTAAAGACGGCCCTGGTAGATCAGCATATCATTAAGCATGTGGTTCAATCAAGTCCCTATATCAGTGATGTCTATGAAAAATATTTGTGCAGTCCCAAGAGCATCACATGAAATATAGGCCACACATATTTACTGTAATCCAAAAACATGTGTCAAGGTTAAAGGAACAATCTAACAATAAAAAATAAATAGAAATAATATATATTATATGTTAGTACTTAGAATACTGCCTCACCCTACCCTTCTCTGATGAAGACATAAGTAATTATGACTTTCGTCCAGTCTAGTCATTTTATCTATAAGAAGCATATAGAGTGTTGAGTGTTGTGAAGTGAAATTAAGTAATAGTAGATAAGACCACATCATCATTGTACCATTTCTAGTGGCGGGTGTTCTTACTCTGCTGACTAACTATTTCACAGCATTTGTAGGCAGGTACCCCTGAGATCCTTAGCCATCAGTCCATCATAACCTCCTAAACTAACTCTAACGTTTCCTTAAGCTCACCCTCTACATTATCCCAGGGGTTAGTGTTTTACTAAAGGGCACATTTGTTGTGATGTAATACTGATATAATGCTACTGCTCTTCTATGAACATCCCAGTGTCACCAAATAACATTGACATTTAAAATTCGCTGTGTCAGGGTGGTGGTTACTATGTCCAAGAACCAAGCAAACTAGCACAAAATTCATTTAAGGCATTACTTAATAAAGCTCTAGCTCAAATACCTATTATGGTTGCAAGTGACACATATAATCAGCATGTATAATAATACATTCTTGTGATGGGTATGTATATAAAAACAGTGGCTGCTGACAGACGAGATATAATTTGTATAAAACATCCAACATGTTTTAACAGAATATCTTAAATTTTTACTTCATCAAATATTCGTGAGTTCCAGAATGAGATATGCATTGGTTCCTGGTCCCTAATATGCTGTAATTTTATTTTTTTGTCCCTTTTTTCTTAAGGGAGCAGTACCTTGTGTCTGACCGTTCCTCCATTGGTAGCTTGTCCAGTGCGAATGCAGCTGGCCGCCTCCGCCATCATTACTTATCAGAAGATCTGAGTCCAAGGGAAATACAAGAGAATACACTTTCACTTCAAGCAGGTAACACTAAATGACAATGTGTACCATTTACATTCTGAATGGTGAAAGTTTCTTTAAACAGGCTGGCCAAGTGTCCTGAAACTGGTTCCCAGGTTGGGCAGCCATGATTGGCTTGTTTGTACTGCTAATTGCTATGTATTGTCACGCCATAAGGAAGGACAGTGCATTTAGCTGTATTCAAATAATCTTTACCTGAAATTCACAATAAAATGTTGGAAAAATTATACAAAAATTCAACAGATCAGCAGTAACAAATTATAAAAATACTTACAGAACACAGAGGAAAATAGACATACCATATGTTTAGTAAAACTGGACTATAGATACTTTTTCAACAGCTTATATACTGTTATTTCTCAATGACAGCCTACTTACCACCCAATGAGTGAAAATGTTTGTTCTAAAAATCTAAGCTAAGAAAAATGCACATTCATGTACAAAGTAAATAATGCGATTATTTTGGTTTCAAACTATGTCCTGCTCGTTTTCCAAAACATTATATGATGGAAATCTTTCCATAGTATTTTTAATATCAAGTAAGTTTTGTACACGAGTATGATGTAATATTTTACTGATATTTTAGGTATAAACTAATTAGAATCGGTAGCAATGTAAATAAACAAAATATCCCGTATTTATTACAGTATTTATTGCTCACAAAATGTTTTCATTTTGCTTTTGTATACATTGCAACTCGATATTGGTGACATGTTATCCAAGTTAAATACTTGGGGAAATAATACTACCAGTGTAGAAATTTAATTTGGGATTTCAGTATAGGAATAATATATGACCGCTTAATAGATCTAGCAAAAATTCAGATATATATTTTCAATGATAATTTTCATATGCAGTATGAAGTCATTAATAAACAAAAATATACTTTGTGATAAGTGATATATTGAAGTGTTTATTTTCTTTTCAGCCTGCTGCGCAGCTCTTACTGAACTTGTACTAAATGACACAACTGCTTACCATGTAGTACAGGTATATTAAACATTCACATACACGCATATTTCCATTCATTAAAAGCGATTACAATAAAATGCTATTTTAGTAGAATTTATCAGGTTTTCAGAGCAGTACATAAATTTGATACCACTATGAACTTGACAAAAATATATAAAGACCAACTGAATTAAAATCTATGCAAATTATGAATATATAATTTAGGTGATATTTAAAATCTATGCCCCTCCCCTGGTTTTGGCAGGGGCCTTAATTTCTATAAAATGGGGGGGTGAGGACCTAATGTCCCCTCCCTTAGTTCGAACCCTATTTAACTATAAAGTAGGGGGTGGACCTACCATTGTCCACCCCCCACCCCCCAATAACAGTAAGGTCCTCCAATGTATGCTCAGTCACTACTTTTAAATCTTTAGTAGATATGCTCCCACCTACCTCTATTATAGTAATATGGGGATCTTATTAACCACCATGATATTTCTTTCTTTAATTTTATCATTATTATTATACTTCTTTTTTATTTTTTACATGAGGCGGCAGGCAGGCAAGCAAGCAAGCAAGCGCTGGCCAGCAGCCACATAATTAACCATCGCACTGCTGAGGGTTTTTAACTATTTGCGAGCTGGCTGCGCAAATGATCAATTCACTTACAAAAACCAAGTGAATGATAATTTGCAAACATGCATCCTGCTGGATGCCTTCCGTTTATCATCGATTGTCCACTATGTGATTGGCGGTAGATTAGTTTCTATGCACAAATGACTAACTGACTGCATTTGACTTTAGTAAGTCTGAGAAATGCCAATGCGGAAGGAATTCGGACGATTTCACTGGATTTTGTCCATTTTAATAAAATCCGGTGTTTAGTGAAAAACTCCCTTGCTTATTGCAAGTGAACTGATTTGAAGAAAATAGTTCTATATGCATCAGAACCACTACATTAAGCTGCATCGGTTCTGGTGTCTATGATGTCCATTTAAACTGACCTTATTTCATAAGCAGGATACGCAATAACCTGACTGTATTTTTGTGTTAGTGGGAAATGTTGTTGTAAAATTTTAACATTTATTTTTCATTTTGCGGTGCAGGAAAATGGCGTTTACATTATCGGAAAGTTGATTTTACCAAGTAAACAAAATGATTGCATTAGAAATAAAGCTGCTTCTCTACAGGTAACGGTTTCTATTCAACAGCGTAGATTCAAGGATGTTTTTTCCCCCATAATTTAAAAAAAGCATAAAATCTTTAAATTGCACAGCTTGTTAACATACTGATTAATACTGGAAATCTGGAAATGTAGTTATGCTTCAAGGTCTGATTGCAGCACCTACCCAGTCATTCCTTTTATTTTATTTTTTTCTGTGTTTTACACGTTTATACGGCTGTTTGTTCTGTAATGTTGATTAAATTGTTGATCAAATTGTAAATTCTGAAAACAACTCTCAAATGCAAAATACAAGAATAATGGCATTAATTTAACTACTACATTGCAGTGTCCCATATTTGACAATAATTGATGTGAGTGCACTTGGTGGCGTAATATTAGTAGAATACGTAAAGAGAATCATGGCCGCCAAATTGGGTTGTCAAACTGTCAACACATTTTGTGGCTTCACTTTTAATTTGTAGGCGCTTTATAGGAACTACTACTACTACTACTACTACTAATAATAATTTAATTAGAAGCCTCTGATTGATGTATTCCCAGGCTGAAGTTCTGTGTTGGGGAAAGAGAGGAGGGCTTGCAAAGGTCTTTAGTTATTGAAGTTGTTCTTTCACATACCCCAGAGAAAACATACAGAAAAAATACTCAATACTCAATATATTTACTAAATAGTTGGAGAAATAAAAATGAAGGTTCCTTTAATAAGTCATTAACAATTCTGTTATCTGTTTCATTTTACAGTGTTATGCTTTCAGAGCATTACGATTTATTTTTAGCATGGAACGGAACAGAGATCTTTTCAAAAGGTAAAGCTACACTTTGTAGTCGATTATTCAAAATAGTACATTAAAGAATAAAATAATTATTTGTTGTCTTACTCGCTGCGTCACAAACATTTTTCCTTACTTTTGCAATTCACTTTTTAATGTTCCTAATTCTTAGTGAGCAAACCTTAAAGTCGTTTGTACAGTAGTTTATGTATATATGTTACAGCATGGGGTTTAGTTTTAGAGCGTTAAAAATGGGGCATTGCCAAAATGCTATTCATTAACTGTCATAACACGTCTGTGAAATAGTAAATGTTTCTGACTGGAGCCAAATCACGCCATAGCAAACCACAAAAATTGTAAAACTACATTAATTACTAACGGGTGCTGCCGTTTCAAAAAAGCTGTGGGTGTAAAAAAGCCAGATTTTTGGCATAACTGCTAAACGCAAAATTTTAGCAAATTAAATCTGAATTGAAAAACTGAAGATTAAATAACCAAGTTATGGAAGAGATCAGTTTGAGATTTTTTTCAGAGCTATTCTTGTCTGTATTTTGCAATTCAGAATGAATTTGCAGAAATTCAGAGTGCAGTGAATAAACCTACAAGTGACACTGGGTGTATCATCTCATTGGATGGGCTGCTCTATAGAAATAAAACCTTTCCCTCGATGTAGTAGATTGAAGAATAATATATTTTAGGTATTTTGGAGGATAGCTCTTAGCTATTATGACCAAAGAACACCCTTAGTTTTTGTCCTAAACCAATAAGGGTCAGATGAGGCACAGTCCTCCAATGATAATCTAATAAAGGCCAGGGGATTCCCAATTTCCTGGTCCTAAAATTTAAAGAAATCTACCACCCTCGATGGCTAGTTGGCCCCAGGCCACAATTTACATGTATATTTAAAAGTCCAGATTATTAGGCTATTCTATTTTAACCATATATACGCTTTTATTATTTTAGTTAAATGAACACTCTGGGCACCATAACAACCTAATCAGAATTAAGTTTTTAGTGTTGCAGGAGGTACCTGGTTCTGGCTTATTTACAGGAGTTAAACTGTTAACAAATGGCCACATAACTTCCATTGCAGTCTGAAGCTTCAAATGGGAAGTTTTAGGCAGGAGTACTGAGAGCATCAGCCTATTCACAAAATAGAGTGAGAAAAATACATACTTTTCAATCTGATTAACTTGTTATGGAGTGTCCCTTTAATTGAACAGATCCAAATATGCATTGTGTATAATTATCCTTAGATTTACCTACAGAAGACCAGAGCGTTCTTTTGCTAGGGTTTACGTTAGATCAGAACTCAAACTATTATTTCCTATTCTTGCATTTTGCAAGTGGAAATTGAAGGCCCAGCAAGGGAGTTTGACCTGATCACTATCTTGATACCTTGGCATCATTATTATTAGCGGTTATGGCAAGCCTAGTTTCTTCACAATATAAAAACAAAGAAAAACATGCACTAAAGCTAAAATGGTGTATGAAATATATCGTCTACACATAGGATATTCATGGTGTCAAAGTGATTTGTCAGGATCAATGGTATTCTTATTAGTACAGGTGTTTTTGGTACATGTAAAAAACAAACAAAACACAGATTGCAAGATTAAACTGTTAAAATACAGGATACACACCTTAAAATTTTATAAAACTTTTTTTTTTTTTTTTTTACTTCTTCTGACTTCCACATTCTCAAGATATGTTTTTGTTATATAGAACATTTTAATAAATTCCTGTATTTGATTTTTTATTCCTTTGTCTTTTGTTTGTTTGTTTTTTGCTCAAGGTTTTTTCCTCCGGACCTTTTTGAGATTTTTATTGATATTGGACATTACATCCGAGATATCAACTGTTATGAAGAACTAGTGTCTAAATTAAATTCACTGCCTGTAAGTAGCCTACTTGACATGCTGCATGTTGTGCTGTAAGAAAATAGACACTTTTAATTTAATTCATACTATTTACCTGCGATAAAAAGAAGCATTTCTAAAGATTAATCTAAAATACGACACAAATTTATATAATGGCTGTAAAATAAAAAAAAACAAAAAAAACATGGCTGCTTAACTCATGGGGTGTGTTTAAATTATGGGTTTCAAACTAAAATCCTTGATATTTGCAATCATGCTGTCTTAACATAAAAATAAATAAATAATAAAATAGAAATATTGTGATTTTTAGTAAAAGGTGGGTGCCTTCCATTAATTTGCTCATTTCTTATCTAACGTTGGAACTTTTTTTAGACAAGTCAGTATGTTTGTAAAACCACTATCCAACTCATGTATCAATGTGCAACATTTTAGATAAAACACATGACCTGTAATATGCATCACTTTGTACTGGTACAATTAAACTATTCTCTTTGCTTATATTGATTAATAGTATTTTATATATATAATAAATTACGATTTATTTTAACATGGAATGGAACAGAGATCTTATATATTCTAATAAATAGCAAAAAAACTAACAAAAAACACCTCTGTAGTGAGCAAATAATTAAGTTGCTTAAAGTGAACCTTATTTTTATTATTAAATTATGGGATTTAACTTATCTTTAATCGCTCCCATATAAATTGAATGCACCATATATCACAAAGGTACATGGTGTATTCCATGTAAAATATAAAGATTTACTCCGTTTCCCTGCGTTCCAGTGCCGGCATCTCGATGCTTTGTAAGTGCTACTCTTCATGTAACTTCTTTGATTTTCCATGCTTGGGATGCATCCCCAAGCAGGGCAAATCTCATAAGTGACGTCAGCACACTGGCTTTGTTGCCAGAGTGCTGACATCGGAATTGAGTGACGTCTCTCTCTTCCTCTACTTTCATAGCTACCGCAGCATATTCGCTGTGGTTGCTATGGAAGGAGAGCAGAGGGATCTCCTGTGGGAGGTCTTTTCTGCTGTCCCTTGTCAGTCAATACCTTGGCACGCCAAACGGCTACCATAATGTATCGATAAAATCTTATGCTCAATTGAATGCGCATAAGTTGTTTGGGGCATGCCAGGTTCCCTTTAAGAATGGTTTAACAACTTACCAAGGATGCACATGTTGCTAGCCACCACCTCCTGTGGAGCAGTAGCCTCCCCAAGAGCTTCTGTTAGCTATACTGACCAGAGGCTGGTTTATTGGCTGTCAGCATTACTTGAGTGTTCTCTGCCAATGAGCACCCCCTTTCACCACTAAGCTTAGCTCAGTGCAGGACCTAAGGTAAGTTGTCAAACCAATCTTAAACTATTTAACTACTTACACTGGATTAGCGCTAGGGAGCTCCAGGCACCATAACCTCTACAGCATTTAACACATCATTAGTACATTTCTGATGTAGTCTAGCAATATCTTGGATGGCAAAGTTTGTTATCACTACACTAAATATTTGCTCTACTTTAGTCTTCGTTGTGTATTTGCATCTGACAATTGAGTTATTTGTTTGTTTTAACAATGAGAGATAACCAATATAATATATTATAATTTTCAGGAAGATGAGCTAAAACAGATTGCTGATAATATAGAAGGAATCAATCAGAATAAATCACCTACAAAATTTATTGGAAACTATGCTATTTTAGATCACCTTGGGAGTGGAGCTTTTGGAAGTGTATACAAGGTGAGCTTTGCTTTTCTAGCATTTCTAAAGGCTCACTAAAGGTTGTTTATCTTATCTGTTATTAATGTGCTAGAAAAACAAATATTATAACATTCCTACCTTGTTCCATAATGTTATGAACTTAAATATGAAGCAAATAAAAGTCATGTTATATTTTCCACTTTGTTGTGTGCTTACTCTACATTATTTTTTCTATTTTCCATTATTTTAATGTTTTTGTGAGCCATTATAACTTAAAGAAATTATAGACAAGTGAAAGCTCTAAAGTTTTGTTCTTAGGGCATGGAAGAGATAGGAGGAACCGGTTAAGGCACTTCGACGTACAACATCTTTGGATTCTCGACATGAGATACAAGTAAAGAGAGTTATTATTGCATAACAATAACAAAACAGGCTTTTGAATTGAAAATAGGCTATTGGGTATTAGAGATTTAGAGATAATGAAGTAATAGAAAAAAGAGGAAATCGAAAAAGAGAAATGGGGAAAATGACTGAGGAAAGAAGGGAAAAATAAAAAAGTGAAAAGGAATAGAAATTGAATTAGCCGTTGAAAGGTTTTCGAAGGATTTAGCAAGAAAAAAAAAGGAGTAGAATGGTGTGAGGACGTGAACAAAGGTGGAAAGTTAGGTAACTGAAAGAAGAAGGAAAATGTTGTAAAAGAGATGAAAAAGGCATATTCATATATTAAAGAATCCCTGGAGAAAGAGAGCTGTGCCGCGATGGTGACAGGGAACGGGAAACTTGCGATAACGGAGATTGGTAAAAGAAGAATAAAGAAAAGAAAGAAAACTATTTAACAAAGAACACAAAAGACTGCAGACAACAGAGGGGGCTAAGGCAAGGCAAGGCAGGGATATAACAGGGAGAAGATATTAGAAGTAAAACGGAAAACAAGTTAGAAGGGCAGAATGAAAGGTTTAAGCTCAGAAGGGTAACAGTAGTAGACCAAATGGGTGATGATACACATAGGGTGATGATACACATTAAAAAGCAACAAAGCCTTGGGTGGGGGAACACAAGGTGAAATAAGTGAGAGAATATTTTTTTTTCAGCAGTCTTTAGGAGAGTCAAATGGGTTAAAGGCTAAATATTTACTAATGTCTTAGCATATTTAAGTATTTAGTTGTACAATACCTTGTATGTTGTGTGATATTTATTACTTTTCATTTCCTCATCTATTGTTACAACTTGGTAATTTTGCTTAAATATTGCACTTTGGTTTTTCAATGCATTAAAAATTAATAATTTGTGGATAGTTCTCAGGGTGTACAGTAGCATTATAGCGTGTGGCCTAATTCTTGTGAGCCATGAAGACAAAACACGTAACCATGCACACTTGTGAGGTCATCCTTCTACTGTATGATGTCACTGCTACAGAACAAAAGTCATAAACATAGCAATTATTATGCAGGATCCCGTAGAACTTGGTGACTTACATGCTACTGATCATGACAGAGATATCTCAGAAAAGTGTATTTTTAGGAAGTCTGTAGACTGTAGCTAATGTGCTTTTGGATAGAATAATACAAGATGCATTCTTTTTTCTTATCTCATGTTTTCTAATAAAACCTTTTGTGCAGGTCAGAAAACGCAGCGGACAAATTCTCTTTGCAATGAAGGAGATTAATTTACACAATCCGGCTTTTGGAAAAGACAAAAAAGACCGTGATAACAATGCAGAGAACATTGTTTCTGAGCTGTCAATAATCAAGGAACAAGTACGTTTGTCTTTATACTAATATTTTCAATTTATTTTAATATCCTTTCTTGTATGCTGAATAACAATATTTAAATGTGGTTTGATTATTTTTTTTTATTGAAATACACTCCTTCATTTTCTTGAATACTTAAGTAAAAGCTGTTAAAGTTTCTCGTATTATGGAGCCAGCTACCTTTATTTAAATGTAAATTAGATTTTATGGCAAAAACAGCATCTCTACAGTAAACAACGTAACAAGGGCTGTTGTAGAGAGGATGCTGAATATTATGTGTGTCAAGAACCACAGAAGAACCACTGTCATGCCATGGGTAACCAAATTTGGGTCTCAATGGGGGACTGTGTGGAAAATAAGTTGATGTGTGTGAGTGCAGTGTGGGCCATTGGTAGCATAATGCTGAAAGTTGACTGAGACTGGTACAGTGGACACATAAGTTGCACAACACAGTTACCATGCTCCCAACCTCCCTCCATATTATTTGCCTAAAGTGCCAATCAATCCCATCAACCCTCCAACTTGCTTTCAACACTGGCAGTACCTTACCCATCCACCCTGCAACCTTTTTTTTCATTACAATATTCAACAATGTAAAGCATGCCATTCCTTTCACTACTTGGTAATGCTGACTCATGACTGCATTAAATCCAGCCAAAGATGCAATGTCAACAGTAATTTACCATGTCACATTTATATTTGATTTTTAAATATTACATTCTATGATCTATCAAACTCTTCCTTCCTATGTTTAATTTAGTCTATACTGTATGCTTTTTTACAGCTGTGCCACCCAAATATAGTGCGGTACTATAGAACGTTTTTAGAAAGTAAGTATCATCTAGTCTAGTATGTAATTAAGGTTATGTGTAATCTTACTTGTAAAATAATGTGGACAATACCTCTTCTAAAGAAATTTTTTACTAAACACTTTAAACGCTGGAGATTACAAGAGGCTTAATGACCATCTAGGGCTGCTGGTATCTTCATACAGAGATTATTACCTTAGCAACTGTACAGTTTGTCGTGTCAAATTTAATTTATGTTAAGCTTAAAGTACTGTAAAAAGCTGCAGATAAGTTATTGGAGTGATATAAATAGATGTTACTTTGCTGATAAACAGGAAGAAGATGTCCTACTGACTAAATGAACCTCTGTAGAACCTCGGAAATATATTGTTCACAGTTGCAGACTTCCTATTGCATCATCAAACCTTGAAAAAAAATGTCTTGGAATAAACTTGTTAGCGATGGTCTGAACATTGCAAAAAAATAATGCTTCTTTATTGTGATTACCATAGATGACAATCTATATGTTGTTATGGAACTCATTGAAGGAGCTCCTCTTGGAGAGCACTTTAAATCTCTGAAGGAGAAGAAGCAGTATTTTATAGAAGAACGGCTTTGGAACATATTCATACAGGTGAAAATAGTATAAAAATATGTTAAAATTGTACATTTTACTTACTTATTAACATATATATATATATATATATATATATATATACATGAGGCTTTTGAGATGTGCAGTTGAACACTTACAAGTAGGCTCATTCATGAAAACATATTAAATAATCTACTTGGCAAACTAGTAGAAATGATTTTGCATATGGGCAGCTATTGTGTTGGCTCACTAATAGACATCTATTAGAAAGCTTAATCAAGTCACCTAAAACTTTTACAAGCAGTCAAATCGATGTATGGTCTAGACAAGCATAGATTGTCTTGTGACAGCACGTAATGGAGAGTGGGTGGGTGAATAGCTGTGGTGATCAGTTCATGATCAATAGTCTAACTTAAAGAGAAGATTTTGTTGGGCCTAAACACATCAGTTTACAAGGTAAATTGTAGCCATTTTTAAAGGGAAGCAATACACAAACATTTACTTACTAGATTGTATAGACAATGCATTCGAACAGGCAAAACATTAAATTATAAACATAAAATGAAAATAAAAAGATATTCACATTCAAATATCTTGAAGCTACACAGCTAAAAGAGACTATTTGCAGCTATAAGATAACCCCTCCCTTACCTAGAAGAGATCTTATCCTATAAATCCCTGTCCATTGATGCTTTATGGAATACATATTTTATTTCCCAGTAACAGTTCACATTAGTTGCGCGAAACTAGCTAATACACTGATAAACGGGCATCTGCTATCAGTTTATACACAACTTGGTTTACAGTTTTTAAACTGGGCTTTGCCACAAGAGGTCTTGATCACAAGAGCTCCAGACCACACATGCACTTGGCCTCAGCTTGTCTCTCTGGAGAGGACAGAGTCATTTTCCCTGCTTGTATTTGTGGTGCGTGTATGACACACAGACACGACAAACAAAACTAACATGTCAAAAGAGGAAATGCAAAGTGTAGCAGAACCTCTCTGGCTGTCCAACACATTTCCTTCATATTTTTTTATTTGAACATAAAAGGTTTTAGTATGGACTTCTATTAGACTGTGTATAGATTGTGTATAGGAAGGTGTACCCCTCCCCCGTTTCCTGTCCCATTGTTTCCAGCAGGGCGTTGTCCCAGGCACACTGCCAGACTAGTTGGAACTGGTTTGCGCTGGAAAGTTTGGGCTGGAAAGCCATGCTTTAGTGGTCCTAAAGGGAACTCCACCTAACTTTTTAACCCTGATTACTCCTGAACCCGATCTGGGTGATTTTTGAATGTTATTCACCCAGATTAGGTCCATCAGGGGATACCACATTTAGGGGTGTACCCTATGTATTTGGGGTACATCTAGAACTTGGGGAAAAATTGTACATTTTAATTCTGTTAACAGATAAACTGATGGGAGGAGATGTGTGGCTTGTACCTTGTAATTTATTGGTTAATGTACTAATTATTGTGGGTGGCTCCCTTGCACGGGAGCATTGCATAAAAGCAGGGATTGTGTGATTAAAAGTTAGTTAAGTTCTACTCCTGATACTGTGTGTCGTCCAGTTATTGGGAAAGGTGATGGGATATTATTGGATTGCCTTGCTGATTGTGCTTGTTACCCTTTTGGATTTACTACCCTTTCCTGAGCCATTCTAGGATACCAGTGAAAATAGGCTTTGGGAAATCAGCTCTCCGCTACACAAAGTCTCTTTATTCTAGCCAACCAAGACATTTTCCAGATGCTTTTCAAGCATTCATGACTAGTAGACTGGTGCATTTAAATTCATAAGAACTGGGATTAACCCAAATTTCAGACAATTGGCGGATTATCCAAATTCCATAACTCTGAAGCATGAAGCACCACATGGATGAATAATTGTCAAGTAATCTGACAATGGATGTGCATATTTGTCTGTTTTTGTAATTTCCATCCATGGTGCCAAAAAAAAACGGTATTAGATGGGAATAAAGTTGATTGAAGGCCACTAAATTGAGTTTATTCACAGATCAAGCGAGAAGCGACCGGAGGAGCAGTGAAATAAATGCAGATTTTTTTTTACTGCTCAACTCTCTTTTCCCCTCATTTAGTTACTTTTTCTCACTTGATCTGTGACCCAATTAGAACTAAAATGCACCTATCAGTGTACTGCGAAATACATACATACTATTTATATTTTGTAGTACTCTGATTTGCCCAATTTTTGGTTCATCTGAATCATTTTCCCAAATATATAGCATGGACAATATTTGAATTAGACAAAATGTCACTGGGCAAATATCAGACTACCCGAATACATTTTTGCGCCATGCACAAGTCTGTCTATGGAACTTAGAATGTCTGTTTAATGAACACTATTTTGCAAAAGCCCGATTTTTCATATTATGTAATTCTAAAATGAACAAAATGTGATTGTCAATTACCAGTTATGGGAAAATATATTTTAGCACTAATTATATGTACTTCCACTTAACTTTCATTTTGGGAAATAACAAGGCCATCCTAAAACAGTCACACAAAGATGTGTTTAAAATACATGTTCTGAAAAACATGCTCACATTCACATTTTACAATATATTCTTCTATCTTCTAATCTGGATTAAAGGGAAACTTGCCGCTCTGGAAAGCTCATTATCAAATTCAGCCCTCCCTCAAGTTTCCTAAGAAAAGAAGTTACCTATAATCCAGTGAGAATGCTACCTTTTCTCAAAATCTTTGCCCCACCACCCAAAGAGAAGCATTGGGATGCAGACAGCATACACAGCAAATGCCCCGATCATCCATTGCTGCTTTATGAGAAGCCCTCCCTTCTGCCTGAATTAGGACGGGAATGATCATTACTATCATTGTGATAGCCAATAAAAATCAGACTTGGTGACAGCCAATGGATGTTACCAAGACGGTTTATAAAACTTCCAATTTTTCTTTAAACTGACATTTTTATACAATTAGACAAAGGGCACAGACAGTCAGCCGTCAGAGCACTTTAGCAAGCTGAGGTGGTTTATGAGCTTGGTGTTTCTTAAAATTAAACATTGACCATCTCCTATACCCCCTATATCTTGTGTTAAAGCAGCTCTGTCAATCTCATTGACGTTCCAACACAATCCAAAGATTCTGTAAGACAAAGTATGGAGTACTTTATCTTACAGTCATGCCTGAGGTTGACAAAAGGCACAGATCCTCTGTCAACTTTAGTCCAATCCCAGCAGCTATCACTAGTTATGGCTGTGGGATTCAAGCACTGTTTCACTCATTGTGAGATATGGAGGCTCACACGGGAAAGCCCGTAGAGCTCAGTGTTGTACGCTTGTGCATGCACAAGAGTACAGTGCTGACACAGCTCCTGGCAGATAAAGTGCCAGGAACCGAAGAGAGTCTCCAGGACCAAGATGGCAGTTTTCAAAGGACAGCTTCCGGCAGGTAAAAACTAGGTTTGACTGCACCCTACATCCAGTGAACCCTAACTGAAAATGTCGCCACGGGGAGCCTTGCAAAATATGCAAAGACCCTGAAAGTGACAAATCTGCTTTTGTAAAACTTTTTTTTTTAAACATTTTGTAAAAATCTGTTAAATTTATATTAAAGATTTAGCAAATTATAACACAATGCATTTCAGTCCAGTCACTTTGAGTGCGCACAATACAAATGAGGAGGAGAAATAAAAACTTTGTTTAATTTCTCCTTTTTGTCTCTATGCTGACTGCAAGGGCAGAGCTCATAACAAGGTCTGAAAATAAGCTAAGATAGAGGTGCCCACTTGCAGGGTGAATATGTGAGGATGGATACATTTCATTTTAGGTTTCAGACATCACAAATACATATTTTTTAATTATAGGGATATGTAAACATAATATTAAAAATTCCAAGAAGTACCACATTGGGAAATTTAGCCCAAAATAGCCAGGCTGGGGCCAGCGCTCTTGACAGCTCTATGTTTTATCTGTCCTCCTTATGTACTGGTCACATGCACACATAGACAAGCAACCACACATAGAGCCACATATAAACACAAACTGACAGTCAAATATATGCATAAATACACACAGTCACATACATACATACAAAACACACATTCACACACATACACAGTCATACACATAGATGCACACATACACACAGTCATATAGATGCACATAAGCACACACATATATACCCAAAAAGTAATGTACATACACAGACACACAAACACACACACATAGAGTCACATACATAGACAGATACCATTACATACAGCTATTTACATACATGCACACACATTTACATGCAAAACCCTCTTTACTGCTCCCCTTGCTTAATGGCTTACACTAAAATATGTGCTTGGCTGTAAGTAAAGATGGGTTAGAGATTTTTTTCCCATATCTGCTATAGCCTAAATTTTGCATTTTGGTTTTCAATTCACTACATTTTGTTCTTTTGACAGAATAAATAAAATAATAATTAAAAAACCATAATGTTGAAACAGTTATTTTAATAAGGTGTTTTAAGATAGAACCAACATATGTATCTCGGCTAAAGTGTTTCTCTCTTAATTTAGCTGTGTTTAGCACTGAGGTATTTGCACAAGGAAAAAAGAATTGTCCACAGAGATTTATCACCTAACAATATAATGCTTGGAGAAAGAGATAAAGTTACAGTTAGTAAGTATTGACATAAAATAATGCTTTTCTATTGCACTTGAAATCTGGCATTGTGCTATACAAGCTCTTATCCATCAGGCTCTTTAGTAACACCTTCACACCTCCCTTCCTATCTAATCTATTCCCCTATTCAACTTGCCACATTATTTTATGGTTATATTTTTGTAATTAATTTTAACATTTGCCTTTTATAAAGTATCACTTCTCTGTATTTGTCGATGGACATTGCAAGTGTGTTAAATATCCAGAAATATAAATCTGACAATTTCTAGCCCCTTTTATGGCTGTACTGTCTGCAATGGTGTGATAAAAGAGCCAAAATATTTATTGATCATGTCATTTACTGCTAAGTATTCAGAAGCTGTAACTCAAACTCTTCATCTCGATCACAGTCCTTTTATCTGTACATTGTCTTATCTGCAGATCATATTTTTTTGTTTCGCTTGCACATTAATAGCTACTTTAAGCCACTTGAACACTTATTCACTGTTCCCATGTATTGCCAGTGCCAATATTGTAACGTGTACATGTTGTTTGTAAAATACTCTAAAATACTCTAAATCATTGGTCTGCTGGTGCCCATTACTGTTCCTTGATTGTCTATTCAGTTCCTCAGTGTCAATCTCAGCAAGGTATATGCAACATAAGATGTGCAAAATCAGTATGATCGACTTTATTTTTTTTCATCATAGGTTAGTCTCCATGGTAATGTAAGGAGGATTACTTACTAACTCTATTGTTAGTAAGTGTATACTACTGTGTTGTGGGACACTGTGTATACTAACATCAGCTACAGTTATAACACAATTACATTTAAGTCAGTTACAAGCTACTATTAATATTATTTTCTTGTTGTATGAATAGTGAGCAGGAATCATAGCAACTCTGCAGACACTAGAGGGGCAGGAGTTCCTTCATGTGTGGAAGGAGTAAAAAAAAGACATTTTGATTGATGAATTTTGTTTGGATTTTAGCGAGAATATGGGCAAACCATAAATATATTTATTTCAGTCCTGTACCCACTAGTTCATTTGCGATACAACTAATCACTCCATAAATTCACCTTTCCTATATTCTTGAAGCCAAACATCTGTCTAACTCTGCATCAGCAATGCCTCTATATGTATAATATGTCCATGTATTGAGATGAAAATAGAGTATTACTATTAGTATATATCTAATGTATAGTATAGCAAAAATGTTTAGTGCTTAACATCATATATTTAAGAAAGTGTGGATGTGCATTGAATCCTTTTGTTATGCTTTCTAATTTCAATTACAATTTTAAGTTAATTATATTTTAGTCAAATATCTATCTGTCTGTCTGCCTGCCTGTCTATCTATTAATTTATTAATGCACTA
This sequence comes from Pelobates fuscus, assembly GCF_036172605.1. Lineage (NCBI taxonomy): Eukaryota > Metazoa > Chordata > Amphibia > Anura > Pelobatidae > Pelobates > Pelobates fuscus. The sequence continues at coordinate 290,869,333 of NC_086320.1, read as the reverse complement.
TCCAATGTAAAAACTGTCATTCTATTGTCTTACCACTGTGGGGTGCTGTTGGTCTTTGCATATAATAGTGTTTTTTCTTCTGTTTTATTTCAAGAACAGAAAACTCAGTAAATTATTCTGAAATGTATAGATAGTGATTCTTTTCATAGATATATTTCACACTTCCAAAACAACTTGCAATTTTTTCGATGCAAACTGGTGCAATTCTGCTGCAATGTGCTAAATAATGCTAAATCACACTGGGACATAATTGACTGTACTGCTCATATGTTATTTCTTAAATAGTTTTAGATCCATAAATTCTGAATTTCAATATTTACAGTAAAATTTATTGCACAACATATATTCCTTAACAAAGAAAAGATGAAGGGAAAAAAGTGCCATCATCATTTTACAATATGCAGTATACATAAGACAGTTTGTTTTATTTCAGTTTCTCAAATTAAAATGACTTAGATGTAGCAAGACAAGATGTATTCTTTGGTATATCAGTGGCATTTATTTTCACGCTCAAAACTCACACACTGACCATGGGGATTCTGATACGGATACATTTATCTTTAACACTCAGTATTAGATATACCGATGGTCACAATATCTTCTGAAATGCAAATTGGGGCCAGTTGTAAGGTATATAAAAATAGTATAAACCTCGAGCACGTCCTGTAAGATAGTAGGTTTAGCGTGCCATAATCTCTGAAAAGGCAGTGTTTACAGCAAAAAGACCGCAGGGACAGGGCGTAGACACCAGCACAACTACATTAAGCTTTCCCTTTAATGTTATACTAGCAAAAGTCCATATTCTAAGTGACAGACATGCATGCTGGCCACCTATTCAATAATGTAATCAAAATGACAAACAATAAATTGCAATCTAATAAACTGGATTGCATGGTTCTCTCTAACAAGTAGTATAGCATTAATTAAAAGCTATTGTGACACTTTCCATGTAATTTTAAATCTGTGCTAGGATATTAAGTACACGTTGTAAAACAATCTGTAGCTTTGCATTTTATATTTTATATATATATATATCTATATATATATATTCTATAAGCATTCCATTAAATACAAATATTTACCTAATGGCATGAAAAACTAGTTGTAAAAAGCTAATTAAGAGTTAGATGGAGCGACTGCATTAACATGTCCTTGAGGCTACATACTCTTGTACCACTTTTGTACAGAATGTGTAATCTGTTTATAAGTGTAACATAAATCTATTAAACACATGACACAGCTTGTCCTTGTTGACTGTGTAGAATATATTTATTGCATTTGTATATCAAGTGTTATCTGCTGGTCAACAAGAGGAAAAAAAAAGCTGTGTATAGATTGGAAGAAGAGTGGATAGGTTATGGCTTTAGTTGTATATATCTGTACTTGTGCCCTTGACTTCTTCTAACATTATTACGGGTACAGTTAAAGATAAGTGTAAAGTGCTCGTAAGAAAAATGGTCTTTAAGCACGCAGTATACCATGGAGGGAATACAATAAACAGAAGTATTTACAGCTAATGCATAGTATGTGAAAAAAATGTTGCAGTAATGATTGTTCCATCTAACTTTTAATATTTGTACATTAACCCACACAAATCAGCATAGCGCGTGCACTAATTAAAAATAATTTTCTATCAAAACAGAATTAATAATGCCCCCTCTTTTTATTTTATCCTCATGATCCAAATTCACAAATTCACATATAAATAACATTGCTTTTTTAACATTAGCATATACTATAGCGTGGGGGTCATCATCCTTCTTGTCCCCATGTAACAAGTATTTTATTTTGTTATATGATCCTTCTCATTTACTTTATCTGATCTGGGTGCAAGGCATGACTTTTGGCAATAAAATACATTTATGACTTACTATCTGTTTTGTTTTCTATTTATACTCTGTTTATTCCTGTAATAAAAGAGATAATGTTACAGCTGTGTGAATACAGTATAAAATAATTATCATTACCCCCCACCTTATGGTCAGGTAGATAAGAGGATATAGAGGAGCACCATATGCTGGTCCTGTCCTAATACTGTACTCATACTCTCAATTTCCACCATGAAAATTGCATAATTATGGAAGCTAAATATTTTACAGGCTTGTGGGCCTTGTGAATAGCAGGCATATTTTTCACTGCTCTTCCCAGATCCTATTACTGATAAAATGATCTGTTGTAAATAAAGTTATTTTGCATGTGAAAAACCTCATTAGCAACTGAACAGTTAAGTCTATTGCTGCCACCAACACATATTGACTTATCTGTGACATCATGTGATGACCTCACAATACATACACATGTGTTGCGGTTGCCGGCTCGCCGTGTGGTAAAGCTGTGCCCGACCGGCACAGTCTAGCCGACGGCACAAGCTTACCTGCTCACCGGCGAGCCGACAGCCGCTTCTCCGCATCCTCCGACCGTCGCGCCCGGATCCAAAATGGCACTGACCGCGTGGTCGCGCCTAAACTCAGCTCCGCCCCCGAAGTTTATACGGATGCACGCACGTTCTGGGGTCAGAGGCCGCTCTCTGACCAATCAGACCTTTGAGAGGGATATTTAAATCCCTAACTCACCCCAGTACCTTGCCCTGTCGTGGTTTCCTGTTCCTGGTTTCCTGAGAGTGCTTTATATTTGTGAATCTGATTTCCTGGTATCCTGATCTTGGCTTTTCCCTGGTTATTCTGAATTCTGGTTTCCCTGACTTGGCTTGTCTTTACGGTATTGTGTATTTTCTGGCTTCCTTGACCTCGGCTTTCCCTTTGACCATTTTCTGTCTCTAGCGTATTAGTCCGGCCATTCTAAGGTCCGGTTTACGCTCTGTCCTTTTATTTTCCTTGTCTTGTCTATGTATATGTTAACATAGTTTCTGCGTGCTGGACCACACTAGTAGTCGTGACAACATGAGTGCATTGTCCACAGTTATCTTCAGCAGAAGGACTGGCAGCAGTAGGACCTGAGGCAAAATTGTACTCTCTCTATTTTCTCATCTCCTCATTTGGCAAATAACAAATGGGAAAAGGGATGAATTGATCATGGTAACAGTGTAGAGAGAAAGAGAGGGTAGTGGATGCATGGAATAGCCTTCCAGCTGAAGTGGTAGAGGTTAACACAGTAAAGGAGTTTAAGCATGCGTGGGATAGGCATAAGGCTATCCTAACTATAAGATAAGGCCAGGGACTAATGAAAGTATTTTTTCAAAATTGGGCAGACTAGATGGGCCGAATGGTTCTTATCTGCCGTCACATTCTATGTTTCTATGTTTCTATGAGAGAGAAGAAACAAAATGGGGAATCATGTATTATGAGAAAATGATGTATATTCCAAAAATTGAGAGCTAATAAGACTTGTGGGAATAATAGTTGAAAGTGAATTAACTAGTACTTACTGTTTTCTGTTAACAAACATATTTGTATTAATTTAATGTCATATACGTAAAGTTTTACATTACTGCCAGTGTCGCAAACAGTCTGACAGTCCAACTGTCTGGTCTGTAGAATACTCAGGAAGCACATCAGCTCAGACAAGAAGAATAGGGATTATTCCAATACCAAAGAATTATGCTTTAAAATACTAGTTTTGTAAATGTGTATATTACATCTTTGATTTAAAACATATATAATGTATACATTGTTTGAGTTTATATGTATGCCTTTTACAGCGCAATGTTACATTTGTAATTCATTTTATTTTCTCAATTTAAAAATACTTATCCTGCTGCTTTCACTGGCTCCATGTTTAAACCATTTTTTTTTCACCAGTATGTCAGACTTTTTTTGGTGTGATACATGGAAGCTATGACATCATGACATCAAATAGAGAATTACACGCAGAGCCTCAGCCACTGCTGCACTTTAGAAAGGCTGATATGCACACACATATGCTAATCAATTGTAGGATATTTAGAATTATAGGAGATGAGAATATTATTTTCTTAAAATTGATAGTTTCCTCCTTTATTTAAATGAAGGTTAATTAAATTAACAAAATTATTTAAGTCTTTACAATATTAATCTTGTCAATGATCAGCAATCTTTGAAATGTATATGATGGTGATACACCTGAATAGTAACCAGCTCGTTACTGCCCACCTGTGAATTTATTTAACATGCCACCTACTGGGCATGGGTGGGCATATGATCTACTGTAAAATGCATTAACCATGCACTTAATATATACTTATGCTATAGCCATAGCAATATATGCAAACAGACACATAATTATTATTTTTTTTTTGCAAGTGGTATCTTTATTACTTCAGTGGTAGTTCAGACAATCTGTCAATATAGTGTAATGATATAGATCTTATTGACCAAAACATTACCATTTCAAAACTCATCCAACCATGTCTTTATAGACCTTGCTTTGTGCACTGGGGCACAGTCATACTGGAATAGAAAAGAGCCTTCCCCAAACTGTTCCCACAAAGTTGGAAACATGTGATTGTCCAAAATATCTTTGGTTTGCTGAAGCATTAAGATTTCCTTTCACTGGAGGTAAGGGGCCTACCCTAACTCCTGAAAATCAGCCCCATAACATTATCCCTCCTCCACCAAACTTTACAGTTGGCACAATGCATGCAGGAAACAATTTTCCTGGCATCCGCAAATCCAGGACTAACCCATCAGACTGCCAAACAGAGAAACATAATTCTTCACTCCATAGAACATGCCTCGACTGCTCTAGAGTCCAGTGACTGTGTTCTTTACACCACTTGAGTCAATGCTTGGCATTGTACTTGGTCATGTGAGGCACGCATGAAGCTGCTCGGCTGTGGAAACCCATTCCACAGTTTTTGTGCTGATATTAATGCCAGTGGAAGTTTGGAACTCTTCAGCTTTGGAATCAACAGAGTGTTGGCAACTTTTACGCACCATGCGCCTTAGCACTCGGTGACCCAGCTCTGTGACTGTACATGGTCTTCTGCTCTATAGCCGTGCTGCTGCTGTTCTTAAACTATTCCACTTTCCAATTATACTGCTTACAGTTGACTGTGGAATATCTAGCAGGGATAAAATGTCACAAACTGACTTATTGCAAAGGTGGCATCCTATCACGCCTGAATTTACTGAGCTCCTCAGAAAGAGCCATTTTTTTCGACAAATGTTTGTAAATACAGACTGCATGGCTAGGTTCTTGATTTTATAAACCAGTGGCAATGGGTCTAATAGAACCACCTGAATTCTATAATTAACACGTGCTTCACAATATTTCTGTCATTATATTGTACGTGTTTGCCTATGTAGCTGTGTATTTTTGAATATATGTGGGATGCTAGGTGAGTGGTAAGGTGGAGGGGCATGCACATATGGGGCTGGGCAGCTAAAAAGCTAAATGTTCAGATAAATAGGACATGTAATTGAAAATAGGTCACGCTACAGTAACAGAAAAATAATATGTAGTGGTAATATACTCACATATAATGAATAAGGCAAAAAATATTTTCTAATAGTCCTAATACTTAGTAGGCTGCTATAGGGTCCAGTTGACCTGTAGATACTTGAATAGGTTGTAAGTCCAATACGGTACTGGATCTTCAGGTACTGAAGTCGTCTTGACTCATATTTGGATATGTGGACATAAAAAGAAAAAAGTACTCCAATAGTGCAAATTGCGAACTTACAAGTAAATGAGTTACAAATACACAACAGGGAGGTAATCCACTCACCTATTGAGGATCATAGACTAGCTCAAGTATATCTGGCATTCAGTGGCGTCGATCCCCCACTGGTAGGATATAGGTGTTGGTAATCGGAAGAGCTCCTCGGTATGTAGAGAGATAAAAGCCAAATATAGTGCTCTCTGTATATATTGTAAAACAGGTAAATTGTGAAGAAATAAAATACTCACATTGGCATGAGCAAGATACTGTTCAATATGATACCAATATTTATATCCGCTTTAGCTTCTATTTGATCATATAGCCCTGACCCAATATCTATTTGTTTAAATAGGACATGTAACCTATTATGCTTAATTCAAGCAAAACTAAAGAAACAGGTGTACTCTACATCCATCACGATCCTTTTATTTTATGACCTGGAGCGACGAGGTGAAAACTTTACTTTGTGTTCTCTGTAATACTTTGAATAAAACAATCACTTCAATTCTATTGTAAATCAGTTGCCTTGTTGTGCTTTCTAAATCCTGTTTTAAATATTTATCTGCCTTTGATGCTCCTTTGTCTATGCATATTTTATTATTTTCTGCATGGCTCTATTGTAATGGGCACCATAGGACACCTTATAAATTAGGGTTATTGTTAACAATAATAAAGGGGATAACAATGGACTATCTGTAATTACATGGCTTATAGCAATATGACTATTTATTGAGCTTTGCAGATACAATACGCATATATGATGTAACCCTGTGATGTACAATGGGAGCCTTTCATTTTTTTCACATTGAAAAAAACATTTCAGTATGATGTGCGGAACGGATGAGCCGTTTAAAACTATGCTGTTTTAAACTCTGTTGCATTTAAGTCATCTGTTCCAGATTTCTCAGTAGGCAGATTAGGCATCTGCCTAGTGGTGCCTTTGTTTCAGGGGCACTTCCTTGGAAATGCAGAAGTAAGGTTATTTGTGTCAGTATTACATTTTTTGCATAAATTCTAGTGGATACTAACACTTATTAATATATTCTCACCAACTGTGTTTTACACTTACACTGTGAACTCACACTCTGAATGCTGCACTCAAGCCAGGGGTGTCTTTACTACAGGGTATAAAGGGCACATGCCATATGCTCCATAATTTGCAGGGGCACATAGAAGTTACCCATTGCCTTGGGTGCAGGCACTTGCTTTGCACCAACATTGAGTAATAGTCACAAATCAGATGTAGAATATCATACACTCACACAGTCTCTCTGACTATGCTGTCTCCTGGTCATGGTCAGCAGCCAGCTCTCATGTCTGTCAGAAAATACCAAGTTGCCCAACCAATCTATTCTATGCTTTTCCTATTTCATCACACTGAGGTGTCTCATTCTCTCATATGCATTAGGAATAGGTTGTTGCAGAGGTATCACCAGTGGTGTATCCTGGTTTTGTGCTGCCCTGTTCTTGCAGTTCTACTATCAACCATAGGAGGCTTATTGGACTACAGAGAACACTGGCCAAGGTTCCTGGTACTTATCTCTCTCCATCAGCCTGCTTAACCTCCAGGGAGGTACATTATAATTGCTAAAAACAGGTGCTCCTTAGTGGACATGTGCCTGTAAGCAGGTGCCTGCTCTGCCTAATTGCAAATCCAACCCTGCCCACTGCATTCATATGCAGCATCGATAAACTAAGATTTAGCTTAACTTACATTTGGAAGCTGTGTGTAGGAGACTCTTGAAACATCTGTACCTACAGGTATCATAATTTTGTCCAAATCTCAGGGCCAAGCATATTTATATTTTTATTGCATTTAGGGAGGATTATACATAATTTTCCTTTTTAATAGTTTCTTACCTACAGTATGTAAAGTAAATTTTTTTTTACCAATAAATGAGTAATATTACAGTGATGGGCCTGCAATATCCTGGTTTCATAAATTTGAGCTGTGCTCATCTACTGAGAAGGGAGGTGTCGCGGTTATTGACACTACGCTGTTACTAAATGGAGTAAGGCTGTTAAAGGATCGAGAGCAGGTGAGCAGGGAAAAAATATACCAGAATAATCTATGGCTTCATGACTGCTTTCCATACTGCACCAGTGGTTCTTATTTTCTGTTTTTTTCTGAGGGAGACACTGAGCAAGGTTGTGTACCACCTTAAAGGCACAAAAGCATTTAAAATCAAAACCAATCTACATAGGCTCCACCTCATATGAATTGTATAGCTCACTAAATAGTTCAAATTTTGTTTAATTTTGTATGTAGTATTACACTATTATTTGTATATTCTTATGTTTTGTTGCATGTTTAACAGTAACCCCAAGTGTACATATGAGTAAGTTGCTTTATTTGTTAGTGCTCCACTCAGTCGTATTTCGGTGTGGTCACCAAAATATATATATATTTTAAATTGCTTATTCAACCATATTTTTCTGTTTCTCTGTTTTTAAGTGTGTCTCTGCCATCACAAGCGATATACTGTATGGCCAACGTTTGACCAGCTGGGGTTTATGCAAAGAGACATGATCTTTTTATGCTTGTGCCTATTAATGTTAAAGTTGACTATCCCGTGGCTCTATGGTCCCATGGTTTGATGATCTAACCCAGTGAGCATAGACACACAAATTCTGTTAGATGTAACAGCATTAACTTTGGGCTTTGTTTCCATGTTATTGGTAAAGGTGGGGCGTTTGACAAAAGAGAGTCTCAGGCACTAATCACTAATCTTCACAGCCTTTGCTGCCACTAAATGCGATGTACAATGCTATCAAGGAGTGTTACCTTCCAGACAAGCATGATAGCATGGTATATGATCTGAGCAGGATGTGGTTGATTTCATAAAAGACAGTGTAAATTAATCTCAGTATAAATGTCAATGTGTCATTACCCGTCCACACAATAGTATGGATGGATGGATCCATAGCATGGATCACATAGGTATCTATCACTATGAAGAAAAATTATAACTGACTGTACATGGCCGACTCATTAGTTGTGTGGTTTCACTCTGCCATATGGGTGATCAACATACTCTGGAGGTCAAGTTACAGCTTAAAGAGGTTCTGTCACTTCTCTGGAAAATATACCATTGAATCAAACATTGAAAATCAGCTATGGTGTTAACCTTTTTCGTCGGTTGCTCCATTTTCTTTTAAATTTCTATTAAAAATGTAAAAAAATTACATCACAATCAAAGCAAAGCCAGGGCAGATAAGGAGGAAAAATAGAAATATTCAGGGTTATTCGCTAAACTCTGTTATTACTAAATACTGAGAATGGGAATACTCATATTTACTAAAGCCGAATAGGGTTGAAATTTGGTTAGGTCGAGAGAATCTGCATCAATTGCCTGGGCGCATTTGATATCTTGATTAAAATCAGTGCTTTCCGTGCTTGCAAGTTTAGGATGCGGAAGGTTAAAATTCATGACCAAATGCACCCGGCAGGATGCAAGTTTGCAAATTATTCACTTGCGACTATGCATCCATGGGGACCTGTCAAACTCGTGTATTATAATATAAGGTAGAGGACCTTGTTTTCCCACCCAGCCCCCACCCATTAGTAGCTGGTGGGGGTGCAAATAAATAATATTCAGGGGGAGAACCTAGTTTCCCCCTAATCCCCACCCATATGTGGCAGGTGGTTGCTCTTATTAATTAAACAAGGGAGTATGGTGTCAGGGTACCTGAAGTCTCTACCTCCGAGAGAGGTAGAGACTTAGACGTCCATCCGTCCGGACGGGCTGTTTCCTCTGTTCCTCGCGGTCCATCCGGTCACGTAAACGCCGGCCGCGAGGGACTCACTTTCTTTTCTAGCATGACGTCCGGAAACCGACGTCATGACGCCAACCCGGAACGACCTGTCACTCAATCCTTCAGAGACTAATCAGGACTCGTCGGAGGCGTGTCTACCCTTCCGAGCCAGGGTATTTAAACTTGCTTCTCCCATTTGCTCATTGCCCTGTCGTGGTTCTAGTCTGCCTAGTCACACAGTGCTCTTGTATTTCTGTTATCCCTTTGGTTCTGACCCGGCTTGTTTGACTTACTCTGTTTATCTCTGTTACCCTTGACCCGGCTTGTTCCTCGCTTACCTGTCTTCTCGTTCCCTCGACCTCGGCTTGTCTTTGACTATTCTCTATATTCTCCGTACGTTAGTCCGACCATTCTAAGGTCCGGTATACGTATCCTGTACCTGTTTGTACTCTGCGTGTTGGATCCCTGTCCGGATCCTGACATATGGATGGCATATCTACCCCAGGTGGCTAGGGGTCCCCATTTTCTAGCCTCCCCCCCCAAAAAAATAGATGCCTCTACCTATTGCCCCTCGCTCTAATAACAGTGAGGGAGGAGACAATAATACTAATACCTGTAAAAACAAACTTACATTTACCATCATAATTCTTCTTTCTTATAATTCGTCTGTTCCACAGCTTCAAAAAGGCCAAATAAAAATACATAATTCCCTGCACAACTAATGAAAATAAAAAATTAAATAATTTGCAAAGAAACCCTGAAAAGGTTTGAAAAGAGTATGGGAGGGATGGTAGAATGGATATGGGAGAGAAGGATGGAGAGATGTGAGAATTGGGGGGGAGGGAGGGACGACTGAGGAGATAGGAATATATGGATATATGAGGGAGCGATGGTAAAATGGGAGATTGGACATGAGAGGGAAGGAGAGAGAGAGATGGGGAGATAGAAATTTTCTTAGTGCATAATTACCATTGGTGCACACCCTAATATAGTAAGTTGTGCACACCTATTACTGTAATATATCTTTAATGTGCTTTCCTTCTAAGAAAAAGCAGTTGATCAATTTAGTTAGTTGTGTAAAGTGGTTTACTTAAACCCCCCCCCCAAAAAAAAAAACCTTCTGTTTTCAGGTTTAATTGCAGTGTTGGCACTTTGAGATAAACACATTGGTTTGATGTTTCAGTTTGGGGACTCTGGCTGAAAAAGGTTCCCCATCACCATGCTACAAGATTTATGTCAGATTCGACATGAACACAATTATTTCCTGTTTTTTACATTTGCAATATAACTAGAAGAAGTGCCATTATTCATATTTTTGTAGACTTATCTTACCTAACAAGGTAGAATTATGCTGACTAATTTGAAAGTGAGTAATTGTAGCATGCTATCACATTATATATTATAGAACATGTTGTTAAAGTAAAATATGGTCCTGATTGGAATTTCTTCTCTTATTATTGTGGGAAATGCTCATTAAAATGCATGACAATTTATTGCAGTAGAAGGTGTAGAGGACACGCAGATGGCACTTCCTTAAAAGTGAAAATAGGATACAAACACCTGGGTAATTTTCCAGATATGAATTAATTGATACTCTGTTGAAATAAGTGAATTGAACAATTATATTGAATCTAACACATACAACACATTTCTCTCTTTGTAGCTGACTTTGGCCTTGCTAAACAGAAGCAAGAAAACAGCAAACTTACTTCAATTGTGGGGACAATCCTTTACTCCTGGTAAGACCACTGTATTTAATTTTTTTTTTTATCAATTACTTGTATTTTGCTACACAGATCACTAAGCATTGATGCAGATGATACATGGTACAATTTGGGTACAAATTGGGTACCAAATTGTACATGGTACAAAATTATTATTATTATGATATTTATATAGCGCCGTCAAATTCCGCAGTGCTTTACAATGGATGGACAAACAGACATGTAGTTGTAACCAGACAAGTTAGACACACACGAACAGAGGGGTTGAGGGCCCTGCTCAATGAGCTTACATGCTAGAGGGAATGGGGGAAAATGACACAAAAAAGTAAGGATAGTATTAGACTAGTGACAGTTGCAGAAGAGGAATCAGTCGGGAGCTATTAACAGTTTAATTGATACGCTTTTATGAAGAAGTGAGTTTTCAACGATTTTCTGAAGGAGTGCAGACTGGGTGAGCATCTAACGGAGGAGGGAAGTGAGTTCCACAGGAATGGTGCAGCCCTCGAGAAATCTTGAAGGCGAGCATCAGAGGTGGAAGTACGGACAGAAGGTAGACGTAAGTCTTCAGCGGATTGTAAGGGCCTAGACGGGACATACTTGTGTATAAGGGAGGATAGATAGGTGGGAGCAGCATTATGTAGAGATTTGAAAGCAAGAACCAGAATTTTAAATTAAGCTCTATATTTTATAGGAAGCCAATGTAGGGACTGACAGAAGGGTAAGGCATGGGAGGTGCGGGTGGACAGGAAGATGAGCCTCGCCGCTGCATTTATTATGGACTATAACAGCGCAAGTTGGGAGCATGTAAGACCACTGAGAAGCGGATTACAATAGTCAAGGCGAGAAAGGACAGTGGAATGTACCAACACCTTAGTCGCATCTGGCGTTAAGTAGGGGCGGATGTGCGCAATATTTTTGAGATGGAAATGACAGGATTTGGTGATAGATTAAACATGAGGCTTGAAGGAGAGGTCAGAGTCAAAGAGAACACCTAGGCAGCGAGCCATTGTGATTGCTTGTAAACGATTTAAAAAAAAAAAACTAGTACGGATTTGCTTAAGATCTCTTTGTACTTGCAAGATGTTGGACTTCAGAAGATTAGAAGATCAACAATAGTGAGTTAGGCTAAGTATAGTAGAACATATAATCAAGGGCTTAAGATTTCAAGTCATTTGCTACTATCCAGACTTTAAAAATAAGCCTAGATAATTTCTACTCACCAGGCTTTAATGTCTATTGTCCGATTAGATGTCATAGAGTACCTCTGAGAAATTATCTAAACTTTACATCTTCTGGTTTGGCTGCTAGTCATATCACAGGGCAGAACCAAGTCTTAAATCCATGTTGACGTCTGTTTAGCCATTGAAGGACTGTCTTGGGAGACAGGAAGGTCTGGGTTGTTTTCTTTTTCTTTTTATTCTAATAATTTTTTCTTAAACATTAATGCTAATATCAAAACGACATAAGCATATGCTTAGAATCTCTCTGAACTTCAAAACCAAATCCTAAATCCACACCATGATCTGTGTAGCCAGGTTATGGTGGCGAGAAGGGTGTTCAAATCATGCCTGTAGGAGGAAAGCAAGGGGTCTTTAAAGGACCCAAATGTACACAGTTAGTAAGTGCAGTAGATAAAATTATATTCCTTATGGAAGTGTGGTATCATGCTCACCCCACTTATGGCAAAGTGTTATCTTGGGTGTGGCCTAACTGGATCAGATCATTCTCAGTTTATGTGAGACTCTTCTGAGTGGGCCATCATCAGGGCCTCTGGTCCTTAGCAGACCACAAAATACTACTTGTTTTGTGCATATAAAAGGAACATAACCCTAAATAAAGAGGATCATGGAGAAAATCCCATTATAAAATGGTGATATCCAAAATACTTTAGTAGAATTAACAAACTGTGCAGTCAAGGGAAGGAAAACAAAACAAAAAAACAAAATCTCTCATCTCAGATCTTAACAGGTTAGATAATGTGATAATAAACCCTTATGTACACAGACAAAAAGTTAAGAAATATTAACTAAAAAGAAAAACATAATCTAATACTATACAATAGTACAACAAGTTATATATCATACGTTCAATCTGAATAGTTAAATCCTGTGCTACAAAATCAGGGCTATCCTTTATTAGAGCGTCTTGTTTTACTTAGTCTATAAGTTAATACAAAAATATAAAAAAGCATCTAGGCACTGATGCTTTCTGTATCAGTGCCTAGAATAGATAAAAAACTGTAGTGCTGAGAAATAACATACAGTGCTGGTATCCTCTTATATTATATAGAGAGAGTCAAATACTACATTACAATTATCTAGGCTGCTTCGAAAAGATTCTTAGCACTATTGAAGGCTGCTGAACTCCATGAGAGGCCGTATCAGAGCTTCTAAACACTCAGCTCTCCAACAAATTAACCTGCCCAAGAATAAGTGAAAAAATAAATAAATAAATCGCTTACAACGTTTGACTTTTTTTGCTGCTTGCGACTTGAAAGTCTGGTATCTTCCTCTGCCATTCATCAAGCTGGCACATCACCACTCACGCCTTTCAAACATGACTGCATATGTTCACCCATTCAAAAGTGTCAAATTTCAGATATATACACGCTATTACCAACACACACGTCTCAAATCTTCCTCCCATACATATTAGCATGGATATGGACCCCCTGACAAAGTCACGGACTGGTCGGATATCTTGTAGGTGATAGCGACTCTTACCATCTGTGTTACACACAGAGAACAAGCCTATAAAATGTTATCCTGGTGGTACCTCACTCCTCAACATCTAGCGGCTATGCATCGCCTGCAAAACAATTCATATTGGATGCAATGCAGTGATACCGTATCCTTCCTCCATTGTTGGTGGATGTGTCCAAAATTGTGTGCGGTATGACGAAGCAATTTCAGTACTGAACAGGATGCTGAAAATAATATTTTTGCTAAGGTAGAACTGGCCACTCACAGAGCAATCGTTGAGTTGTAGGCCATGAAGCATATTCCTTCCCGTCCTGTGATCAGAAAAAAGATACAAGACAGTATTGTCATGGACAGACTTACTTCTCAAGCTCATAATACCCCCAAATCATTTCACAAGATTTGGGATCTCTGGCTAGATAGCGATACATCCCTTCAATGGTAGAAAATATCAAATCCGACACATAAATACCTGAGATTTCGCAGAGATTATTCACTAAACACACCACAGTGCCAGCACCTAGTTATCCCTTGCCTACGCTACTACTTTTTTCTCTCTTTCCTATCTTCACTTCTCAGTGGGGGGTGGGAGCATGGGCCTCAATCAAACTGCATATTATTGAATATCCTTCTCCTAGCCAATCCTGCATATCTACACTTACTCTCATACTTTCTTCTTACTTTCTGTTCTCATTCCTACACCCACTTCCCCTGCTTCTCAAAATTTGGTAAAAACCTAGTTAGTACACTGAAACAAATTTCTGGACTTCTCAAAGTGACCAACTACTACCGTTAACAAATTACCTTGCTGATGAAACATATCACTTCCCTGCTGTTCACCATCTATGTGATAACAAACTTGTCACTTCCTATCACTACATTAAATATTTTGTGTGGTTTGGCAGGATAACGATCATTATGAACATCAATCTGGGAACCCAGCTCAAGAGCTAATATAACATTAAAACCAAAAATGGTTTACTTGAATTATGATCCACAGTATTACTTTTGTTGGGTAAATATTTGTTTATCAGATTTTTATGTTTATATAAAGTATATCATTAGGACATATGTGTGTCAAAACTTCTGATATAGGTTAAAACATTATAACGTATAACAGAGATGTGCAGGTCCCATTCAACTATTAATGTCACATTTCCTTTGCTGGACTCACAGCCAGTGAGTCGCAGGGCCTGTGTTATCCAACCCATTTAGCATAGACCTAAAGCAGATAGCTAGGTTTTCTGATACATAAAACATATAGTGATTTGGTATATCTTTGGACCAGAATCTCTCCCCTGGGTCATGAGATGCAAATTTACTTTTGTTAGGGTGCTTTGTTGGGGGAAGAAAGAAGAAAATGAAAAGGAAAGGGGGGCAGGGGAGAGAGGGAGCTCTGTATATAGAAGTGTATGATGCAGTTCTAAAAGCCCTACATCGGTCTAGTCTGCTGAGTACCTAAGTCGAAGAGTAAAGTCAGCCTCATCAATTGTCAATTATCAGTGTGTCCATATCTCCCTATATGTATGTGAGGAACTAGCAGCAGCCATATTCAGGTCCTCTATCGCCCTGAGTTCCTCCATCTGGGTGAGCCACTCTTTAAGCAGAGGGGTTATCACCTGCGTCCAGTATTTTGGAATAACTTATTTTGCTATGTTCAGACTTCTTATGGTAATCAACTTCATGTAACTGGGCCTAGGTGTAGCTGTGTAGTGTAGGAGCATTGCATCTGGGTCACATGGGAGGGGGGATTGTCGGAGAAAGTCTCTAGCATGCCGTGTATCCCTTTCCAAAATGGGTGGATTGCCTCACAATCCCACCATATGTGTAGTGTGGATCCTCTGTCCCACATCTATGTCTCACAGCTCCAACATAGATTGGGGTGGGTTGGTGGCATGAAGTAGGGCAGTGCCAGTTTATCAGTATTTTATGGGCTGTTTCCTGTGTTTTTCTAAAAACCGAACACTGGTGCGTGAGGTAGCACATCTTTTCCCTTTCCTTATCAGTGAAAGTCCTGCCTAGATCGGATTCCCATTTCCCCATGAATGTCGGTTTTACTGTCCTGATTTCCCCTTGCAACATGGAATATAGAAACAACAACCCATGAGGCAAAGGATCTGAGTCCACGTACAGTTTATTGAACGTTGACAAAGCTAAGAAGTTGTTTGTACTTGGTGCTCTGTAGGAAGGTAGAGTTAGTGCCCAGTAGGTCCAGTAGTGTTCTACAGCCCATCTAGATTTGAAGATAGTGTAGTCTGGGTTTCAGGGTTTTGAGCATGTCCATAATGATTTTAGGGTCAAGACCAGGTGGGAAGTCTTCATTGTATGTCAGGGAGTGAAGGGGGATGGGTATGGTGAAAGGCCACATCTCCTAGACATCCTACACCACACATTTAAAGTGCTGCATGTGTATGTGGAGCTGTCTCCACCACCTCCCTCCACCCATCCAGGTCACCATGGCAAGACTACTGGCCTGCGTCCCCTCTACTTGCCTCCCCTTTACCCCTTCCAGAGCTTGTGTACATTGGTTTTGGGCCATTCAACCACTCTTTGGAGATGGAATGATGTGTAATAAATGTAGGAGTCTGGCATAGCTAGGCCTCCTTGTTCTTTAGGCTGCTTAAGTGTTTTAAACTTAACTCTCTGCCTTTTCCTGTTGCACACATAGCCTCCCATGGCCGATTTAAGGGCGATAAAGAAAGATTTTGGGATTTTCATCAGGATAGCTTGTAGCAGGTACAGGAGACGGGGAAGGAAATTCCTTTTTGTGACCTGGATCCTGCCCAACCAGGAGATGTGTGGATTGGATCATTCTGCCATTTCCACGCAAAATTTAGTCAGCAAGTGGGCAAAATTCTCTTTGAATAAGTATTGTATCGTCTGGTCTGCCCATTGGAATGTATAACTCAGGCAGAGCGGGATGGCACTATCTCTGGTTCAGTATGTAGGATTTAGAAATTTATACAGCTTTGAATTTCCTAAAGACTTTCAAAATGTTGGGTAGGGATACCTCCCCATGGTATAACATTTGTCTATTCCACTGTTTGATGAACTACTCCTACAAATTTGTATTTCATGCACACATTGTACTTATTCTTTTTGAAAATTAAAATAAAGAATAAAAAAAAAAAGAAAAAATAATGTTATGTTCTCAATTTATTCCCCACCCTCCCCCAATGCATTTTTCAGAACCTACTATGTGTCTTCATCTGGGGCTAAGTCATTTGTCTTTGCAAGCTGGTCACAGGGGAGTGGACAGCTGTCAGTGTGCCATTGGATGATTGCTATTTTATCCTTTGATAGAACTCTTCAATTACCTTGTCTTTGAAGTGCCCTCCTCCCTCCCCCTTCAAAGACATACATATGGATGACTTCACACCTACTCTCCATTTCCAGTTAAGTGTAAAGTGTAGGACATATTGGTCTCCATATCATTGCAGACAGCTGCCCTGATTACTTTAGGCCTCTGCGGATAAAGTTAGCTGAGTTGGGCCAAGATTACTGTGCTGACCAAGGGAGGGGGAGAAGTATGGCAATTTGTTGTATTCAAGAAATAGCCCTGATGTCTCTAAGCATTCACTCACCACTGCCATACATATAGTCAGCCAGGTCTACTTTCAGGTCAGCTCTGTACAGTCAGCTAGTTCTGCTCCTGCACAATTGAAGTTTCAATCCATGATGAACAACTTGTCCCCGTTGATAAAATATGGCTTACAATGTAGTCACCATGAGGCAAAGCTTAATTTGTGTCTCAGGAGCGCCCAGTGACTGTTCTTTATGGTGGTCACGTCCAGTATCTAGATTTGCTTTTAATTTGCCAGTTTGCATTTTTTGAAATATTCTTTCATTGTAAACGTTCAACAATAATTTGAAAATGCTGCTCTTGACTGAAAGATTTAAAAAATCAAAAATAAAATTATACGAAATGCACTACTGAAACAATTTTTTTTTAGAGGGTATATCTCAAATGACAATGAAATGATGCTTCTGCAATCCTATTTGATTTAAAAGCTCGAGGGTATCTTCATGCATTTAAGGTGGAATGGAAATTACTTAGGTTGTGACCAGCGATCCCATATATGAGTTAACTTTTTGCCATGGTCAGTAAACCTATGAATTTACAATTTTGTAAAGTACCTGTATTCATTTTAAACAGTTTGTTTCTCTGTTTGTTGTTCACTTATTAGTTTGTGCATAATATGTGGTGTGTTATGATGTTATTTGAACTACGATCTATATAAAATAGCGCTGTACATAAGGAAAATCTTAACGGCTACACATATTTAAGCATAAATTGTGCTTAAAGTATGTTGTAATTTCTATAGGATCAATGGGCGTTGCAAGCCAAATAAAAAATATAACCCCCCTCCCCGTCCCCCAAAACAGGATTGATAATAGGTGAAAAGAAAAAGCTGGTGTAAATCCCATATTGTAAAGAGTATATGGTAAGCAGACACAATATCCATATTCAGTAAAATTCAGGAGACATTTCACTTAGGACGGTTGATAACTCAGTCAAAGTTTAATTGAAGAATTTGTGTACCCCAAGTTATTTTGTTAAATTGTCTTTTTCATAAAAAAATATATTTAATAAGCTCTCTGCTATCAGACCATGTCCCCTTTTTGGTTTTATTGGTGTTAGACTATATGCAAAGGAAAATAAAGACTATCTGTAAAAAAGTGGATTTTAAGATACAACTATGTACGTTATCCATACAGATAATATAGGTCAATAACTACGTAATAGCAAATATACGGTATATTTAGAAATAATAATCATAACAACAATTTATAATCTACATTTATCCAGCTTAGGTCTCAATGTTAATAAGCTTTCCAAATAACTCAATAATTTTAGAAAAAATGTTCCAAATGATTTATTTTCAAAACTCACTATTAACGTACATGGGGATTTTGTAGAGAAATCATCATGGAAGGTTTTTCTAACAATGTTGACTCATTTGCAAAGCTAATGGGATCAGTCTGATACACCTTGGAATATGTTCTCTATGTAATAGCACAAGTGAGCAAAAACTATTTTGAGACCTGGGAGGTGATTTACCAAAGGGCAAGCTATCGAGTTCTGAGATTTCTCATATTCTCTGATTTATTTACAGAAAGCAATATTAATGTATTTGAAGATTTTGTAGATAAATAATTTTGAAAGTTTTTCTGACGGCATTGAATCATTTGCAAAGCTTATTCGTTTGGATCCTTAGTTCACTAGAGCCTGACGTTGTTATAATTGGCACCACAGCAAGGTTACACAAAAATGCTATTTAATAGCCAGTGAAAATCCAATTTGTAGTAGACTCAAAATGAAGTGCAGGCACTAAATAAGAATCCATAAAACGACAAATAATTTGTGATTCACTTGCAAAAAAAAAAAGCAAAAACCATTTAATGGTTTAAATGTTACTCCTAATGAGACCAGGCATAACATCTCACTACTAGAGCTCTACGAGCATTATCCCTTTGAGTATTGAAAAAATAAAATAAAATAAGAAGCATTATATAATGCTTTCACATGTGGCTCTAAAACTAAAAATAAATAAATAAATAAATCTGTGATACGGCAATATGTAATTAGAGATAGTCAATTGGCTCCCTCACATTGAGAGACAATTGTCTCTCTCTTTATTAAAAAACTAAATAATGCTTACTGATGTTTGCCAGGACCCCATTAATACAAGCAGATACCTTCCGAGCAGCCTCTTCTTTTCTTCCAGTCTGTGTGAAGTGAGAAAGAAGAACTATATTGATGGGTAGATGCCCCGCGAGTAACTCCTACACTTTCATTCACCACATTCGCAATGTCCAGTCTTAACCCCCAAGCAGGGCCGGACTGGGAAGAAAATTCGGCCCGGGCATTTTTTAATTACAGCGGCCCACTAAAAAGGGGGCGGGCCAGATAGGGTGTGTTTTGTCATCACCAATGACAAGCACGCCCCATCACAAAGTAAACATGTTGGTTCAATGCTCTTCCAGGGTAGACCATGCGCAGAGCTCTGCTGAAGAGCTCTGGCATGAGAAAAAGACCCTGTATTTGTTCTGCACAGCGCAAGCAAATTCAATAACATGCTTGCACTGTGTTTGCTTGAAATTTGTCTCTGGTGTCTCAATAGTTGGGATACCAGGAGACAAAAATGCAAGCAAAAGCATATTGTGCAGTGTGTGTGAGGGTGCTGTGTGTGTGTGTAAGGGGTGTAGTGTGTGTGTAAGGGGTGTAGTTTGTGTGCAAGAGGGGTGCAGTGTGTGTGTGTGTGTGTAAGGGGTGTAGTTTGTGTCCAAGAGGGGTGCAGTGTGTGTGTGTAAGGGGTGTAGTGTGTGTGCAAGAGGGTGCAGTGTGTGTGTGTGGGGTGTAGTGTGTGTGTGTGTGTGTGTGTGAGTGATGGGTGCTGTGTTTGCGTGAGGGTGCTATGTGGGTAAGGGTGCTGTGTGTGTGTGTAAGGGGTGTAGTGTGTGTGCAAGAGGGGTGCAGTGAGACAAAAATGCAAGCAAAAGCATATTGTGCAGTGTGTGTGAGGGTGCTGTGTGTGTGTAAGGGGTGTAATGTGTGTGCAAGAGGGGTGCAGTGTGTGTGTGTGTGTAAGAGGTATAGTGTGTGTGTAAGGGGTGTAGTTTGTGTGCAAGAGGGGTGCAGTATGTGTGTGTGTGTGTAAGCGGTGTAGTGTGTGTGTAAGGGGTGTAGTTTGTGTCCAAGAGGGGTGCAGTGTGTGTGTGTGTGTAAGGGGTGTAGTGTGTGTGCAAGAGGGTGCAGTGTGTGTGTGTGTGGGGGTGTAGTGTGTGTGTGCTGTGTGTGAGTGGGTGCTGTTTGCGTGAGGGTGCTATGTGCGTGTGAGGAAGCTGTGTGTGTCAGGGGTTCAGTGTGTGTGTGTGTGTATGAGGGTGCTGTGAGTGTCAGGGGTGCAGTGTGTGTGAGTGAGGGTGCTGTGTGTGTCAGGGTGCAGTGTGTGTGTGTGATGGTGCTGTGAGTGTCAGGGGTGCAGTGTGTGTGAGTGAGGGTGCTGTGAGTGTCAGGGGTGCAGTGTGTGTGTGTGTGTGTATGTGTATGTGTGTGCTAGTGAGGGTGCTGTGAGCGTCCGGGGTGCAGTGTGTGTGTTGTGAGTGTCAGGGGTGCAGTGTGTGTGTGCTGTGCATGTCAGGGGTGCAGTGTGTGTGTGTGTGTGAGGGTGCTGTAAGTGTTAGGGGTGCAGTGTGTGTGTGCTGTGAGTGTCAGGGATGCTGTGTGTGAGGGTGCTGTAATTGATAGGGGCGCAGTGTGTGTGTGCTGTGAGTGTCGGGGGTGCAGTGTGTGTGTGTGTGTGTGTGAGTGAGGGTGATGTGAGTGTCAGGGGTGCAGTGTGTGTGTGTGTGTGAGTGAGGGTGCTGTGGGTGTCAGGGGTGCAGTGTGTGTGTGTGAGGGTGCTGTGAGTGTTAGGGGTGCAGTGTGTGTGTGTGTGTTTGTGTGCTGTGAGTGTTAGGGGTGCAGTGTGTGTTTGTGTGTGTGTGTGCTGTGAGTGTTAGGGGTGCAGTGTGTGTGTGTGTGCTGTGAGTGTTAGGGGTGCAGTGTGTGTGTGTGTGCTGTGAGTGTCAGGGGTGCAGTGTGTGTGTGCTGTGAGTGTTAGGGGTGCAGTGTGTGTGTGTGTGTGTGTGTGTGTGTGTGCTGTGAGTGTTAGGGGTGCAGAGTGTGTGTGGGTGTGTGCTGTGAGTGTCAGGGGTGAAGTGTGTGTGCTGTGAGTGTTAGGGGTGCAGTGTGTGTGAGTGTGAGTGCTGTGAGTGTTAGGGGTGCAGTGTGTGTGAGTGCTGTGAGTGTTAGGGGTGCAGTGTGTGTGAGTGTGTGTGCTGTGAGTGTTAGGGGTGTCTGTAAAGCTGAAAGATATTTGTACTTGTTTGCAGGGACTAGTTACACCCATGGCAAATGATACTTTGAGAGCCAAGAACTCTGTTGCAGACTGCAAAATGCCAATTCTGTACATTGTATGCTGGCAACAGTTACAACAATCTTCTCTGTTGCATGCATCACACCTGCAAGAGGAAGCTTTCTCACACCTCCCTCTTCCCTCCATTACCTTTTTATTTATTTTTTATTTTATAAATATAATTATATCTTTCCTTCCTCACTTCACCGGCTCAGAGTGCACATGCTCTCTGAGCCGACAAAATTGTCCAACCACAGGCTTCCCTATGAGCGAGCAAGGCTATATCCCCCCTCCCTGCTTACCTTATGCCTGGGAGGGGGGAGCCTGCTGCTGGCTTCCATCCCTGGTGGTCTTAGTGGTGAGTGAACTCTAGCCTGTGAGGCTAGAGTTCACTCTCACGAGACCCGGAGCGTTGCCATGGCAACGGCCCGAATCTCGCGAGAGGAAGCCGGCAGAGCTGTAAGTAGGACCTCCGCCGAGTCCTCTCCTGGCTCCCTCACTCTCTCCCCAGCCGGCGGCCGCAGGATACTGTATGTGGGCCGGTGAGGGAGATCTTTGATCTCCCCACCGGCCCGCCATGGACTACAGCAGGGCCGGCGCTCGGATAGTGCCGGCCCTGCAAAGACCGGCAGGGGAGATCCTGTGATCTCCCTGCCGGCCTCGGCCCCTGGCCACCGCGGCCCACCGGGCATTTGCCCGGTGTGCCCGATGGCCAGTCCGGGCCTGCCCCCAAGGGGTTAAACCTCATGAGTGGGTTAAGCTCTTTAATGTCTTTAAAGAGTCCTAGTCTCTTGGCCCCTAAGGAGTTACCTGTCTAAGTATTAATTAAAGATCTTACTTCTGAAATCTTCTTTCTTTGGTCATCAAAATGGCCAAATAAATCAATTACATCTTGATGCGATGAAATAAATAATAATAAAAAAAATACCTGAATTGCAAAAAAACATTTTTAAAAATGCAGCGCTGTATGACTGGAGCGCTCCACACAGACTGAGCATTCAAGACGGAAAGGTCTATATATGGGTCTCTGCACCTTGCATACTGAGTAAGAACACTGTGATTGGTTGGCTTTGAAGCCAACCAACCACTGTGCTCTGGTATGCAAGTTTACACCCTTTGACACCAGACTCCATTAATGTGTATATAACAAGGAGACTTGCCAGAACTGGGGTTGGCTCTTACTACATATTCAAGACGGGACTGGCTTATATACATCTGTCTACCCTAAGTGCTCGCACACATAGGTAGCAAGGACTTAACATAATATTTTGATTTGCGTGAAAGAAATGATGAATTTTGGCAATGTTGCATTCTCACAAAAAATGCAGTCAAGAACAAATTTGTAATTTGTAAAGGCAGTGAGAATGTACAACATGACACTCTCTCTGGGCACAGTGGTAAAAGAAATGGGTCAAGAACAAGACTGCATAGAGTAATCAGCAGAGGCAGTGAGAATGAATAATTACAGTGTTATTACTGCAGGCAACGGTAAAGATGCTTGTTCTTAACTTTTCTTACAGTTCTGTACCGTAGGAGATTGTGTGTTGGAGGTCAGTGGAGGACATCGCTGCTTTTTGCATGTAATCCATTTCTTTTGTGCGAGAAATCCGAAGAAAGTGTTAGAAGGAAATCACATTTTCCATAGATATTGCACTGCACAGAAAAAACTGACTACACTTAAATAAAAGTGAATAATGCCAAAAAGCCCATACTTAGGTTTTGCAAGATTTGTATGTATTACTGACAATGAGGGATATTGATCAAGGTGTTGTTTAAAGTGACTGTTAAATCCATCATTATTTTGATTGATTTGTTCTAAATGTGTTCCAAGCGGTGACAAATGTCTTCAGAGTAAATTAAAGTATTTGCACTGATTTCCATTTCCTAAATATGGAAAATCTAGAGTGGAAGAAAAAAGAGAAGTGAAACAGAACACTTTTCTGTTGGGAAAAAAAAAAAGTCATACAGATTGATGTGTTGCTCTGACAAAAAAAAAATGGTGGTAAGGGTGCAAACGTAGCAAATGATAAAAAACCTGACAGATTTAATAAACTTTGCCAAAAACTCAGAGGAAATTACATGTTAAAGTGTCAACACTTTGATAACTCTTCCGTAATGTATAGATTTCTTTTTATAATACATCTGAAGCAGGCCTTCTGATCTTCTCATTTTGTGTATGAAAATATTGTGTCTGATCTTCATTAAACTGGACTATATTTTGCATGTACCGGTATATTCTTAATTGTTTATACACAGTTTGTCTGTTAAGTGTTATCTTGGTTTGCATCATTATGGCCAGCATTGTTTTAGGAATCTAGATGTTTTTTGTCTATGGTCAAGTAAGGATTTCCAAGAGTGCCATGATAAATATAATTGATTATTATTATTATTAATAGTCATAGTAGTAGTATTTATATAGCGTCAACTTAATGAGACAATTACAAAATTATACAGTATAAAGAAAGACACAACAGGAAGAGCATCAAGGGGGACAGCAAACAAACAAGGTGAACTGGAGACGAGAGTGGAGTGTGGTTCTTTAGGAGAGAGCAAGAGACAGATTTGTGACATATACGTTACTCTAGGAGGCCATACACATTTCTGTTTAGATCGGTTTTGATGGACTGCTTAAGTGATTGAAGACTAGGGGAGAGTCTGATCCAAAGGCAGACTCTTTCTAAAGAAAAGAGCAGCCCGTGAAAAGTGAAACAATGCTACTGTATTGTACATCTAAACTTACGAGTTTATGGTTTCTAGTTTCGGTGTACTTTTTTTCAGTGACAGGCAAATAGAGATGATCCCATTACAAATGCAGCAAATACTGGTTGTGTGCTCACGTTTAAGGGAGTCACCGAAGAGTGCAATATTTGACACATCCATTAAACTGTAGGTTCCATCACAAATGGGTATTGTGTATTATGTAGTTGCACCAATCTTCTTGACTGTCAGCACACACGCAATGGGTGCTATAACACTACACAAATCATATCTTTTTTATATTGTTGATACTTTAGAGGTTTTTCATCAATGAAACAAAATATGTTGTGGTACTTGATAGAAAGCAATTTAATGTAATGTATGCTTCAGAACTCAGTAAATATTCAACAACGCCAACAGTTACTGAGTAATTCTGCAGGTTTTCTCTTGGAACAGATGGTTGACCTATGCAGACTTCTAAATGTATGCCTTAAATAGTTTTTTGAAATAAATTTTGGCATGCTGGAAAAAGCATCTGCCAACATTTTGAGAGTGGAATATTATTTATTAAATAAACTACAGGGGTTGCCATTGCCATGTGATATATTTAATATATGATTTTCAGCTCATAAAGTGCTGCCAGATGCTTCTTCAAACTTACAGATTTATAAAGAAATTTATTGGTACTCATTTCCATTCCAAGTTCTTCATGTAAAAGATTTAACATTCTAATTTACAACCTGGTAGCATGCTGTGGGCTACACACCACTCAGCACTACTTTTTTGTTAGAGTCGGCCATGAAATAGGCTATCCAGTGACAACTAAAAAATATGTTAAATGGAAATGTGTGTAAGATTAATGTCAGAAGTTTAGATTTGATGCGGATTGAGGAAAAGTATCAATAAAGTGTCACAAATATATATATATACTTAAGGTACATAAAAGTATGAATATGTACTGAATTGTGGACTGTAAATACAAATTCTCATGTACTGAATACTGTAAATAACGATTCTTAATGCTCCCCCCAAGAAGTCATTTATACACCGATCAGCCAAAACATTAAAACTACTGACAGCTGAAGTGAATAACATTGAATATATCATTACAATGGTCCATGTCAAGGAGTGATATGTGGAAGGCAAAATGCCTGAATTTGTGGGAGGGGTTTATTTTCCTATTTAAATCCCAGCAAATCCCAGCTCACCTATCGTCGCCGTTTTGAAGTTCTGGCCTGCTCGCCTCCCTCTCGTCAGCACTACTTCTGGTCCTCTACAGCATGCTTCCGGTCCCGTCATTCCTTGCGGCTTTCCCGCCAGCCTCCGTTTCGCTCAGACGCTCGCAACTCAAACCAACGAACACGAACCGCCAAACATGCGAACACCAGGTAACCGGCGAGAATGGCCGCGATCGGGCTATTCTCGCCGTTCGAAACCTTCTCAATTCAAATCCTACATATTTCATACAAACAAAACAATACACCTGCCATACCATTTGTTCAAATTTTCGTACATTTAGTCATCCGGCTACCTAGAATCTTACATTCATTCAACCATACGAACGGCATTTCGTTGCAAGCCACGTTCACACAGAACAAACACCACAAGGTCTGCTAGCTTACAAACAGCTGAGGTGGTCATACAGATGAATTGCGTTTTCTGGCTGATCTGCCAGCTCTGTTTCCACAGTCAGTTGTAAATCAGTACTACGGGTCAGTGCGAGCTCGTCATGACATGTTTGTTTACACAGTATGGATATGTATCGAGCACCACATACACAATGTGCTGGGTGTATTGTATTTATTTAATCTACATAAGGTTAATCTGTAAACCATGAACATTTACCCAGGTTCCTAAACAATTAATTCATAAATGTCAATCCTACTGTTTCTCCCTGTCTCTCCCTCTCTCGTTTGCGGTGTCATGTTTGCTAATCGCTAGCCGCATCATGCCTCTCAAATCTGAACCCTGAAGCATGTTGGGCAAAGTGGAACGCATATGCGTTCCAACGTGCTGAGCTATGGAAGCCAGTCCGTAACTAGCGCATGCTACTTCCGCATAGCAACCAACAACTTCCGCGTGGCAGCGGCTACACTTCCGGGCACTTTTAACTGACACTGTGGGCAACCTCCTGCAGGTAAAACAGACTGAGCAACCTGGGTATTCATTGTATATCCAGTAAAAGAATATTTACTTTCTTAAAATCAATATATATACGCTGTTACGGTGGTTTAATGCTGCTTACTTAGTTGTCTGATTGCTACAATATATATTACTGTGCCTTAACTTAGAGGCATACACTTTTCTGTTATCCATAATGCCTACCCACTGCATTACCTAGCGTTTACCGTCAATAAATATTTTACCTTGCTAAACACAGTCAGTGGGAGGATGTATACATTTTGTCTAATCTAATGCAAAGTAAACATGTTGTATAGGAAGACTATTAGTGCTTCTGTGCTAGCCTGGCGACAGCACGATATATTACACCTCAGTATAACGCAGACTGTTATGCACATCTTACAGTCATCAGCAGACGCTTTGAATAAACACAGCTATACATACTTGACAATTACGCCTGCACATTTCATTACTAAACCCATATAAAGATTCAGACTTTAAGACCGATCATAGCCTGATTACCTTGACCTGTACACCTCTGCACAGACAAGCACATATGTTTCTAAACAAAGTGCATTAAGCTCACACTCACGTTATCTGCAGTTCTGATGAACAAGCCTCGGCGAAGGCGAGTACACGTTGCAACAGTACTATGTACAAGATCCGCTTCTATAAAAAAAAATCAAAAAAAAAATCTGGCGCCCCGAGGGCCGTACATACATGCATTCTAGTTCATACATACCGACCATTCTGGACCCCGACGTGCTCACAGGGCACTCCAGTTCGGTCAGCCTTACGATCCTAACTCATTACCACCCACGTTTCGTTCCATGGTATGTCCTCTCTCTCACTAACTAACCTTCCCTCTTAGTTAGCAGTGGCTGGCTGTCAGGTTCCTAGGTGTCCACTAGTTATTATTCCCCCTGGCTAGTGGTCCCGCGAGGCCAACACCCATCCTCATACTCGGAGGTACTACGCCCCTCGGGCGAAATCATAGTTAGTCGCCTAGCATTGTGGCATAGAAAGGGCCTCACCTGTCACTCCCATTCTATCTTATGTTTAACGGTCACCGAGAGGCCGACACCCCGCCACAACGCTCAGTGGCCACGTTATCCCCTCGCGCCAACGCATAGATAGAGCCTCTCAAGCCGCTTGGCAAATAGCAGGGCCTCACCTGTCACCAATCAAGAGTAATCGTTTCGCCGCATTTTGGCACTAGCTAGTCAGCCAGCACTCAAACACACACACACACACAGTTGGGGGACGGCATCCTACAGTACTCTGTCACACATAACCACTAGGTTTCAGATCCGGTAATCAGATTAGGTCTCCTAGCAGTTTATTCCCCGCCTCGTTATAGCTTAGTTTCATTTGGGAGCTCATTTACCCTTACAGTATTACAAACAGTATGCCAGAACTGTCATACAAGGCTAATCCATGCTTTCAATACGTCAATCACTTATGGCTAAGGGTCTACTAGATAATTAGATATAGCAGTACAAGGATACCCAAATTATATATATTTCCCTAATGTGTCACTCACTTGTGATCCCATTATACCACATACACTAGGTGCATATCAATCTAGTAGAAACCAAGATCTGCGGTTTCCTCCAACAATTTGTTTCAGGCATTTTTTCTTACATATATTCTCAGTTAAACATGTATATTGGGCCTCATGCTGCCTTTATGTTACACATCGTACAGGTTTAGGACTTGCATTGGACCATCGTCAGGTCCTCAAGACACTTGAGTACATATAATGACTGCTTACAGTTTATGCATTACAGATATACTATTGTTACTTTGCAACCCATTAGGGGCTTTACAGTATATTGAGTTCTAAATTACTTACGTTGACTCATACTATCGCTTAATTATAACTTCCACGTCAATTTTACCAGCTATGCAGGTGTCACGGTTCTCGCCGCGACATCCAGACTGCAAGTCGAGGTCGCCCCAGAAATACCCGATGAGGGATTTGAACCCAGGTACCTTGCTATCCTGAACCTGCTATTTTGCCTCTGAGCCACCATATCAGCTCTAGAGATAGCCAGAAGTACATCTTGCCTTGTATCCAGCACTGGGGGCTGGCCGTTATCTGTGGCTGCTCCAATACTCTCGCACACCTGAAGCTGATGGCCGTTAGCCAGGTATATAACCCTGCCTCTCCCAGAAGGCAGGGTCAGTTCATTGACTCTGGTTCCTGTTATTTCGTGTTCCTGTTGTCCTGTTGGTTTTCGGCTCCTGACCTTGGCTTTGTTCTTGTTGATCCTGTATTCTGGCATCCTCTGACCTCCGGCTTACCCACGACGATTCTCCTGCTCTTGTCCTTGTCTGTACTTCGACCCGGTGATCCTGAATCAGCCCCCGTGCACAGACTCACAGGCCAGGTGAGTTCTTCCCTGACCACCTCGGCCTGTGTTTAATTGCAAGGGTAAGCACATCTCTGCAAACTGGACTCCCACCAAGGTAAGCCGTGACAGAATGAACTGACCATAATGGAGTCTGCAGAGATGTCTCAATTGCTTACCCAGCAAGTATCCAGTCTGGCCCAGACTGTCTTGGAGCTGCAGCGAGAAGTCAGTTTTCTTAAAGGCACGGTACGCCCAGCCCTGGAACCTGGTTATCCTGAACCATTTACCGTTATGCCGGAGAAATTTGATGGTAACCATGCTTCCTTCCTGTGCTTCAAAACAGATTGTGAATTGGTGTTTTCCCTGAAGTCTCGGACTTATGCTAATGACTTCATAAAGGTCCGAGCAGCTATTAACCTGCTGTCGGGAGAAATCAAACAATGGGCACATGAAAGGTTGCAGTCTCAGAGTCCTGTCCTTGCTGGATGGGATGCTTTCATGACTGCCATGGAGGCACAGTGCAAGATTTCTAGCAAGACCGCTGTACCTAAACCAGCACCACGTCCCAGAGGATCCCAGATTCCAAGAAACAAAGGGAACCTATACCATTACCACAATCCCGTGCTGCCTCCTTATGCTCCTGTTCCTAGGGAGGTCCCAGAACAACCCTACCTTCCTCTTGATTCTGATGAACCTATGGAAATAGGATTGGTCCAGCGCAAGGTGACTACTGAAGAAAGAGACCGGCGGAGAAATCATGGTCTTTGTTTTTATTGTGGTGAAAGAGGGCACCTTATCTCACACTGCCCAATTCGCCCACATCGGCCAGAAACCGTTCAAGTTGGGGTTGTGCATACCCATCCGGCCAAGTCTGCACCTCTGCCTGAGACACGCCAAAGTCACTGTCAGTCTGGTCCACGCTCCGTGACACATATGAGTACTCAGACCACGGTAGTTAATACTACCTGTGTTTCTCTAAAATCAGATACCAGTGCCTCTGAAGTATCTCTGCCTCCAGTCCCGGAGACTTCTGTACCTCTTCTTGAAGAAACTGCTGTTCAAGCAAGCACCACTTCCTACCTGCCCAGAGGAGAATTACCTACCAATGCACATAAGGAAAAAGGTACAGAGAGACTGACTCCTGGGATCAAGGTACTTACAGCCTCCTCCAAGTCTGGTACCATAAAATCCCAGGATGTAAAAAGACTCTGCTCTGGATACCTGAATGATAAAGACTACCTGAGTGAGATTGAGACCGAAGATGAATACGATTTCCAAGCAGAGCCTGTTCACGCCCGGAGGGCGTTCTTGACGGGGGGGTACTGTCACGGTTCTCGCCGCGACATCCAGACTGCAAGTCGAGGTCGCCCCAGAAATACCCGATGAGGGATTTGAACCCAGGTACCTTGCTATCCTGAACCTGCTATTTTGCCTCTGAGCCACCATATCAGCTCTATAGATAGCCAGAAGTACATCTTGCCTTGTATCCAGCACTGGGGGCTGGCCGTTATCTGTGGCTGCTCCAATACTCTCGCACACCTGAAGCTGATGGCCGTTAGCCAGGTATATAACCCTGCCTCTCCCAGAAGGCAGGGTCAGTTCATTGACTCTGGTTCCTGTTATTTCGTGTTCCTGTTGTCCTGTTGGTTTTCGGCTCCTGACCTTGGCTTTGTTCTTGTTGATCCTGTATTCTGGCATCCTCTGACCTCCGGCTTACCCACGACGATTCTCCTGCTCTTGTCCTTGTCTGTACTTCGACCCGGTGATCCTGAATCAGCCCCCGTGCACAGACTCACAGGCCAGGTGAGTTCTTCCCTGACCACCTCGGCCTGTGTTTAATTGCAAGGGTAAGCACATCTCTGCAAACTGGACTCCCACCAAGGTAAGCCGTGACAGCAGGTTAAACATTAGCTATCTAATAAAAACAGGGTAAACAGAATTCCCACTCGTTCATATCGAATATCGAGACATCATTCGACAGTCATTACGAACAAACGAATAACATTCAAATCCTTAACAACTAATATAGACTTGTCTCTGCTCGCTTGACATTTGCAGGGTTCTCCAGGCGCATTCAATTCATTCATCATGTTATTTAATATTGCATACATTTCACTATGTTATTTAAGTTCAAGAGGTCCATCAGGTTTAACTTCGGTCATGCTATCTGTTACCGTTACACCATAGGCATTGTATAATACAGACATTTACATTCCCAAGCTTATCAAGTATGATTATAGGGTATTTATTATACAATCACGTATCATCTTTAAGCTTAAACCACAATCAAAGCTCCTTTTCAGCTTCCTATCTTAAGTGCACACTTTCTCCCTACTATGTATCACGGCATTTCATTCTATTTTTCGGTTCACATCACAACAGCTTGTTCGTCGCGTGCCTTTTTACAGTCCTTTTCACAGTGCTTCTATCCAGTTACTCACAGGTTAGGTTAACGCTCATCCACAAGAAACAAGCCTGCCAAGGGTTAGAAGTTCTGAACTTAGTCAAATAATTTTGCATGAGGTCATCTACTCACCTCAACACGGAGGTTCCTACCGGCGATCCAACTCTGAGTTAGTACCTCGCAAGGTCTTGGATAGGCCTCACATATCACGACCACAAGTATAGTCTCTCTTTTACCGCCACCAACAGTTTAACAACTCGCCATGCGTAGTAGATACAAGTCCACGTAAGCCAAATCAAGGGTAGGGCCTCTCCCAGACACAGGGCGAATGGTAGGGCCTCGCCTATCATGGCATAGTCCTTATCTTCACCTATCAGTACTCGTTCGCAAGAAGCTCTACTATACGGGATATTCAATAGGCATCGAAGTTTGCATAGTTAAAACATATATATGTTTCTTCCCTCCTCACAGCATGCTACTAGAAATATCTCTAGGTAATGTACTATCTTCTCAAGTCCCCCGCCCTAGCCGCTCCTATAGTCCTGAAGTCGGACCTTGCTTAAACGTTGTAGGTCGAGCTTAAAGACCGTACAGTCCAGAGATGCTCTGCAGGTCTATAAGATCTAATCATGCCTTAGATTAGAGTTTGTATGCAGGTAAGATTTGTCTACGAATACTAATTCTAACATACTCTACGGCTTACGATGGGTAAGTATGGTATATGATTAAGATAATAAATGTGTTACAGTTATAATGGTTGCTTGCACAATTTTTGCCACATCTCTTTGAAACCAGCCTACAATACTATTGAAACTATACCTACAGGAATGTAACATTACTTGTAGTCAAATTCCCAACAGCTCCCATTTTCTTTCTTAGTCAGTAAAAGCGCTGACAGGTGTCAGAGATCAATACTCCAAACAAATCATCCAAGTCACGTCCTATCAACAGTACAATCTATGGTGGAATTTTCAAATTAACATTAAGCCTCCCGTTTATAAACTACTAATTTAAGTCAGCAGCTTACTTGGCTCTCTACGATTTCTTGAGTCCAAAAGAAGTATTTTACTGTCGGGAACATTTGACCTTTACCCGTGCACCAAGAATTCAGGAAATCAACAATTGTTACATATCTACTCTTCATACCTGAACTCATCAGTCAGGCAATTTAAATTGTGCCCGGTTCAAAATTTATACTAGATCAGGTTAGCCAGGTCCCGACCTATCCCTTATTATCTTTAATAACTGTGATATTTGTTACTTTAAATACTCCACCAGGCCTTAATCCTCCTACTCGGGCCACGCATCCCATGTCTATACAACAGCAGCCTCTAATAGGCGTGTTACGACACACATAAGTAAAATATGGGAAGTTGGCATACAATAGGAACATTCCTAACCCAGGAAACAGACGGTCTTTCGATAATATGACTAAATGATTACTAATTGTGAACTTAATCTTGTCTTATATTTTTGCCCTCTTTTGCAGGCCTGACCTCTCGTCGGTTTCGGCACACCTCAACCGACTTTGGTCCTTATCGAACCACATACCTTTAATTGTACGTCCTTGAATTACCCCGTACACAAGTGGAAGGCAAAATGCCTGAATTTGTGGGAGGGGTTTATTTTCCTATTTAACCCCTTAAGGACCAAACTTCTGGAATAAAAGGGAATCATGACGTGTCACACACGTCATGTGTCCTTAAGGGGTTAAATCCCAGCAAATCCCAGCTCACCTATCGTCGCCGTTTTGAAGTTCCCCTCCCACCTCACCCTTTATTATTTACATCAAAATACCAGGTGGGCCCTCTTTTGCAGGCCTGACCTCTCGTCGGTTTCGGCACACCTCAACCGACTTTGGTCCTTATCGAACCACATACCTTTAATTGTACGTCCTTGAATTACCCCGTACACAAATATATATATATGAGGCAGCATGTGAACAGCCAGTTATTAAATTTCATGTGCTGGACCGGGGCTGTCACTTTCTCCCAGTGTCTGACATCATCACAGGGGGCCCGGTCGTGCTGCTTAAGTGCTGCAGTGCTGACGGGCTGCCTAGAAATACATTGCCATTGGGTGGCCCTAAAAGCATGGGCCACCCGTTGGACCCCTTCAATGCGGCGGCCAGGGCTGCGTTACATAGCTGGTTGGCCCGATCGCAGTTGCAACCCCTGCGACCGCGGTACTTCTGTCACTGGTTAGTACCTATCAAAAGTGGTGCAAGAAGGAGAAATGGTAATCAGACTCATTGATAAAGTGGGGTTTGAAGGTTAGCCTGTCTAGTCCGATCACACAGAAGAGCTACTGTAGCTCAAATTGCTGAATAACATAATGCTGGCCATGATAAAAAAGAAGAAAATGCAGTGTATCACAGTTTGCTGCGTATGGGGCTCTTCAGTCGCAGACAAGTCAGAGTGCTTATGACAACTCCTGTCCACCACCAAAAACTCCTCCAGTGGGGATATGAGCGTCAGAATTGGACTATGGAGCAATGGATGAAGGTTGGATAGTCTGATGAATCACGTTTTCTTTTAGATCGGGTTCATGTGCGTCATTTACCTGGGGAAGACATGGCAACAGGATGCACTATGGAAAGAAGGCAGATTGTGGGGGCAGTGTTATGTTCTGGGCAATGTGGATGTTACTTTAACACATACCACCAACCTACAGATTGTTGAAGACAACATACACCCCATCATGTCAATGGTGTTCTCTGATGGAAGTGGCCTCTTTCAGCAGGTCATTGCACCCTGCCACACTACAAAAATAGTTCAAGAATGGTTTGAGGAACATGACAAAAAGTTCAATGTGTTGAACTTCCCCAAGATATCAATCCAATTTGAATTTGGTATCTGGCTCTGCCCTTGCAAGTACTAGCTAAAGGGTTCCTCCAACCAAAAATATTATGTTTTCATAAAACACTGATTTTGTTTAGAGTAACCTTTTCTGTAGTGTCTGTGACTACCCAAAAAAAAAAAAAAAAAACTTAACCCCTTAAGGAACTTCTGGAATAAAAGGGAATCATGACATGTCACACATGCCATGTGTCCTTAAGGGATAAAGGGACTCTATAGGCACCCAGATCTTTTTATCTCAATGAAATCAATGATGAGCATGGGTTGAACCATTGCGGATGTGGTAATGCCCCTGAATGTGATGTTACAGTAGGTGGAGAGGTGAGCATTCCTGGGGAACCATAGCACAGGCAAAAGATAAGTACACCATTTATTTTATAAATTTTTATTGCAAATGTGTGGGAGGGGGGCACCTATAAAGATCTAGGGACAGTGGCACCATAGCATTAGGAATACATTTTTGTATTCCTAATGCTATAGTGTTCCTTTCAACTTCCTAACCATATTTTTTTAAATGGAGTATATGTAAAAAAAATAAAAAAAATAATTAGAAAACCTCATCCCTACCATTAGTATACAACAGGACCCTTCAGCCATATATATGCACCTTGTATGGTTTTGTATGTGAGTTGCAAGGCTGCAACATAATGACACGAGTGGTAGAACATAACCTATAATTTACATGTGATGCAGCACTAATACTTGCCACAAATAACATGTCTATCTCTAAGTTCCATTTTGCTGTATGATGTCTATACAATTCATTCTATGAGTTAGGAATTTATGTGCAGTTAGTTGTTTTATTCCTGTTCTCTGAGTTGTTTCAGGTAAACGTTCACATCTTTGAATAAAGAAAGAGAGATGTTATTTTTGTGCAGAGCTTATTGAACCGTATTGAGCCTCATAGCTTTTAATTTAATTATTAACTCAACCTTTGCGCTCTAGATTGCCAACTCCATTCAATAATACGTGTGTCAAACTTGTGCCGATAAATGTTTGTTTTCTGTTGCTTACAATACTTTTACATTAAGCCTCAGATTACTTTTTCAGAGGAACAAGTCTGGAAATCATCTTAATGGTACCTTTGCAACAGGTCTCCACAGACCCTAGAGTGTATTTCTCATATAAATGGTTTAAATAATTTAATATCCATTTTTAAAATACAGGAGCCTCGGCCACATCTGAGCAGATAACATGAAATCTGGAATTGGAACAGTCTAATATTCTCAATTGACTACTGTATAACTTTTCAATGTTTGAGGAGGCACTATAGACGGGGCTGACAATCTGGTTACCTAAAAGGCTGTGTATGGCAAAAAAAAGTTTATGATACTGATGCTTCTTCTTTGTCCATTGGTTACCTCATTTTGTAAAAAGTGAGGAAGTTCAGCAGAAAAACAAAAGCAAAATAAGTATATAATAAGTGAAATAACAGTTGTTCTTAGTGAACATATATTCTTCAGTTTGCTATGTTCCTGACCCATGCTTCTTATTCCTTTAATCCATTAAAGCAGTTCAGTCATAAGATATTTTCTGTAAATCATCATAATGCAATTAATAAACTGTCTAACACCAGGGCCGATTTACACGTCATGTGCCTGTAGGCACAACATAACAAAGGTGTTAGGCGATAACAGAAATAAAGGAGCTGTTATACAGTGCTCCTACGCCTCCAGCAAGGCAAGTCCTGTGTGTCAGGCTGTTAGTGGGCAGATAGGAAGTGATCCTTTTTACTTTCTGTCAAGCATCACACAGACCCTGGAAGAACTGGGACAGCACCGATTTTTACACCTTTAGAGCTGTTCTGCAGCACAAACATAGGATGTTGATTGGACTACTAAAGATTACTTATCTCTCCTCAACAGCCTACTTAAGACCGAAAAAAGACACATAACAAGTGCTGAAAACAGGCTATCCTTACAGGACAGGTGCTTGTAGGCAGGCACGTAGAGAAGAAGTAATAGGCGCTCACTGTAGTATTTAACACAAGATATGTATATGCTGCAGTAACTGGCACAAGGATTCCCAAACCTTGTAAGTAGATGGAATATGAAAAAGAATAGGGGAAACTGCGCCAATTTTTTTTTTACAGAAATGTACACATACACAGGTCTTTAGGGTTATGTACACAATTGACCTCAAAGATAAAAAGAAAAATACAAAACAATAATAGTGCAGTACAGTGCGTACAGTGAATAAATGGTGGATGATCTTATGTTGTTTCCACTCACATTTGATTGAGCTAACTTAGAGCTCTGCTGTATTGTGCATGGACAGAACAATCCCCGTCTAAGGATGTGTGATGATATGGTCATCACAAGTGCCTCAAATAAAGTGCAGTATCAGGACATGTGTGGAAGTAAATACAAAAAGAGATACTCCAATGGTGAAGTAAGTACTAGTAAATAGTCAGGCGAATAAATTAAGTAATGTACTTACATTTACCAGAGCAGAACTAGCTCTGGTATAAACAGCATGGGTGGTATAATACCCACCTAAGGATATGATGGTTCCAAGAAGCAGTGGATGGATGAATAAAAAGGTGTGTATATTTATTAACCATACAAAAAAAAAAAATCAATAAAAACAGTATAAAATAACTAAAAGGTGTCCCACTTAATGTGTTTCGCCTCTCCAAGGCTTCTTTAGAGGTGTGGTTAGGTCCTTGGGAAGTTTCTTTATATAAGCAGTCTGTAAATGGAGATTGCTTCCTGGTGTGTTGATTGCTGATTTCCTGTAACCATTCTGGAACGCACACGTCATACCAGAAGTGATTCAGCAATCTTCCGACATGGTAATATTGACTTCATGCGTTCCAGCTTGGAAAGCATACGGAACCAAAATGGCGCCGCAGCGTTCCAATTTATATTGTAAGCGATCCTTCACCTACTGGGATTGGATGTGTGCCAAATTGATCTGTTCAATTTCTCTTCAGATAATATATTTTGTCTGTTTAGTTTTAGAGTGGCCATTAATGATCCGGAATGGGCGTATGGTATGGTATGGAATGGTGTCACAGGAGAAGTGACGCAACGCACTTATCACTTACATGCTGTACGTTCAGGAAATGTCTTTGCGGCCATATTACCAAAGGGCAATGAATCGGAAAAAGAGAATAAGTGTGTAAGGAATGGGAAGAAGAAACATTTGGATATATTACTAAATACAATATCTGAATTGTAAAAGGATGTACATAACATATCTATATCATTAATAAAAATATATACAAAAAGAAGGAAATGATGAACAGTGGATGCATCAAAATCACTATGTGAGATCTGAGAATTAGAAGTTGAGATGTGATTGCACATTAAAATGATAATTTAAAGCCCGTTTTCCTGACACTATAGTGCCCTGAGTGTGCCCCCACCCTCGGGGTCCCCCTCCCGTGGTGCTGAAGGGGTTAAAAACCCCTTCAGCCACTTACCTTTATCCAGCGCCGGGCTCCCTCTGCGCTGGTGACTTCTCCTCCCCCACCGACACGAGCTCAGAATGCGCATGCGCTGCAAGAGCCGCGCGCGCATTCTAACAGTCCATAGGAAAGCATTTCTCAATGCTTTCCTATTAGCATCCTGCACGCTGGATTCAAATTTTGCATCCAGCGTCGCAGAAGCGCCTCTAGCGACTGTCAGGAAGACAGCCACTAGAGGTTGGATTAACCCTGCTATGTAAACATAGCAGTTTCTCTGAAACTGCTATGCTTACATGTGAAGGGTTAAAACCTGAAGGATCTGGCACCCAGACCACTTCATTGAGCTGAAGTGGGCTGGGTGACTATAGTGTCCCTTTAACAATTAAAAATGACGGTTAATGGATAATGAAAATACATATATTAAGCAAATCCATAGGTAAAGTAGTACTAGCACATGCCACCTTACATAGAATTATTTTGGTGCAGTGGTGTTGAAAAACTGGGAAACAAAATAGGAGTGGGTGTTATATAACAACCAGGAAAAAAAAAGAGGAAATATAAAAATATGTCAATGATATGACCTCTCAAATGTAAAAAAATATATAACTATAAAAAAGGTTATATTAAATTAAATAAATCAAATTGTACTGTATTGTATTTAAACCATTTGGATGTAAAGTGTCCATATAATGAACCGATTCCATTTCCGTTTTACCAATTTTTTAAAATAAAATCTCCCCCTCTCAAATGATTCTTTACAATAGTAATACCTGTGAAGGTGAGATATTTGGGGTTGTTATCGTGCATACAGCAGTGAGATGATACAGAGTGGTCTTTAAATCCTTTGTATTTCTGCAGTGCTCTGCAAATCTTGTTCTTAGTGGCCTGATAGTACGTCCTACATATGGAGGCCACATGGGCACTCCAGTAGATAGATTACATTTTTACTACTGCAGGTGATTATAACTTTAATATTATATGTGATATTTGATTTAAATGTGGTTCTCAATTTCTCTGTTGGATTGTTTCTTCTGCAAGCTAAACAACAGTTGCACTTAAAAAAATTTTTTCGTGTAATTTCTTGTGAGGTACATTTTTAGATTGGGTGTACCTCTAAACACCACTTTTAGTCTTTCTGTAATTTGTTTTTTAGTATCTCATCTTCTTTTAATAGATGCCAGTGTTTATTTAAAATCCTTTTGAGTTGTTTATTTTTATTATTACAGTCCAACACTATAGGTAGTGAGAAATTTTTTTGAGCTTTTTCTTTATATATAAGGTCTTTTTGATTTAGCAGTAGTGCTTGATTTATAGTGGACTCTATTGCTTTATTACCATATCCTTTTTGTGTGAATCTTTTTTTTTTAATCATTTGCTTGGTTTTTAAAAATAAAATAAAATAGGAGTTTCTGAACAATTTCTTCTTAATCTTGTCAATTGACCCTTGCGTATGCTTTCCAGCCCTACTCTGTTGTGACAACTCTTAGTGTCTATATAATTATTGACATCAACACTTTTAAAATGTGTTTTTGTATTTATTTTGTTGTCTTTTATATAGAAATTAAGATCCAGATAGGTGAACTCCATATTACTAAAATCTGCAGTTAAAATGATACCTTCTTCATTGGAATTTAGAAATGAAATAAAATCCTGTGCTGTTGTAACAGATCCGCTCCAAATAAAGAGATCGTCTATGTATCTTGAATAGGACATCAGGTTTTTCACCCAGCCATGCCCACCCTAAACACGTTGTTCTTCCCATTCTGCCATGTAGAGGTTGGCATAGCTGGGTGCCCATAGCTGTTCCAATTCTTTGTAAATAAAAAACATCCTTAAACCAGAAATAATATATTTTTTAAAATCATGTCTATGCCTTCAATCAAAAAATATATTTCCTGTATCATGGAGCCATCCTTTTTTAGTATAGACCCTGACTGCTTGGCATCCTTTATCATGTTGGATCACAGTGTACAGTGACTGTACGTCACAGGTAATATTAAATTTTCTTCCCAAACGATAGTTTCAAATTTTTTAAGTAGTTTCTTCTTCCCATTCCTTATACACTTGTTCTCTTGTTCCCATTCCATTACCTTTAAATATGACCGCAAAGACATTTCCTGAACTTACTGCATGTAAGATATAAGTGTGTTGCGTCACTTCCCCTTTGACGCCACGCCAATTACGGATAATTAACGGCCACTCCGGTGCTAAACTGACTAAATATATTGTCTGAAGAGAAATGGCACAGATCAATTTGGCACACATCCAACCCCAGTATGGAAAGGATCACGTACAATATAAATTGGTACGCTGCAGCGCCATTTTGGTTCCGTATGTGTTCCAAGCTGGAACGCATGAAGTCAATATTACCATGTCAGAAGATTGCGTTGTCACTTCCGGTATGACGTGTGCATTCGAGAATGGTTACAGGAAATAAGCAATCAGCACACCAGGAAGCAATCTCCATTTACAGACTGCCTATATAAACAAAACTGTTTATACAGTTATTATTGTTTGTTTTTTTGTATGGTTAATAGATAGTGTAATATATATATATATATATATATATATATATATATATATACATCCCTCCATTGCTTCCTGGTACCATCATATCCTTAGGTGGGGATTATACCATCCATGCTGGAAGTCCTGCTCTGGTAAATGTATTACTTAATTTATTTACCTGACTATTTACCAATACTTACTTCACCATTGGAGTATCTCTTTTTGTATTTACTTCCACACATGTCCTGCATACTGCACTTTATTTGAGGCACCTGTGACGACCATATCATCACACATCCTTAGACGGGGCTTGTTCCGTCCATGCGCAATACAGCAGAGCTCTAGGTTAGTGCATCAAATGTGAGTGGAAACA
Organism: Pelobates fuscus; assembly: GCF_036172605.1. Classification (NCBI taxonomy): domain Eukaryota; kingdom Metazoa; phylum Chordata; class Amphibia; order Anura; family Pelobatidae; genus Pelobates; species Pelobates fuscus. Next base: position 290,828,924 of record NC_086320.1, on the reverse strand, counting down.
ACATAAGATTATAACAAGTAGCAAGAGAGGTGAGAACGGACAACTTCCGTGGGTCCCCGCTCAGATCTCAAGCTGGTTTTAGCTCATCTTGTGCCATTACAGAGAGAACATATCTGAAGCATATCAGACTGGTCTCACCTATATGGGCAGTCTATATCCGAAATGCCAGCAAGTTTCCATTGCCTGAGAGATACAGCAACCCCAGACAATCATTTCAACCTTGTATGGTATCATCAGTGATGTACAGCCAATATCCCTCTAGGTACCGTGAGCAAGGGGTCCATGTCTGGATTGCCCTTTAAACTTAAAAAAATAATGAAATCCCTTCTTTTAGCTCATTCTTTCATTAAAGAGGACAAGCGAATGAAACTCTAAGTGAAACTTTAAGTGCTTAAACTAGGTATCAGAAATGAATTGATAAAAAATATAACTACTTTTCTTTCACAGCCCAGAAGTTGTTAAAAGTGAGCCGTATGGCGAGAAGGCAGATGTCTGGGCTGCAGGATGTATTCTGTATCAGATGGCAACTCTGAACCCACCATTCCACAGTACGAACATGCTATCATTAGCCACTAAAGTACGCAGGTTTAAATTTGTATTTATATTGCAGAACTTCATTCGGCTATATCTGCGGAAGTGCCTCTAGTGGCTGCAATGTAAACCTTGTTGTGCCTGCATATATTTTTTTTACATTGCAGGGTTAAAATGAGAGAGCCATGGCCACCAGACCACCTCATTGACATGAAGTGATCTGGGTGCCTACAGTGTCTCTTTAAAGTAGAAAATGTAGAAATGTAGTCTAAAGGGCAAAATAGTACAGATTCATGTGACTCTAAAGTCTCATGGGGAAACTCTATACAAAAATGCATATATGTTTAATATATTTCATTAATCAACTCCTAGATGCTAACCAAAAAGTAAGCATTTCTGTTTATATTACCAATACCACTAGAAGCATTACATCACAGGACATCTTCACTTTTAAGGCATTTATATTTAGTATCATAACACCGCAGAGCACAGTTAAATATCTTCATAGAAAAGCATTATAATGCTTTTCTATGAGAAGAATTCTATTGACACAGTGATTAACGCAGTAAGATCCTCAACGCTTCTTTATGGAGATACATTAGTTTATCCAGAGATCATCCTAGGCGACGCAGAAATCTAAAACCACCAGGAACACCCAAAGGTAATAAATAAATACATATATGTATTTATAGCATTAAAGTGTTCTAATTACTTCCTCCGGCCTCAGCCATAATATCACTGAGCATGATAGCAGTTGTCATCTGGCAGAGATTTGCATATTTTTTGACTCAATCTGAAGGGACATACATTGCCAATACAGTGGCTTGCACTTTTTTTATTCTCTGCACCTTAGTTAGAACCCGATCCAATGTATGCTTTTTCTTTGTCCGCGAGTTAGAAAGTTAAATAGCCTGAAAGCAGGGGCTTTGACACTAGCAGGGTTCACTAAACATTTTGTCTAAATGGCCCAAATTTAGTTAAAATTGTCAAATTCCGACAGGAATGGCATTTCTCTTATTTACTTTTGCCAATTCCAGTTGGAATTTATTGATCCAACAAAATCTGTGTCATTTGGTCGGAAGCTTTCTGAAATAAAAGGGAATCATGACATGTCACACATGTCGTGTCCTTAAGGGGTTAAAGTTAGTGCTTTCCCCATTCAAATGCTATGTACAGTAGAGGATTTGGAATGTGTGCAAAGCACCGTTTTTAAACTCAATTGAGATTGAATGCATCTGGCAGGATACATAATCGCAAAATATTTTTCAAATTTTTTTGTGGAGAATGATCATTTGAAGTACTATTTGTGTGGCTGTTTACTACTAAAAATGAATGGCTAGAAAGGCATTATCCCATGGAATGAGGCCTGCAAAATAATGGGGGAGTCTAAGGGGGGAGGGGGCAAGTCCCCCTGTACTGCCAGCCATGGGCATCAGGTGGGGGCTTTAACCCCTTAAGGACACATGGCATGTGTCACATGTCATGATTCCCTTTTATTCACGAAGTTTGGTCCTTAAGGGGTTAAATAGAATATTTGGGGTTTGACAGAGGGCTGTTCTCCCCCTGCCTCCCTGTGTTCAGGGACTGAACAGCAGGGAAGTATTAGCCTGAAATGTACAGATATTGTTAAGAGTGGTGCAGAGATGAATTGGAAATTGATGGAGCTAAGCCACTTATTCCTGAACGGAGATTACAGGGACACTCCACACACCTAAAACACTTTAGCTTGCTTTATTTTTCAAAAGGTGCACATTTCTATAGAAATGTTCACTTTCATAAACTAACCTTGTTACATGAGACAACAGGCCCTGTTACTTCCTGGTTGTTTAGCTCAGTGGAGGTAAGCAATATCCCAGAGCAGTGGTCCCCAGCCCAGTCCTCATGGACCACCAACAATCAATATTTTTTTCAGTATCTCCATTAAAATAAAAAAAGGGAAATACATGAATCCTGTATAGTTCTTGGTCCATGAGGGCTAGGTTGGAGACCACTGTCACAGAGCACGTTGCAAAGATTTCACAGAGAGCTACATTGGGAAGTCTGTGATTAAACAGCCACAGACTGGGCTGGGCAAGAAGGGGGGAGCTTTCAAATGCTTTTGCAAACTGTTTTATCTATACCCCAACGAAAACATGCACAATTAAACACGTTGTCTTTAGTGAGATATATCTACTAAACAAAACAAAACATTTTCCATTTGATTATTCCTTTAGTACAACTCTCTGTAGGTATAACTCTGAGCCTTGCAATTAAATCTGACATTCAGATAATGTAGATCTACATTATGAATACACCTTTCAGTCTTACTTTGTATTCTATCTTCTTAACTCTAGCTATACAGTTTGTCTTTGTCCAGTTGTGTAGGACTAAATTTGTCTTTGTCCAGATAGTGTTCTCTTTTTGTCATATATTTGTTGTATTTTTCAGATAGTGGAAGCTGTGTATGCACCTGTACCAGATGGGCTCTATTCTGAAAAAGTTAAAAACACTATTGCAAGGTAATATGATTTTTATTGCTTTATTTACAATATGAATGAATTAAAGTTATCTTGGACATCTTAATTAAAAATCTTACTCAGTCTACTGTAATCACTAGCAAATTCTGAAGATGAGATAGATTCTCATCTGCAGTGATTCATTTTAATACGTATGCAAAAAAAATCGCAAACTGTTCTGTGCCTATTCCCAGGTGTTTGACATCAGATGCAGAGCTTCGTCCTGACATTGTAGAAGTGTGCTCATTGCTATCAGATGCCATGATGAAATATATTGACAGTGTATCTACCGGTCAGCTCGCAATAGAGAAAAAATTGGAGCGAGAAAGAAAACGTGCTCAGAAATATTTTAAAGAAGTTAACAAACATTCGGTGACATATCAACAATTAAGCAATGTACCACATGTAAGTATTTCTTTAAAACAGGCATAGATTAATTAATGCCAGACTTTTTAATATTTTATTTTGTGTTTATAGAGAAAAGAGGGAAAACCCAAAGTTATTTTATAGTGCAGGAACTTTTATAGCTTGCAATCCTGAATAATCAAAGGAACACTTTTTTAGGGTCAGGAACACAAACATGTATTCCTGACCATATAGTGTTAAAACCACCATTTAGGTTTTCCGCCCCCCCCCCACCCTTAAAAGGTAAATAAAGCTTACCTAATTTCCAGTTCTGCGCAGGTCCGCCGGCTCTTGCCATGCCCCCGACCCGCCTCCTTGCTAACATCATCAAAATTTAGGATTTAAGCCCATAGAGAAAGCATTCGTTTAGCTGAAATCAGCAAGGAGGTGGCTGGGGGCGGGGTCAAATGCAGGTGTGGCCAATCAGTACCTTATCATAGAGATGCATTGAATCAATACATCTCTATGAGGAATGTTCAGCGGAATGGCAATGCTACATACTGTGCAGCACTGCCCCAGGAAGCACCTCCAGTGGCCATCTGAGGAATGGCCACTGGAGGTGTCCTTAGTGGTCAATGTTTGCAAGAAAATGCCTGCAGGGAATGATTATACTCATCAAAACAACTACATTAACCCCTTAAGGACACATGAAATGTCTGACATGTCATGATTCCCTTTTATTCCAGAAGTTTGGTCCTTAAGGGGTTACGCTGTAGTTGTTCTGGTAACTATTGTGCCCCTTTAAGTAATCTGAATTTAAACATAGATTTCTGCAAAATCTGTCATAGGACACATTCTATTCCTATGAGCTGCCTGTAATTCCACACGAAAAAAGGAGTAGTATGTATTAGTATATTCTATTAAATCATACTGACATTTTCAGCACATTTTTCTGCATCATTTCATATTTATTTGTGATGCTGTGCAATGTACTAACGATAACATAATGCATTTAGGAAGAAGAGGTACACAGCTGGATTTCAAGTTTTCTCTAGAGAACTTACATTTTAGGCTGTTGATTACACTTAAATACTATTGATATTTTCTCTGCTCAATTCTTAATAGTACTTCCACATGATGTTTCAAGTAGGGATAAACGGACGTCTATTTTAGGGTGAAAACATGGCAGGAAGATTTGTTTCATCGAACAATTCTAAACAAAATGTTTTATATAATGGGGAACTGTGTAAAACTTTACTTTTCTTATCTATTGCAATGCTACTCTGAATTATATGTCTTTTTTTAATTAAGATTTTGCATGGAACTAATCTATTTTCACATTTATAACAGAACTGCATGGATTGCACTTTTTATAGACTGCCATATTGCAATATTGTTTTAAACTTGTATACAACTTTTCCTAGTTTATTGTAAAACTGCATGGTACTCCCTTTCTTCTGTCAAGAGCTAAACTACATCGTAAATTGTTATTCTATATTTTACACAGCAAAACTGTGAGGCAATCGTTTTACTTTCTTGTCAACAGGAAAACTGCATAATAGTCTCTCTTTTCCTGTCAATAACAAAACCGTACTGTACTCCATTTTTTTCTCTCTACTGTAGCTATTAAACTTGGGCATGGGCAAAAAACTTGGTTAATCCGAATCGATTTGTCCAAATAAAAAAATTCTAACAAATAGTCCAGACCGAATTTCGACCATTGAACGTTTTAGTTTGTCTGACTTACATCCATTAAATTTGGTTAATTTCTGAACCAGACAGATCAGACTATGTGTTTTCAAGCTTGCTTTTTTATACTTTCCAAACAGGTTAGGCAGACAAAGTGGCACCATAACTACTAAACTTTGCTGTAGTACTAAATGTGCCAGGAAAGATTACCCTTCTGCCTTCCCATTATTAGGAAGGAATCAAACCACAATGATTATGGTTTGACCTCTTTCCCACACAATTCCTCGCCTCCACTACATCATCCAGGCAGATGGATGTTTCTGCTTAGTGTTTAAGTACTTAGATAACAATGCAGAAAAAAAAAATCTAATATCTACTCTCTCTCTCAGTAAAGTGAAATAAAATAAGGAAAGTCTGTTGTGTAAGCCAATTGGCTCACCAGTCTTACACAGAATTAACTTGATTACAAGATCGGAGGATGCACGCACATTAAGAAGAGGCATACTCCCACCAGGGTGCTTCCTTCTGCAATGGTAGTAGAGACACATATCTGGGCACACCTGATGGTTTCTTTTAAAAGGTAGTCTTTACTAGGAAAACATAAATTGAGACAACATTTCAGCTCCTACATGAACCTTTGTCCAGTCTAGACAAAGCTTTATGAAGGAGCCAAAACGTTGTCTCCATTTATGTGTTCCTAATAAAGACTGCCAGGTGTGCCAATATATCTTTATCTACTACCATTACATAGAATTAATGACAGAAGCAGCCAATCCGGCACACTGTGTGTTAGTATGTCTCTCTCAATGGCCCAGTCAAACATTGGAGAAAATATCCTGTTTCGGGTTTATGTAGTCTTTGCTCAACCTTTTTTTTTTTTTTTTTTTTTTTTATTGGGAATGAGCTCACACCATTGGCCAATCTACTTTTCCTTCAAATAGTACAGTAGTGAGCAAATTTGGCAGATGAAATCAGCTCACATTCCATCTCCTTTGTGTCATGCAAGTGCTACGAAGTTTACGAATGAACAAATTGCATTCATTGTACTTCTTTGTTTCACACCACACTTGGCGATTTGTCATTTTGTTATTCAGACGAACTGATAATTTTTGTCCAAATTGTGGTTCGTCCGAATCAGAATATACAAGTCTGGTAGCTGTACCATATAGTATTCCTTTTTCTTCTTTTACCTTAATACTTATTATCTCTATTATGCCAACAATGCACACATCCCTCAGATCACACACACAAGCAATCACAGCATAACAAATACAGAACCAAGAATCTCTAAAGCATCTTACCCAATCTGGGAGTACTAAGCTAGCCTGCAGCAATGGGAGGGGAGTCTTCTGTTAAACCGTGCAGGGATATAAAAGAAAACAAGAGACTGTTGTTAATTCACAGCTATTATTGTTAGAAGTGCAACATGTGTTTCCTACATTACCATTGGAATAGAAGAAGGTATCTGAATACTGCGCAAGTGACAACAAGCTCATTCAACTACACTTGCAGATGTCACATTTTGGAATTTAGTGCCTAGATTTAAGTCAAATAATGCTTTATATAACAGATAAATAAAAGAAACAAATGGGGCAGCTGTTGCAGTGTAGTATAATGTGAAATACATTTTTACATAAAAAATTAATTACCGATGCCAATGATCCAGCACTGTAGAGGAGCATAGGGCAAAACATTCTTACCATTTAGTCTGTGTGCTTCATTCACTGATCATCCTGTGTACTCCGTGGATCTTTAATTGCTGCAGTGTGCTGGCCACTGCCATGTTTACCTAGAAGTGGCTACATAAAAATAGCTGGAATGATAAGAAGGCAGTGACTGGGCAGAGTTTGAAGGTCAGGATACTGTGTGTTATGGGGAAAAGCACTTTTTAAGACCAGAATTTGTAGGATATAAAAAAAAATGAAAGTGGAGGCTGGAATATCATTCCCCCTGGCCTTTTCCATGAAGAGATCTCTGAGAGACCACTCCACATCTGGGATTCAGCCCCTAAGATCCACCTTTAGCAGTGCCTCTGACACACAAGGCTTAAAAAATGGAAATAAATCAGAGTAAGAGCAAAAAACAGTAGAAGTGTCAAAAAAATTAAAAAAATTTAGTCTAAAATTGTCGTTTGTCTTATACACGGAATGTCACTGCAGGGGTGCAAAAAACAAACACTTGTGCGCAGGTCCTGACAGCCAAGCAAGCTAGTCGCATGTGGCCGGAGCTCCTCAGCAAAATTTAGGCAAAAAACTTGGCTACTCGCTGACAGAACCCTCAGCTGACTGTTGGGTTCAGTACTGCCAGGTTCCTGCGGACATTGGCTGTGTTGTACACCTCTGCGACCTGCTGACATACTTAAAGCAGAGGAGGTGCTTCTCCATGAATTTGCTCGATCGTGTGCTTGAACACGGGAGATCTTGCACAACTGCATGCTTCCTTGCATCACTCCGGACCACGCCAAGACCTCATGGCTCTGGACTACAGATAAACACAGTAGAGAGAGACTGGCCTGGACATCCCCCATAAGGTATTGTGGGCAGAGGGCATCGTTGCCGCCAACAGTAGGATGGCGGTCCAGGGAACTAGTGTCTGGACGTGGCCGGACCTCTAGGAGCAGTCTAACGGAGTGTGAGGGACCCAGGGGCCGGTGGGGACTTCAGTGCTGTAGATGTTTAAAATATTGATTTCTTCATTTTGGGCTTAAAAAATAGGTGTCGTCTTATACAGGGGGCGTCTTATAGACAGAAAAATACGGTAATTGCTGAATGCAGCCTAAGACAATTAACTGGTAGACATTTCTAGTGGACTATCAAGGAATGCATGTAGTTGGGAAAAACCTTTTCAATTATCCACCTGATCAAGAACATTATTTAAGAAATAGGAATGCACATGCCAAAAAGTCCTGTATTGAAGTGACTATACCAATATATCATCAGATGCTTTTCTAATGCCTCAAAAACAAAGTCTTACAGACATGAGACAAATCTCAATTGTACAAGACTTACTGAAATAGGTAAGTTGGAGAAAGAAAATGCATGTGATCTAATTCATGCCATTTGCCTTTACAATTTTGTAATGAAATGTTCTGACAGCCGATGGGAGCAATACAATTCTGAAGGGTAAAGCCAGTTACATTTTTTACTGGAAATCTGGCAGTGTTTGCATTGCTGCCTAGTAACACCTCCAGTTCCAGTCACTTAGTCAGCCAATAGAGGTGCTTCCTGATGTTTAGTGTTTCCACGCTCTGCATGGAGACACTGAATGCTCCCCATAGAGATACATTGATTTAATGCATCTTTATGAGGAGATGCTAATTGGCAGTGCCTCAGCCAAGGAGGCAAGGTGGAGCTAGTCGTGATGAGGCTGGAAAAAAGGTGAGTTTAACACCTTCTTAAAGTAAGGAGTGGAGGCCGAGGACCTAAATGGAATTTTTAAAACTATAGTGTCAGAAATATATGTTTGTATTCCTGTCACTAGAGTGTTCCTTTAATTCATCATCTCTTTTTGTGTAGGAAAAAATGTCCAAAACAAAAAGAAACTTTAGCCATTAGGTTTTTGTTTTTTTTTACGTGAAAATGATTTTCCAGCCTGAAGATAAATGTAATATTTATAGTTCATTTTAGTCTGCTAAAATAGAGATCTGGGAATGTATAAAAATGATTTAATTAGTAAATGGTCTGTGAAATGATAAAGTTTGTGGCAATGTCCAAATACTTAGGAACTGTACAGTACACTTGGTGGGACCAGACTATAATGAATTATCTGGACTGTATTGACCTGAGTGCAATAAATAAATGCTCTGTATTCTAGGTGTGACTCAAGTATAATAAATTATCTATAAAAAAAAATAGGTTTCATCGTATATTCGAATTTCCAATGTTTATTTTAGCTAACATTGTTCGAGCAGTCAATTTCTACTCTTGTCAGCTGCCATGAATCAACCATTTATTGGCATTTCCCCCATGCTTATTTTTCTTATGATCTGTGTACAGAGTAGAATGAGCTAACAGGTTCTATATTATTAAAATATAATAAAATACAAATTCATTATCACAATACATTTTTCTTCCACGCTGACATTAAAGAAACTCTTAGTAATACATCACATCCACAGAACATAAATGTCACATTGCGACTCATTCATCCATGTAATCAAAATGTGTTGCACTTGCCATATGTATGTTGCCATTGCTAATTCAAAATTCGCATTACATTAGATTAAGATTCGAAAGTTAGACATAAAATAAGTATCCTAGAAATTCCATTTTATTAAAAGATAAATAACAGAAGATGTTTACAATTCTGATTTTGGAGCTGTCACATAAGTTAAAAAGTTCGTAGGTAACTTGTTTATTATATCTGTATTCAGTCACATTGGTTTTAACAGTTGATAAAATATTGGCTGTTTTCTTTTTACTGGATTAACATTTGAGGCGATTTATTTTCTGATTGCCATGGAGAGTGTGCTTTCTTATAAGGGGAACTTTATGGATTGTTTATGATGATTAAGGTCCCCCTAGCCCATTCTTTATCATTATGCTCCCCTTCCCCCAGCCCATGGAATTGGGGACAGAGTTAGGATGCAGCAAGATCCCCTTTCTCAATATTACTATATCTACCTCCTGCACATGTGACTCCTGCTGCTTATTAGAGTGATTTGCATATGTTATATGCACCCGATCTACATTCCAGGGAGGGTAGGAGCAAGGGCAACCACACTTTACTCCAAAAAGCTTTCCTTATCCTGTGCAATGCTTGAAGGAAAGGATATTACTCTGTATTCCTATGGTAAATATGGAATCCAGGGAACACATTAGAATTTTTGTATTGCCCAGCTGCTATGGATTTCCTATTCCTACTGTGTGCTCATTTCTTCCTTGAGGCTTTTATACTGCATTTTGAGTTTGTATCATGAACATCGTAAGTCAATTACTGACATGTGGTTCATGGAACAGGTTGGATGGTTACTCAGCTGCAACTCAGTGGTTAATTCCTTTTCATCTCTGGTTGCTACAATTCTAAGCTGTTTATAACCAAGGCAAAAAAGTTGAACAAAGTACGTAAAAATATTTATCAAGCATACACCAAGTAATAAAATAAAAAATGTAAAAAATAAACACTTACTATAATTATACTGGCATAATAATACAAAGATAAAGTAATAAACAATGAAAGCATCAACGACCTATGGCTATACTAAAAGTAAAATAAATCTTTAAGCTATTAAACAGGATACTCATGTGTCTTATGGCGCTGGCATGTTGTGATGCCCCAAAATGTCCATGGACAAAAAGACTTGGGCTGAAAAATGTCCCATGGATGGCTCATTGTATAATAATCTTTAAAATGCTTCCATGCTTAATAAATTATGAGGGGTATAAAATTCTAATGTAGAGTAAAATATTGCCTTAATAATGCCTGTACTGCAAAGGTTGTACTAAACAGAAACACGAATCTTGGGCAGCTGGAAGTGACATCAATGTGCGGAAGTGACAAGACCTCTGCATGGAAAGTTGTCTATTTGATCCAAACTGTAAGAATGCCTGACTCATAGGTGAATGTAAATATCCAAAAATAGGACAGCCCCAACATCACTTGGTTGAAACTTAAAGGGAAATAACACATACAAAGGGAAAATATAAATAACAAGGAAAAGGAGAGAAGCCAAACCTCAAAAATTTAAATCAATGAAACATCTACTGAATGGGGTGCATAATGAAATATCAGAGTTCTATTAGATTTCTACTGGAGAGACATCTTCAAGTGGACCATAGTAGATGTTTGTTCACTCTATTCAAATATTTAATAGAAATTGAAGCCTTGCATTTTTATTTGTGCTACAATCCACATCTACCCAATGGTCAAGCTGATAATCTAATGGAGTTTACATATTTTATTTTGAAGCATAATTTCTTTACTTTTAACTTTTTATTTTATTTATCCAAGGAAGCAATGATGGGGCTAGTTTTTCACACTAATCTGCCAACCTTTTCCTGGGCTATTGGGAAGAGATCCATGCTTGGGCCAATTTGCCCATGGTGGAAAAAGTTGGCCTTCTATTACCATATCATTGATGACATTTTGATTACTTGGAATAGTGGACTGGAGTATTTGAATGCCTTGTATGCGCTTTTAATAATAATAGGTTGTGATTAAGCTTTTCATATTAAGTCCATAATGATTAGGCAAAATTTCAAACTTAATTTGTAAAGGTAACCAGTTCTCAACCAAAACATTTCATAAAATATAAATGTCAATGACTACCTACAAGAAACTGTTATGGGCAAATGCAAATATTACAAGTTTTAGAATGAAATGTTGTATTTTTTAAACTGTGTACTTTGTCTTTAAGAGATATTGCAAATTGACAAGGTATTAGAAATGGAACATATTGTTTTTCATAGATGTTTCTTTAAGCAATAACCTCAGTGCATAATATGTTTGCGCCATTTTGTCCCAGACGAATTACAATAACAATAATGCATAAACAAGCTTCATCTGCGTTTAGACCTGATTACCCGGTCCCTTGTTCTCTGGGGACCCTGTGCCTCTTCTCTCTCCCTAACCTCATTTACACTACCTTCCTGTCAGTCGGACACTAGGGGAACTGGACCTTAGATGCTAGCTAGTACTCCAGACAATTGATCCCCTGGGCACCGTTTAGTAGGTCTCCCTTTTTTTCAAGTTATACTTTTTGTTTGCAAATCCCTTTTTATCCTTAGATTGATTAAAGGTAGGGCCTCCCTTCCTCATTTCTTATACAGTGGAGCTCTCCTGATGTTGGTTTCCCCTTGTGGGACTCTACACATCACCTACTCCTATTACCTACATATTTTGGAGGGTTACCCCCTCATTGGAGCTCCCTATTAGGTGGTTACAGTGGTGCAGCTCATGAGCCTTTGATTTGTATCCGGACTCCTGACCTGCACTCTGTTTACTTTATTTCTCCATTTTGTGTTATATATTTAAACTTTTCTAGAGGATTGCCACCCACCTGTCATTCTGAATCCATATTAAAAAGCAAGAGGTCTAGACCGGGGCGGAGCTAACTGCCGAAACGACTGGTCGCATCCTCTGAGAGCTCCGAGAATTAACGGAGAATAAAGCCCAAAACCCAACGATTTTTACCCCCCAAAAGGCAAACAACACTGCCCCACTGTAGCAGACTCAACAGCAATGGGCAGGAAAAACAAAAAACCGAAGCAGGACCTGCCTCGACAGGGCACCAGCATAGGGGACCTATGGCGGCGAGCACATGGCGCCCTGGAACCAACTATGGACGCCTACCTCGACGACCTCGACGACTCCGATGAACGACTCTCGGAACAAGAGGGCCCACGCTTACCTGCAATGCAGGAGACAGTGCAACCAAAGACACAGCAGGACACTGCCCCGGTCACAAAGGCCGAAATGAGAGAGCTGTTGGCGGAGCTCCGCCGGAATATCCAAGCGGATGTAGCCGACATGAGGAAAGACATACAAGGCCTCACGAACCGCATGGGTATCGTGGAACAAGACTCCCTCAGCCGCTCGAAGGCCGTAGCCACGCTCCAGCAGGAGGTGAAATCGCTGCAACAGCAGCATCTGAAAATGGAACAGAAAATGGCGGTACTGGAGGACTCGCGCAGAGCCCACAATATAAAAATCCGTGGCATAGCAGAGTCGGTCTCGGACTTGGAACTCCCACACCTCATGAGACGTCTCACAGGCAAAATACTCCAGCCGAAACAAGCTAAAGCAGTGGGCCTAGACGGCATATTCAGAATCCCCAAACCACCAATGGCTCCTTCAGAGGCACCCAGGGACGTGATTGTTAAGTTCCAAAAGCGGCAGGACAAAGACGCGATTCTGATCGCCACCAGGGGAAACACACTTGGAACTCCCACACCTCATGAGACGTCTCACAGGCAAAATACTCCAGCCGAAACAAGCTAAAGCAGTGGGCCTAGACGGCATATTCAGAATCCCCAAACCACCAATGGCTCCTTCAGAGGCACCCAGGGACGTGATTGTTAAGTTCCAAAAGCGGCAGGACAAAGACGCGATTCTGATCGCCACCAGGGGAAACACACCATACCCCTTCGAGGACATGGCCCTCTCATTATACGCAGATTTATCCAGGGGAACTATGGCCTGGCGCGCCACCATGAGACCCTTCACCTCCATACTCCGCGCCCATAACATTAAATATCATTGGCGCACACCACACAAGCTACAAGTGTTCCAGGGAGACATCTCATGCCTCATAGCAGACCTGCAGGAGGCTAAAACACAACTGGTTACCTTGGGCCTTCCACCGGACGCTCTGCAGCAATCAAGCATACCCTCCAGACCACACATCTGGAACCCAGCTGACTCTGTGGCTTTTGTCCCAAGGGGATTAAGGACTGTGGCCCCGACCTGATCGCCCTTAGTGGGCCGACTGAGCCGCACTGTTCATATATAACTCTTCCCCACTGTTCTGGGAAATGTATACCTAAGGTTTGAATGTAAGGTTTTGTTTTAAAGTACACTTTACCCCAGCCGCGGACATCCCGCATTCTGTTACACCCCCTCATCCTGCTCAGTTGCTCACCTTTCGTTTATTTTATCTTACAGTCAGATTGAGCACAAGCCCTAGCGGGCGAGACAGACAGTTACCAGAAGGCACCCTATGTGACTCAGCGCTCGTACGTTCTCTATTGTAAATTTCAACCTTGTTTACCGCAACAATATTCATAATGTAAATGCTAATATGCCCATTGTTATTCAGCGACTATTTCAGCTTAAATTATCTTAATCAGATTTACTCTGGCTTGTAGCCCATAGGACACGTGAGGGCATGAATGTTTATATTGGAGCGTTAGAATGTTGCTTTTACTGATCGCCCTTAGTGGGCCGACCGCGCCGCACTATCCACATATATATCTGTCCCACTGTTATGGGAATTGTGCAACTAAGGTTTGAATGTAAGGTTTTGTTTTTAAGTACACTACACCCCAGCCGCGGTCACCCCGCAATCTGTTGCACCCCCTCACCTTGCTCAGTTGTTTACCCTTCGTTCATTTTATATTGCAGCCAGATTGAGCACAGGCCCTAGTGGGCGAGACAGGCAATTACTAGAAGGCACCATTTGTGACCCAGCGCTCGCACGGTCTCTCTTGTAAATTACTACCTTGTTTAACCCAACAAAATTCATAATATAAATGCTGATATGCCCAGTGTTATCCGGCGACTATTTCATCTTAAACTACCTTCATCTGTTTTACTCTGGCTTATAGCCCACGAGAGGTACTAGGGTACTAGCATATTGCTTTTACGGCTTATGTGCAATCTTATCTACCAAAGCTATCAAGATGCTACAGGTATATTTGACCTTTAACTAAGCAATCATCGTTCAGGCATAACTCTGTAACTATTATTACTTTATAAAAAAAAAAGTGCAAGTTCTCAGAGCCACTGCTCCATCTGTTTATGTTCCCCTATTATTTTACGCTGTTGTGGCGCATGACTGTGTTTTGTTTGTACTCACCTGCACAACCAAAATAAAGAATTAAAAAAAAAAAAAAAAAAAAAAGCAAGAGGTCTAAATATCTAAATCTAGGTCTAAATCTTCCTGACAGCCGCTAGAGGTGCATCTGCGACGCTGGATGCGAAATTCGCATCCAACGTGCAGAACGTCCATAGAAAAGCATTGAGAAATGCTTTCCTATAGACAAGTTTGAATGCGCGGGCGGCACTTGCTCCACTCGGGAGCTGACGTCGGCGGGGGACGAGAGGTCACCAGCGCCGAGGGAGCCCGACGCTGGATTAAGGTAAGCTGCTGAAGGGGTTTTAACCCCTTCAGCGCCACGGTAGGGTGACCCTTTCCTGACACTATAGTGATCCTTTGATGAAACTAGTAATTAATATATTTTTACTATTTTAGAATTTTAACTAAGCTTAGTGAGGCAATAAGAGCTGTTCCTGTTTTTTTTTTTTTTGTTTTTTTTTTTTTTTACCAGATATTAGATATATCAGACCAGATGGAAAGGCTCATTTTTTTTATTATTTTTTTTTTACCTGTGACCATATCTTTAAAGGCTGTGTTGCTGTATGGCTCAAGTTTCTGACTTATTTTTTTGGTCTTCACAATTATAGTTATAGTTAGAACTTCTCTACACAGTGTAACTCTGTGTCTATATTTTACAGAAAAGACCACATTTAATAATACATGCAAAAGTACAGAATCTTATTGTATTCTTCCTCTTAAATCCTTTATAGGAGCGCAACAAGAAATCAAGTGGCAGTCCCAGCATCAGCAGCATAAGTAGCTGCAGGAGTGACTTTTCTGAGAGTGACACTATTTCTATGGAGATGTTACGATCTGGCAAGAAAAATAAGGTGTCGGATGTATTATTTCCAGATCATAGTTACACCCTAGATGGCAATTCAAAAGGTAATTTTTTTTTAGGAAATTCAAAAATAAATGAAACAATAAAAAATAATAATAGTGAACAACAATAAAACTGGTTAAAAAATATTCAGTGTTCAATTTAAACTTATCTTTGAGCAAATATAGGCATAGAATATGTGTAATCGATCTTAACAATTACTATATGTAGTAACGGCATTAAATTGTCTTATTTTAATATATACGGTTTACTTACACTTCTTCCCGTGCAATATGAATAGGAAAATATGAAAACAAATCTTTGTTTTAATGCCTTGATTAAAGTGGTTACAAAAACTGATATTGCTACTAGAGTTCATAAAGAAATTATCCAACTTACTTTATCATACTGTTTGTAACTAAACAATGTTCTTTGCATTTGATTGCAGATATCTTTTCTGAACTTTATGATGAATTGAATACTTCTGATCTCTCCAACAGTCCTAGCTCTTGTTATTTTAAAGAAATTCCCACGGGTAAGGCTGGTTTTAGGTGGGTGGTACGACTGAAGCTTACCCTTTTCTTGAAATCTAATATATTTGTTCAGGTGTTTAATATGATGCAATAAATCTCATAAACTTATATTCAACAATTTAGTCAAGTTAAACTTGCTCTTATTTAGATGTCTTCATTTACACAATCTAGTAATCTGATATAATGTATTCTTACTTTCTCAATTTTCTCAAAAGTATTTCATTAAAAAATAGACATCTGTCCTGCTTCCCAGAATTCTACAAGTGTATAAATGGGAAAACGGCACATACACTTTTGTGTTATCTCATTAAAACAAAAAAATATTGTTTAAGGAATTTCCAGCAGAGGGTAAGAAATGGCACATGTGTATCAAAATAATGTCAATATGCAGTGGGCTTTAATCATTGAGGCTTTTGATTTACATCCGTAAACACGGAAAACCAACTTGCTGCTTTCTACCACGTATGTTCCAGAATTACAGGGGTCCCTTGCTAAGACTAGAATAGAAAATTAAACATCAATGTTTAATAGTTCAACTACTGCTATTACTGAGTGACCCCAGAACATAAACACTCACCTGACAGTGGATTAATTTTTATAATATTTTTTTCTGAATCTTTCAATGCGTTTTAAGAAGCAGTTATCCAAGCCACAAAAGTGACCTGGCAATAGTTTCAACACTTGTGTGTGTGTTTTTTAAGAAGGCTTAAAAATTATTTCCTGCTGGCGTCTACTACACCACTGTCTGCCGCAAGTGTATCTATATATATTTAGCATTGGATTTTCTTTTTTGTATGCTGTCATCCTTAAAAAGTTTACTTTAAAACTTTATAGTTCACGTTTACAAAATGTAAAACTATTCTTCTTGTATAGTTTGTGCCGATAAGCAGGATGAAACTTGATGATTTAGTCCTACAATTTGAACAAGAAAAACACATCGATTGATGATGCACATCCTTAGTCTTATTAAGTCTGTCTTTCTGAGACGTTTTAGTTATTACCATTTATAGTTTGAGTAGACATCTTTGTCACTCGGAGCGACGTGTGACAAATGCAAATTAAAGAAACATACTGGTGCTTCTTGATGTACAAGGGAAATTCATCATGTAAGCAGAAATAACCACAACAGTATGCAAACATAGAGATTCAAACACTGGTGCAGCATGGGACCAATTAATCAAAACAGGAAGCTATAGCAGAACCGTAGTTTCAAATTTATCAACTGTGACTATTTAATTAAAAGAGAATAATCTGTTTAGGACCAACTGGATTGTTTAAACTAATTTGTGCTTTGCCAAAATATCGCTGCTTGCAGAGAATGTATAGACCTGTTCCCCCTCTCTAATATTTAAAATTCAGTTTTGTAACTTTGTAACTCCATTAAAGATAGTGTTTTAACCTCTTCTTCACAAGGCGTAGGCTAATCCTATTTTACATAAATGTCCCATGGACCTTTTCTCAAGATCTGTTTTGCAATGACTGAAACCTCGACTTTTCATGAAAATCGACTTTGTTGTTATGTTGAGTGAAATGGCAATATTGTCTTTCATAGCAGGAAAGTCTCAATAGCGCTCTTTTTTGTATATATATACATCAATGGAGGGTGGGAGAAACATAGAGAGAGCATACTCTCCTATCTAATGATGACTTTTTCTAGAAATAGATATATAAAAATCCTGTCTACTGTGTATGACTTGCTGGTATAATGATGGATAAGTTGGCTTTTTTGGGGGTAAAGTTTCACCATTTTCCAGACCAAGGCATCTATGTTCCAGTGCAGCCAAGTTTAAAGAAACATTAGCCATAACCTTAACACTAATTCTAACCCCTTAATTTGGTTTATTTATTAGACATATTACAAATGTAGGTATGAATTTAATATTATATTTCAGTGCAAGAGATATATATATATATATATATATATATATATATATATATATATATATATATATATATATATAAAGATAAACAAACATGTATAATGCAGAACACACCTTACTGCCATTACCAGACCACTTGAAGTCCTCCTAGCATTATAGCTATACCATGACAAACTTGAAAATAAGCAAAATCTCAATGTATCCTTCTTGGTAAAATGTTTTACAAATAAATAAATACCAGGGGAGGACTGACTACATGAGTCCTGGAGAAAATCTAAACAAATAGCCATATTGGGGTCAAACCAGTACATTATCATATCATACTTTACTCTATACTACAAGAACTAGAATACAATACTGTAATACAATAATAATGGCTAAAGTTACATAATATACTCATTATTGGGCTGGGAGTCAGCAGCCCACAACTATCTATATACTAGTGGCCCTGGGGGAAAATGCCAGACCACCCCTGAACCATGAGTATAGAAAATAAATACATGTTCTATACTTTGGTATTGGTAAAATCAACCAATACGTATTAACAAAACATTAAAAGACATCTGCTTACATGCTTATATAGAAAATAGCAAATGCCCAATATATTATCTTTCAATCGTGCTTTAAACTATCTAGTTAAATCTTCTGGTTCGAACTTGGTGTTATCCACTCAGTATACACTGTTTGATAACTTATCTATTTTTCTCCAGCAATGAAAGGTTGATAGCGAAGGGTTAACTTCCCACCTCCCAGATGCTTTTACCTACAAACTTGTACCACTATACATAATGGTAGAGGGAAACAGCGCCTTATGGATGTCCTCAGTTTAGATCCAAACAAATTGATATGAAAGACAAGAGGACAAAAACAAATGCAATATAGTGTAGAATGTCACTATTGTTCATGAAGTAGCTAAGAGACATACACTTACAGTTTTTTGGAGCTTTTATCCAGCTCCAAGTGTGTGTGCCTAGGTGGTACAATCCCCGCCTGTGGATAGCCTTGATCTTATGGTGAGGAAGTTCTTGGGCTGATATCTTTTAGAAGATGTATATAGGAGTGACCTCAATAAGGACATTGGATGTCAGATAGGCAATAATAGGTGTTGAGGGTACTGTCTATCTGAGCATGGACTTCCAATTGACTCAATTTTAGAAAAAAACTTAGCAGCTGAATACATTTTGCTAAATAAAGCAATTTCCTTATTAAGTCCAACACTGGTGCCCTTTCAACCCAAATGTGCGTCCTTCTCAATCCTTAAAAAAAATGAAATTTGGATGAAAACACTGCCTCTGTTGGGAATTTATAATTATTTAACATGAAGTGCTGGGTTGATGCGTTTTTTTTTTTTATCATACTGCATATATTAAAGTACCTGTCTTTTTTCAGGTTCATTGAAACGAAGTGTCAGTGCTTCTGGAGTAGAACTTCCTCAAGTAAGGTGTGTTACTTACAAATGAACTTTATTAGATATGATCTAAAATATTTTTGTCCTATAAAAAGGCATCGCAAGCTATTGTAATTCTCCATTATATTGCAACTATAACAGGCATGCAAATATTTTTTAATAATTAAGCTATAATTCTATATGTAAAGCATATCCGAGACTTAGTTACATTTTGCACATCTGCCACCACTGAGTTGTATGAAATTGTGATGGGAGGTGAATAGAGCAGGCCCAATTGTTTAAAGTTTTTGTGACACAATCTATGTAACGGGCAAGGTGTGTATGGAAAAGGATTGTGTAATCCTGGGATCTATATGCAGTAGATATACTGGTAATCATGCAAGTTACCTAACCTGGTTACCAATACACAGGGCATTGCTGGACCATAACTGAATAATTAGAAATGCACTAAAATACACTGCATTTAATGTCATGTTTGTGCTATACTAACATGGGTCCAACATTGTGACTATCCTACCATATCCAGGACAGTTAGGTGGTATAGTTTTGCACTTGATGGTATTTACAGTTGTCAATAATGAAAATACACATAATATAAACATAATTAAAGACAAATTTAATACGGCCCTTTTTGTCCATGCTTCCACTTTGTATAAGCATATCATTATTTTGCCAAACAGATACCCACTTTCAGCATCCTGACGGTTAGCGAAACGTTTATATTATGTTTCCTGTGCACATTTTATTACACACACGTTTAACATATTGTGCTGTGTGCAGAATACATTTCCAGCTTGTAAAGATTTATAGCATTCTTCTGGCCATGTTCATTAATAAACATTGTTCAATAATATTGCTGTATTAATGTGAAATCACTGAGTGAAAAAAAAAGCATTTTCAGCTTTGCTCAATTTTATTATATTTCTCCCTTCCTGGTTTAATATTTGTATTCGCTGGAATAAATAATTACAGAATTAAAATCAATGCGTGAGTTATTAACAGCTATAATAGCTGTTAAAGCTGGCAGGCATAAAATCCCGCATTTACATGTGGACTGGAAAAAATTGATTTCTTCTGCAAATCTTTTTGTTTTCTTTTCACGAGCAATGATTCAAGTGGTAAAGTTTGTGAAGGGACAATTATGTAATTATGTTGTATTGGCAGTAAGGCATACACGTTAAAGTGTGTAAATGTTTTCTAATTATTTGAAAGAGAAGCGTTATTTAACTTGTGGTTCAATACAATAATGATGACTGATATGCTAGTAACATAATGTGACAGATTACTGTTGCCTACACTTAATATAGCACTCCTTTATGATAAATTATAGTTTTGTATCTCGATTAGTACCACAAATCTTGTGAGATTTTGACTTGGTCTTCATGTTTCTATTTTCACCTTATGCCTTTCTTTTCTTGCATGTGAACTGCAGTGTATACCATAGCTTATGTATTAAACTAACTATATTTTGCCCTGTTTATACTGCAAATATTCACATATAGGTAATGTAAGCAGGGCTTCTTTTGCAAACCTAGTCGCTGAGCCACGACCAACCCACACATAAACAAACACACATGTTCCTGGACACATGGATATACACTCACACACACATGTATATATACACATTTCAGACACACTCACTGATACAAATACATACTCAGATACAGAATGCCATACACACACATCAAACATACACATTTATGCTGACAGCCATGCACAGACAAACAAACACACACACACACACACACACCCATTGCCGGAAACACACACTGACAGAAAAAATACACCCCATGACAGACACATATACATACACACCAACAGAGAATATTGATATTGTTTTAGCCACCCTTCTCTTTGCTTAGCCTTTTCCAGGAGAGAGGGATATGGCGTCGGCTGCAATCTGTCCTCAAGAGGTTGTGCTTGCGTGATTCTCTTCTTTGCCATCAGCTTTCGGTTAATATCTGGACCAAATGCAGGCTCATTCAGAGCCTACGCTACAAAATCTGGACGTTGTTACACACTGTGAATAGCATTTAGACTTTGCTCCATTTGGACGACAGTGAATAACCCTGTATGTCTGCTACTGCTTATTCATAGCTCCAGACGTCCCTCCATCTGTTCTACTTCTTTCAGGTTTCAGCTTGCCCCTATCTACTCACAGACACAATATAGAGTTATTTTCTTGAATTCAAAGAAAACTTAAAATTAAGGCCAAAATATCTGATTTAGAGAATGATTCCGGTTTCATTACCTTAAATTTGAAATTCACTTTGAAATTTCACTTTAGTGAATAACCTAATCATAAAGGGATATTCTAGGCATCAAAACAACTTAATCTTAATGAAGAACAAATGGCTTTACTTTCAATCAAATGTTATTTTGTTTTAGGATTTTTTTTCCTGCTCTGTAAATGTAACTTTAACACACACAGGAAGATCATGCAGGATCTAGAAGGCTAATAATATAGCAGGAGGTAAGAAATTCTACCTTAAACAATTAAAGAAGTTTAAACATTAGATGTCTCTTTACAGGAAGTATTTAGGAAGGCTGTTCAGGTAATATGACTGGAGAGTTGTATAAAGAAAGTGATTTAACTCCTAAATAGAATTGAGAATTGAGCAGTGAGACTGCAGGGACATCATCTATGCACAACACCGGCTTCATTAGGCTAAAGTTGTTTTGGTGCCTATTGTGTCCCTTTAATCTCAAAGGGAGAGCAATAAAACTACAAGGTGCAAGAGTGTACTGAGAACTGACAGCGGCTCATATAGCCTGTCCTTCGGTGGGTCCTTGCTCAGATCTCACGCTGATTTTAGCTCATCTTGTGCCATTACAAAAAGAACCAGGGACATTTGCATATCGGTCTGATCCCATCCAAAAGGGTGCTCCAGATCTGGAATGCAGCCTGACTCTCTCTGCACAAGAGATACGACAACCTCAGAAGATCATTCAAGTTTTGTTAGGCATCATCAGTGAGATATAGCTGATACCCCTCTACGCACTGTGAGCCAGGGGTCCATGTCTGGAATACCCTTTAAACTTAGGGAGAGGATAAAAACAAGAAGTTGCAAGAGTGTACTGAGAACGGACAGCAGCTCAAACAGCCTGTCCTTTGGTGGGTCCCCGCTCAGATCTCAAGCTGGTTTTAGTTCAACTTGTGCCATTACAAAAAGAACCAGCCATTTACACATTAATTACCTACTGGTATGTTACTAGTTAAATGCATTACTTTCCTTGTCACAATGTATCTCCTGTATAATCTTCTCTACCTGATATTGGACTATTCCTATTTATTTCTGTCAAAACAACATACTAAGTAATAAAACAAGGATTATACAATGAAATGTAGCTCTGCAAACAAAATACAATTATTTTAACTAATGCACTCAGATATTAAGTGGTTGGGCTATGAGTTGGTTGTATTTTCTTTACCACCTTTCATCGTATTTCCTTTCCCTTCCATTTTTTCTGCTCTATGTCCTCCTCTTTCCCTTTTCTCTTCCTTCTTCTTTAAGAGATATGTTTAAACCTTTAGTACCTGATAACTTTCAGTTGTTAAAATGTACAGCAAAAAAACTGCTGGTTATTGCACATAATAGCAACAGTTATTTAGCAATTACTAGCTTATTCCTAAATGATTACAGCAAGTGTGGAAACAAGCCCTATGTGTGATGATCAGAATGTAAGGATGAAAAATGAAGAAAAGTGTATAATGTTTGGGGTCTGCAGATCTATAAATATACTTCAACTGTAACTGCACAGAAGTTTCAATATAGAACGTAATATATAAAAAATGACAGAACATTGTGAAAAATCGAATGATATCCCCAGTAACAATATTAAATTCAGTGTTTTTTTTTTAAGCTTTAGGCACCAAAACAACTTTAGATTAATAAATCAGTTTTGGTGTATAGATCATACACATGTAGTCTAACTGGTCAATTATCTGCCATTTAGGAGTTAAATCACTTTGTTTATGCAGCCCTAGTCACACCTCCCTGCATGTAACTTACACAGTCTTCCAAAACACTTCATGTAAAGTGAGATCTAATGTTTACACTTCCTTTAATGTATAGTTTGTTTAATTTATAATTTCATATCTTATGTGCTGTTAGTAGCTTGATAGACCTTACATGATTGTGTGATTAAAGTTCAGGTTACAGAGTAGGAGATAAAAATGTCTAAATCAAGTTAACATCTGATTGAAAATTAAACCTTTTTTTATTTTAATTTTGTAGGTATCTCTGAATAGTAATCTGTATGTGAACTTTCTGTTTTATTCTAGATGTATATGCTAGCTATGCAAACCATCTTTTAAATTGATGTTATGTTGTTTTTGGTAATGAAAAATAACTTGCTTGTGAAAGGCTTAATCACTATAATCTATCTATCTATCTATCTATCTATCTATCTATCTATCTATCTATCTATCACGTGCTTCTTCTCTGTTTAGCTTTCTTGTGACATTCAAACACCACAATTCATTCTCTTTAATGCTGTGCATTTAGCATTTTCACCTTAGCTAATAGCTTAAATATTTTGTGCATGAAATAGATACTTAGTTATTTATTTATTACTGGTATTTATAAAGCGCCAACAGATTCCGCAGCGCTGTACAATTAGTGGAAAATGTACAATATACACAGACAAATACAAGAGGTAAAGAGTGTCCTGCCCGTAAGCTGATAACTAGCCATTGGAGATCTTTTATGGAAAGTGCTTAGCTAGATAGCCCATGAGCTTACAATCTAAATGATACAGTGGGGATTCGAGACAAAAGGTAGCAGGGGAAATTTGGAGGTGATGGCTAAAAGTGTTGAGGAAAAAAAATGCACAGCATCACAATCGCTGTTCCTATGAGTAAGAGTGTGAGATGAGGCCTGAAGAACAGAGATAGAGATAGCACTGTAGAGATTATCTCATAATTCCTTGTTTGTACCTAAAATTATAGTTCATCTCCATCATTACACTTGTTTCTGGTACTACAAGATGTTTTTTGAAAAAAATACAATGATGCCTCTTTCTAAATTGTCCCAGATTAATATGCCTAATTTATGGTTAATTCTGTTGCAATCAGCTTGTTTTTGAAATGACCCACCTCTTTTCATACATTTAAAAAATGTTGTATAAACGGCTGGCCACAATAAAAGGCCACTCTAAAATGTGCAGTTTTATCACACAGCACAATGCCACAGATGTCGCAAGTTTTGAGGGAGCGTGCAGTTGGCAAGCTGACTATAGGAATGCCCACCAGAACTGTTGCCCGTGAATTGAAAGTTTATTTCTCTACCATAAGCCGTCTCCAAAGGCGTTTCAGAGAATTTGGCAGTACATCCAACCGGCCTCACAACCGCAAACCACGTGTAACCACACCAGCTCAGGACCTCCACATCCAGCATCTTCATCTTCAAGATCGTCTGAGACCAGCCACCCGGACAGCTGTTGCAACAATCGGTTTGCATAACCAAAGAATTGCTGCACAAACTGTCAGAAACCGTCTCAGGGAAGCTCATCTGCATGCTCGTCGTCCTCATAAGGGTCTTGATCTGACTGCAGTTTTTAGTCATTACTGACTTGAGTGGGCAAATGCTCACATTCGATGGCGTCTGGAACGTTGGAAAGGTGTTATCTTCATGGATGAATCCCGGTTTTCACTGTACAGGGCAGATGGCAGACAGCATGCATGGCGTTGTGTGGGTGAGTGGTTTGCTGATGTCAGCGTTGTGGATAGAGTGGCTAATGGTGGCTGTGGGGTTATGCTATGGGCAGGTGTATGTTATGGACAACGTACACAGGTGTATTTTATTGATGACATTTTGAATGCACAGATACCGTCACGAGATCCTGAGGCCCATTATTGTGCCATTCATCCACGACCATCACCTCATGTTGTAGCATGATAATGCACAGCCCCATGTTGCAAGGATCTGTATACAATTCCTGGAAGCTGAAAACATCCCAGTTCTTGCATGGCCAGCATACTCACCGGACATGTCACCCATGGAGCATGTTTGGGAAGCTCTGGATAGGTGTATACGACAGCGTGTTCCAGGTCCTGCCAATATCCAGCAACTTCGCACAGCCATTGAAGAGGAGTGGACCAACATTCCACAGGCCACAATCAACAACCTGATCATCTCTATGCAAAGGAAATGTGTTGCACTGTGTGAGGCAAATGGTGGTCACACCAGATACTGGAGGGTTTGTGGACCCTCCTCCCCTCCCCCATACAGTAAAACTGCACATTTTAGAGTGACCTTTTATTGTGACCAGCCAAAGGCACACCTGTGCAATAATCATGCTGTTGATACAGCATCTTGATATGCCACACCTGTGGATGGATCTCAGCAAAGGAGAAGTGCTCACTAACACAAATTTAGACAGATTTGTGAACAATATTTGAGAGAAATAGGCCTTTTGTGTACATAGAAAAAAAAAGATTTTTGAGTTCAGCTCATAAAAATTGGCAGCAAAAACAAAAGTGTTGCGTTTATAATTTTTTATATAGGTGTGTCAAATTATTCATAAAAGTTCCGTTATAGTTATAACTGTAGAATCTAATCATAAATTGATAGAATACAAACAAAACACAGAAATGGTGGATTGGCGCTTTAAGAGTAAGCAACTACCCCCAGTGCCTAAAATCACTAAATGGCACTCCAAGTACAGTGAAAGAAAAAAGTATGAGGGGGGTGCAGACAGAATATACACAAATAATGGTATACTTAATATGATGAGTGGAACACCTCCTGATTTCCTATAATAAAAACATATATATACAGTGTTACACTATATATATATGTTTTTATTATAGGAAATCAGGAGGTGTTCCACTCATCATATTAAGTATACCATTATTGGTGTATATTCTGTCTGCACCCCCCTCATACTTTTTTCTTTCACTATTAATTGATAGAATGATGATATAATGCCTCATTTATCTTTCATTGCACGTTACAAATGTTGGTCATGCCATGAAATTTCAGCAAATCTAATGGCTAGTGTAGGACTCAACTTTTGAGGCTTGCCTTGACGTGGCAGGTGAGCTTATATTCAAATGACTACTGGAATAAAACTAAAGAGGATTGTTTTCCTGGCACTGGAGTGTCCCTTTAATGCTATGTCTGTGCAAGGCAGGTGCTCCAAGCAGTTGCTGTCTCTTTAGTTTTGCTCCACTGAGCTAACCAAACCAGGAATTAGAATGACCTGTTGCCTGCTTGAAAGCAAGGGGTTGTAACCATTTTAATTTATAAAAGTATAAACTTCTATTGAAATGTGCACTTTTTTCAAAATGAATAAAGACGTCACACTCTTCGCACATAAAGCTTTTTAGCAAGCTAATGTGTTTTAGTGGTCTGCAGTGTCCCTTTAATAAAACCGCAAATTAAGCATATCTTTATGTGGAAGTATGCCTATAAGCCATTTCTTCAGAGTCTCCCACGAGATGCAATTTGCATCAAGATTGCCTGTCATCTCTCATTATCAGTAGCACAGAAACTGACAGATGTGTAATTTGTTTAATGTTTTCTTTTGCAGAGATCGTACTGGAAGCACTGGATCTCGTCCAAGGCCAGGTATTTTTTTGGTAGCTTTTAGCACAATATTATATGACAATATGTGTTCTTATTGGCTGTAATATCAAATGAACTTTCTTGCTTTTCTTTCTTCAGTTGTGCATCCTATTGACCTTCTCCTGAAATTTCCTTCAGTGATGTTCAGAGCAGGAAGTAGAAAACTAGCATCTTCGTTAGGGGCAGAATGGCCTACCCACAGCTCTCCTGCTGTGGGTCTTCATAGTTTTATACATTCTGGTATTCACGTTATGTGGAATATATTTTTAGTTTCTCTATTTGTAATTAGGCGTAAAATAGTTTGCAATGGGAGGTGTATACTATATTATATTTAAATTTGTACTTATTAATCTTCCTTTTGATAATTTAGTTTAAAACAATATTACCAGCAGAATAATGTTCTATTTACAGAATTCTTTTATAGAATTTTCAGACCTGCATATAAGTAAAATGAGATATAGATGAGTACGTATTTAAGAAAGTATTTGTGTGAAATTTAAATAACAATAACTAAACATGTAAAGGAAATTATCAAAACCAAACAGAAGGTATATCATATTTAAAATAGTGATGGAATCCATAAATGTTAATCTAGATTTTACCCTAGTGGGAGCACCTTTGAAACAGCACCCAGACTTTGGGCTTAAGGGTAATGTTGATTAATTAATTTGTTGAGATAACAATTAGTAAATCCAGTTTTTTTTTTCGGTGTTTTTTTTTCAGGGCTAATTCCAACATAATATTTTTAATATATCTAATATATTAATATATATAGTGCCTACATTTTTTTGATAGTACGTTTATGTTGACAGACAGAAGAAGTGAAGCATATTGAAGTATATTGAAGTATATTGATATGTAGTAGTGTCAATTGTTTGTTTTTTTCTTTTAATTGAGGTATCCAGCTATTTTAAGTTTAGAAATGGCCATCTAGACATTGCATCACAATTTTCTCTGTGACAATTATTGATAAAAAAAAAACAAGATTTCAGAAAGCACGTTTTCAAAAGCCAGGAAAAAACTGTTATTTGACAAGTAATTTACAGCACTCCACTGTGAATGAAAGTGGAAAAGACCATTTGAGCTCTATTACGATGATGATGAAGAAGAAAAATGTTATAAAAAAAGAAACACACTTTCAAAATAATTAACATTAAGCATTAATATAGCAAAAACAGCTTTTACATCATGGGAAAAATATCACTGATAACTGTACCACCTTGAGACTAGCATTCTGTACAGTGAAATCTTAGTTCCTGATAATGGTTTAGCAACAGATTACCCACATACCTGGATCCTAGCTGGGCTCTAATGCTCCCTGGTGGTCCAATGATGGGTTCTTGCAGAAGGTGGAAACCACGGCCATCACCATTTCTTGGCTGAGAGTGTCAGCTGACTACTCTCAGCCAATGGTTGTCATTTTGTTGCACAGAGATAACATTAGCAGCCCAGAACTCTAGTTCTACCTCTGGCAGCAGAGGGGTTGCACATATACAGGCACCATGACCACTTGAAATCAATAAAGTAATAATGGTGCTTGGAGCTGCTTGTTACCAATGCTGGCTGCAATACAACCAGGTCACTTCACTCTCAAACAAAAAACAAACAAAAATCACTCTGTGATTTGAATTTATGTATAGCTATTGTATACACAAACTGATACATACTTATATGAGTAGTGCAATACCTGTGTATGGATATAGAGATGGACCTTTAGATCTCAGGGTTACATTGTGTCACATTGCAAAGAATATGAACGTTGCACTCAGAATGTGTTTATTTACAAGGCTTATACAAAATATCCTAAACACCAGAGCTTTCTTTGAATGATGCTATAGAAGTCCTGAACTTGTGAGTGCAGTTTGATATAATACATATATTTTTTTTAAAGTCACTAATTCTTTAAAGGACAAGTGCATTTAAAACTTACTTTGTGCACTGTACTTATATATTGTGCATATTTTAATTGATTTGTTTCCGCATTGTGTGGTCACTTGAATGTGGTCAGAATATTTACTTAATTTTATTTTACGTTGACTGTTTTTATTATATATATATATAATAAATGTATGAATATTAAATATGAATAATTAGTGCACCAATTTTATGTTGGGTAGCTGTTTTTTTTAATTTAGTAATTCTCTTTATTTACTGAGATCAATATGAATCACACATTCACATTTAGAAACAAAATATATATCAAAATACTGATATATAAAGGGATACTCGAGACACCAAAACAGTTTCTTAATGAATCAGTTTTGGTGTATAGATCATGCCCCTGAAGTCTAACTGCTCAAGTATCTTCCATTTAGGAAGCACTTTCTTTATGCAGCCATAGTCACATACTGCTTTTATTGCACAGTCTTTTAAATCTAGAATTTCTTATCTCATACTCTGTTAAAAGCCTTCTAGACCCTGTATGGTCCTCCTGTGTACGATTAAAGTAAAATTTACAGAGCAGGATATTATAAACATCTAAAGTAAGTTAACATCTGATTGAAATGAAACCTTTTTTTAATTCTGGATGTGAATCACAGTGTGGGCTGCATAAACAGAAACCAATGTGATTTAACTCCTACTACTAATAATAATAATAATAATAATAATAATAATAATAATAATAATAATTAAGTAGTAAGTCTGCATAGGCATGATATATACACCAAACCCCTGACCGTGCCAATGCTGCTTTAAGGCCAAAATAGTTGAATTGGAAACATTCTCCAAGCGAGCTATGTCTCAAGTGCAGATATTTTGTGAATAACTGTGTGAGTAATTAAAAATAAAGATAATTTAATATACAAAAATGTTAAGTGACATTCACCAACGGCTTGTTGTTCCAAGTAGTAAACTGATTTCCCCTTTGGAATAAAAAGGGAATTTTTACCTGTTTGGCACTGTTCAAATTGTTTCAAATTGAGTTTTCATCTTTTTTGGATTAATAGCAGATATCAATAATGGATCTGTGAAACATGAATCTAATGGAGTTGAGTCTTTTTTTTAACCTATATTCCCATGTAACATTGTTTCTATGAGATGGCACAATGATGCACATGCAGTAGAAAGTATGGGAGGGCACAAGGAATGGCAATTATTGACAGAGGCTTTGGCAATCATATTAGGGATATTATATTGGTACCTCCATCAGATTAGCCACCTCGCCATTATATTTACTTAGCTTAATCTAATTTTTATTTTTATTTTTCTTTGTCTTATTATTTGCTATGTGTTGCTGAGGGTGTTTGAAAGCAGGACTTTCCTTCGTTTCTATTTGGAAGTCTCTCAGGGGGGATGTGGGAGGAAGTTTGAGCCTTAGATTTTTGTTAAATGGTGCCATCAAAGGCACGATAGGGCACTAGCTGGTTAGGATTGGTAAACATGTACCTGGCTCTCCTATTCCCACTATTCTGTTAGTGACTATTAGATATACGGATCCCTGCCTTTACATTTACCGTATTTATCGGCGTATAACACGCCCCGGCGTATAACACGCACCTCATTTTAAGAAGGAATTTCCCCCCCTCCCATAGTATTCTCCCCCCCCTCCCATGGTGTTCCCCCACCCTCATCCCATAGTGTTCCCCCCTTTCCATAGTATTCTCCCCCCCTCCCATAGTATTTTCCACCCCCTCCCATAGTGTTCCCCCCCTCATCCCATAGTGTTCTCCCCCCCTCCCATAGTGTCCCAACCCTCCCCTTGTCCCATAGTGCACTTTCCCTCCCCTTGTCCCATAATTACTTACCTGTCTTGAAGCGTGGGCCGGCTTCACAGCGCGCACCGCGGTACAGGAACTTAAATTTCAGGTTCCGGTTTCCGGCGGGACTGAAAGGAAGTGTGCACACTGAGTCCCGCCGGAAACCGGAACCTGAAATTGAAGTTCCAGTACCGCGGTGCGCGCTGAACACCGGCCCACGCTTCAAGACAGGTAAGTAAACCTTCACATTCGCTCCATAAGACGCACAGACATTTCCCCTCACTTTTGAGGGGGAAAAAAGTGCGTCTTATGGAGCGAAAACTATGTATATCGGCGTATAACACGCACACATCATTTGCCCCCTATTTTCAGGGAGAAAAAGTGCGTGTTATACGCCAATAAATACAGTATTTCCATTATTCTTTGTTTTGCTTTCCACCCATAGCTATAGTTGTTATTTTTTATACCTGCATACTTACTCTGTGAACCAGTATGCATTAAGATCTATTTACAACTACAATTTTTTTAACATCCCTGTTTTGGTTATTTTAAATATATCAATTAAAAATGACGTTTTAAACTTCTACTAAGGGTAGCTCTCCCCCTTCCTCCAGAGGGAAGACTTGAGAGCTGCGGACAATTTACCTTCTCCTAGTCTCCCCTCTAGTCCTCTTATTATTTCTGGAGGGCACAAGGAAAGACTAAAAATGTTTGGTTTAAGGGGTTAAAATAGTGATTTACTGATGTTTGTCTTCATTCATTTGGGAGACTTACTTTAAAAGAAGACATTGCATTATAAGAAGCAAGCTGTGATGCTAGCCACTAAACAATAAGGAATAAGCAGTATTGCTTCTGCCTAATTATTTTCAGTGACTTACTTTTTTCACTAAGATATTCATTTTCCAGAACAAGATTTTTTGTTTCATATGAAAGGCAAAAGGCTATGTGCTTAACCAAATATTGGTTGAGTAACCCTATATAACCAAATATATTTAGTTTAAAAAATTTTAAGGTGGAGGAAATTGGATGTGATATGATATTAGGAACTAAAGGCAATTTATTTTTTAAAACAGGGTCATTCCCCTCTTCCGATATATATATTTATTTATTTATTTTATTTATGCAGTGATTGGAATTTAAGCAGTACATTTTCTTATTTTTGCTATCTAGCATCTGCAGGGATTGCAGTCTCGCAGAGAAAGGTGCGTCAAATCAGTGATCCTATTCAGCAGATCCTAATACAACTCCATAAGGTTATTTACATCACACAGGTGAGCATCTTCAAATCTAGATCAATGATATTGGCTCCAGCCTTGGTTATGCAAATACTTTGATATAACATTGATACTAATGCATAGCCATAGTATATTAGACATGCCTGTTCATAATTTAATTATTTACTAATATGTTGCTGCTTAGTCCTTAATGTTCAATGAACCTGTTAAACAGAAATGTTAATAGTTACATATTAGCAAAGTCAATATGTTATTCTGGGTAATGGAGTCTGTATCATGCAAGCTTGTTTGAGCTCTAAAGTAATTTAGAGCATGGATTCTCCCACCATTCCTACACATTCTAAATAGTATAGACTTGTGCATGGTGGGAGAATTAGGTTAAGCTGATTTTTTTTCCTGAAAACAAAAGACAAGATAAAAAAAAAGCTACACTATTGCCCAGCCTAATATATACAAAATATTAAGTCATTTTTGCAATGCCAATTCTGAGTTGTCAGCTTCTCATAATTAAATTCAATATCATATTATATTAAGTAAGAGAATTCAATTTAATATTGTTCGATGAGCTTTATAAATGATTTGATATTTTTGGATAAACATTAAAAAAAAAAAATTCAGGATATTAAAATGTAAAAAAAAATATCAAATATCAAAATATATGACTATTCAAAAAATATAAAAATATTACAAAGTGAAAATATTTTTTGTAATATTAAATCATTTAAAAAGTTTATCTAAAAATATTAAATGACTTGAAAGATTAAGCATCGATATTAAATTGAGGTCTTAGGCCTCAATTTAATTAGTGTGAATAAAAAATTGATTTCAATCTGTTAGAAAAAAAAAAAAGTTTTCAATTATTTATCAACAGAAGTTACCATAAACATTTTTTCAAATTTTTTTTTTCCAAAAGATTGGAATAATTTCCGATTCTGATTCAAAAGACTGAAATCAAGGCCTTTTATTTTAGCATTATTTTATAATGATGATTGCTTGCTTTTCTTGTTTTTTCTTTTGCAATCTTGTATTAATGAAAAATGGGAAGCAACTGTAACAGGAGTCATTTTAAGATGAAAACTGGAAATGAGAGAAAACAGTCAGTTGGCAATTGAGGACTAGCTCACCCCTTTCACCTTGAGAAGAACAAATGTAGAAAAAGGGGGGTGTACTAGCGCTAATTTAGTGGATGTGATATAGGTGAACAAGCTGCTTCAACATCAAATTCTTATCTTTAAACAATAGTGAAACAGTGGATACAAGGTGAAGCGCTGTATATTTTAAACAATGTGAAGTATAAAAAATAGGATGATACCTTAATTTCATACACAAAAGTCCATATGTGACATATAGTACCTTGAAATAAAACACAAATAAAGACAAAAATAGTGTATCCTGTGATATGAATAAATAGGTATAGAATGAAATAAATTTCCCACTCACACTTTTAAGAGCTAATGGATATAGCTCAATAAAATCGCCTGTAGGATCCGTAAAGGCGATCCTAATCCCTTCTTTTGGTGGGAGTTCTTCCTCTTCCTTGGTGTCTAAAATCAGGACATATCCAGTTGAGGAATCTGATAGAGCAAAACGCGTCCTGGGAACTTGGAGATCACTTGTCTTCATGGAATTGGACTTTTTTTAATGCCTAGTAAAGTGTTTTTATAATGTTATATATTTTTATGTAAATAAAGTATTTATATATATTTTTTAACTCTACTGGCATTGTTCCTGCTACTTTTATTTGCACAAAGAAGGATTGTGGTCCTTAACCACATACACTCCTGATCAGAGCCGATTTGGATGGCTCTGGGTTTGTAAGTACCCATTTTGCTTTACCCTTTTATAGATTTTATATCTAAGGTACTGCACCATATACTGAAGCAAAAAAAAACAAAGTATATACACTAGAGAGATACACGTATACTGTGATAGCTCCAGGTGAACTTCACAACCACCTGTGGAAATATACAGCAAACAGACAAAAGTGGAAACCACCCAGAATACGTATAACAGATAAAATACAAAAGGACAACCTGATATAGGTCAAATATTCTTAATTCGAATCTGTGTGAAAATTGAAATAACTTTCATAGCGTAAAAAAGTAAATATGAGTAGTGATATAAGTGAGATTAGAAATGCACTCACAAACAAACGATAATTCGGGCCTTTCACCCTCTCAGGGGTAGTATGATGAGTAAAGATATCCTCCAACACGATATATGTAAATGTAAAAAAATGCACTATAGTGAAGTATGTTAGAAATATACAAATTCACATTTATTCATTGCACTTACAAAATAGCAGCATAAAAAGGCATCTCTCCATATACATATGGAACTCCTGGTGATGACAATCGAGTATCCACAGTCCAGAGCCAGGAAGAAGATACAGCATTCAAATACATAAAAATAAATAAAAGCAATTATAAGTACATTTGAAGTTCGGTTATATCCAACGCATTTCGTCCTATCGGGTGTCGGACTTCTTCAGGGATCCCTGAAGAAGTCCGACACCCGATAGGACGAAATGCGTTGGATATAACCGAACTTCAAATGTACTTATAATTGCTTTTATTTATTTTTATGTATTTGAATGCTGTATCTTCTTCCTGGCTCTGGACTGTGGATACTCGATTGTCATCACCAGGAGTTCCATATGTATATGGAGAGATGCCTTTTTATGCTGCTATTTTGTAAGTGCAATGAATAAATGTGAATTTGTATATTTCTAACATACTTCACTATAGTGCATTTTTTTACATTTACATATATCGTGTTGAAGGATATCTTTACTCATCATACTACCCCTGAGAGGGTGAAAGGCCCGAATTATCGTTTGTTTGTGAGTGCATTTCTAATCTCACTTATATCACTACTCATATTTACTTTTTTACGCTATGAAAGTTATTTCAATTTTCACACAGATTCGAATTAAGAATATTTGACCTATATCAGGTTGTCCTTTTGTATTTTATCTGTTATACGTATTCTGGGTGGTTTCCACTTTTGTCTGTTTACTGCACCATATACCTCTCCTGATTTTAGACACCAAGGAAGAGGAAGAACTCCCACCAAAAGAAGGGATTAGGATCGCCTTTACGGATCCTACAAGCGATTTTATTGAGCTATATCCATTAGCTCTTAAAAGTGTGAGTGGGAACTTTATTTCATTCTATACCTATTTATTCATATCACAGGATACACTATTTTTGTCTTTATTTGTGTTTTATTTCAAGGTACTATATGTCACATATGGACTTTTGTGTATGAAATTAAGGTATCATCCTAATTGTTATACTTCACATTGTTTAAAATATACAGCGCTTCACCTTGTATCCACTGTTTCACTATTGAGAAGAACAAAGTCTAAAATAGCCCAGTCTTTATCAATAGCACAACCAAAGCAGAATTAGGGAATTTCTAAATCTTGTCTCTTTTAAGACAATGGCTGGTCTGTTTATAACTGTCTAAGGCATCAATTTAATATTTTTTGATATTCTTTTAAAATGTATTTTTTTAAAATATCAAAATATCAAAATATATCATATATATAAAAAAATATCTATACAATTTTTTTTCATAATGTTAAATCATTTAAAACGTTTATGTACTAATATTAAACAATTTGAAAAACCTATTCAAAAATATTAAATCAGGGCCCAAGTTTTATTCATTATACTTTCAGTTAAGCAAATGTGACAAAATAATAGCATATGCTCTCTGAACTTAACTTTCATGAACTTTATTGGCAACTCACTAAAATCCACCAGTTTAATGAAACCACCTTGGGGATAATTGGGTCGATTTAAATATATCTTGGTAGAATACATTGTAACAAGGCGATTCAATAATTCTTTTTTTATTTAAGCTTGTTCTCCTCTCTGATCTCTTAGCTCATAGATGCTGGAAAAAACAAATACATTTCTGAACTTGATCTCTAAGAATAAAAGGCCCAATAAGTGGATTTCAAATTTACAGCCCAAAAAGCTGAACTGGAAGCATAGCTGACGTGGACCTTGATTACTTTTAGATAAAGCTCCTTCAATTGATTTAATATGTATGGATACACATTTTTTAAATGATTTTTCTATAGAAGTGACAATCAGTGTCTATGGGAATATGTCTAGATAAATTATTTGAAAACTTTATCTAAAAATATAAAATCATTTGAAAAATGTATACAAAAATATTAAATCGAGGTCTTACAGAACTTTTCCTATTTCGCTATTTTTATTGTGGCATGAAGGTTATACATGACAATGAAAAATATATTAAAGAATAACTATATTTTTACATATGGGTATATGACATCAAGAGAATCAGTAGTCACAGACATTAATAGTGTATAACGAGCATATGACAAGAAGCTTAATCAATCTTAAGAAGTAAGCTCAGAATAATAGGACTATATATGACTCTTATTTGTTGGCTGAGGTAATATGACACTAACCAGCAACACGCTGTCAGGGTGGCGGTCCAAAGACGGCACCCCTGTGTGCCTGGTGTAGATGATAGGAGTCTCAGCGTGGGTATGGACTATCAGGGCCTGGTGCATGGTAACCACATGCCCCCTGGTGTTGAGCACCAGCGTTTGTGCGGCCACAAACCAGAATCCTGATGCAGCTTAAGCGAATGCAAGGAGAAGAACCCAGAACTGAAGAAGGACAGAAAGCAGAACCCAGAACATGTACACAATACATAAGGGAAACGTTAACAGAACATGGGCAGGACAGGACAGGACTGTATATGAACTCGGAATACAAAATAAAACAAGACAAGAGATACAAGGCAAAACAAGAGGAGACATAACTAAGTACTATATATTTAAAACATTGGAGATTTAGACATACATACATGGCCAAGATGTATGCAGCCCACCACTGCGCCAAAGTACTCCAATTATGGTGGGTCATAACTGCCTAGATATGCATGACTAAATAAACAACAATAAAACACACACAGTACTTACCTGCAAAGAAAGGGTCAGAGGACATGAAACCACTGCCTGCAGGAACAGACTGAAACACAAAAAAATGGCAAAGGAACGGGTGTGGCAACATAAATCAAACATTTAAAGGAATCCAGGAGACTTTGAATTCCAGGAACGGAATAAAGGAATTAACCCAGAAAACCCAGCATAAAGAAAACCAGAAAAACCAAGAAAATCTAAACAAGAATTTTCAAAAGAGTTCTGGATACCAGAAGCCAAGGTCAGACATCTGAACAGAATGGAACAGATCCTGACACACGCTTGGCAATTCACAGGCATATAAAAAATGTAAAGAAATCAAAAAGATAGTAACATGAAATATAATGACAACTGCATCATGCAGAACTGAAAGCAAAGATATTTTCCCAGTGGGCTATCCAACTCCTTATCGAAAGAGAAATTTGAACTCAGACATATAATACAGTTGCAAGAAAGAGTATGTGAACCCTTTGGAATGATATGGATTTCTGCACAAATTGGTCATAAAATGTGATCTGATCATCATCACAACAATAGACAATCACAGTCTGCTTAAACTAATAACACACAAAGAATGAAATGTTGCCATGTTTTTATTGAACACACCATGTAAACATTCACAGTGCAGGTGGAAAAAGTATGTGAACCCCTAGACTAATGACAT
Source organism: Pelobates fuscus (assembly GCF_036172605.1). Taxonomy (NCBI): domain Eukaryota; kingdom Metazoa; phylum Chordata; class Amphibia; order Anura; family Pelobatidae; genus Pelobates; species Pelobates fuscus. Next base: position 290,791,551 of record NC_086320.1, on the reverse strand, counting down.
CTCCAAGAGCTAATTGGAGTGAGATGTCGGCCAACTGGAGTCCAATCAATGAGATGAGATTGGAGGTGTTGGTTACAGCTGCCCTGCATATAAAAACACACACACCAGTTCTGGGTTTGCTTTTCACAAGAAGCTTTGCCTGATGTGAATGATGCCTTGCACAAAAGAGCTCTCAGAAGACCTATGATTAAGAATTGTTACTTGCATAAAGCAGGAAAGGGTTATGAAAGTATCAGTCCACGGTAAGACAAATTGTCTATAAATGGAGAAAGTTCAGCACTGCTGCTACTCTCCCTAGGAGTGTCCGTCCTGTAAAGATGACTGCAAGAGCACAGCGCAGGCTGCTCAATGAGGTGAAGAAGAATCCAATAGTGTCAGCTAAAGACTTACAAAAGTCACTGGCAAATGCTAACATCCCTGTTAGCGAATCTACAATACGTAAAACACTAAACAAGAATGGATTTCATGGGAGGATACCACAGAGGAAGCCACTGCTGTCCAAACAAAACATTGCTGCACGTTTACAGTTTGTACAAGAGCACCTGGATGTTCCACAGCAGTACTGGCAAAATATTCTGTGGACAGATGAAACCAAAGTTGAGTTGTTTGGAAGTAACACACAACACTATGTGTGGCGAAAAAGAGGCACAGCACACCAACATCAAAACCTCATCCCAACTGTGATGTATGGTGGTGGGGGCATCATGGTTTGGGGCTGCTTTGCTGCATCAGGGCCTGGACGAATTGCTATCATCGAAGGAAAAATGAATTCCTACGTTTATAAAGACATTTTGCAGGAGAACTTAAGGCCATCTGTCTACCAGCTGAAGCTCAACAGAAGATTGGTGTTGCAACAGGACAATGACCCAAAGCATAGAAGTAAATCAACAACAGAATGGCTTAAACAGAAGAAAATACGCCTTCTGAAGTGGCCCAGTCAGAGTCCTTACCTCAACCCGATTGAGATACTGTGGCATGACCTCAAGAAAGCGATTCACACCAGACATCCCAAGAATATTGCTGAACTGAAACAGTTCTGTAAAGAGGAATGGTCAAGAATTACTCCTGACCGTTGTGCACGTCTGATCTGCAACTACAGGAAACGTTTGGTTGAAGTTATTGCTGCCAAAGGAGGTTCAACCAGTTATTAAATCCAAGGGTTCACATACTTTTTCCACCTGCTCTGTGAATGTTTACATGGTGTGTTCAATAAAAACACGGCAACATTTTATTATTTGTGTGTTATTAGTTAAAGCAGACTGTGATTGTCTATTGTTGTGGCTAAGATGATGATCAGATCACATTTTATGACCAATTTGTGCAGAAATCCATATCATTCCAAAGGGTTCACATACTTTTTCTTGCAACTGTAATTGACAAGGGCTCATAGTCTCTCCATCAACTGGCTCAATTACTCTAGGAACTGCAAGTAAGCACCAACCGGCCTTCAGGTTTGCTTGCAGGCAAAGGCACCATGCTTCCTAGTTAGGGCGCTCCAGGCGCTGTGATCGGTCCCAGGTCTAGAGTCTACTTTGCCTGATTTTGCTTCTTTTAAGGACCTTCGGGAATGAAGCCTTGCCGGGGTTGAAAGCCCCTGAGCATCCGCTACCTGAAGAAAGTCAGCCACCCTCGTTCAGTTCCACCAGCCAGCTACCGATGGGAGCCCCGGGACAATTCCCAGCATCCTGTGTGCAGGGAAGACATACAGTGATAAAGGAGTTTTTGGAGCAGGTAAATTCTATTTGGCTCCTAGTCTCTGACAAAATGACTGGCCAACACAGTCAAATGCCTTAAGGAGGGTTTGCTAGGATCTCAAATGACATTCAAGGTAGATACAGAGCAATAACAGGAGCACTACAAAGCAGAGAATCAGCTGTCTCCACCAGCTCGTTCTGTTCAGCAGGCCTCAGACAAGTCCTTCCTGGGTATAACCTGACCCCAATAGGCAAGGTCAGTCCCAAGTAGTGTCAGGGTGTTGTTCACATCAAGAGATGTCAGATGGTTATGAAAAATGTCAGGTGAGCTTGCTATTATTTTTATTTTCCGCAAAATCAAAAGAGCATATTTATTAATGTCTTCATGATGTTAGAATGTTTCATGTCATCACCATTTGGATGACATGGAACATCCTTCGTTTTGATGTGAACTGCATTAAATCCCTGCTGGGAAGAAAACCAGAAGATCCCAACAAGTAGGACCAAACTGGATTGAAGACAGAAAAATACAACTGATTTAGAAAAACCTTTATTGGTAGTTATCTCATGGGAAAATAATTCAAAAAGTTGAATGACTAAACCAAAACAAAAGTGATAATGTCAAAATAGACAGGATATGTTATACTGCTTGTGCACTCTGCCTTTAAAAGCAACGAAAGCTGCAAGAAGTATCGAGTTCATACTCCATTTAAGAAAAATGTTTATTGTATATGTCTATAATGTCTATGCATATAACAGTAGCATAATTTTGTGTAAATGTATTTGTTTGTGGGTGGCATATTTAACAGGACATAGATTAACTACATTGTGTATTTTCATTTTATTCTTTTTTATTCACATAGCTCCCCCCAGCTTTACATGATAACATGAAAAGGAGAATAATTGAAAGATACAAAAAGTCTCTTTTCAGTCTGAAAAGTAACCCATGTAACTTGAAAGCAGAAATCAACAAGGTATGTGTCTTAATATTTTGAATATAGTAACAGAACTAGGTGCACTCCAATAAAACCATCATTTATGATATAATATATGCTCATTATGCAATGTTCTGCTGGGAAACCTTGGATCCTCACATTTATGTGGATGTTACTTTGACATGTCAAAGCTGTCAAAGTAAGAGCAGACTTTCACTGCTCCACTCTTGTGAGTTGCCGAATTCTCTTACTTCATTTCATACTTTTGTTACAGAGTTACACTATATGTCCCCTGTTTTCTTTTTTTTCTTCCAATTTTATATTCTGAGCTGCACTACCCATATCTGGAAAGGTATATTGCCTAGTCCCTTTCCTCGAGTTATAAAGGAGTAAGTGCTCTTTTTTCTTACCACAGAGTGCACAATGGTTGGATAGCCCACAATGTCTATGATATATTGCATAGTTTGCACTATTGTAGTACATTATATTGTGCACTTGATATTGCACTTTCACTATATTGGTTTGCACTTTATGTATATGCACATATATATACATAAGTATATATTTTTAAGTATCTAAAAATGCATAGTGCACTTTTTTCCATATAATAGTTACTTTGACATGTACCTAGAGATTGTTGCAGCCCGTAATCATCTTTACCCTTCATGGTAATGGTGTTCCTTGATGACAGTGGCCTCTTTCAGCAGTATTATGCACCCTGCCACACTACAAAATTATTCAGAAATGTTCTGAGGAACATGACAAAGAGTGCCTAGGCCTCCAAATTCCACAGATCTCAAAAAGATTGAGCATATGTGGGATATGTTGGAACAACAAATCTGATCCATGCAGGCCCATCTCACAACTTGCAGGTAATGTCTTGATGCCAGATACCAAAGGACATGTTCAGAGGTCTTGTGGAGTCCATGCCTTAAAGGACCACTATAGTGCCAGGAAAACAAACTAATTTTCCTGGCACTAGAAGGTCCCCCCCACCCTCAGGGTCCCACTCCCGCTTGGCTGAAGGGGGCTGAAGGGGTTAAACACTTACCTTTCTCCAGCGCCAGGCTCCCTCTGCACTGTGGAACTCTCCTCCCTCTGCGGACGTCAGCAAGAGCCACGCGCGCACTCAAACAGTCCATAGAGAAGCATTTCTCAATGCTTTCCTATAGACGTCCAGCGTCTTCACACTGTGATTTTCAGTGAGACAGCCACTAGAGGCTGGATTAACCCTAGTGTAAACATAGCAGTTTTCTCCGAAACTGCTATGTTTACAGCTGCAGGGTTAACACTAGTTTGACTTGGCACCCAGATCACTTAATTGAGCTGAAGTGGTTTGGGTGACTATAGTGGTCCTTTAATGCACCAGAGCTGTTTGGCAGCATGAAGGCGACCTACATAATATTAGTCAGGTGGTGTTAATGTTGTGGCTGATCAGTGTATACAAAGTAGTGTTGATAGAGACAAGAGGTAAAGAGGACATTGCTCAAACAGGCTCACAATCTAAGATACAACATAAGAACAAGCAAATTAAGATGTAATGCGCGTGTGCGGCAGTGGCCGCGCTCTCATCAGAATTTCCCCATAGGAAAGCATATTATAAATTATTATTCAATACTTTCCTATGGGGATTTTGGTGACGCTGGAAGTTCTCATGCACCAAAAGTCAGTTTCAGTTCCGGAAGTCCCTCTAGTAGTTAACCCTCAAAGGTAATTATTACAGTTTATAAAAACTGCAATAATTACCACTGCAGGGTTAAGGATGATGGAAGTTGGCACACAGACCTTCAATGAGCTGAAGTGGTCTAGTTGCCTATGGTGTCCCTTTAAGGTTTTTCTGTTTCCATATTTATCAAGGAAAAGCTGGTGTATTTATGGGTCAAAGTGTCAAATGCTGAACTATAGGAAGACATATTTTACTGATTATTAAAAGGACTACAAATTTAGCACTTTTCAAGTTTAATTTATTTGAATCGGAAATTATTCCATCCTGTAAGAATTTTTTTTCTTCAAATTATGTATCTACAAAAATTCCCATATACTTTAGTGGTAACTTCTGTAGATAAATCATTTAGAAAGTTTTTTATCTAACGCAATTTAATCATTTTTGATTCAGACAAATTACATTGAAACCATAATTAGAGCAATTACAATCTGATATCCAAAACTGACCTTGATGTAATAAGCTTTGCAAGTGATTCAATGCTGTTAAAAAAAACTTTCAAAATTATGTATCTACAAAAAATCCCACATACCTTAATGGTGACTTCTGTAGATAAATAACTCAGAGTTTTTCTAACATTATTGAATCATTTAAAAAGCTTATTAAATTACATGATTTTTCTATTTCATGACAAAAAGTCATTATTTTATGAAAGACACGGAGGCGAGTATAGCTTAACCCTTTCTTTACTGTCCACCAATAGCAGCTAAGAACACAAATAGAAAAAATAGATCATATACAGTGATACACCAGCCAATCCCCATCCTAGTCCCAGTAAGCACTGCCTCTAAAGCTTCCTCTTTCTTTGCTGCTCCACAGTCAAGACACATCACGAGGAGAGACATAAAACAGGAGCCAACGGGGTGGGGGCGTGGCCGGCTGAGTAACCGAGCAGACGTGCATGTGTGCAGCTCCGGCTTCACACACTGGAAAAAAGACCTTATCACTGGAATTCAAACCCCAGAAAACGACCCAAAAGCGCCTACTGCCCCACAGAGTACCATGGGCCGCAAACACAAGTAAACTGCCCGCCCGGAGAGTGTTAGACTTTCCTTTGACCGGCCACAGGCCCGCAACAAGATGGTGCCGGACAGGCCGCATGGCACCAGTGACTCCAGCGACTCCATAGATGAAGAGGACCCGTCACAAACCACCAGCAGAGTATACCTGAGGGCGGACTCTGACTCCGATGCCTCTCCCTCCATGAAGGGGGATATAAAGAAACTCCTCCAAGACCTGAGAGCGGGATGGAGGGCAGATCTGGCAGGGGTGCAGGCGGAAGTCGGCGGGCTGCAACAGTGACTCGCGGCAGCGGAATCCAGAGAGGAATCCCAGGAGCAGCGCCTGACGGACACCCACTCCCAGGTGGAGACCCTCACGCAACAAGTCCAAAGCCTCACCCGCACAGTGACATCACTGGAAGTCAGACACCGTCGGAAGAATATCCGGATCCGGAGAGCTCCAGAAACAGTGAGCCCGGAGGCCCTCCTGGACTACGCACATAAAGTGATAAAGGCGATGGGGGTCAGAGAGTCTGGAGACTCACTGCTCTTGGTGGCAGCCTATAGAATAAGGAAAGCACTGACCGCCCAAGCAGATGCACCCAGAGACGTAATTGCGGTGACATGAGACATAGCAGTGAAGGCGACCATAATGGCCTGCTCCAGAAAAAGCCCGAGTGTGCAAGTAGATTCCTGCAACATAGCAGTGTATGCGGACTTACCATTTTCGGGGGGAGGAAATCCATGTCCTGTCAGCCACAGAGGACCCAACAGACTTTTTGCAGCAACTCCAGTTGCCTCCCATACCTGCACAGCCCCAGATACAACACAGGGTCGGACCCCTGGCATCCACGATGGCGAAGACATCCAAATCTGGGGCGAGGGAGAGAGGGGATACCCCCAGACTGCAGAACCCCCCATAAGACTGCCTATACCCACGGTCCTGGAGGGCCTCCAAACAGCTACAGCGACGACGAAGCTTGGGATCCCTGAGGCCTTGTGGCTAAAAAGCTACATCTGATGTACAGCACTAAATGTTTATACCTGCCAAGAGTTAAAGTTTACGTTTACATTTATGTTTATGTTTCAGGCGCCTTATGGACAGATACATGGCACCTCAAAGTTATTAAAGACCGCAGAGGCTATGTGACAGAAAGGTGGGACACGGGGGACAGGAGACAATCCCTACGCTGACAATGAGGTGACGGCATGGGGAGACGGGAGTGGGGACATACATGACACGATACCCACATCGTACCACAGACCCATCACCCTCATAGGGATCCGACATACTTTCCCAACTGACTTAGGCCACAGACCCCTCCCTCTTCTACGTCCCCGGTAGTGGTCCCACCCAGAGCGACACCCTCACGAATAGCTGGCCCGCAGCGACATCAGAGGAGCTGAGCTGGCGGACAGGACAGTACACTTTAGCGGCTGCGGAGACACAGACAGGCCCAAACACCGGGCGAACAGCCATCCCACAAGCATTAGTGCCCTTCCATGTCTCTTCCATGGCCCCTACTCAGAGACATGGAGCCTCATCGGCTTACGCAGCAGGGGGCCCTGACTAACAACCACATAGGCGATGGCCTTACATTGATAGCCATACTGGCCTAACGTGTACCCCAGAGGAAGATGAAACACTAAATACGAAAAGACAGACAGCCTCCCTGCTTACCTCTGACCCCAGAGCGGCCCCCAAGCCGATCCAAGATTGCCCCAGCCGGAGCACATACCATTACCAATTTACTACCTTACACTTATTGCGTTAACATCTTAACATCCAGACCAATTATTTACATGCACTGCTCTCTTGCTGTGCACCTCGAAGATGCCAGGTTATAAAACCATTTGTAGTCTCTTATAATTTCTAAAATCTATATAAAAAAGGGTACACACAAATATAATAATAAATAAAAAGAGCAGCTTCATACCCAATTAAGCGACTTAATGAGCTGTGAACTCTGAATGGATAAATAGGTATGTGCGCTTATAAATATAAACCTCAACAGATAAGAAATCAATGATGAAGTCTTTTTAATAATGACCACATATATAAAAAAGGCAATTAATAAAAAACAAGCTGTTACCAATCCTCAATATTAGATCTAACCAGACAAGGATAGTAACAAATAGATCAAATAAATACAAAAATAACAAAAAAAATGTAACAATAAGTGACACTAGTAATATCCACTAAATATCTCCACCAAGCAGATGCCACTATATATACTAAAAAATAGTGCATCAAGGGCAATTCAAAGATATATGGGAGGTGGAGATAGTGCGGACAAAAGAAACATAAAATACAAAATAATAAATGCAAATATAAACAATAATAATACTAAATATATTGAATAAATATGAAAGAATACCTGACCTCGGTGTGGGCCCCCACCAGAGGTAAAGAAAAGGTGCTGGAGTTCCATCTGCTAGGTCTATTTGGCTGCTCGCTATCTGGTGGCTGCCCTCCATTATTTATTTCTGCCGTTTTTTTGCTCTCCTTAAGTTTAAAGGGTAATCCAGATGAGGATTCCTTGCTCACGGTGCCTAAAGGGATATTGGCTATAACTCACTGATGATGCCTAACAAGGTTGAAACAATCTTCTGGGGTTGCTGTATCTCTCGTGCAGAGAGCCCGTCTGTATTTTGTATCTGTTCTGCCCTTTTGGGTGGAATCAGTCTGAGATGCATAGCCTTGTTATCTATGTAATGGCACAAGATGAGCTAAAACCAGCTTGAGAACTGAGTGGAGACCCACCGAAGGGCAGGCTAATTGAGCTGTTGTCCATTCTTGTCAGGATTACTAGTTGATCCAGCACGTAGAATTGTGTCACACAGATGACTAATAGGTAACGTATTACCGGGCCTTAGAATGGCCGGACTTAACATACCAAAGAATAGTCCGGATACTCGCCGAGGTCAGGGGATACAGAAAGAGACACAACCACAAGGGAAACCACGACAGGGCACTGGACAGGATGAGAACTGGGCCTAAATACCCCTCCTCTAGATCTCATAGGCTGTAACCGGCCTTTGACACCAAAGGCAGTTACTAGGTTCCTATTTGCATAATTGCTGCTCAGCATTAACCCTTTTGTGGATTTGGTTGCTGCTCAGCACAACTTTTACTGTGTGGACAGTAAATGCCATTAACCACATTTTTATAAGCGGATGAATACGTGACAGTTTTCAGTACTCTGTTGCAACTTGTATTTTGCTCTACAGGAGTTGTAGTAGTTACAGCCGGACAAACGACCCCAGAATCTGCTGGCCTTGGTAGAGACCCCTCCGAAATACCCTCTTCATGGAGGATTGGGCTTTATAGAGGACTGTAAAATCCCCCAAAATGCGCCCCAAGTCTTTTATAAAGGAGTCCCCAAACAAGAGGCCTTGGGCATCCTTTCCCGCCTCGGTGAGGGCGATATTGGCCAAATTTGGCTAGATTTTCAAGAGAATGGCTTTATAACATACAATAGAGAGAGAGGTATTAACACTGCCCACAATGCAGATAGCCCTCTGCACCAACCCACAGAGTTCTTCTGGTTGAACCTGTCTGTTCTCAGCTCTAGCGTCTTCTGCCAGATCATGGAGCTTAGCTAAGGGACCAAACACATCCAAATGCTTATCTTGGCAGGACTTAAGTGCCAAATCCAAACCCTTATGAAAGTTTCATCAAATTTTGGTAAGGAATTGGGTCATTTTAGGGTCAACAGGCAGGGTCTCAAAGACCTTATTGGGCACCAAAAGCTGTGGGCATTCAGCCCCGAGCCTACTCCGGGCCACCTTGCTGAGGGGGCGCCTTACCCAGTTCTCCAGGTAACGTGCCACATGGTCCGCTGGGAGCAACTCAGCCAACCTCGGGTGATGGAGATCATCTGGGTCAAACATAGGCTCTCCAGCTGGATCCAGGAGAGTGGAGCCCGCTGTAGCGGGGTAGTCACTTCAAGAACCACTCACTGCCACCCCCGACTGAGCAGAGGTCAAAATGTCAAGGTCCTGCCCAATGGATTCATCATCAGTCACTCAAGGACTCAGCACCAGGCTCCTCACTAGACCCAATTTCTGAGTCGGAGTCGCTCTCAGGTTGTGCTCTAGCATATTTCCATTGCCGCATCCATTCTGCCTGGCACAGAAAGGCTCTTTTGTGTGATACAGACATGCTATCATGGATGACCTCAGGTTCACCAGTTCTAGGGGTTCTGAGGGAGTTAAATGCGTGGATTTGGCAGTAGCCTTCTTGAGTGTGTCCACTGAAGGGTCTGAACCAGAATGCGGCTGGCATGTCAGTGGACCCAAACTTTCTGCACCCAGTGAGCACGAGAGTAAGGCCTGGGAGATGGTCTGAGAGAGGGCAGAGGACCTAGAGCCCATAGCTGCCATAATGGCGTCAGTGACTGAGCGTTGCAGCGCCAGGGACTGAGCCTCATCAGGGTGAAACATAGGGCCAACTACTGATGGAGGGGAGCTAGAAACTGAAGAGGGGTTCCCCAGGCCTTGAGGCATATCAATCTTACCAAGAGAAGGGGGTCAGGCAGGCACCTTAGGCTTGGCATATTGCAATGTGAGACCCACGAAAAAGCCTTTTACAAAAAACTACAGCTGTAGACAAAATAATACAGACCAGTAGGGGTTAATCACCAAAACTAGCTACACCAGAGAAGGAGAGAGGGATGCTCACCAGGGCCCAGACCAGCAGACAGGGTAGACTCAAGGCAAAGACAGAGCCAGATGGATGGGTAAAATCAGAAAATGGGCTCCGATAGTCTTGGGAGACTTGCGGCAACAAATACCGCAAACGCGTCCAATTCGTGAACTGAAATTCGGCGAATGGGACAAATTTGTTGAACAAACTAGTGAACGGCCATTCATGGCAAAAACTGCTGAACAAGAAACCATTCATGGACAAAATAGTCGAACGAGATCGCTTGCGGCAAAATTGCCGAACAATACCATTCGCGGCCAAACTCCCGAACGGCACGAACTCGCTGTAAAATTTAGGCAAAAGGCACAAGTCTGTTACGAAACAGCCGAACAGAAGGCGTTAAAAACGGGCTCAAAACAGCGCCAAACAGCCAGGAAGAAGGGGCAGACCTAAGAAAGACAGAGAAAACAAGGGAAAAGAAGAAATAAAGGAGTCAAGGGGAGGTAAACCTCAAAGGATCCCTCAAAGGACAGGAGCAACAAGGCAAAGTCAAAAGAGAGGGGAGAAACAGTCCAAGATGGTGGACATTGTGCTTTGCTCGGGAGGCCCTCATCCCAATGTGGTCTAGCTACTCTGAACAATTTATACAAGATATTTGCAGCCTTTTTAGCCAAGTTCTACATGAGAATGCCTCTGCATCAACGGAGCAGACAGAAGCTGAGCTTCCACCTGTGGGAGTCTAGCAAATAAGAGTGGCCGCAGGATTGAGGTCGCCGACGGTCCTCCATGGGGTGGGCAAAGTCGAGGCAGGATTTGCAAACAGAAACAGAGAGCATGTCTGCCATACTGTAGGTGGAAGCCAAGACGTCATACTACTACACCAGCAGCTGACCATTATTATTATAGAAGCGCCGGACTCTATTGACGTCTACCTGCTGCATGGCACCTGTTACCCACTGGGCCTCAAGCACCCCATGCTGCATATCACTCTAAGGGACTGTGTTTGGTGTTCGAAAGGGATAGGCTGATCCCTATCATGCTCCTAATGGGTTGACCATGTCGTCCTGGGAAGTTGTGCTTATGAATAGCAAGGCTCCATGCATAGATCTGCAGTCATTAACCCTACTGCTATGTTTTTGCTTCTGTTTAATAATATGTGTTTCCTTATTTACCTAACAAAAAAAGTGCAGCATTGTAGACATGACCTGATACTCTTAATGTCTATGTAAAACCCTTTTTTTCATGTCTTGCTCAACGTGTACCCATAACACTGCACTGCAAAAATAATTATATATAAAAACATTTTTTACCTCATTTCCATTATATTTATTGCCCTGTGTCCTGGTCTGCACACGGTTATTTTTTTTCTCAAACCTATTGTTGTTTTTCCTATATTCTACTTACAAACCCCATTATTTCTGTATCTTATATATTTGTTAATCATACCAGTAAAATTAGTGCATTAGTGCACGTATGAGAGCTTAATTTTAGATACAACTAATGAACATATTAAAAATGTGCACCTTGATTTAAAGATGTTTCATGTTGTTATTGAATTTAAAAAACAAGTTTTATTTCTGTTGTGTGTTTGATTATATTTTTATTTAGGTTTTACAGGGATCCCGAGAGTTTATTGAGTTTTTCACTGCCGACATCCATGGATTGCTTCAGTCATTTGGTGGGACATCTTCAATGAGTGATGACAGGACAGGTGTGTAATATTAAAAATGACTCGGCTTTCTTGCAACGCATACAACAAAAAATGAATGGCTGAGATTAACCAAAGTCACACATTTTCTCAAAATACAGATTTTTAAATGTGTCATGTTTGAATGTAAGCAAGTTTTTGTATGGAGTATGTTTGTGTAAGCGTAGGGGTGTGTTTGTATGTGGTGTTGGCGTTTGAAAGTAAGCATGCATTTATGTGTAGTGTTGGTTTTCAAATGAAGAGGTGTATTTATATTTAATTTTGGTGTAAAACACAGAAGTGTGTTTAATGTAGTGTTGACGTTTTAATGCAGGAGTGTGTTTATAAGTAAGGTTGAAGTTTGCATGCAGTATTTGTGTGTAGTGTTGGCGTTTGAATGTTGAAATGTATACACATACATGCCACACGCCACAGAGAAACTGCAATGTTTACATTGCATCACTAAGTCAGCCTCGATTGGCTATCTGCCACAGGGCTTCCTGGTTTGAAATGGACCTTTGGTGCAGTGTCTGACACTGGACATCCTCACGCTCTGCATGAGGACCTCCAACGGCAGATTTTTTCCCCATAGGAAAGCAATAATGCAATGCCGCGCATGCGCATTAGAGCCTGCAGGGTTAAGGAGGAGATAAGTAAATAAAGGGTTAGGAACAGGTAAGTAAATAAAGGAATACAGCATTGTATTCCTGGCACTATAGGATCCCTTTAATGTTAGTTGTCAACGATGACAACTAATATTAAAGGGATTCTATAGCATTATATGCTTCTTGTTAGACAATGTGTGATAGATATCTGAGTTATGCATATACTCATGAGGATGTGAAGAACATTTCATCAGTTATCTTGTGGCCTGTTCCACAGAAATAGAAGCCTTACTGGGAGTTGAAGGAGAGCACTGTAGTGGTATAATGTATATTCCATTGTATAGCTAATCTGCTTTAAATAAAACATTATTTCATCTTTTATTAATTTTAAACATCTTATATTTATGTTTATTCCTACTCATATTATAGCGTATTAAAGCTACTCTTGATCTGCTTTGTCCATAGACCAAGATCAGCATTGCTCAAATAATGCCTTTTTTTTTAGTGATTTTTCATTACAGAAATAATCAAAGCAGACTGTAGATCAAAGCAAAGTTACATTAGAACTACATAATGAAAAATGAAAGTATCAATGAGAGCATACGTCTCCGTTTTTCAGAGAATAAAAAAAAAAGCGCTTCTGTGCAGCAACATGGTTGTTTATAAATGCGAACTAACACTTTGATCATTGCTAGGCCAGATAACATGACCAAGTGCATCATTTATTAGCTGTTCCTACATTTGTCTTGTTGCTTTGGTTAGAACATATTCATATTTTTTTTTTGTTCATTTGCAGTGAAGCTGTTTTAGATTTGCTCTTATTTTCAAAGCTTCTTTCAGTAACTGCATATCATCCTGACTTTGTCTCATAAATCCCACATATTTTGTATAATTTCTGATTTAACCTAATTAAATCAAGGCTGTAATTCCCTTTTATAGATGTTATTTTTGTTTTTGAAGTTTTGTGCTTCTGTTCTCTGTCCTTTTGATTGTAGTGTGCCTTAAAACCATTAGAGAGTGTGGGTTCAATGAATCGTTAGGTAAAACTTACTGGTATAGTCAGCTTTTCTCTATTAGCAAGCTACATATTCTAGCATCCCTTAAAGGAACACTATAAAGTTAGGATTGCAAATCTGTATTCCTACCGCTATAGTGCCCCTGCCCTACTCATTTCCAGCCTTTTTTTTTTGTATTTTTTTTGACAGAAGTGTGTTATATTTGAGCATGCTAGGCTGAATGTGCGTATATCATGGATAGTTGCACTGAGGGTATGAGTATATAGCAGTACATTGTTGTGAAAGATGGTTGTCATGTTTAGGGTGTAGCTTGCACATTATCAACTGTGTATTTATATCAGCAGCTCCACCACTAGTTATAAATCAAGTGTGAGTCGCCCCATGAGATGAGACTAGTGAATAACATAATACATGAACGGTTATGGTAAAGGAATGTAAGGAACTACGACAATAAACTCTTTAGGAGGTGAAATAATGACATGTTTAAACGCTTGCTACTTTACGATTAGTTAATGTGCAGAGAGCAGTTCATGTGATCAAAGACATGGTGTGGAGGAGCAGCTATAGTGGGACATGCTTGGCAGGCTGCTGTTTACTGCTTGTGCTCATCCGATCCCTTCTGGGCGCCAGGTGCAGACCCTGGGAGTCCCTGATACCTGGAACAACAAAGGCAAGTCTCTGGCTGAGTGCCAGGTTCGCAGCCTGAGGTGGTGGAAGCTTGTTTTGTCAGGTGGTCGGATCTGTCCCGGTGGTGCTTCACGTCCGGTGCGGGATTGTGGTGGCTTAAGGTGGAGGCGAGTGCTTGACATGGGGCAGGCTCTGCATTTCTGTTTGTGCCTCCGGTCCCGTCTTCGACGCCTTTTGCGTTGGTGGATTTTAATGGGGACTGCTTCGCTTAGCTGTGGTGGAGCTTGTTGGGGCTGTGGTGGAGCTTGTTGGGGCTTCCTGCTTGTTATTTGCTTCCAAAATTGATTAAAGAGTCTGTCCAGCTTAGACTCAATATCCTGCCATGCTTTGCTGGTACCAGGAGGACACGCGGCTGCCGCCATATTGGGAGAGTCGCAGATGAGTATGTTAGCCTGGGCTCTGTGCGTCCATTAGCTCCAGACAGCCTCTAAGGGGTGGACCGGGATAACCCCCACCAGTCCGGGGGAGGTAACGGAGCTCCTGCCGGGAAGTAGCTGCTCCTGGGCATCCCAGCATCAGGAGATCGGCCGCCTCTCCCGCCGGGTGAGCACCAGGCCACACTTGCCCTGCAGAGGTAAGTAAGACTCTGTCGAGTTGCTGACCGCTATTAAGCATGTCGGGTCGGTCAGGTATGAGCAACATTGCTGGGTCATCCCCTTCTGCAGTGAAATTCGCTTGTTGATAGCTGCTTAAAGTGAGATATTGAGGGAGCTCACATGAAGTGCGTGTTTCCTCCATGACAGCTAGGCCCCGTCCCCCAGAAGCTGCATTCTTAGTGACAGGAGGGACAGTGTAGCTGCTGCTGATTTAATAGGGAAATCGATAGCTAGGCTAGTGTATTCAGTGTCCACTACAGTCATGAAGGACTCATCTGATCTCTGCTGTAAGGACAGCACCCCAAAATGCCCTTTTTAGGGCTAGAACATCAGTCTGCTATTTTTTTTTGTGTAATCTAATTGCAGTTGCCTGCCTGCCAGCGTGTGTGTCAGGCTCACAGCGTATACTGTGCCCACTTGCCCAGTGCCACCACTCATATCTGGTGTCACAATAGCTTGCATTTAAAAAAAAACAAAAAAACTTTTTTGACTGTAATATAATAGCATTCAGTTTCCTTCACACGTGTGCGTTTCAGGGCCTGCCAGGGCACAGTGTCACACCAGTGCAACTCATATCTGGTGTAACAGTAGTGTACATTTAAAAAAAAAACTAGAAATTTGACTGTTAAATAATAGCAGTCAGTTTCCTTCACACGTGTGCGTATCAGGGCCTGCCAGGGCACAGTGTCACACCAGTGCAACTCATATCTGGTGTAACAGTAGTGTACATTAAAAAAAAAAAAAAAAACTAGAAATTTGACCGTGAAATAATAGCAGTCAGTTTCCTTCACACGTGTGCGTTTCAGGGCCTGCCAGGGCACAGTGTCACACCAGTGCAACTCATATCTGGTGTAACAGTAGTGTACATTTAAAAAAACAGCACTTTTTTGACTGTGAAATAATAGCAGTCAGTTTCCTTTACACATGTGCCTTTCAGGGCCTGCCAGGGCACAGTGTCACACCAGTTCAACTCATATCTGGTGTAACAGTAGTGTACATTAAAAAAAAAAACATGAAATTTGACTGTGAAATAATAGCAGTCAGTTTCCTTCACACGTGTGCGTTTCAGGGCCTGCCAGGGCACAGTGTCACACCAGTGCAACTCATATCTGGTGTAATAGTAGTGTACATTTAAAAAAAAAAAAAAAAATTTGACTGTAATAGATTGAATAGCAGTTAGTTGTCTGCAAGCGTGTGTGTCAGGCCTACAGCTTCTACTCTGCCAACTTCTGCCAGTGCATATCTGTTGTCACAGTAGCTTGCACGCATAGTACCACTAATCGAAAAAAAATGACAGGCAGAGGCAGGACACCCCGCAGGGGCCGTCGTGGTCGTGGTGCTGTGATTCCCTTTGGCCCTAGAATAATGCCCAGTGTTCAGAGGCCATGTACCCTGAATTCGAAAAGTTCTGAGGACATAGTTGACTGGCTAACACAGGACACCCAATCTTCTACAGCTTCCGCTCGGAACCTTGACGCACCATCCTCCTCCAGCTTAGCTTCGGGCACCTCTCAAGTTACCACTCGCCCGCCTGCCGCCACCACCAACACTAGCACCACAGCCACTTCACTTGATCTGTCAGAGGAGTTATTTACACATCAGTTGGAAGAAATGAGTGATACACAACCATTATTGCCAGAGGATGTAGATAACAGGGATATGTCTCAGTCAGGCAGCATTACACACATGGACGTACGGTGTGATGATGTTGTACCCGCTGCTGCTTCCTTTGCTGAGTTGTCAGATACAAGTGAAGTGGTTGATGATGACGATGCGTCCGTGGATGTCACGTGGGTGCCCGCTAGAAGAGAAGAAGAACAGGGGCAAAGTTCAGATGGGGAGACAGAGAGGAGGAGGAGACGAGTTGGAAGCAGGGGGAGGTCATCGCAAGGAGCTAGTGGCACAGTCAGACGGCATGCATCGGCACCCGAGGTCAGCCAGACAGCACGCCAATCAACGCATGCTGTTGCCACCACCAGAATGCCGTCATTGCAGAGCTCAGCAGTGTGGCATTTTTTGTTTTCCAACAAGAAAAAGCCGTTAAAGACTATTTGTATGACCGGGGTGCTCGGACAGACTCTGCAGAGCTGGGAATTTTTTGGCCACGTTACTGGATGCTCATGCGCAATGCCTGTAGGCTCATGCGTCCTTTTGAGGAGGTGACAAACCTAGTCAGTCGCACCGAAGGCACCATCAGCGACATCATACCATTTGTTTTCTTCCTGGAGCGTGCCCTGCGAAGTGTGCTGGATCAGGCCGTAGATGAGCGTGAAGAGGAAGAGTTGTGGTCACCATCACCACCAGAAACAGCCTTATCAGCATCGCTTGCTGGACCTGCGGCAATGCTGGAAGAGGATTGTGAGGAAGAGGATTCAGAGGAGGAATGTGGCTTTGAGGAGGAGGAGGAAGACCAACCACAACAGGCATCCCAGGGTGCTCGTTGTCACCTATCTGGTGCCCATGGTGTTGTACGTAGCTGTGGGAAGAACATACCTTCAGAGAGATCACTGAGGACGAGGAACAGGACATAAGTAGCTCGGCATCCAAACTTGTGCAAATGGGGTCTTTCATGCTGTCGTGCCTGTTGAGGGACCCTCGCATAAAAAGGCTGAAGGAGAACGACCTGTACTGGGTGTCCACGCTACTAGACCCCCGGTATAAGCAGAAAGTGCCTGAAATATTACTGAATTACGGCAAGTCGGAAAGGATGCAGCAGTTCCAAAATAAATTAAAAAGTATGCTTTACACAGCGTATAAGGGTGATGTCACAGCACAATGGGAATCTAACTGGGGAAGAGGTGAAAGTAATCCTCCTCCTCCTCCCACGACCACGCCGGCAAGGACAGGACGTTTTACAGACGTGTTGTTGATGGAGGACATGCGGAGCTTTTTAAGTCCTACGCATCGCCACAGCCCTTCGGGGTCCACCCTCAGAGAATGACTGGACTGTCAGGTAACAGACTACCTCACCTTAACTGCAGATATCGACACTCTGAGGAGCGATGAACCCCTTGACTACTGGGTATGCAGGCTTGACCTGTTGCCTGAGCTATCCCAATTCGTGATAGAACTTCTGGCCTGCCCCGCTTCAAGTGTCCTGTCAGAAGGACCTTCAGTGCAGCAGGAGGTATTGTCACTGAGAAGAGAAGTCGCCTAGGTCAAAAAAGTCTAGATTACCTCACCTTTATTAAGATGAATGAGGGATGGATCGCGAAGGGACTGACAGTGGGCGATACATTCGACTAAAAAAGGCCTAATGAGGGGGACGTAACAGGGATTAAACTGATAAGAATAGTACTACTTAACACACCACTCCTATCTGGTGGCACATTAGATTGCACGCGCAATGCCCCAAATTTGAAGTAGGAGGACCAACCAAGCATCTTTTTCCATCTCCCGGTTCCTAAAATCAATGCCATATACACGTCCCCTGATAGGGGACGTAACATGGATTAAACTGATAGGAATAGTACTACTTAACACACCTTATAATAACGCAGAGAGAGGAGTCTTAAGAAGAGGAGTCAGAGGAGGAAGGTGGCTTTGAGGAGGTGGAAGACCAAAGACAGCAGGCGTCCCATGGGGCTTGTTGTCACCTTTCGGGGACCCTTGGTGTTGTACGTGGCTGGGTGGAGGAAGAGACCTTCAATGACATCAGTGAGGACAAGGATGCAAATGGACTGTTTGCGGTTGTTTGCGGTGCGTTTGTGGCGAAACCGACCTCGCCACGTGTCCTTGGAGGGGGCTGATTGCCCGCCTCTTGCCTTTGGACTATGGCCCTGGGAGATTGGGCCCTTTTACAAAACGTTTTCGGCCCTAACAGAGTGCATGTCACTCATTCTGGCCCTTTAAAGACAGTGGGGCCATTCGGTACTTGCCCTGTGTGAGCAGTGATACCCCCAGATAGCTATGCCATGGAGCCTATTCATATAATGAAAGACTATGGGAAAGACTTTGGCTCCATGGCAATTAAACTGTGTTTGTGTGGTCTGCGTGCCATTCACCTAATAATGTGCACGCAGACCTGAGCTATCTGGGGATATGTTACATGTCTGTGTTTAATGTATAAAAAGTAACTTTATATATTTTAAAACATAATCCTGTATTTAGGTCCCCACATGTGTAATGGAGTTTTGTCTTTGACCTGGGAGATAATTGTATTACTTCTCCAATTATCTCCAGGGCAGAAGGGAGGAAGCCAGGATGCATTGTGGGGATGTTTTACTTTTCCTGTTTGAGCCAGATTAAAATACTTTTGAACCCCTGGTCTGATTCATGCCATTTTTATATGTTGTTCCCTTGAATGGATTGATTGTGGATATGTATTTTTATGTGAATGTGATGTATGGTTTTAAAGTTACAGAGTATGTGTGGTAACTGTATTTTTACTGTATGTAATAATTATGTTAATTGCTTATCTGAGGGGGGGGGGGTGTGGGTTGTACTGTTACTTGATTGGTTGTTTTATGCCTCCCCCTGGGTGTGTCCTGTATGTGCACAACTGTAAAAAAAGCAGGCTGGGTGTTCCAGACCTGAGATTCTGCTTGACCCTCAAACCAATGTGTCGTCTCGTTTTTGGGGGAATTGGATTGTATGCTGACTGCCAGGAGTGTAAGCAGATCTTATACTTTTCCTGTTCGGCTGATTCCAGGGTTCGTGTGTTTCCAGAATTCGTACAGTTTGCAGTTCGGGAGATTGGTGATTGCTGTAGCTGCTGGTCTATGGAAAAGGGGGATATCGCCTAAACTGGGTTTTATCCTCTTGTAAGTGAAACGATCCGTTACAGCGTTAAACGGGGAGTTTGGTCTGTCACTGTGAAGCGGGCGTAACCCTTACACTACCTCATCGATACAACATCATACCTGATGTTTTAAAGCACGTTATTCCAAACAATTTAGGAATGTTAGGTGATTTATGCCCTTTATGGATTAAAACCAGACTCTGCATCAACTATGCAATTTTCCATGGGAATTTTGCCATGGATCCCCCTCCGGCATGCCACAGTCCAGGTGTTAGCCCCCTTGAAACAACTTTTCCATCACTATTGTGGCCAGAAAGAGTCACTGTGGGTTTTAAAATTCGCCTGCCTATTGAAGTCTATGGCGGTTCGCCCGTTCGTGAACATTTGCGGAAATTCGCGTTCGCCGTTTGCGAACGGAAAATTTTATGTTTGCAACATCTCTATTCATTACTCTTGGATGGTTCTGACTACTGTCCCTATTATATGTCAACAGTTACATTATCCTGCTGATTTTATGTGTGCAGTTATTGATATGGCTTACACACTTTTTAGCCTGTTATACCCAGATTTGCTCCATGAAAGTCATTTATGCAAATTTTCTTTTTTGTATTGATACATAGTTAGGTTTGCTACATAATAAATTTAACAGCTAGCATTTGATGGGGGGAGTCGAGGACTTCCCATGTGTTTCTATGTGTTGTTTTATGTTTGTTTTTCTTTTAGTGTAATTTTAGTAATATTTTATTTTATTTTTTTAAATGTCACTTGTTTAAGTGTTTTAATGGTTCGGTTAGAGTAGGCGAGCCAACTACTTGTAACTTTATCAGCAGATATTTTTTTTTTCCACTTGGCATCTGATTTAAATTCTAATCGGATCTCATTAACTGGGGAGAATTTACAAGGCTGTTTACATAAAGTAACTTGTAAATTATTGGGGGTTTCTTTGCATGTTTTCAGTAAATGCCAATACATTTTCTATAATACATTCTGCTTACGTGGTTTATGAGGAATTTATATGATATATAGACCGTTGTATTTTTAATCTAACAGGCAATTCTAATGGCTCTGAATTTGATGAAGGAATAACCTATGAACAATTACAGGTAAGATGGAAAAATCTATGCATTTTGAAATAGTTACATTACCAACACTCGAGAGCTTTTCCCTGTCCCTTGAGTAATTTTTGTAGTGTCAAAGGATCTCACAGTCTTACTACGTTTGTTTAGAGTCCAAGAAACATTAACTTGCCTAGTTACGGTGGGAATTGATTATGATGTCATAATGCATATAATAGAATTCCATAAGGCACTTTAAGTTATTATTGTGCTCATAGCATCTACTAACAATTGCAAATTCATATGCAAAGGGAAAAAAGTAAGAACTTGACGACATGAAACATTGGCACAATCTCCCCTTTTAAAAAATAATAACAAAATAAGTATAAACTTACCTGTTCACCACAACTTACCTGTTCCGCGCAGTCCATTCCTCTGGTGATGTCATTCTCCCTCACTGGAGGGGGAGGGATGTCCTAGAGGGCAGCCTGAAGGGAAGACTTGGGCAGCATGTAGGGGGTTGTGTCTCCATTGATCCTCACCCTACCATGCATGCTGATGATAGATGCCCACTATGTACAGATTTAACATTAGTCAGCCCCAAATGAGAAAGGCCAATGGCGATACTGGAGGTGGAGTTACACCTCTGGCAGCAATGTGTTATAGCTCTGTACAGTTGTGAAAAAAAAAATATTCAACCCCCATTGAAAATCAGGTTTATTGTCAAAATGTACAGACTTTCATCTGTTTGCAATAAAAAAATAAAATAAACAAAAGCAATTGAAATAGCTCAACACAACAAATGGTTCAAGTGGTTACCCCAAATTCAACTGAAAATGCAACTTATAATAACCTCTCCAGTCTCAAAATTATTCGACCCCTTAATGGCAAGCATCTTTAGTACTTAGTAGTGCACCCTTTTGCTGTTATAGCCTGCTGCAAATGAGACGCATAGACAGACATGAGCTTCTGTCAACATTTCTGAAAAATCTTAGCCTATTGCTCATAAGCAAAGGCCTCCAGTTCAGTAATATCATTGGGTTTGTGTGCCCAGTCAGGTAACTGATGTCCACTGTAGAATTTTCCAAGACTTCCCCTGCAACAAATTTGAGGTATACTTGGGGTCCTATGATCAACGAGCTCAGCTTCCTCACAGACGGCATGATGTTTTCTTCTAGAATTCCTGATACCTTAATGAGTCTTGCTTTCCACACACTGCAGGTTTCCAGTGTCAAATGATGCAAAGCTGCCCCGGCATACTTAGCTGTAGTCAAAATGTTCTTTGCTGCATATGCTTCATTCTTCTTCCTCTAGTTATACAGCTGATCAATTGGGCCAAAAAGTTCCAGTTTTATTTCATCGCTCCACAGAACAGAATCCCAAAATTTCTGTGGCTCCCCAAATGTATAAGATGGTGTACATTTTGGATATCTGACATGGAAACCTTCTGCGTGTTGTACGCGCCTTACTGTGCTCACTGAAACCTCAGTGCCTGTTGCCACCAAGTCTTGCTGCAGGTCTTTTGCAGTCACTCAAGGATTTTTCACAACCTGTCTTCTCAAAAATATGGTTGCAGCCAGTCATAGCTTCCTTTTTCTGCCCCATCCAAGTAGTGTAACTACTGTTCCTTTAACTTTTAACTTGTGAGCTATGCTTCCAACAGTGTCTCTCAGAGCAATCCTTCGCTATCTTTTTGTATCCTGTTATTTGTTTGTGAAGGGCAATGATCTCTTCTCTTAATTTTGTGGACTATTCTTTTGGCTTAGCCATATTTTATCATGCAGTCAAAAGGTGACACTCAACAAATACCTAGCCAATTCAAGTATTTCAAGTGTTCCAGCTCAAGCACACCTGGTGCAACTAATGAAGCCCTTGATGATGTGTGTGAGACAATGCTTTTTTTTGCATATTTGTACTGTTGTGAAGGATTGTTAAATAATTTTGAGATGGAAGAAGTCCTTATAAGCTGCATTTTCAGTTGAAGCATTCATTGTGTTGAGCTATTTCAATTGCTTTTGTTTTGTTTTGTTTATTCCAATCAGCTGAAGGTCTGTACATTTTAAAAATAAACCTGATTTTCAGTGGGGGCTGAATAAGTGTGATAACAACTGTATATGTAGCATTTCAAACTGAAGAGCTGAAGTCCTGAACATAGAGGATCCCGGCACTGTGACCACTTCAAAACACTGAAGTTGACATGGTGCTTGAAGTTACCTTTTAAATCCAAGGCACCTATTTTTAATGAACTAAAATTATTTTTACACAGACTATGATAGAAGATGTTCTGGAAGACAGCGGCTACTATAAGCTATCGTCCAACAGGTATGAATATTAATTACATGAAACAGCCAGAAAGTGGGGGGTCATTATACATTTAATATTAAGGAAAATTCTTAAAACACTATTTTCATCAGGGTTGGTTTTCAGCTAATAGCTAACATTCACAAACAGCCCCTTAATTAAATGGGAGACATCGAATACTAAAAACACCATGATTATTTTTATATTGTAACAATTACACTTCCTGAAAAAACAGGTTTGTCAAAGTATAAATGCTTTCTAGTATGGATAATGACCAAATTATAGATTTGAATTGAATTTCAATTTCAACCCATTTAATTATTCATAATTTTAGGGGCTGTTTTTTCTTACACTAGATATTATAATGTTTAGTTATCTTCAATTTTATTAAAATCTAGGAAACGTAGATATCACAATTTACTTGCAAATAGTGTATCTCATGTATCTGTATTTATAATTGCTGGCTAATTAAAAAACTGTGTAGCTTTATCTCTGAATTGTCAGACTCACTAAAATGCACTTGTTTTACATTTATTTACAATGTTTTTACCAGTTATTTTTTCTTTTGACTGAGTATGACAATATTTTATAGAACTCCTTGCGATCTGTGAGGTATATTACCAAGTTCATTATGGACCATTTTGGATTTGTGCCACAATCAAGATGCCTATATAAACGGGTTGTGTGTGGACACGAGAAGCACCTTATACAGCCATGGTGGAAATACAGATCACCTAGGAAGGGGAAGAACCAAAACCAAAACCTGGAAGGCTTCATTGCTGCAATTTTTTTTACCAACCACTTTGGTTCACAGACTGTAGCCCCTACTTTAACTGCTTTAGAGGCATTTATTCCAGCTCTCTTGTTTATATGTAAGAAGCATTTTATTTATTAAAGTTTATTTGTTTTTGCAATCAATGCTAGTAATGTTTTTTTTTTGTAAATATGTTTTTATTTGATTTTCTGATATGGAAGTAATTTTGGGACTCGCAGGTACCCTTAGGCGTACAAAAAGTTATTGCATTACTGCAAACTTTTTAGTACAGATTATGTTTATAAACTCTCAGATGTTCGACTTAATAAAATTCAGGTTGTCTGGAGACACGCAGGTCTCGCATCTGTTGACCTTCATGCGGCACGCAGGCCCAAGGTAGGCGTAAACCTGTGTGTGGTGCAGAGGCATACAGTTTGGTTGTGTGTTATGTCTTGTGGGTTGTTTCCTGTTTATGTGGCTTAGGTTTGCATGTCGCGTGCGTGTTTGTCTGTATTGGTCTAATGCTAGTAATGTTTATTCCTTCCTTATACATGTTCAAAATGCTACATTGTAATGTTGGGGGATACCCTATGCTGCTATATTATTACTTATTTACTATATTACTTTTTTACCATTTCAGTGTATTGAAGGATTTTTAAAGGGACACTATAGGCACTAAAAAAACTAGCTAAAAGAAGCAGTATCATGCCTCTGCAGTTTCACTGCTCAATTCTCTGCCATTTTAGAGTTAAATCATTTTGTTAATACAGCCCTAGTCACACCTCCCTTGCACGTGACTTACACAGCTTAAACACTTCCTGCAAAGAGAGATCTAATGTTTAAACTTCCATTATTACACATTATGTTTAATTTATAATTTCCTATCTCCTGATATGTCAAGAGCCTTCTAGACCCTGTGTGGGATTAAATATCAATTTACAGAGCAGAAGATAAAAATTGAATGAAAATGAAATGAATCCAATTATTTTTATTTACACAGGCTGTGCAAAGCACAGTCAAAGGAGGTGTAGCTATGGCTGCATGGAGAGAAACAAAAGTGATTTAACTACTAAATGGCAGAGGATTGAGCAGTGAAACAGTAAGGGCATAATCTATACAATAACACTACCTTAATTAGTCTAAAGTTATTTAGATGCCTCTAGTGTCCCTTTAAAGAACAAGTACTTTTTGTTTTCATACTGCATAAATAATGTTTATACTGTTTATCAAAAAATATAAAACAGTATATAAATATGCAAAAAACAAACAGTCCAGTCCTACACATTATTGGATATATACAGTCATGGGGAAAAAAACAATCATCTGTTCCTTAGCAGGTCTTAAAATAGGTAAATGCAGATGAACATGAACAGCAACAAATGACATTGTTATGATTTATTTAACAAAAATAAAGCCAAAATGGAGAAGTCATGTGTGAAAAACCAAGTACACCTTATAATAACCACCTTTAGTAGCAATTGTCACGAACGCACCCTACTCCAAGAGTGTGCGTGACGTAGTTGTGGTGGTGAAAGGGTTAAAGTACACTATTTGTCTGCACTAGACCGGAAATAATGACAAAATCCCCCTTTTTAACACCACCCACACTTAAACATAATAATATAACTATTACTATCTTAACGCTGCCACCACCAAGACAATTTATAAATGGGGTGCCTTGGTCCCCCAGGTAAATCAACAATAAAACCCACCAAATATTACTTAGTACAATATTTAAGGAATTACAAAAATACTAACTAGTCTCTTCAGGTAACGTGATTCTTAACCAGACAAAGGTAGAACTTAATAAATGAATGTTTATTATGAGCAAAAATAGTCACAGTGCATATAACAATATATAATAAACAAATTATTTACACCAACAACAGATAAAAACAAAAAGGATAAAATAACAGAAGTCCTAATTACTCACTTAGGTTTTTCAAAGTACAACTTCTGTCCAGGGGGTCTCTGGCAAGGAAGGATGATGGTGACTCACTCAAAATTAGATCTTGGCCCCAAGAAAGTACACACCACCCTTCAGGATCACAGGAGATATACCTTGTGGAATTAGCACACCCCACCCAGGGGCGTACCTATAGTGATTCCAAGTGACCACCTCCTTTGTTCCAGAAACAGCAAGCCAAATATAAACTTTTTGGTTTTATCTCCTCTACTGTACCTACCACAGAAATAATAATTGCCTCTATGAATTTGTTATTGTTTTCCCATTCCATAGACATGTTGCACGCCCCACCTGCGATCCAATAGGACAGACATCACAATTCCTGTCACACGGTTTAAGTTGTGCAACTCATGTTTAGGCTTAATTAAAAGACTGGGCTTGTCCCATTCCAAATATAATAAAAATTAGGCTTTATTATTATTCTGTGGGGTAAATATGAATGTTTTTGTCCTTCCTTTGGGTATGATACTGGAGCAAAGCTAAAATTGCATTTACATTTCAAAGAGTTTTACTCAGCACTTAATGGTACAGGCCAAATGGATGAAGAGACATTCAGACTTTTCCCAAGTGTAGAACCTCACACCTTGCAGAGCCTTGATTGCTTCACATCCATATTAGTAAAACCCTTTGAACCTTGCTATGCCATCCACACTTCCCCTTCTGTTATCCAACCTCTGTGGGGGTCCCAGCTTCAAAAGATGTAACCCCTGTTGACCTCAGCAATAGCATCCTTTTGTGCCATTTACTACACAAATGGCATTAAAGGATAATATTTCATAATGTAATACTAAATTATGCACCCTTGCCGTGACACCTCCCCCAAATAAGAGAAGCAATGGGAGGAGGCTCCTATGCCTCGACCTTGCGCATTAGGTGGAGTCTTCCCCCTGGCGGGACAAACCATCAGCATTGCCATGTGTACTTCCCTTCTTGTGCTGTATGGTAAACTCATATTGCTGGAGAACCAGACTCCACCTAAGGAGTTTCCCATTTGTCCCAGCCACCCTATGTAACCAGTGTAGGGGGTTGTGATCGGTAATCACGGTAAACTGGCGCCCGTACAGGTATGGTTGCAGTTTTTGCAAGGCCCAAACTATGGCCAAACACTCTTTTTCTACAGTGGCATAGGCCACTTCCCTAGGTAGCAGCTTCCGGCTGAGATACACAATAGGATGCTCATCCCCCTTCTCATCCACCTGACTCAGCACCGCTCCCAGGCCATAATTAGAGGCATCGGTCTGTACTAAGAACCGTCTGTGGAAATTAGGGGCCTGTAGTATGGGAGAATCAGTAAGGGCCTGTTTTAAGGAGTTGAAGGCCACTTCACACTCAGGTGTCCACTTAATCACTCGTGGAAGTGCTTTCTTAGTGAGATCGGTTAGGGGTTTGGCCAGGGTACTATAATGTGGTACAAACTTCCTATAGTACCCTGCAGTACCCAGGAATGACATCACCTGCTTTTTGGTCTGGGGGGCAGGCCAGGCCATTATAGCCTCTACCTTACTGGGCTCAGGGCGAAGCGTCCCCCCTCCCACTCTATGCCCCAGGTACTGAACCTCTGTCATGCCCAGTTGGCACTTATCTGGTTTTATAGTGAGCCCAGCTGCTGCTATGCGGTCCACAACTTGTGTTAAATGGAGCAGGTGTTCCTCCCAAGTATCACTGAACACCGCAATATCATCCAGATATGCTACCGCATGCCCCTCCTGTCCCTCTAGCAGGTGATTAACTAGACGTTGGAAGGTGGCAGGGGCATTTTTCATCCCAAAGGGCATCACCTGGAACTCATATAGCCCAAAGGGAGTGATAAAGGCCGATCTCTCTTGCGCTTCAGGGGTCATGGGGATCTGCCAGTACCCTCGGCTGAGATCCATAATGCTAAGGAACTTAGCTCCAGCTAGTTGGTCTAGCAATGCATCAATGCGTGGCATAGGATATGCATCAAATGCAGTTACCAGGTTCAACCGCCGGTAGTCCACACAGAATCTAGTGGTCTTGTCCTTCTTGGGGACCAGTACCACTGGGGAGGCCCAGGGGCTGTGAGACTTCCGGATTACACCCAGCTCCATCATTTCCTCTATTTCCCTCCTAATGTCTGCCTTCACTTCTAAGGATACTCTATAGGCAGCCTGTCTGAGGGGATGGTGATCCCCAGTGTCCACGTTATGGGTTACTAGGCGTGTCCTGCCAGGCTTCCCTGTGAAGAAACTATGGTAAGGTCTAAGGTCCTCAAATAGCTGACTCCTCTGTCCCTCTGTTAGGTGGGTATTAACCTGGGCTACCTCAATGCCCTCTAGATCCCGGGTTGCAGCCAGTAGATCCACAAGGGGATCAGGTTCTTGCTCGTCCCCAGGCAGACTACATACGGTTAACACCGTAGTCTCCCTGTCATAATAGGCTTTAATCATATTTACGTGATACACCTTTTTCCTCCTTCCCCCCTCATCCAGGGATACCACATAGTTCACATCATTGATCCGCTGCAGAATAGTAAATGGACCCTCCCATGCGGCCTGCAATTTGTTCTGCTTTGTGGGTATCAGCACAAGAACCTTTTGACCCACTCCATACACTCTTTCTCGGGCATCCCGATCATACCACCCCTTCTGCTTGGTTTGGGCAGCCCTCAGATTCTCACACACCTCCCCCATGAAAGTCTGCATTTTGTCCCTAAACCGGAGTACATAATCTACAATAGAGGTCTTTGGGGCCCCCAACTCTCCTTCCCACCCCTCTCTGATCAGAGCTAGGGGGCCGCGCACTCTACGTCCATAGAGGAGCTCAAATGGGGAAAAGCCTGTGGATTCCTGTGGCACCTCCCTGTAAGCGAACAGGAGGTGTGGCAGGTATCGCTCCCAATCCTTCCCCTGTGACTCTACAAAGGTCCTCAGCATCTGCTTGAGGGTCCCATTAAACCTCTCACACAAGCCATTTGTTTGGGGGTGGTAGGGGCTGGTCACTAGATGTTCTACCTGTACAATTTTGCAGAGGGACTGCATCAGATCAGAGGTGAACTGGGGGCCTTGATCGGTTAGCATTTCTCTGGGAAATCCCACACGGGAGAATATGCTTAACAGAGCATCAGCCACCTTGTCAGCCCTGATGGATGATAGGGCTACTGCCTCTGGGTAGCGAGTGGCGTAATCTACCACGGTTAATATATATCGCTTGCCCGAACTACTGGGAATGGCAAGGGGGCCGACAATATCCACAGCTATTCTCTCAAATGGTTCCCCAACTATAGGAAGGGGTATTAGGGGGGCCTTACCTACTTCCCCAGGCTTTCCCACCCTCTGACACTCAGGGCAGGAACGACAATAATTTGCCACATCTGTGCCCATACCAGGCCAATAAAAATGGTGGGACAAGCGAGACTTAGTCCGCGCCACCCCTAGGTGCCCAGCCATGGGGATGGCGTGAGCTACCTTCAGCAGCTGGTCCCGGTACCTCTGAGGTACCACCAGCTGCCTTTCTGTTACCCAAGGCTCCTGCCCCATAGTAGGAATGGTTTCTCTGTATAACCTCTCATTATCCCAGTACACTCTCTCCCTATCCCTGTCTGTGAGTGGCTGCCTAGCACGTTCCCTCAATACCTCTAACGTGGGATCTGTCTGTTGGGCCTGCTGGAATTCAGGACACCGCGCCTCGGTCTCAGAGTCAATAGGGGGCTCGGACACAGATTCCTGCCCCTGGACTACAGGAAGGGATGGTAACAAGGTGCAAGACTCCCTGGTTCCCCCATCTAGGTGCTCTCCTGTTGACATATGCTCTGAGTCTGCAGGCTGCGGCAGGCCCTGCTCCCTACTCGGGTAAGACCGCTGCCGGGTTACAACAGCTACAGTGGAAACCTCTGTCTCCCCCTCCCTGTGATTTGCACTTGGCACATCCTCACAGGGTACCACAGACAAGTTTGGTTCTGGCACAGACTGATACACACACTCACTCTGCCCTCCCTCCCAGTGACTCTGTCTTGGCACACTCTCACATCGTATTGCAGACATATCTGGTTCTGGCACAGACTGGCATACATTCTGACCTCCCTCAGAGCACAGTAATTTACATAAACATGTGCACCCTGTCCTTTCCTCAGCAGGTCCCCTACAGGGCTTTGGTTGGTAACACATATCACTCTCAGGCACATACTGGGATAACAACCTACCTAAGTCGGTACCAAGCAATACATTTGTAGGAATATTATCCGATACCCCCACATCCCTCAGACCCCTGCCCGCTCCCCAATCCAAATATACACGTGCCATTGGCACTGCAGGACGTATTCCCCCAATCCCTTTTACGGCTAAAGTCCTGCCAGGAATGAAGTCCTCAGAGCGCACTAGCTCTGGACGCACAAGAGTCACATCTGCCCCAGTGTCCCTGAGTCCCACAGTTACCTTCTCTCCCACCGTAACAGGCTGCAGGTTACCATTGTTGTTGCCCTCTGACTTGGTCACGAACAACACAGAAGATGGGGCTCTTGCAGGTTGACCCCCTCCGGACGAGGGTGCTGACCTCCTTTTCTCTGGGCAGGTATTACTCAAGTGCCCCATTCGGTTGCAAATAAAACATCTGCGACTATCTCCTTGCGCAGAAGTGGCACTAGTTCCCCCTCTCCCTGAGGTAGGAGCTGAAACAAAGGATGGCCCGCTAGGCCTGGTGATGGGGAGTCGTGGTGGTGTGGTCCTCCAGCTGGATGTTCCCTTGGCAAAACCTCTGCTCCGGTCCACTGTTGCTCGATTGGCAGTGTGGAAATCTGCCAGCTCACCCGCCTCCAATGCCGTTTTGGGGTTCCGGTCCAGCAACCATTCCTGTACATCGGCTGGGCAGAGCTGCAAAAACTGTTCTTTTATTAACAAGTCTTGCAAACTTTCCAAAGTGGTAATCTCCAGCCCTGTAGTCCACTGTCGGAATGCTGTCGCCAGGTGCCCCACCGCTGCTGCATAACTTTCTGTGGGATGCTTTTGCAAAGTCCTGAATTTCTTTCGGTACACCTCAGGAGTAAGGTTGTACCGTTTTTGCAAGGCAGCCTTAATCACATCATAGTCCTGGTCAAATTCTGCTGGAAGCGTAGCAAATGCTTCCAGTGCAGGACCTCTGAGACCAGGGGTGAGGTATTTTGCCCACTGGTCCTTTGGTAGCTGGTACTGCCTGCAAACCTTTTCAAAACTGCGCAGGAAAACATCCAAATCACCATCTTTGTCCAAAGTTGGAAAGTTCTCTGCACGTGGTTTGGGTGCAGAAGAGTCTCTGGAATTAATACTTATAGGGGAGGCAGTCAACCTCTCCAACTCAGCCATTTTTAGCTCATGCTCTCTGGCAGCTTGGCGCTCCGCGGCCTCTCTCTCAGCTTGCCGCTCTGCAGCCTCTCTCTCCCTCTCAGCCTCTCTCTCCCTCTCAGCTTGGCGCTCTCTCTCAGCTTGGCGCTCTCTCTCACCCTCCTGATATTTAAGGATAAGCTGCAGTTTTTGGTTTGTATCTGCTGAGTCCACATATTTCAACACAGTTTGCAAGTACAAATCCAAAGGATCTCCAGATCTCGGTACATCATTGACAAAAGCTGCAGGTATCTCCTCTGCAGTGTTTGAGGCATCATTTTGCACCGCTTGTTGCATATCATAGTCCACCAGTGCTTGTAATAGTTCCTCTTTTGTTTTTCCCCGACAGGGGATAGATCTCTCCCGGCAAAGCTGGTCTAGCACTGCCTTGGACTGCGCCTGGTACTCCATTTGGTAAATAAAAGATAGCAAAGAAAAAACAGAGACGGGGGGGGGGGACTGTTGAGGTGTAAATATATTATATATGCACTGAGTTCAGCCTTTGGAAATTGAGACACAATTTCTTTTAGTGCCTGGATTAACCAACAAATCCAGCAACACTAAAATCTGGTATAAAAAGATGAAAAATCTTTTAGTTATCCCACCGCTATGCCACCAATTTGTCACGAACGCACCCTACTCCAAGAGTGTGCGTGACGTAGTTGTGGTGGTGAAAGGGTTAAAGTACACTATTTGTCTGCACTAGACCGGAAATAATGACAAAATCCCCCTTTTTAACACCACCCACACTTAAACATAATAATATAACTATTACTATCTTAACGCTGCCACCACCAAGACAATTTATAAATGGGGTGCCTTGGTCCCCCAGGTAAATCAACAATAAAACCCACCAAATATTACTTAGTACAATATTTAAGGAATTACAAAAATACTAACTAGTCTCTTCAGGTAACGTGATTCTTAACCAGACAAAGGTAGAACTTAATAAATGAATGTTTATTATGAGCAAAAATAGTCACAGTGCATATAACAATATATAATAAACAAATTATTTACACCAACAACAGATAAAAACAAAAAGGATAAAATAACAGAAGTCCTAATTACTCACTTAGGTTTTTCAAAGTACAACTTCTGTCCAGGGGGTCTCTGGCAAGGAAGGATGATGGTGACTCACTCAAAATTAGATCTTGGCCCCAAGAAAGTACACACCACCCTTCAGGATCACAGGAGATATACCTTGTGGAATTAGCACACCCCACCCAGGGGCGTACCTATAGTGATTCCAAGTGACCACCTCCTTTGTTCCAGAAACAGCAAGCCAAATATAAACTTTTTGGTTTTATCTCCTCTACTGTACCTACCACAGAAATAATAATTGCCTCTATGAATTTGTTATTGTTTTCCCATTCCATAGACATGTTGCACGCCCCACCTGCGATCCAATAGGACAGACATCA
The DNA here is from genome assembly GCF_036172605.1 of Pelobates fuscus. Classification (NCBI taxonomy): domain Eukaryota; kingdom Metazoa; phylum Chordata; class Amphibia; order Anura; family Pelobatidae; genus Pelobates; species Pelobates fuscus. The sequence goes on along the minus strand of NC_086320.1, from coordinate 290,759,406 downwards.
CAATTCCTGTCACACGGTTTAAGTTGTGCAACTCATGTTTAGGCTTAATTAAAAGACTGGGCTTGTCCCATTCCAAATATAATAAAAATTAGGCTTTATTATTATTCTGTGGGGTAAATATGAATGTTTTTGTCCTTCCTTTGGGTATGATACTGGAGCAAAGCTAAAATTGCATTTACATTTCAAAGAGTTTTACTCAGCACTTAATGGTACAGGCCAAATGGATGAAGAGACATTCAGACTTTTCCCAAGTGTAGAACCTCACACCTTGCAGAGCCTTGATTGCTTCACATCCATATTAGTAAAACCCTTTGAACCTTGCTATGCCATCCACACTTCCCCTTCTGTTATCCAACCTCTGTGGGGGTCCCAGCTTCAAAAGATGTAACCCCTGTTGACCTCAGCAATAGCATCCTTTTGTGCCATTTACTACACAAATGGCATTAAAGGATAATATTTCATAATGTAATACTAAATTATGCACCCTTGCCGTGACAGCAATAACTTGAAGTAATCATTTTCTGTATGCCTTTATTAGTCTTTTATTTTATTTATTTATTATTGCCATTTATATAGCGCCAACAGATTCATTAGCGCTTTACAATATTATGAGAGGGGGATTTAACTATAAATAGGACAATTACAAATAAACTTACAGGAACAATAGGTTGAAGAGGACCCTGCTCAAACGAGCTTACATTCTATAGGAGGTGGGGTGTAAAACACATTAGGACAGGAATTTACAATCAAATAAGGTGGGCTGCCCTTTAGGAGAGGGCAAGAGACAGGTATGTGAGGTAAGGGTTAGTCTTGGAGGCCATAAGCTTTCCTAAAGAGATGGGTTTTAAGGCACTTCTTAAAAGATGCAAGACTAGGGGAGAGTCTGATGGCGGTAGGCAGGCTATTCCATAGGAAGGGAGCCGCCCGCGAGACGTCCTGCAAGCGCGAGTTGGCCGTACGAGTGCGGACAACGGACAGGAGGTGGTCACGGGCAGAACGGAGAGACCGAGAAGGGACATACCTATGGATCTGTGAGGAGATATAAGAGGGGCTAGAGTTGTTCAGTGCTTTATAGGTGTGAGTTAGTACCTTGAATTGACTCCTATAGCATACAGGAAGCCAATGTAAGGACTGGCAGAGGGGTAAGGTGTGAGAGAAACGACTAGAGAGGAAAATCAATCTAGCAGCAGCATTCATTACGGACTGTAAGGGTGCAGTACGGCTATTGGGGAGACCAATCAGGAGAGGGTTACAATAATCCATGCGGGAAATTACTAGAGCATGGACAAGCTCCTTGGTAGTATCTGGTGCAAGAAAGGGGCGGATGCGGGCTATGTTTTTAAGATGGAATCTACAGGATTTGGCAACATGCTGGATGTGAGGCTCAAAGGTGAGACCAGAGTCAAGTATGACGCCAAGACAGCGCGCTTGCAAGGATGGACTGATGTTGGTACCACAGACTTGGAGGGAGAGCGAAAGAGGAAGATCAGTATTAGGAGGAGGAAAGACAAGGAGCTCAGTTTTTGAGAGATTGAGTTTCAGAAAGCGGGAGGACATCCAGTCAGAGATGGAAGAAAGGCAAGCAGTGACACGTTGCAGGACGGCAGGGGAGAGGTCCGGGGAGGAGAGATATAGCTGGGTGTCATCAGCGTACAGGTGGTAGTGGAATCCAAAAGAGGTAATAAGTTTGCCAAGAGAGGCAGTATAAAGAGAAAATAGAAGGGGACCAAGGACGGAGCCTTGGGGAACTCCAACTGAGACAGGGCAAGGGGAGGAGGTATCATTAGAAAAGGAGACACTGAATGAGCGTTGGGAGAGATAAGAGGAAAACCAAGAGAGGACAGAGTCACAGAGACCAAGCGATTGAAGAGTTTGAAGAAGGAGAGCATGATCAACGGTGTCAAAGGCCGCTGAGAGGTCAAGAAGAATTAGTATGGAGTAGTGGCCTTTGGATTTAGCTGCGATTAGGTCGTTAGTAACTTTGATAAGGGCAGTCTCTGTAGAGTGGAGAGGGCGGAAGCCAGATTGAAGAGGGTCAAGGAGAGAGTTGGAATTGAGGAAATGAGACACACGGGTAAAGACAAGTCTTTCCAGAAGCTTTGAGGAAAAAGGGAGCAGGGATATGGGACGGTAGTTAGAGGGGGTGGATGGGTCGAGGGATGTTTTTTTTAGTATAGGTACTACAGTGGCATGTTTAAGGTCAGCAGGGACGATGCCAGAGGAGAGCGAGCAGTTGAAGATGTGTGTTAGAGAAGGCACGAGACAAGTGGAGAGAGATCTAATAAGGTGAGATGGGACAGGATCGAGCGGGCAAGTGGTGGGGCGAGAGGAGCAAAGAAGAGCAGCCACCTCTTGGTCAGTAGCTGGGGAGAATGTCTGAAGGGTAGGAAAGGCATGATCTATGTGTGATTGAGAAACAGAAAGGCAAGGAGGGGAGAATTCTTTCCTTAGCTGTTCACATTGTTGTGGAGGAATTGTTGCCCACTCTTCTTTATTAAAATGTTGCTTCAGTGCATTGAGGTTTGCTGGCATTCGTTTATTTATGCACAGCTTTCTTAAGGTCCCGCCACAGCATTTCAATCCGGAGGGCAACATTGAAATGAGCTGAATGCAGAGGAAAAAACAAAAAAACAGTTGAACACACTAAGGTGCTAGCATGGGTCCAACACGCATTTCACCCCATTACAGGTGGGCTTCGTCTCAGACCTTACTACAATTGTTAGTGATGTGGCCGAGAATGTGCAGAATTTTAGAGAGGGGGGAAGGCGATATATCTCTTCCCTCTTCGTGTAGCCCTATTGGACAACACTTCCCTTGTGAGTGACTGGTAGCCCCGCTTCCTTGTATAACGAGCATCTCCTACATAGGCAATACTTTATCTTCCTTCAGGCCTAAAGAGGTCAATGATTTTAATTTGTAGATCCAAAAAGACTCCATGTGCTCAATTCAAAGCCCCAATCTCTGGCCCTATTTTATAGACTTTACCCCGCAGAATTTATGGTTTCTGGTTACGGTTATATTCTTCAAGTGTCTGGTTACACTTTTTTGTCTTGAGGCTCTGATTAAAATGACATGTTCCAAGACACGTAATTTAAATGATCTGAAGATTTCCCGAACTTACTTTTTTCCACAAGAGCAACGGATCAAATATACAACTCCCATGGATCTGCAGTTAAAGAAATCCTTTGTTTCTAAGACTTGTTTGCAAAGCTTTTTAAATTCTTCTTCATATATTTGCAGGTGACACAATGGCCCTCCAAATGAATGCATAATATTTTTACATATTATATTTACATATTATATTTATATTTTTAATTAAAAACCAAGATGGCTGCAAAATAAAAGGATATATTTCTTAATTAAATGGTAGCAAATAGCTACAGTTTTAACTATGAAAAGTTTTACAGAAAAGCATTATTATTTTATGGAGAAAGTGGGTTGTATGAAAAGATCAAGTAACACTGCAAATCTAATTACAGCTGGTATTTATTTTTTGTAAAGGTTGCTAAAATCACTTGGTTGAATACTGAACATTTCAGGTGCCAGAACTGTCAGTAAATGATCAGGATTTATTGTGCAGATTACATTTAGCTACTGGCGTGCAGCTATCAAATTTATGTAGAATGATTCAAAAGGACTTTAAGCATTGGATCCACCCCCTTTGGACCTAATCTCACATACACACAATCATACATTCTGTGCACTGGATTGCAGGACATTTGCCTGCTATATGAGACTGGCATAATAAGTGAAGGGATATTTAAATCCTATTATTCAGGGTTTGCTAGCCAACTTCATTTGACTTTTATGGACAATTTTTAATGGGAATAGATTGCTAGACAAAGCTTGGTAGGCATAGATGGGCCCCCAAGGAAGTGCTATAGTAGGCTCAAAATGTGTCTGAATTGATTCAATTCTTCCCCATTGTATGCCCAAGCCGTGATATTATTTAATTCCATAAAGGTTCTTATTTTCCTTATTTTTTTGTGAGTTTTTTTCTCCTTGTAGAGGAATCTGGCTGTTTCACTTTATTTCAAGTCTCAAGCAGTCAAAGAGCCTCTCCCAGGATTAAGGGATATTTAAATTCAAACTTCAGTATCCCTTATTTAGCAGAGTTTTTTATTTTTATTTCCTACAGTAATTTATTTTTTCAGGGGTGGATTAAACGGAGGATAAAAAAAAAGAGATCGTTCCAGAAATCAAAGATATTGAAAAAATATATACATTGATTGTTGAAGCAAGTTCATTGAGCAAAATAACAACATTTATATTGTAATTGTTCAATAACAGTGAAATTATGATTCATTTTAATATGGTGGCTTGGATAATTTTATAAAATGTATGCATATTGTTGAATGGATCAGATAATAGTTTAAATTCACAAATACAAAGAAATGTATTTGGAAAGTAAAATCACAACACCCACATGTAGGTAATCTGAATTGTGCACTTGCCCAACTGTCATCTCAACCAAACCTTTAGTCACATACAGACACTCTAGCCTACATTCCATACAGAAACAAACACCACACTCCTATCACAGTTATATCTATTTTCTAGCTAACCAATTGTAATGCTATAAACTCTATATTATACAGCTCTTTTGGAGGCACAATCTTTCATATGGTACAAATAAAGCCAGCAATGTCACACCCAGTAACCATTTAGTATGTATCACTGCATCCATTAAGCTTGTATCCACCTTCAATGATGGCTGGTGAAGGTTTTTGATTGTGGTGCACCAGGCTCCACCCACAGAATTTGACTCCATCCCTCTTTCTGGAAACCCCATGTTCTGATCCACTAAACTCCAAATGTTAATAGCTGTAAAAAAAAATAAAAAAAAATCTTGGTTTAAGCCTTCTGAGTTCCACAGATATGACCAGCACATTGCACAGTATTTGTGAATTGTTTAAAAACATATAATTATGTATTGTTCAGTATGCAGGGCATTGTGTAGGCCAATACGTTGTACTACTTCTGCTCTGATACAATAAATTATTCTGAAATAAGAACATATTACAATTGTCATCATAGAGAATTTTATTTAAAAAGAAGTCTTGAGGATACAGAATAAGACAAAAACAAAACTGTATCAGGAATCCTGGGATTGTCTGGCAGCATGCTTCAACATACACACACACTGTGGTATTGCACAGAGGTAGTGAGGAGAGGACAACTAACTCAGGAGCAGCGAGTGAGGACAGGGCACACGGGGCAGGAAAGACTGGACTGGACACGGGTGCAATGAGAAGAGGAGAGTGTACACAACTAATAAATACCTATAAAACTGTTGTATTTTCAACATTATGCAGTACACAATATGCAGCTGTCAATTCCCTTTTTTTCTCCTCCTTTTTGCACTGAGGTGCCAGGGGATCTTTTGTGTTAAAAGACTGGCTGCTGTGTCAGCCTGTTAAGGGCCTGAGTATAACAGTGTAATGAGTCTTACCTGATAGGGAGTCAAGCTCGCAGAGTTATACACTCACCCTTGCAAAGTAGACACAGACCAGGGTGACCAGGTAAGACGCCACCTGGCCTGTGAGTCTGTGCACTGGGGCTTTCCAGGAAAAGTGCCTGATAGGGAGTCAAGCTTGCAGAGTTATACACTCACCCTTGCAAAGTAGACACAGACCAGGGTGACCAGGTAAGACGCCACCTGGCCTGTGAGTCTGTGCACTGGGGCTTTCCAGGAAAAGTGCTCCAAGTCTCAGTACAGCAGTGATTAGCAGAAGCATAGTCAAATAAAGCCAAAATCAGGGAAGCCAGAGATCAGAGTAGTCCAGGAGGAAAGCCAAGTTCAGAAGCCGGATCAGACAGGAAAACTGGAACGCAGATACAGAGAGACAGGAACCAAACAAGGGAACCAGAGTCAATGAACTGACACCCCTCCCAGGGTGAGGCAGGCTTTTATATACAGCCAATTAATATGGGATACAGGTGTGCAGAGCAGCCACGGGTAAGTTCAGCTCCCAGTGCTGGAAACAAGGTGAGGACACCTATAAAAGCAATACATGAATGGCTGGATAGCACAGTGGCAAAAAAGCAGGATTCACGAAGCCAGGGTTCAAATCCCCTGCTGGGCACTCCTGTGGTGACCTCGTCTGGCAGACTGGATGATGCGGTGAGAAACGTGACAGTACCCTCCCTTCAAGAACGCCCTCCGGGCGTGAACAGGCTCTTCTTGGAAATAGTACTGCTCATCTTCGGTCTCAGTATCACTAAGAAAGACTTTATAATCAAGGTATCCAGAGCGGAGTCCCTTTACAGCCTGGGACTTATTGGTACCAGTTTCGGGTACTAAACGAGAGAGGTCAAGGTTAGTCATGGATTCGGTGCAGGCGGTAAGTACCTTGATCCCAGGAGTCATTTTCTCTGAACTTTTTTCCTTAGGTGCCTCACCAGGAGCAGAGTTTGCGGCTTTCAAAGCCCTTTCAAATGTTTCCAGATCTGTTCTGTGGACCTTGGTACCATAGGTGCAATCCGCAGGTAGTTCTCCTTTGGGCAGGCAGGAAGTGGTGTTTGTACCAGTTTTAACAGGAGAGTCTTCTGGAGGTGGTGCAGACTCATTAGGAGTACTGGGTGTGATATTTGCCATAGTCTGAGTACCCTTTTGTGTCACAGGACGGGGACAGGATTGGCAGTTTCCAGGCTGTCTTGCCGGGATGACAGGATGAAGCTGAGTAGTACCTACTTGAAAAGGCTTAGGCCGAGTTAGGCGAATAGGGCAGTGGGAGATAAAGTGCCCTCCTTCTCCACAATAAAAACAGAGACAACAAGCCCTCCTTTGGTCTCTTTCTCTAGATGGCAGTCTTGTTCTAGTGCGGACGGAGCCGATCTCCATGGGTTCCTCCTTGTCCTCTAGAGTGCCAAGTTCCACATGGGTAACGTTATGATGACAAGGCAGGTCCCTGGAGGTAGGTTTAGACTGTAGCAAGATGGGATTCTTGTATTCATAAAATAATTCCTCTTCTCTAGGCAACCGGGTTCTGCGAGAACCTGAAGTAGGCTTGGGCGTTGCTTTTCTTGATGCAAAACACTGAGAATCCATTGCGGACATAAACAACTCCCAGGAGTCCAAGACAGTACTTCACTCCTGCAGCTTCTGGTGTGCCCACGCTTTAATCCACCCGGTACACAGGTAATAGTGGAGCGGACTTTGATAAGGTCGGTGGCATAGGTTCTAGGTTTCAGGGCAAACAGTAGTTCACAATCCGTCTTGAACATCGGGAAAGCAGAATGGGAACCGTCGAACCTGTCAGGCATAATGACATAAGGTTCTGGGTATATATGTTCCGGGATTGGATGTGCTGCTCCCTTAAATGCCAATGAACATCTCTGCAGATTCATAACATTCTGGGACAGGTTGGAGACCTGCTCGGCCAGGGAGGTGAGTACTTTGTATAACTCTGCGGACTCCATTGTTCAGTTCATCTGTAATGAGTCTTACCTGATAGGGAGTCCAGCTCGCAGAGTTATACGCTCACCCTTGCAAAGTAGACACAGACCAGGGTGACCAGGTAAGACGCCACCTGGCCTGTGAGTCTGTGCACGGGGCTTTCCAGGAAAAGTGCTCCAAGTCTCAGTACAGTAGGGATTAGCAGAAGCGTAGTCAAGGAAAGCCAAAATCAGGGAAGCCAGAGATCAGAATAGTCCAGGAGGAAAGCCAAGGTCAGAAGGAACCAAACAAGGGAATCAGAGTCAATGAACTGACACCCCTCCCAGGGTGAGGCAGGCTTTTATATCCAGCCAATTAATATGGGATACAGGTGTACAGAGCAGCCACGGGTAAGTTCAGCTCCCAGTGCTTTAAACAAGGTGAGGACACCTATAAAAGCAATACATGAATGGCTGGATAGCACAGTGGCAAAAGAGCAGGATTCACAATCCAAAGTCCAGGGTTCAAATCCCCTGCTGGGCACTCCTAGGGTGACCTCGTCTGGCAGACTGGATGTCGCGGTTAGAACCATGACAAACAGCTAGTCTGGCTTAGCAGGCTATACTGCAGGGTTGGCTACAATTAAGAGGATTCATGTAGAATCCATGCCAGGTGAGAAAGGACTTATGTTCCAATTTCAACGATTTTGTAAACCACCAACTCAAACCCATCAGCTACCATTATTTACACCCTCCTGTTTAAATCTTGGCTCTGCAGAATCATCCACCCTCATCCTAAGAGACTTTTGCAGACATGTAACAGATGTCAAATGCCTGTACTCACTGTTGAAACCAGCAGTGCTTGGGACTGGTCTCCCTGTTATTTTGGTCTCCGAGTCAGCATTGTGTAGTCAACAGGAGTGTGCTTGGGGTTCTGCAGTTGATGTTTCTGTTCTTAACTACTTTGCTCCAGGCACTAGAAAGAGCTGCTTCACTGATGGTTTATAGGATAGGAACTGCATGCCTGGGATCCAATCATAGCAGATGGTAAGAAGAGTTGGTGGGACTTGCCTTTCTGAGCCTTCCTTCGAATGCTTTCAACCACTTTCACACTTGTGCAATGCTACGTAAAATTCTACAGCTCCTCTCATTAATCTGGCTACTACAAACTAACACAGTAACCCCCAAAACACACATCCACATAAATGTGCAATAACATAAAGGGGAAAAGTTAATTGTTTTTACATTATTAACCCCATTATGTTTCTTAATATGTATTCACTTTACATTCCTAACATTTCTCACTTTAGTGAATAATCCTGAATGCAACATGAGTCAATCAATACCATGGAGAATTCAAAATGCAGTAATTGCTCCCTCAATGTCTTCTACTAAGTAGCAATGTGGCTGAGGTAGGTTGCCTCGGAGCCTTTACTGAATGCAAATCAATTAAGGGGAATGCTTAATACTTTAACTTTAAACTGGGCATCTGTTAAATTTTTCAAGTTGTCTGATGTTCACTTGAGATCCACCTGATCTCCTCTGAGTATTGGCTAACAAACTCGGTAGGTAAAACACAGTTTATATGGTATAAAAATCCATAACTTTGTTATATGAAATCCCAACATACATGTGTAACTATAAATTCATATTGGTCAGATGTTTTGTTCCTGTAATTGGTGCTGTTTTAATGGTAATATATTAATTGGAACAGGGTCTGATAGCTGTGATTTACACAGACGAAAATAATTTTCAAGTAATTTATAGCGCTGTCATTTGTACTCTTTGTCATTCTTTATTTGTCTATGTAATTAATGAAGAGAGATACAGAAAATAATTATGTTAACATTAATTTGGAGGTCACAAAATCAATTATCCTTGAAATCATTGTAATATAATTTATAGGTGTCAACAAGAGAACTGATGTGACCCAAACTCAACAAATTTGGCATGTCACTATATGTTTTAGGTCTATTTTTATACAAGCGCACACGGTCTGTTTGTTTAGTGAAAAAAAGCACAGCATTGAGGGGTGGAAGAAATAGTGGGTGGTATGTATCAAAGTGTTCCGAAAAATGAAAGTTAAATTCCATTGATAACATAGAAACATAGCATGCGATGGCAGATAAGAACCATTCGACACATCTAGTCTGCCCAATTTTCTAAATACTTTCATTAGTCCCTGGCCTTATCTTAAGTCTAGGATAGCCTTATGCCTATCCCACGCATGTTAAAACTTCTTTAATAAAATGTATTAACGTGTTCTAAATGTGTTGCTCTTCTTTATAATAAATTCAGCCAGTTTTCGTAGAAATATCCATTTCAGAAAACCTCTAATGTAGAGAGGAGGGAAAAAGAAAAGTGAAGCAGAATACGTTTCTGTCCATGTATTCTGTCCAAAAATGGCAGGTAATCATAAAATGACGAGTAGGGTGAAAAATTGCATAATTAAATGCATGCATGTTTTTATTTGTGGTGTACTTACTAAATAATGATTTTTTTAAATGTTTTATTTGGGCAGAGGGTTATCCCTTTAAAAAAATAAACGAATGGTCACTCTAACATCCATTGATATTGAAGATTACTCTGACTATGCTTTTGGCCTTCCTTCCACTCACAGAAGCATTACCCTTTGAAGAATGGTTTGTATCTTCAAAACGTCTATGTTTGTTTTTGTGTCCTTCATTAAAATTAGCACTTAGGTGTTTTATTATTTTGTGATGTATTTGTATACCACTAAATGAGCCATGGAAATAATCTTCTTTTGCTTCTCTAAACATTTTTTAATTACTTATTGTAATTTTTGGTATGACAGTATCCTTCCCCCCATCCTTTTTTTTTGTAATTTTTGATTTTTATATATCTTTATTTTTGTTGTGCATAAGTTTGACATACAAGCTTGGTATGCCACAACATCAAATATAAGCAGTACACAATATAGAGTGCTATGGCATTTGAGAGAACTACTAAAACAGTTAAGATACAAGAGAAACTATATCAGATCATCACGTAACATTTCAGGTATTTTCCTAGTTGGCCAAGAACAGGAAATAACGTTATTTGCCGATAATATCATTTTGACCTGGACTAATCTAGAAACGTCTATTCCAGCAGTAATGAGCTATATACAGGAATTCAACTACCTCTGCAACTATAAAATCAATATACATTAGACTCAAGTTATTCATAATAATCTTGCACATTCACAGGTGGAAGTTTTATCAAAAGATTCTAGATTTAAGTGGTCCAATAATTCCATCTTATATCTTGGAATTAAGATACATTTTAACATTATTTCTTGGCTTCAGGAAAACTATAATGAACTGCTCTAAGAGCTTAAAGAGATGACAGATAAATGGAGTAAAATACAGCTCTCCTGACTTGGGAGGTTAAATACACTTAGATCTTATTTACTCCCAAAGTTAGAATATCTCTTCTGGACAATACCTTTCAGAGTCCCCATAATGTTGAGATCATTCCATAGACTATTTGTATCTTTTGTTTGGGGGAGCAAAAAAAACTAGAATTGCCTTTGAAACAATGACAACTAGAAAATCAGACGGGGGTTTATCCTTTCAAAATGTTTTTCTTATTCATGACACTGTTATCTTCTCACATTTTCTTGAATGGAAAAACAATTATTATTTTATGAAACCTTGGTATATATATGAAAGGAAGCTGTGTGGCAAATTCAAGCTTTTCCATCTTTTTTGGATAGAAAAATTTGAAGGTTGACAACTTTGTTATTAATCAAGTCTTTTACTCTGTAGAGCCAATAAAGAAGCTCTTTTTTTTTTTTACAAACAAGCTACTTTCTAAGCGTACCCCATTGATAGCGTGGAAATTATTCTTTCAAGATTTAAATCTGACAGGTTGGTAAGACGCTGGATTAATAAGAATAAAATATATTTATTATGCTGGTAAAATCAATACGTTTTTGGATCTACAAATAAGATCAAATCTTGATTATAAAGAACTACATATATCAGATTAGAAGATTTATTACGTAAAGTTTCAAATATAAATCACCTTTAGATAAGCTCCTTAATGGAGATTATGGAAATATATCTTCTAAGATTAGGAAAGTCATATATTTCCTAAATCCAAATATGAAAATAAAATCTATTAAAGAATGGGAAAAAGACATGGATAAAACGTTTTCTTTTCAGACTTGGAAAAAACTCTTTTAAAACAATTGGGAAATCTATCCACTGTGTGAATATATAGGAGACCTTCTTTAAACTTATACATAGATGGTATATGGTTCCTACTAAGCTACGTCAATTTCAACCAAATATTTCTAATCTATGTTGGCAATGTAATAGAAATGTTGGCTCACTAAAACATATATGGTGGGACTGTCTTAAATGAAACCATCTTTAATTGGAAGTTAAAAAAATCTTCTCAGTCTTGAAAATTGATATAACTTTAAAACGATTTATTTTTCATGTTGACCTTCCTTGTTTATCTAGACCATTGTTATATCTAGTTGTCCATATCTTAATGACTTTGAAACTCTGTACGGCTAGATATTGGAAAAAGGAGGAATCTCCCAGCATAGAATAAATAAGAGCACAGATTAATTACCAACGATTTATGGAAAAAGCAGTATATTATAATGATGGTAACATAACTGTGGCGAAACCAGCTTCGCCACTGTGAACTGGAGAGGCCTGGCTGCTAGCCTCCTGCCCTGCGACTATGGCCCCTGGACATATTGTACCGGAAAAACTATATTTGGGCATGTAATAATTTATATTGCTGCTACTGGCCCTTTAAAATCAGCGATGGACATATTGGGACTTTTGGGACTAATGTCCCTTTAAGACTTTGTAACATATCACAGTAATACTGTCTTAAATATTATGTAGGTATTTATGTGTTCAGTTAAACTGGGGATATGTAGAAATGTGTGTTTTATGTGTTAAATGTATCAGTATTTAATTTTATGTCTTTTACTGTCTTTTTGCAACCATGTGGTTAATGGAGTCTGACTCTAGTCCTAGATAATTGGATTACTTCTCCAATTATCTCCAGGGCAGAAGGGAGGAAGCCGGGATGCATTGTGGGGGATGTTTTACTTCTGTTTGGGCCAGATTGTGCCATGCTGCAAGCCAAGGCCCAAAAGATACTTTTAGTAACTTTTCAACCCCTGGTCGGATCCATGCCATTTTTTAATATGTTGTTCCCCTGAATGGATGGATTGTGGATATGTATTTTTATGTGAATGTGATGTATGGTTTTAAAGTTATGAAAGTTGTGTAAAAGTATATTTTACTCTGTATGCATAATGGGATTATGTGTCACACTAAGGGGAGGGGATGTGTGGGAGGTAACATCTATGTCATTGGTTCTTTTATGCCTCCCCCTGGGTGTGGCCTGTATGTGTGAGTTGGAAATAAAAGCCAGACTGGGTGTCCCAGTCTAGAGTTCTTGCTTAACCCTCAAAGCGATGTGTCGTCTCGGTCTTTGGGGGAATGGGATTGTATGCTGACTGCCAAGAGTGTAAGCCGATGTCTGCTTTTCTTGTTCAGCTGTTCCAGTGTTCGTGTGGTTCCAGTCGGGAGAATGGTGTTTGCAGTAGCTGCCTCTGCATCTGGAAAGGGGATTATCGCCTAAACTGGGTTTTATCCTCTTGTAAGTGAAACGGTCCGTTACAATAACAAAATAAAATAAGATATGGGAGACCTGGTTTACGTAATTTAAAGAATTAATAATGCTCCTACAGCATTTAATACCTGACATTGATATACGATATATAATATCCTCTGCTATTTTGCCCTATAGGTTGGTCCCCTATTTATTATAAAATACTGCATTTAGGTTTGGATGAGAGAGCCCTACCTGCCCTTCACAGTTGTCTCAGCTCCTTTGAGGTACAAATATTTGAGCCTCTTGTATAGTGTAAAATTATTATGTCTGCTTTATAATTTATTAACATATCTTTGTTAGTCCTCTTTAGAATATTACAAGTTTTCAATTTACAATTAATGATTTGTATTATTAATGATAGTCATCTATGCATTAATAACATTATGAAAATGTGTTTATACTTTGTGTTTAAATATGTAGTTTAATCGTGTAGACTACACTGGAATTTATGTATTTGAATTTTTCTTCTACATATTTATATGTTTTCAAAAATAAATAAATAAATAAAAGTAAAAAAAAAAAAGATACAAGAAAAAAATAACCACTGGAGAGGAGGCACACCCCTTAATGCATGAGTATGTTCTGAGAATAGTGACTAATATAAAACTTGTGTAACTAGATAGTGCGATTCACTTAAAAAACAAAACAAATCAAGCTTAATGAATGTTGCTGGCTATAAAGTGGAATTGCCGATGGAAAAATGAAAGCTTACTCAAATGAAGGGAAGTTACAAGTTAAACATAGCTCTAAATGCCTGTCAGGATTTAAAGTTATCCTATGCCTAAGCATGTGTGCATCCCCCTGTTCCACACTCCCTGCCCCAGGTCCGTTCCGGAGACCACACAAAGTGTGGAACTAAGCTCAGGACTAAGTCCCCAGACAGTTCCCGCATGCAGAGATCTCCCGGAGGGTACAGACTATGTGTTGGATGATCCTCCCATAGATCTCCAACCCAGGAGAGGAGCAAGCCACCTCAGCAAGCAGCACTGCAGGTACAAAGGGCTGATGTGTCTTCACCTCCAGGCTGCAGCAAATCTGGTCGTACATGGCATCAGGAGCTGCTTCTCAATGCTGTCACTGTTGCTTCGCCTTGATCACGGGCTCAGTCACATGGATGTCGATGGCCATCTTAGGTAGGTAAGCGTTTTGCACACTTGTAGCTTGTGTATGGCCCAGCTTCCAGAGCCTGCACTATGCTCCAGTGCGGACCGGGATAACCCCCCACCGGCCCGGGGAGGAATGAGGTCCCAACAGGACTCTGCAGCAGAATCAGTGGATACAAAATGGGAGATCGCCTGCATCTCCCGCCTCCAGGGCCTGTCAGGCTTCACAGGCCGCATCTTGATTTACAGGACATAGAGATCGAGGGGAAGCTCAATAATGGAGCGAGGTGTCCTCTCAACTAGCACGGTCAGCTAAGTAGTAGCTGAAGTGCACAATCAGGGCTGGGTGCCACAGTTTAATCCATGTATTTGGGATTTGGTGAGGAGCCCAACTCAGACACATCTGCTTGGCCTAATTGCCAGTCCCCACACTCTATCTAATGTTTACACTCACACAAGTCTGTTTGTTGACTCACATTATTTTGGGTTCCTTGAGGTTTTGTTTTCCTATTGTGATAAGTTTACAGAGGTGACAAACACCCGCTTTCCATCTATACTCCTAAACTGTATTTGCACACACATTTATAATCATCACTTTAATTAAAACATTCTCATGTATGACAGACACATTTTCAGGAAACAGATATAAAACTGTCAGTAGATAAAAATAAAATGCAGAAGAAGAGCAAGCAGTTTATTTATTTTTATTTTTTTAAATTCTTTATTTTTGAGTGCATAAAGAGTACAAACATGCTGGTACTGCCACAATAGCTGGTATCAGCGTCTCGTAGTGAACATTCATATGGCATAGATTAAGACTGCACAGTTTTTTATAATAATCATGCTTGACTTCAGTACAAAACATCAAAGTAGCGTAAGTGTGGGTATAAGATGAGTATACAGAAGTATATGGCAAGC